>NC_142066.1:39732248-40332248 GCF_059756535.1 Pantherophis guttatus | reverse complement strand
GCTGGTCTCCCACCCTTCTTTTTCTCTTCCAACGAAGCTTAGAAAAGAGACCACCCAGCACCCTAGAATAAAATGGTTGCTGAAAGAAAACACACACTGGCCAGTTGGAATAGAAACTTTAATATATGACAAAATAAAAAAGTAGCAGACAGTCAGCACTGTCTTTTTTGCCCAAAATGGTCAGTTTTAGAGTCTAGAAGTTAAGGCACCAGGCCAAAAATCAGGAGTCCATAAATTCTAATCCTGCCTTAACTATGAAATTCACCTGGGTCACTTTAGGCCAGGTCATTCCCTCTCAGTCCAATCCTCCTCACAGGTTTGTTGTGGGGGGGGGAAAGGGAAAAGGAAGAAGTTTTAGGTATGTCTGTTGTCTTGATTTATTTATAAAAATGCTAAAAAGGTGGGAACAAGCAGGGAATGGATATCAGCTTTTAGTGTCTGTGGGACTCACCGGAAGGTATCTCCCACTCGGTCCTGGAAGTATAGAAATCCATCGTGATCTTGCATCAAGAGGTCACCACTGTTAAAGTAGCTGTCTCCTTTCTCTAGGACATTCTGGAGAAGCTTCTTCTTTGTTTTCTCATGATCTCCTGCATAGCCATAGAAGGGAGTCTTCTCAGTGATCTTGCCTACTAGTAAACCTGTTTCACCTGCAGTTAGGAATCAATTAATCAATTAATATTCATTCTCAAGCAAGCACATTTATTTCCATGTATTTCCCTTTGGGTTTTCCAGAAAACATTTTAATTTTTTTTTTAATTTAAAAAAAAAAACAAAGATTGATTTACTTATTTAATTTGGTAAGTTACTAAAAACAACTTTGCCATATTAATTCTGGCTATGATATATGTATGTGAAAAATGTTTCTAATTCTCAAAAGTAATAAATTACATTCAAGCGTTTGCTTTTATGTGGAGGAAAGCATAGTTCTAGAAAAGTGAACTTAATGTAGCCTTCTTATTGATAGCCAAAAATTTACGAAACTTTTTTCTAATTGATTGATGCAACCCTTTCTGTTGATTCCCTTTTTTAAGCTTGTGAACTCTAAACCTCTTCAACTTATGACCACAATTGAGCCCAACATTTCTGTTGCTAAGTGAGAGATTGGATAAATGAGTTTTGCCTCATTTTACGACCTTTCTTGCTACATTTGTTAAATGTATCATTGCAGTGGGAAAAGCAGTAATACCAGCCCTTACAAAGGAGACAAAGGGGCTGCCACTTTATTTTCTTTGCCCTGTATTTTGTGCTCCCTGCCCCAACCATAGTGAAGGAAAAAATCCATAAGGTCATTCATTTTTCAGTGGCTACGGGCAGGAAAAATGAAAGAACAACAGAGACATTATAAATGTATTCAATTCTTTTTTAAACCCATCCAGGTTAGTACCATAGTCATCACATCTGTCATATTAACAAATGAATAGTGTACAATTGGAGGGCCTGAACTACACTTGACCTTTCTTTGGGACCAAGAAAACAAAATTAGACAATTTAATTTACATTTTAATAACATCTTTATTACTCATTCATTTAATTGTTCTACATTTATCACTGAAAGACCTGAAGTTACAGCCACAGGTGAACTTATGTGCTGCATAGGGAAAAAAATTAGGATATATTCTAATGTACACATTAGAACTGGCCTGGGGCTTTTGTATTGAAAATCCAAGCTCAAGAGTAATGCTAGTTTCAAACACATCTCTAAAAAGAAGCCAAGGCTTTGCTGGATGATCAGTCTTTCTGTCACTTAAGTCATCTAGTCTGGTAGCACCTTTTCCAACAAGTTTTATTAGAAAGCTATAGGCAATTGTGAGTTTAACTCACTTCATTGGATGCACAGAGCATCCTGGGAAATTAAAATGCTCTGACATCACTTGTCCTTCTTTTGAGTCTCAACAGCAGACTTAGGTCTATTAATTATTTTGCACAAAATTTGCCTGTTTATCCTATGCAGAAGCCACAGGGTAAACTCAGACATCAGTTTCCTTCTGATTTTTGCCATCTCAATCTAACATAACCAATTTCTACAATATCAGGTCTTCACATGGAAGAAAGAGATGATCGGGGCTGCTTTGGTTGTTGTAGCTATTGAAAATCGATGTGCACAGACTTGTTTATATATTTGCAATGCTTGTAGAGAACGTACAACAAATTAATATATACCCTGTCTAAGCCAATAATTGAGCACAGACTCAGCTGATCATTTCCTGGTTAGCACCAAGGGCCTCTCTCTCCACTGCTCAGATCCACAATAAACATGTAAATTCCATTTTTCCTCCATAAAACAATAAACTGACTTTTGTGAATTTGTCATCTGTAATCTCCAGATATTTTAATCTCTTTTCCCAGGCATGAAGTGCAGCCTTCATATTGATATCCCAAGAGCTGGGAGGTAGGATGAATCAGATTTCTCGAGATGTTTCATGTAACCACTCCTATGAAACTGAACTTGCAACTCATTCACTGCTGTGATCAAGTGACTGTTCTGTCGAAAACTCATACGTGGCATGGAGACAACCAGAGGTGGGTTTCAGCAGGTTCTGACTAGTTCTGGAGAACTGGTAGCAGAAATTTTGAGTAGTTCAGAGAACCGGTAGTAAAAATTCTGACTGGCCCCACCCTCATCTATTCTCTGCCTCCCAGGACCCAGCTGATCGGGAGGAAATGGGGATTTTGCAGTAACCTTCCCCTGGATTGGAGAGGGAAGGGAGATTTTGCAGTATCCTTCCCCTGCCACGCCCACCAAGCCACACCCACCAAGCCATGCCATGCCATGCCCACCAAGCCACACCCACAGAACCAGTAGTAAAAAAATTTGAAACCCACCACCGGAGACAACCAAGGACTTAACCCCCAAAGGTTTGTATCTGACCTCTGGCATGGAGAGGAGGACCCATTTCATCATAGGAAGTAGCATAACGTTGCTTTTGCAAAGTCCAATTCATTTCCAAATGTAAATTTTATTAACATACCTGGGGCCACCGGGACACAGTATCCTTTTTCATTCCTTACAACCTCATTCTGGTCAACATCATATTTAATTAGTTCAAAGTTTGCCACCTTCTGAAGCAGAACAGACAGAAATTGGTAAGAGACACAAGGCAGAAATTCTAAGCAACTCCAGCAGTAGATCACAAAGAACCCCACAACTCTTTGGGTGCCCCTGGAACAAATGCTCCCAATTTGATGACAGTCAGTTGGAAGCAATTGTTCAAGGAGCACCCAAATGCCCCTAAATGATAGGATAATAATATTCTATACTTTTATTCAAAAATTAAAATTAATACAGTAGGTGATGATTTTGGGGTGTTTTTACTGTATGTTTTAAAATAGAAATCCTCAAAGGAAACAAAACCCAGGAGATGGTCTGTTCTCAATCTTTTCAGGAATATAAATTGCATCCTTGCCATTTCCTCTTCAGAGTACTGATTTAGCATCTCCAAATGTACAGTTCATAAAACTGTCTTTCCTCCAATAGCATCAAGGCATCTATGTAGCCCTCTCCCACCTTACCCAAATCGCACTTAGAGGCTGATTGAGCTGGATACACTTAGAGGCTGAATGACCTGAGTATACCCAATAGATTTTGTAGCTGATCTGAGATCTAAATCAAGGTTTCCATTTTTTAAGATACTGATCTTTTTTCAGGACTAGCATCTAATAGAGGCCTGAGATACAGTCCTTATCACATCATCCCTCCTAATATCTCAGACCAACTGGACCTTCAAACACTCTCCAAAGCTTTGAAGAGAGAGCATTTGGAGCTAGAGTTTATCTATAGCACTGTGCAACTTCATCTGAACTCAATATAAGGGTGGTCTGGAATGAAAGCTGGTTTGTCCACTGACAGTCTTTTGCAGTTTTGTAGTAGTGAAAAAACATTATTTGGTTTTCTGGCGTGCAAGGATCAGAGAACAACAGAGATTTGTACTGCCTGCTGCTGATCGATAAATTTGAAGCCTTTTCTCTTTTTTTACACGTGGATGACATAGATCAGGGATTGCAAACCTTTTCAGCACTGAGTGGCCAAACCAAAATGTGCGTGCATGTGCGTGTATGTGCGCATGCCAGAGCACCAGAAACCAGCTGGCCAGTGCATACAGGCCTATTTTTTGGCCATTTTTTGCTGGGGGGTTTTTGGCCATTTTCCGGCCGTTTTCAGGCTGTTTTTCAGGCCATTTTCAGGCTGTTTTCAGGCCATTTTCCTGCGCTCCAGCACCCGCAAAGACCAGCTGGCTGGCGCTCATGGAAACCAGAAGAGCAGCTGCGAACAGTGTGTGTGCCCACAGAGAGGGCTCTATGTGCCACCTCTGGCACTCTTGCCATAGGTTCAGCATCACGGACATAAATTATCAAGGATCCGCAAGACAACCATTTTACTACACCAGCAGAACAATTCATTTGTCCCCCTCCCCATATGTATGGATTGGCCAGATGATGTCACTATTATCTAGTACATAGTCCAATTTGTATACCCTCTTCCACATAATCTTTCCCTACCAGCCAAGATTGCGGGGGAGGGGGTGTTACTCAGAACTAGGAGGGGGAGGAAGTTTCTACAAAGATATCACCTTCAGACATAAAACAACTATAAAGCAAACAGTTTTTCTAGTCTTGAACATTCATTTCCAACCTCTTGCCTCCCAGGACGTTTCTACAAACATGAGTGAGCTAAAAACAAAATACTCCTATAAGTAATTCAGGTGGAAGTAATCCATCACCAATCACCAAAAGAATGAGAAGCATTGTAAGTAGCTTTTTTCCCAAGAGGCAAAAGAGAATGAAATTTCCATTTGTCATCTAGATTTTTCACCCCAACATGACTGTTGCCTCTCAGATGCCTGAATTCAAGATATGATGGAAAGACTGACAAGCATTCATGTGATCATAAAAGATACGCAAGGCATTGGGAAGGGAATGAAGAACTTTAGGGGACAAGTGAACTTAGTGAGGTGAATTAGTATTCCCATTGAAAACAAGACTCAGGAAAATTGAAAAGTTTTTTCTAGTGAACTTTTGCTGGCAACACTGATCCATGTATGGGATTTCAAATTGGTGCAAACGTATAGAAAGAAGGATGATTTTGCAGATGTAGAATTCATCTCACTAAGGTGGGAAATTAGTGATAGGTGGCGGCAACTGGTGGGGATAGGTGGTGGCAACCCCTGCCACCTGGAACAGGCCGAAAATGGAATGCACAGAGGCCAAAAATGGGGCATGCGGAGGCCAAAAAAGTGGTGTGCAGAGGCCAAAAATGGAGCGCACAGAGGCCGAAAATGGGACACGCAGAGGCAGCAATAGACGGCAGTGACGGCAGCCTAGAACAGCTGATCAACGGTATTCTGTGAGGCTGATCCAACCGCCAATTAGCTGCTTGTGCTAAATCAGGCTGCGATAATGTGCTGAAGCTGTTTGCTGTTTGCTGCAAGATAAACACTGATGGATATTGGGAGGCAGAGGCAGATTTTTTTTTCTTGTTTTCCTCCCCAAAAGCTAGGTGCATCTTATGGTCCGGTGCATCTTATAGTGCAAAAAATATGGTATGTTTTTGGAAAACAGTTGACTAACCTGATCAGAAGGGTTTTGAACTAAAATAAAGGGAGGAGTAATAAGAGCATGGATGAATAATACATTGGCAAGTAATAAATTGAACACATTAGGAAAGCAAAACAATTGGGAAGTGACTAATTTAAGTTTAATAAAGGGGGAAAGGAGCCTTGGTGGCGCAGCAAACTAAAGCACTGTTAACTAATACTAGCTGCCTGCAATTACTGCAAGTGCAAATCTCACCAGGCTCAAGGTTGACTCACCCTTCCATCCTTTTGAGGTAGGTAAAATGAGGACCTGGTTTGTGGGGGCAATAAGCTGACTTTGTATAAAAAAGAACACTGCTTAGGGGGGCCCCCGAAAGTATAAGAAAAAGGAAAAAGGAAATTGAACATAGGGAGTCTATCCAATTGTCTCAAATACCTCTATACAAAAGTACTCTATAGGTAACAAGCAAGATAAGCTGAGTGTCATGAGGCACAAAATCAAGTATGATATAACAGGGATCACAAAAACATGGTGGATGAATTCCAGTGGTAAAACATCGGATTTGATGGGTGCACTTCTTAATGGTAACACTTGGGTTAAAATAAGCTAACAGAGGGGGTGGCTTACTTGAAAACTGCCATAGATAATCAAATGAGTCACAAGTGATAGATGAAAATTGAAGCAGATAACTGAAGCTTCAAAAAAGAATGATATGACTACGATAGAAACTTTTAAATCCTTTTGATGTCTGCTTTAATTCTGTCAAATACAGATAAATGCTTGACATTTTTTTTCGTTCAAAAGGCTCAGAAATGTAAATCTAAATATGTCCTTACTAATAAGAAGGAATTAGCTAATAATGTTAAAGCGCTGAAGACTCCAAGTGCAAATGACCCGATGTTAGAGTTGCTAATTTTAATACACAGTATATATATTTAAAAACTAATTAAAAACTAGTTAACTACATGCCATGGATTTTAGAAAGGCCAATTTTAACAATGAGAGAGAAAGAGAGAGCTCTTTAATACTTGACCTACTCCTTAACAATGGAAATCAACTGGATAACTTCTTTCAAGCCTAGGATAAAGGCAATGACAAACCACTTGCAAAAAACCTGGAACTGCAAAGGCGCCAGAGGAGTGCTGTCACCTCCTTCAGGAAAAAGGATTTCAATAATCATCAACCAGTGACATAATATCAATATCTAAATAGTTGTTAGAGCAGATGATAAAACAGGGCTTTTGTAAGCATCTTGAAAACAATATCAGGATTGCTAGGAATCAACATGATATTGCCCAGAATAGGTCAGATGGAACAAATATTGTCTCTTTCTTTGACAAAGCAATTACCTTGGCAGATAAATAACAGAAAAGAACAACAGAATTGGAAGGGACCTTGAACCCTCAGGTCAAGCAAGAAACCCTACACTATTTCAGAAAAATGATTGTCCTATCTCTTCATAAAAGAAGATAAAGAGAATGTTGTGAATATATTTACCTTAGTTTCAGCAAAGAAATTGACTTCTTAACTTCAGAGATTCAGCATTCATAGCTGAAGGTAAAGAGCAGAAAGCAGTAGGGTCCTACTGGGTTCTGTTTTGGGCCAATATTAGTCAATCTTTTTATGAGTGACTGGATTAACCAAATTGATGAGCTGCTTATTAAATCTGCTGATGACAAAAAACTGGAAGATGTAACCAGCATCCAGAATGATAGAATAAGACCAAACTAGAGTCTAATCTAGTTGAAAGACTGCAGGAGAAGGAACAAGTTGTCCTTCAACTGGAAAACATTATATTTAAATAGTAAGATGTAAAATTCATAGAAATTGGAAGCATTACACCAGAAAAGATCTTGGTTGTGATAATTAACAATAAGCTGTACATCAATGTAAGATGGCTAATATTTTTGGAGGAGAAGAAGAAGCAATGTATCAAAGATGTGTGAAATCTCACATTGCCTTGTGGAAGGCTGGGCTTTATTACATAACAGAACAATAATATTTGTTCAGATCACAGAGTTAAAAAATCTAATCCCTCCCTCAGGATTCTTCCAAATGGGGATGTCACTCCATTAATGGAACAAGGGGCCCCCTCTCCATTCTCATGGTCTTATCATTGATGTGGGTGTAATTGTACTAGGTCCCAGTTCTCCTGTCACATTTGCCCAAATAATTTAAAGCAAGTAGAAGCAAAGATCTGCCATGAAGAGAAAGCAGAATAGGAAATGATAATTGATGGATCTATAATATTATCTCAAAGACCTCAAGCTACTAATCACAAGGTATTTGATTCAAATCTCATCTTTTCATGTTTGTTATCTATTTGTCTGAAATAATATTGTATCTTTTACAGAATTGTTATAGTGGTTATAGAGGGTCAGTAACACATTTCAGTGTAAACAAATGTTAAATATTATTATGAGGTATAATATATTATCCCAATGATTTATTGTGCTTCAAATGTGCTTGACTTCAGTCCTAGCAACTGACATACTGCTGCATAAACAGAGTTGTTGGGAATTTGAGCTATTACAAAATCACTATTATTTATAGAGATTAAACTAACCTATTAACATCTTATTAACATAAAGAGTCCCTCTTAAAGGGAGATGGGTGGTTTAGTTATATGAAATATAAACAAACAAACAAACATTCCTGCCAAAAATCTGAGGTGAGTTGACTGGAAAAAGGGAGATGATTATACAGGTATTTAGTTGTATATAAATATGACAGCCTCTAGATTCTGATTATGCTCAACAGGACTATTTCATCATTTAATAAGATGGCCCCATACTGGGAATACTACAGTTGCCAAAACTGATATTCTTTTTGTAACATGTATCTGAAGTGTATGGCATTTCATACAATACTTTGTCCATTTAAAACTAAGAGCTTCTTTTAGCGTTCACGTACATCCATGTTTCTTAACCTTGGCAGTTTTAAGATGGGTAGACTTCAACTCCCAGAATTCCCCCATCAGTCCATCTATCTTAAAGTTGCCAAGATTGAGAAATACTGATATAGATATTGAAAAGATGGGTTCAACCAGATCTAACATCAGAAAAGTAATATATCACTTCTCCGGACAAAACAATTCCTATAATTTCCAAGCAGACTTGAATTATAAGAATCAAAGTTCAAGCAATAATTCTAAATTGAAGGTACTGCAACGGTAACTGGGCTTGTGTTTTAATCTATCCGCTTCCTAGATTCTCATCAATATGTCTGCAACATCCCAGTTTAATTTTGTTACCTTATAGAGGAAGTTAATCCTTCCTATAGCACCAACTTTCCCAATGTAGTTAATAAAGCCCAAATTGCCTTCTGTAGCTCCATAGAACTCATAGACCTTAAGGCATCCAAATCGGCACAGAAATTCTTTCCAGATCTCTCTCTTCATGCCATTGCCTATGGCCAGTCTCACACTATGGTCACGATCATTGTCCTTCTGCAAGAGGATTAGCAAGAGAATCTTTACAACATTCATTAACATTTATTAAAATATGGTTTCTTTGTCATCTATGCTAAGTAAGAGTCAAACATTATTCTTTTTATTCCTAAAATATCTTGGCTAGATTGCTATATTACGGTTGGTAAGGGTGCATAGGAAAAACACGCACCATACTAGGTGACTTTGATGCTGTACTTTTTGCACATGCATATTGCACACCCTAATTCTAAATTGGCTGGAATGGTTGCAGTGATGTTTGGTTGACATAGATCAAGATCGGAAAATCTTTTGCCTACAGTCTGAATGCAGCCTATGAGAAATTCTGTGCTTTCTATTAGATTCCCACCAAATTCCAACCATTCTTTAAGACCTCACCCATTCTCCTTGCCCCCTACATTTTTTAGTCTGAGCCAAAAGAAAATACAGGTTGTCCTCCACTTACAACCAGCTGTTTAGTGACCATTTGAAGTCACAACAGACTCCCCAAAAGCTACTTATTATCTGCGCCCCCTGGTCATATGACCAAATTTTGGGCACTCACCTATCAGTTCACATTTATGGCTGTTTGCAGCATCCCATGGTTACATGACCACGATTTACAACAGTTTTGCCAAAAATCAAGATTTACTACCAGTTTCTTGCAAAAACTGCCCTAAAGCAAACAATGGGTTTAACTATTGCAATGTTCACTTAATGACCTCAGCATTTGCTTAGCAACTGCTATGGAAAAGGTCATAAAATCAAGTCATACGGTGACCCAGTTTACAACCATCATTACTTACATCACATTTTGAACACTACCTCTACCTCTTCTTTCATACCAGCAGCTGACTGCAAAGAGATTTTCTTAGGCAAAATTGTAAATATACTCCATTAAACTCATAGTTGCATAGGTTCTCCTCCCCTCCTGAGGGCTAACCCTTATCCCCCAGTACTAAATCCATTCCTCAGAACTGCAGGTGTAAAGTACAATGTTATTTTAAAACAGACTCCATTGTGATCAAGGGAGAAATGTCAAGGCCTCAAGGTAGCTAGAGGGACATTTTTGAACAAAGGTGCTATTGGAAACTGAAAGATTGTTTCCTCAAAACAAACAACAGACACAATAGGTTTTCAAAATAAATCTCTACTTGAGGTCATTGGAGGTAATTTAAAGCCTAATTTCCAAGTGTGAGATTAGAAAGGGCAGGGTTTTCAGGAATGTATGAATGCAGAAGTTAATGTGTAAATGGAGTATTTATGTATGGACAATAAAGTTATATACCCAAGGTACAAGGAAAATGGCAGAATTATTCATTTGCATTCTTTGAAATTCTTCAGCTCTTCATCTCCCTACCCCACTCATCAAATTTATTTATTCATTAATCTATTTATTACTTTATTTATATGCCTTTTCTAATTACCTTTGGTGTATTACATAAATAGCGCATTGTTTCGCCCACATATTGGATTACAGAAACCTGATATCGCCTGCAGTCATTCCAGAAATTTGAAACAGAGAACTTCGGCCCTAAAACACATGTAGCTCCTTATGAAAAAAAACAAAACAAATAAGGTTGTATGTCATAGTATAACTAAGCAACAGAAAAAATATGTTCCAATCAAAAAATGGAACAACAGACTTAGATACCATCAAATCAAACTAAAGTATGGGATTTGGGAGTTTCTCCTGTATCTCAGGCCTGCCAAAAACCATCATCTCCTTGACTGAGTGCTAAAAACAGTATCTGGAAGAAAGAATTCCAAATGGAAGATAGTTTTCATCAGAAAAACAGTGTGGGCTGAAGGGGTGATAAGCATTTTGCAGATCTGACAGCTGTTATTTCTTCCAAATAAAATGTGGCCA
This sequence comes from Pantherophis guttatus, assembly GCF_059756535.1. Lineage (NCBI taxonomy): Eukaryota > Metazoa > Chordata > Lepidosauria > Squamata > Colubridae > Pantherophis > Pantherophis guttatus. The sequence continues at coordinate 40,321,416 of NC_142066.1, read as the reverse complement.
CTAAAGAATACTTTTGAAAAATCAAACCCTGTGTTTTTGTCTATTGATCTCTTTGAACAAATGACTCATCATGTTTTCTTTAAGGCCCATTTTTGTTATATTTAAATTCTCTGCCTCTCTCTTTTTCTTCGTTTTCTTCAAATTCTGGGTTTAGATATTTAGTTTGCAGATTCTGGGAATTTGTAATCCCAATACTTCTGGAAGAAACCAGATTGGGATGGTCCAGATTGTGAGTGGCATCCTTCCTTTTTGATGTTGTTTTTGACCATTTCTTCCTACTTGGACTATATTTGTTTATTAATTCCATATTTAGATATATCAAATGATATGTACTATGATTTTGCATTGAAATTTAGACTTTGGAATAAAGCATGTGCGTACCATATTTCTTTCTTTTCCATGATCCATGTTTAGACAATCCAGTAACCAGAGACCTCTGAGTCAAAACAACTTACAAATCAGTTTTTTAAATAAATTAAACAAACTATTCATGTATTCTAACTCTCTTCCCTTCTCTCCCCCTACCTGTTTCTCTCACAGCTCTCATGTACTTATTGATGGATAGGTGATACGTACCAACCTCCATGCAACCTCCAATTCCAATAAGAAGCGCAGCTGAATGGTACAGGGGCAGCGGTGTGTAGATAATGTCCTTGGCACTGATGTCACACAAGGTGAATATCTTTGATATCAAGAGCAGCTTCATTTGGCTGATGATAGCAGCTTTTGGTAGTCCTTAAGGGAAAAGGAAGGGAGCATAAGCTATGGAACAGCACCTATTCAATCTTCTTTCTAAAAAGCTAAAATGCATCAGTCCTAATTATTAATTGAATGAGAGACCACCAGAGCTGTAAACTAATCTTGGAATGTGACAAAAAGATGCTGGAAGACATTAGCAAACTACTTCTGTTTGTTGCTAAGAAAACAACAGCAAGGCTCCATACTGTCACCAAGGGTCAAGCTTAGCTGAAACTTGATAATGCTTTAATTAGCTTCTCATCTATATAGTCATTTAAGATTTTGTGGGTAACTCAAGGCCACAGTCTGATGGTGGTGGTGGTGGTGATTTTCTGGGGGAGAGGTTCCCTTATCTTGGGATTTTTTTCAGATTGATTTTTTAATAAATTATATTATACTAAGGCTACTAAGCCTATTTGAAGTCATGTTTTTGTATGTTTCCTATCTCAGAACGATGGAAAGCAAGTAGGTAGAGATTATTTCTAAAGTTGCAAAAAAGAGTTTCATATATGGCCAAGTTCTAAATTAAGGTAAGGCTATTTTTCACTTGACATAATGCACATCTGCTTCATTCTTTTTGAATATGCACCAGCCAGTCTTCAAATGGAGAGAGATTCAGAGATTCCTAGACTTTCTCTTTAGTCCTTCAGACATTTAGCACATTAAAAAATTGTTCCTTCTTACCTGTGGTTCCAGAAGTAAAAATGTACACAGATGTAGATTTAATTGTGACATTTGCTCTGTAGGAAGCAGGCACAGGTTCATCTGAACTCAGTTTAACCTGTCCAAGTAATGCCTCTATACCATCAGAGGGGGAATCATCACTGAGATAGAAAACCTGTAACCCTTCATCCTTTAAATCAGGCAGAACATCTTCAATGGCATTTTTAAAATCTGAAAAGAAGAATGAAGGTAGAGCTTTGACTGAATCTTATTTCCTACCCTTATTTTGCTAACTGCATTATTCCACACATAAGCAAGCAATAATAAATTAAAATTCTGCTTGAGTTGAACTTGTTTACTTTATAGCTCATGAATGAATCATGGGCAGATTCTTGATTTTAGCTGTTGGTTATAGGTAAATCAATTCAAATCTTTCTGAACTGCCTTTCTAGATATTACAATGTCTAATTGCTTCTTGATAGAACCACTCTTTTATGAGTTAAGAGATTCCGGCTTCTTTTTCACATAAGTTTCCTGTAATGTTTCACTGAATTAGAATCAAGACTTAAAAGTTTTTAAGCGCATTATCAACTCTATTGGTTTATTTAATTCTGATTGCTCTTCCATTCCACTAGAATGAATTATAATTAACTTTCTCAACTGCAGGAGTGTGTATTTCCCTATTTCCATTCTACATTTATGGAAGTGCATTATCTCTTCTTACAATATTAGGATTATCTGGCAGTATTCTAGAAATATAATTCTACCACTTCAGTAAATCCTTTCTCTCTGGTCAGTCTAATAGCACAGAGGTTCCCAGTACTTAAGATTTAGTGGTGGCAAAGTATAGAAAACATTCCTCCAAAGTATTTTTTGCTCTCCAACTACCAGATAAATTTTTACATTAAAAGAATTATTCAGTTCAGTTTTTACTTTATGTTGCTATACTTTGAATTATTTTAAAATATGTCTAAAATTAAGGAACTTTTCAGAGTTTTTCTGCATTAGATATTGACAGTCATTCAGAAGATCTGCCCTTCTAAGTCCTTAGGCAATGATTTGGGCAACCAGATGTTGCAGGAAGCACCAAATCTGTCTCCTTCATCTACCAGTTGTAATATATTGCTATAGGAACGTTATAACATAGCAGTACTATCACTACCCACCCACTTTCAGGGAAGTGACCAGACCCGGCTAGTTTAGCAATGGCCTATTCCTACACCCAGAAGAGACAAAACAGGTCCTGTAATTAGAGGAAGATTAGAGTAGTTATGTCATTCATGAACCAATCCTTAAGGTTGTATCATGCTTCAACTTTGATTGCCAAAACTTATTTTGGAGTGTGGGAAGGATGTCTAGGAACATGAATGGATCTGTGGAAAAGTTGAGAACCATACTTTCTCAGGGAAGAGATGCTAGCTTTGTCAACAATCAGCAGTAACCCAGCTTCACAGATGAAAAATGCAAGACAAGAGTCTGTCAAACTGTAGGAAGGCTGGGATAAAGAATTATAAAGAAGGAGAGGGGCAACCATGCTGATCGATGGCAATTAACTGTTTTAGGTGGCTCTATCTTATTATTTCACCCAAAAAAAATTATTTAGCTGTGTCATGTTTTGCACCTGAGCCCAAGTCTTGTCAAGACAGACCAAATTGAGAATTTGGAAATATCTGCTGATTTAGTGAGATTGATAGCAGCATCAGACTGCAATCCCTTAAAGCAGCAGCATCTTTTTCTAATACTGTTCTTCACAGCCCATCATTTTCAGAATATTCATTTTCTGACCTATAAGGACAACACATTTTATTAGCCGCAAAGTACATATCATAGACATAAGAGTTGGGTCAACATGTTATTATAGTGGAAGGAATTTATATTACACCAAGCACTTTTGCTCCTTGAAGTGGCACATCTTCTGCTGTGCTTATCAAAGAAGTTGAGCACAAGCTGCAGAGAAGGTGCTACTCAACACTTTTTTGACTAACAAGTTCTGACATTTGCCTTGGGCCATTTCAAAGCTGCCCAGTTGGAAGTATTTCAGATAATGCTAAGGGAGAAAGCTGAGAGGAGCCCTTAGTATTGGTCCAAAGTCATTCAAATTACTTCATCAAATGATTGTTGGTTGTTTTTCCACTGGCAGGTTATGTGGGATGGGAAGCAAATGCAGAGAAGGGAATTGACCAAGTGTCCAATAATCTGGATTATTCCAGATTCAGGTTTGAAGGGTAGTATCAGTTGCCTGATTACTGAGGCAGAACAGGGTCAGAGATAGGCCTCATAACATTAAAATAGTGGATGTGATGGAATGATCAAAACTCTGTCCTTTTTTAACATGCATCCAATGGATGTAAGAAGGAATCAGTAAAGAGAATATTTGTAGCTCAGAGTTTAAATGAGGGGTCTTTGGTGCTCTCTGAGGTTGCCTGTTTTCTTGTAAACATTTCATTACCCAAACTAGGTAACATCATCAGTGCTAGTAGTGGAAGTGTGCCTGCAAGCAAATTTTTCCCATTTGCGTGCTTTCTGAAGTGTTTGATGCCCATAAATGGTACCAATAAAGGAGAATATTTATAGCTCAGAGTTCAAATGAGGGGTCCTTGGTGCTCCCTAAACTTGGTTGTTTTCCTGCAGAAGCTTCATTACCCAAACTGGGTAATATCATCAGTGCCATCAGTATTGCTAAGTAGCACTGATGCTGTTACCTAGTTTGGGTAATGAAATATCTGCAAGAAAACAACCAAGCTCAGAGAACACCAAGGACCCCTCAAGAAGGAATCAGACTTGAGTCACTTTAGTCATATCCATCATTTGATTTTGTTAGTGCCTGTGGAAACCCTGAGCAGGGCAGCACCATTTATGTCAGCATACTTATCTCCTGATTCAAGGACTGCAGGAATGAAAGCTAATATGACCATGAGGAAGAATCCTAATTTTAACAAAAATATGTATGACATGATAGTTATCTGCTGAAAAAGCATTGGGGACATTGCATAAGGGACTTCACATCAGGGACATTCACCTATCAAAAAGAAAAAGAAAAGCAGGGTATTTTGCATCTGCAAAATAATTGTCACTGCAAGAATAATTTACTTTTTTATTAAGCAAAAGCAAAACAAAAATCCCAACTCTTTGCACCATAACAAGATTAATAGCTTTGTCTCTCTAGAATTTATGTGCATAAGTCCATATGGGAGTGGGTGAGTGGTGGTTCTCACCATTGGGAAACTGGCTTGTTCACAACCTTTACAAACATCATGGACTAAAAAGGAAAATTGCTTCATCCAAAGGTTGAGACATATCCCTGTCCAGCCAGGAGTACATCAGCTCATCTGACCAACAGAAGCAATAGCAAGGGTCTACGCAGTTGGAGCACTGATGCAAAGGTTGCATAAGCATCCCCCTGAGGGTTCCCTTTCTCCCCCTCAGGCAGGAGATGAGAAGAATTTGACAGCGGGAAAAATGTTGTCAGGACATGTTTGAATTATAGTTTCTTGCAAATAGGAAAAAGTTCATTGTTGTGGTAATGGTCTGTTCAGATGAGATTGCAAAACATTATTAGTGTTTTTTTTCCCCTGTTACATTCATTTCCACTTTCTTTTGGCATTCAGTTCAAATATTAAGTTGCTCTCTTTTCTTTTCAGGCAAAAGTGTTTTCTAAATTGCTTTTATAGTATTTCTTTTTTCTTCTCTCTTTCCAGGAACCTCACTGTTTTTCCCCCATGAAGAAAGTTTTTTCCCATGAAGAAAAAAAAATACAAAATAAGGAATAACAGAATATATGCAGAAAATAACAGAATATATAAATATACTGTTCAAAAAAATAAAGGGAACACAAGCAGAAGACATCCGAGAGCTGAATGAATGAAATAGCCTTATTAAATACTTTGTTACATACAGTACTTTATACACTGCTCAAACAACTAAAGGGAACACAAAACTACTGTATGTAACGAACAAAGTATTTAATAAGGCTATTCCATTCATTCAGATCTCGGATGTCTTCTGCTTGTGTTCCCTTTAGTTTTTTGAGCAGTGTATATAAATAACAAAATAACAGAAAAGAAAACCAGTTTTAAGTTCTTGAATCATTCTTTTGAAAAAGAGCAAATATTTTGATAGTTAACTAAGGTTTTGAATTCATAGCAGCAGGACACTGCACAAAACTTGGAGGTAAGCAAGTAGGTGGTGAAATCAGTTCAAGCCAGGGTAAAAGAGAAAACTTCATTTCATCTGCTATCTTTTCTGCCACAAAACTGAGATTTAGGATGGAGTATATTCTAGGTAAAGTGAATTAACTCAGACCTTAAGGAGAATTCAATTTCTAGAATCCCTGTGTTTGAGACTAACAGAAACAGAGCTGCAGATCTTTGACTAGACTTAAGCTAGGAATCTTTTTTTACAACTTTACAGAACCTATGAAGATTAACATGAAACAAATAAAAGTGCTCAGTCACAGATATGTGCATAATACAAAGGGACTCATTAAAGCAAATAGGAAAGGTCAAAGATCACTGAGATTCCCTCCCCTCAAGAGAGCTGAAATCAAGCAGCCTCAGACTCATAGTGAAAATATACATTTCATCAGTGGTAGGATTCAAATAATTCAACAACCGGTTCTCTGCCCTAATGATTTCTTCCAACAACCAGTTCACCAAACTGCTCAGAAAGTTAACAATCAGTTCTCCCGAAGTGGTGCAAACTGGCTGAATCCCACCACTGCATTTCAAGATCAGTGGACATAACTTTTTGGTTTAGCTCACCTGGGGTTGTCAGAAGCACTTTGGCATTGCAGGTTTTCAACACATGCAGCAAAGATTTTAATCGGATGTTATAATTGATGCATGCCATGGTGCAGCCAATCTTCTCCAAGCCCATCCAGATCCAGATATAGGCAGGGATATTCTTCAAGAAAACAGCCATGGTTTCCCCTTCTTTCAGCTTCACGTAGCCTTTCAGCACTCTGGCCATTTGGTTGCTACGTCTGTCAATGTCGTGATAGGAATAAATTTCATCTTCAAAGAGAATGAAAGGCTTCTCTGGATGTTTCAGGACCTTGTCTAAAAAACAGCTCAGGAGTGTGAATGGTGGATTACGCCGCAAATTCTTTTGGGACTTGTATCCCGTCCACATGAGAGAGAAAAAGAAGCGTAGGTCCAGCCAAAGATAAGGCAAAAAAATATTGCCCAGCAGAGGGACAAGGATAAAAACCCCAAGCAAAATTGTATAAAAGTGAAGCATGTCTACACACTGGTCTGAGATCCAGCACTCTGGAAGCAACAGGCACACGCTGGCAGTTGTGTAGAATGAAATCAAATAGCAATGAAGGGAGAATCTTTGCTCCTCCCCTTCCTCCTTCCTTGCAGAAATGTCCTTGGCTGCCTGCCAGTAAATTTTAACCCTCATCAAATGCTTTCTTGGATTTTTGTCTAGTTCATTGCTGAGAATGGTGTGGATCTACTCATCTGAGGATTAAAACAAAGCCAGAATGAAAAGCCTGTCCTAATTAATTAATGGCGATCTTCACAACTCAGCATTCATAATAATTTTCCATGTCCACATCTTTCCAAAAACTTTGAATGCATTTCAAGTATAACATTGCAAAAAAGTTTATTCAGTTCCTTCTGCACTTGACAAAAAGTAAACATGTGGGTACCACTGGTTTTGCTCTGTATTATTATTTGTCAATGCTAATTCAAATAATTTGTTTTGCAAAATACACATGATCTTTAAGGTAAACTACAGGTAGTACACATTTGGAACAGAATTTCCATTTATAAGCAAGGTGGTTGTTAAGCAAGCTGTGCCCAATTTTGCAACCTTTTTTGCCCCTGTGGTAAGGCAAATCATTGCAGTTGTTTAGTGAATCATGCAGTCATTAAGTTTATCCAGCTAATCCATTCACTTTGCTTGTTAGAAGCAGACTGGGAAGGTCACAAATGGCAATCACATGAACCTGAGACATTGCAAACATCATAAATACATATCAATTGCCAAGCATGCACATTTTGATCATCTAACTATGGGGATGCTATGACAGTCATAAGTACAAGGACTGGGTGTAAGTCACTTTACAGAGTAACTGTTGGAAGGGACCTTGGATGTTCAAGCAGGAAAAACTATACCATTTCAGACAAATAAAAACTGGATGCAATATTTGAAGTGTGATCTCATTTATTTATTTATTTATTTTATTTTATTGGATTTCTATACTGCCCTACTCCCAAAGGACTCAGGGCGGTGAACAGCCACAGAATAAAACACATAAATACAAAAATTTAAAATAGAATAAAAACGAATTAAATAATTTGGCTGAACAAATTTAAAATACCCCATAATTTAAAAACAAATTAAAATTTACATTCAAAAAGGGGAGAAGATTTAGGCCAGGCCAGCTTGATGAAATAAAAGAGTCTTAAGCGCGCGACAGAAGGTGCGCAGATCCAGGATCCTCCGTATCTCCGGGGGGAGCTCATTCCAGATTGTAGGTGCCCCCACAGAGAAGGCTCTCTCCCTAGGGACCGCCAGTCGACTGTTTGGCCAATGGCACCCAGAGGAGCCCCTCTCTATGGGAGCGTACTGGCCGGTGGGAGGCTATTGGTGGTAGGAGGCGGTCCCGTAAATAACCAGGTCCTAAGCCATGGAGCGCTTTAAAGGCATTATGAAGGCATTATAAAGTACTAATACCAGTAATCCTCAATTTACAACCACAGTTGAGCCCAAAATTTATGTTGCTAAGTGACTGAATTGTTAAGTGGGTTTTACCCCATTTTACAATCTATCTTTCCACATTTTTGTTAAGTGAATCACTGAAATTATTAAGTTAGTAACACGGTTGTTAAATGAATCTGCCTTCCCTGTTGACTTGCTTGCCAGAAGTTTGCAAAAAGTTATCACATGACCCCAGAAAACTGCAACCACCATAAATTTAAGTTATTTGTTAAGCATCCAAATATAAATCATGTGGTCATGGGGATGTTGCAATGGTCATTGTGAAAAATTGTCACTTTTTTTCAGTGCTGTTGAACTGTTGTAAATTGAGGACTACTTGCACTTCACGTAATCTTGATTCTATCCCTCTGTTAAGGCAGTCTAGGACTATGCTGGCTTTTTTGGCAGCTGCAGCACACTGCTGGCTCATATTTAAGTGATTGTTTAAGTGATTGACTTACGAGATCGCCTTCTGCCACCGATAGCCTCCCACCGGCCAATACGCTCCCACAGAGAGGGACTCCTCAGGGTGCCGTCGGTCAAACAATGTCGACTGGCTACCCCCAGGGGGAGAGCCTTCTCTGTGGGGGCACATGCCCTCTGGAATGAACTGCCCCCGGAGATTCGTATGATCCCTGACCTACATACCTTTCACCGTGCCCTTAAGACTCTACTATTTCAACAGGCTGGGCTGGCTTAAGAATGGATTTTAATGGGTGTTTTACTTTTTAATATAGGGCCAAATCATTTAATATGTTTTAAACTGTTTTTTAAATTTTATAGATATACATGTTTTAGTATGGCTGTGCACCGCCCTGAGTCCCTTGGGAGAAGGGTGGTATAAAAATGTAAAAAATAAATAAATAAATAAGTAAATAAATAAATAAATAAATAAATAGTGTTATGTCCTTATATGGTCATGCCGCCGGATAGTCCACCGGTGGGAGTTTTAAAGTCCTGTCATTCACCGGTTTGCCTGCCGGCTCCCTTTATAAGGCGAGCCCGGCAGCGCAGCCAGCTGTTCTCATTCTCACTATTAAAGTACTGAATGAATCTCACTGCTCGCGTATTCTTTTCCCTGCGCCAATCTAACACTGGCGATGAAGGATTTCAAGAACCACAGCAAAGAACCTCATGGCACCATCGCCACCCAGCCCGACTCAACAGAGCAAGTCACTGAGCTGGAGTCACTAAGAGCTGAGAGCACGAGAGCCATGGCAGCGCCACAAATCCCGCTGGCTCCATTCAATCCCGATCAGGAGAAGTGGAAGTCCTACATGATTAGGTTCTGCCAATTCCTGATCAGTAATGGCTACCAAGATCTGAAGGACAACCGCAAGCGAGCCTTGTTCCTGGCACATTGCGGATTGGCAGTCCTGGAGATGGCCATCGACCTCGTGGCACTCCAAGACATCGAGACCATGGTGTGGGGCGACCTCCAAGATATTCTCCAGGAACACTACGCCCCAACCATCACACCGTTGGCGAATAGATTCTCTTTCAGCCAATGGAACAGCAGGAGGGGGAATCCATTAAGGAATTCGTGGCAGCCCTGCGGAAGCTGGCTGCCAGCTGCGAGTTCGACCACGTGGACAATGCCATCAGAGATCGCATTGTCTTCGGAATGCAGGACATCTCCCTGCAGAGAAAATTGCTGAGCAGGAGAAAGGTCTCGCTGAAATATGTGCTTGAAGAGCCACAGCCGCGGAAACATCAGAGGTGGCAGCAGCAGTGATGCAGAGAACCAAGGCAGTCCACAAAATCAAGAAAGCCCCCCAGATCTCATCCGAGGAATCCACCGCTGGATCAGAGTCGGAACAGGAAATGGTGGTCCATAAGGTCTCAAGACCACCAAGGCGCAACCACACAAAATGGCGACCAAGGGGAGAGCTGTGCCAGCTGCAACGGCGACCGCGTGAGAGCCAGATGCCGATGGAGAGACGTTACCTGCCACCATTGCCAACGAAAGGGTCACATCGCTGAGGCTTGCAGAGCGCCAGAACCAATCCAAGAAAAAACCAAGCCGGAAAACCATGAGCACCAGAGATCATTGAGACGGTCCTACCAATCAAGGGAGACACAAGGGAGGCACAAGGGAGACGACTACCCACGAAGCAGAGGAGTCCACCAGACCACCATTGCACACACCGATGACCAAAATGCCACGAAATTCATCACGCAGAAGGGATTCCATGTGCCATGGAAGTAGATTTGGGCTCAATCTACTCCATCATGACCTGGCAGCACTTAAAAAAGCTTAAACTACAGATCGCAAAGAGCCAACTGCAGCCACTCCGTGCAAAGCTCATCGACTTCGGCGGCAACTCCATCGGGGTCCTGGGGAAAGCTTCACTGAGCATCAGCTACCACGAGTTCACGGGCGATTTACCCATCACCATTGTCAAGGACAGCTGCCCGACCCTGCTTGGAGTGGAGTGGTTCGAGGGCTCTCAATCAGAGGAATCCACCAGATTCGGCAGGACGAACTCGACAAGCTCCTCGAAGAGTTCAAGGACGTCTTCGATGGCAGCCTAGGTAAATTTGTGGGGAAACCCATATCTTTCAATCTAGACACCGCAATCACCCCAATTCGGCTGAAGCCCCGCAGGGTTCCATTTGCACTTCGGCCTAAGGTAGATGCTCAGTTGGATAAACTGATCGCCCAAGGCATATTGGAACCGATCGATCATGCTGCATGGGAGACCCCCATTGTGACCCCACTGAAGCATGATGGGTCTGTGCGCATCTGCGCTGACTATAAATGCACCAGTAACCGGGCATTACAGCAGAGGGCATACCCAGTTCCAGTGGTGCAACATCTGTTGCATTTACTCGGGAATGGGACCATATTCGCGAAACTGGACCTGGCCCAGGCTTACCAGCAACTGCCAGTCAACCAAAAAACTGTGGAGGCTCAGACTATTGTCACCCACTGGGGCGCATTTAAATGCAACCGCCTCCAATTTGGAGTCAGCGCAGCCCCTGGCATATTTCAATCCATGATGGAGCGCCTTCTCCAAGGCATTCCAGGGGTGGTGCCATACTTCGATGATGTAGTAATCTCCGACACTCCAGATCACAACTCTTGGAATGGCTGAAGCTCACCCTGAAGCGGTTCCAGGAGAAGGGTCTGCGTGTGCGGAGAGACAAGTGCATCATTGGGGTCCAGGAGGTTGAGTTCCTGGGCTATTTAATAGATAGCACTGGCATACACCCCACGAAATCTAAAGTCAAGGCGATTCATGAAGCTCCAACCCCCCCCAAAAAAACAGGAGCTTCAGGTTTTCTTGGGATTGCTAAATTTCTATAGCGTTTTCCTTAAACAGAAAGCCACCATTGCTGAGCCACTCCATCACCTTCTGGGAAAAGCGGTCCCTTGGCAGTGGGGTAGAGCCGAAGACACCGTGTTCAGAAACATCAAGAGGCTACTATCCTCTGACAGGGTACTGATCCAGTATCATGAGACGCTACCGCTGGTATTGACCTGCGATGCATCCCCATATGGAGTCGGGGCTGTCCTCAGCCATCAACTGCCCAACAACACAGAAGCCTCCATCACATTCTTCTCCAAGACTCTGGCGGCAGCTGAGCGCAACTACAGCCAGCTAGATAAGGAAGCCTTGGCCATCGTGGCTGGCATCAAGCACTTCCACGAATACCTCTATGGGAGGGCGTTCGAGATCATTACCGACCATAAGCCCCTCCTCGGACTATTCGCAGGCAACAAACAAACACCGACATACATGTTGCCCAGGATGACACGCTGGGCCATTTTCCTTGCCGGGTATTCGTACACACTCACACACAGACCCGGCAAAACCATCAGCAATGTGGATGCCCTCAGCAGGTGCCCAATGCAAGAACCGGTGGAAGACCCAGCACCCACCCTCGGTCTGTTCCACATCGATGGCGACCGGAAATGCCCAGTTTTGTCCACAGATGTGGCAGCTCTCACGAAGAAGGAGAAAACCCTCGGGCAAGTCATTTCCTGGGTCCTGAGGGGTTGGCCAATAGAAAAAGTGGATGAAGAGTTCAGCCCCTTCATAAGGAAGCAGCAAGAATTCTCAACAATGAAGGGCTGCCTGCTTTGGGGCGATAGAGTAGTGATACCACAACTGCTGCAAAAGAGGACGCTAGAAAGTCTTCACATTGGGCACTCGGGCATCGTGAAGATGAAGGCGCTGGCCAGGAGTTACGTCTGGTGGCCCAACCTGGACAAAGACATTGAGCAATGGGTCTCCAAATGTGCCCCGTGCCAAGAGGTCAGACCAGCGCCAGCACAAGCCCAACCCATGGAATGGGAGACGCCCAGTGCCCCCTGGTCCCGTGTGCACATTGACTTTGCAGGGCCCATGGCGGGCAAATATCTCCTCATCGTGGTGGATGCATTCTCCAAATGGCTGGAGGTCATCCAAATGCCCACCATCATCACAGAGGCAACCATCCAGACTTTTCGCCACCCATGGCATTCCGGACGTCCTGGTGTCGGACAACGGGCCACAGCTTACCGCCAAGCTGATGGAATCGTTCCTGGCCGAGCTGGGCATCCACCATGCCCTCATTGCCCTATACAGGCCGGCGGGAAATGGACAAGCTGAGAGGATGGTGAGACTCACCAAGGAAACTCTTACCAAGATGGACACCGGAGATTGGCAAGAGAGGATTGACAAATTCCTCTTCACGCAACACATCACCCCGCACGCCACCACAAACAGAAGCCCGGCTGAACTACTCATGGGGAGGAAGCTGAGGACACCATTGGACCGGCTACACCCACAGTACAACCCCCAAGAACCAGCAAATGCAACCCGGCCGCCGAGCACCTTCACCGAGGGAGACCCGATCTACGCGCTCAACTTCCGCGAGCCCCTGAAGTGGCTCAAGGGAGTCATCAGCAGAACAACTGGCCCGAGGTCATACCAAGTGGAGCTGGGAGACGAGCAAATCATCAAACGCCATGTCAACCAGCTCCGGAAAAGGTGGAGGGAAAGCGGCAGAAACGGCAAAAAGCAGCCTGACGAGGTAGGCCTAAACCACCCAGACGAGGTAGGCCTGCACCACCCTGATGAGGCAGGCTTGCACCGCCCCGACGAGGTAGACCTATGCCACCCAGACGAGGTAGGCCTGCACCACCCCAACGAGGTAGGCCTGCATCACCCCGACGAGGTAGGCCTGCACCACCCCGACGAGGTAGGCCTACAACACCCCGATGAGGTAGGCCTCTGCCACCCCAGCGAGGCAGCCTGACAACACCCGGTCCTGGTAGGAATGCAACACATGGCAAGGGAGGCCACCAACACCCCGGCAAGGTCGGACCACCCAACACCAGTGGAGCAGGCCAACCAACTCCACCCGGACGCGAGGGGCCCCCACGGCAACCGTGGCAGCCACGGCAGGAAAGGAGCCCAGGAACCCGAACGACAGCGGACCAGGCCAGCAGCAAAGAGAAAGAAACCAGTGACTTACCGAGTCAGGTCCAGCCAGGCCTGATCAGGGGCGAGTTGCAGGAGCTGAGACATCACTCTCCGGGGCCGACGGGGAGTCCCGAGAATCCAGCCGGAGGTGCTGGGCCAGAGCCCGCACACTCGACAGCCGAATTCTGGATGGTTCCAAGGCGGGAACCGGAGGAAGCAAGAGCCTCGACTGCACAGGTCGATCGCAAGGCAAGAAGTGATCTTCGCAGGTCAGCCAGGACTGTGAGGCGCCCCGCCTACCTGCGCGACTACGTCACGTACATGACTAATGGAGAGAGAGACTAAGAACTAGGAGGGGAGGGGTGTTATGTCCTTATACGGTCATGCCACCGGATTGGCTAGTCCACCGGGAGTTTTAAAGTTCTGTCATTCGTCAGTTTGCCTGCCGGCTCCCTTTATAAGGCGAGCCCAGCAGCACAGCCAGCTGTTCTCATTCTCACTATTAAAGTGCTGAACAGACCTCGCTGTTCGCATATTCTTTTCCCTGCGCCGATCTAACAAATAGTCTCCTGGGACAATGATCCTTCTCACAGTTACTACTATTGAGCCGGGTACTACCTATTCTATACCTGTGCATTGGTTTTTCCTGTCTAAATGTAGAATCCTGCTTTTTTCACTATTGAATTTCATTTTGTTATATAGGGCCCAGTGTTCAAGTCTCTCAAGATTCTTCTGTATCTTTTTACTCTATCTTCTGCAGTGTTTGCTATTCCTGCCAATTTGGTGTTGTCTGCAAATGTGATGAGTTCCCTTGTCTAAATCATTGATAAAGATATCTATGAGACCGCCTTCTGCCACCAGTAGCCTCTCACTGACCAGTACGCTCCCATAGAGAGGGTCTTCTCAGGGTGCCGTAAGTCAAACAATGTTGACTGGCGGCCCCCAGCGGGAGAGCCTTCTCTGTGGGGGCACCTGCCATCTTGAACGAGCTCCCCCCCGGAGATAAAGAGGATCCCGGATTTGCACACTTTCTGCCGTGCCCTCAAAACATTCTTATTCCAGCAGGCTGGTCTGGCCTAACCTCCCTTTTAATTGCTTTTAAATTTGTTTTATAAATTGGGGTGTTTTAAATTTGTTTTGGGCCAAAGTACTTAATGTATTTTTAAATGGTTTTTTAACGTTTGTACTTTGTGTATTTTATCTTTTGGCTGTTCACCGCCCTGAGTCCTTCGGGAGTAGGGCGGTATATAAATTTAATAGATAGATAGATAGATAGATAGATAGATAGATAGATAGATAGATAGATAGATAGATAGATATTAAAGAATACTGAGCATGAGACTTGGGGCACCCCACTGCATACTTCCTTCCATGTAGATGTGGGCTTATTATCATAGGATGTCTTATTTTGGGGGAAACAGGGTAGTAAAAACTGATTGGATTAGGAAAATTCCTTTGTGAAATCCAATAATATATAAGCATAAGAATTGAAAATTGCATTGTATTCTGAATAAAAAGAGCATTGTATTCTGAATAAAAGTAAAAAAACATTTACAAGAGAAAAACATCAGAATGAGCATACATGACAGTGCTTTTCCCTATACTGGGGTCAAATAGTTGTTTTGTTCAACAACAAAAAAAACCCAAATGTATTTTATTTACAATGTATCAAGCAACTAAAAGAAAAGACCTTTTTAACCTTCTTCTTGAAGATGAATGTTATTGCAAATTATTTGAAAAGAATAAATTTGAAATACTTTTGAAAGAAAAAGAGAAATAAGGCTAATTAAATACAAGAAAACCCATGTTAGTTAACCAGTGAAATAGTATCTCAAAAAACTATGTTGCAAGTATTACAAAGTCCATACTGCGTGGCACTCAGAAGTTAATCATGTATTCTGTGAGTCAAATATAAATCTATACATATGTTTTCTCACCTATGGATGTTTCTCCTAGAAAGAAGCCAGGGTCCATTAAAATAGCTCAGATGGTACAAAGATGGTACTCGTTATCTGATTAATATGTTTGGGTTTTTTTCCAGAACAGACAAAAATGGAACAAAATTTTATTACAGTCATTACAGAGGCATTTTCCAAATAAAGGAAATATCCTAAACAAAGGATAAGTATATAGAATTTCCAAATGAATATTAATTCTCTCTATAGTTTAACATACACAATTTAGCAGTTTACCTTTAGGACATGCACATATAAATGATTTGGGTGCCTCCTACTCAGCTAGTTGAAGCTTGTAGTGTAAGGAGTACATTTACACCCTGGAGGTTAAATGTGCTTATCTCTCTGCAGAGACTAGGGTAAGATGCTATGTTCAAGAATGTACTTTATTGTTTATCCAAGTATTAATACCAAAAGCACAAAGATTTAAGTCTTCCCCACACTATTTTATTTATTAAATTTCTACACCATACATCTCACCTAAGTAACTCTAGATGTTTACAACAGCATTTTATATAGATGTGTGTGTGTGTGTGTGTGTGTGTGTGTGTATTGAATGAATTGTCTGGGGAATAAGTAATTCTCTTCCATTATATATATATATATGTATACATATGTACACGCACACACACACACATATATATACAGTATATTTACTGACAGAGAAATTATTATACACACACACAAACCTACACACGTGTGTGTGTGTGTGTGTGTGTGTGTGTGTGTGTGTGTGTGTTTTCATAAATTTTCACGGGTAGAGGTATGCAAATTTTGGTGTATTCAGGTCTTTTCCTGTGTAAGATTGAGAGTATCTTGGCGACGTTTCGACGAGGTCCCACTCTCATCTTCAGGCTGGTGTCTTCGGCTTTGTGCTTGTGCAAGGAAAGCGTGATCGGAGCTGCCGTCTCTCTATAAATACTGGTGGGGAGGTGTGGGGTGCTGGCTTTGTTGCTGTGAGCAGGTTGGTTGCCTGCGTTGTTACATCTTGATTGGTTGCAAACATTAATTCCATCAACCAATCAAGATGTAACAAATACATCTTTTAGCCTAGAAACTAGTAGATTGTGATTTCACTGAACTAGGGTTGCATAAAAATCTTGGTTTATGTCGGAAGAACCTGGCTAAAGAGAAATGCACATAAAGCCTACAAAAAGGAAAGAAAACAAATACTGTACCTTTACAGGGAGGATACATGGGATGAGGGTGTGGCTAACTGATGAGGACTTAGAAATCCGAAATAGATTTATCTTAGTCTCCTTAGTCTCCCAATGTGCAGCAGAGTGTTTGCTGGCTGCCAGAAAAAAAAGCCTAGAAACTAGTGGATTGTGATTTCACTGAACTAGGGCTGCATAAAAATCTTGGTTTACATAGGAAGAACCTGGCTAAAGAGAAATACATACATACATACATACATACTTACATACGTACATACATATATATATATTGTTCAACCAGGTATTTTCCTACGTAAACCAAGTTTCTCAAATTGCTGCCATAGCTCACTGATGAGGACCAATCAGTCCGAAATAGATCTATATTAGTCTCCCAATAGGCAGCAAAATGCATGCTTGCTGTCTGAAGAAGCCTAGGATAGTGGATGTGATTTCACTGAGCTATGACTGCAATTTGAGAAACTTGGTTTACGCAGAAAAATACCCAGTTGAAGAAAAATACATACAAAAACCTATGATAAGAGAAGAAAGCAAATAAACACACACACACACATACACACACACATACACACACACATATATATATACACATATATATACACATACATACATACATACGTGTAAGTTTGTGTGTGTGTATAATAATTTCTTTGTCAGTATATACGTGTGTGTGTGTGTGTGTGTGTGTGTGTGTGCAGGTACGTGTACTTATGTATACATACAATACATATATACACTGCTCAAAAAAATAAAATGATCTCGGATGTCTTGTGTTCCCTTTATTTTTTTGAGCAGTATATATAACATGTGTATATATGATAGGATAGTGGAAGAGAATTACTTATTCCCCAGACAATTCATTCAATAGTTTAAAATTTTGTACTACTCAAACATGTTCATGCATTTGGATGATAGTTTCAGAATGATACTATTAACCAAATTCACTGTTTATGGTGATATTTTTTTTCTGAATTGATTGCTCAGAAGAGAAGTGTCCCTTTTGAGCGCTTGGACCGGTCAATAGTAGACTTGAGGAGAAAAAATTGGAAGAGATTCTGCTTCACAAAGTCCAGGGAGGGTTGCCTCTAAAATCAAGAACATAAATCTTATTACTAGTAAATGATGCTCCACAAATCAACTCAGAGAAAGCAAAACTGTCCTATTCACCTTCCAGAATGATCTCACCTCAGAACAGTTTGAAAACTGCTTTCCAACACCTTCAGGGTGTGGAAAGCTGGTCTTTCAACTGAAAATAAAAATTGGAAGTAATGCATAGAACACATGTTGCTTCTGATGGTGAGACCTAAAAGAACTTGATTCTTAGGGCATTTATTTTTTTTAATAATTGGCAATGTGTTAATTTTGCTTTGTTTTTGCTATATGAGAGTGCTGATGGAGCCTCTGATTTTAAATGTGGGTTTTCTAGCCCATATGATAACTCTCATTAAGTCTTAACCTCTCTCTGCATTTGACTAATTCCATTTTAAAGTCAACAAAATAGATGGCCACCATTGTAATATCTCAAGATTCCAAAACAGTTGGTGTCTTAAGGAGGACTTTGGCCTGTTCTGAATTTTCCACTATATAGCTTCCTTGCATGACCCCAGCTTCTAATAACTTACCATGCAAAGAAGAAATCCCACTTCTTCTCATGGAGGTATTTCTGGTGTTCTCACCAGTAATGCAACCAGATGATTGATTGATTGATTGATTGATTGATTGATTGGTCAACAAGTACAAGGAAACAAGTAACAGTATAGACATAGACATGGACACATGTAAAAGGAAATAAATAAGCAACACATAGCCATAAACACATAAAATGAGTACATATAGATGGGAACAGTAGGACAGGGATGCTAGGCAAGCTGGTGCACTTATGCACGTCTCCTTAGGGACCTCTTAAGAAACGTGAAAGGTCCACAGTAGACAGTTTAAGGTAAAAGGTATGGGAATTAGAGAGACTAATAACAGGGTCAGGTAGAGTGTTCCAGACATTTACTACTCTATTGCAGAAGTCATATTTCCTACAATCAAGATTAGAGCGAATTCCATTGCGTTTGAATCTATTGATAGCCCTTGTGTCATTGCGGTTGAAATTAAAGTACTCATTTATAGGTAGGACATTTTGGTAAATAATCTTATGAACTAAGCTTAGGTCAGAACATAGACGGAGTAGTTCGAAGCTATCGAGGCCTAAAATTTCAAGCCTGGTGGTATAGGAAATTTTATTTCGAGCAGAGGATTTGAGTACTCTTCTAAAATATCTCTGATATGATGGAATGCCAGAGGGAAGAAAAGATCTTGGTGGATTTGAAAACATCAGAAGATGTTTGACCCTGCTATGACTCTGTTTTGGGCAAAGTGTAGATTTGTATGTGGAATTGTAAAGAAATTTGGACCATGAGAAAGATATGAAAGCACCATTTAGGAGGGACTTGGAGAAGCAATTGCACAATTGAGACACTGAGATTGAGACACCTCAAGATAACCAATTTTGTTGTATATACTGATGTACAATGACAATAAAGGCTATACTAATTGATCATTTTTTCTACTGTAAGATGTGACAGACAAAACATTAGGCAGGCTTCAAAATTCTCTATTGAACCCAACAACATGAAAGTAGCATTCTTGGAATTCTTCCAGTGTCCCTTTGTGACCTGGCCTACTTTGAGGGGCTAATATCAACTACAACAAATAGGTAACTTCAAGTTGATATTAGATAGGTAAAGACTAACGAGATTAGTGTAGGTGTGTAAAAGCCTTACAATGGCAATGCACTTCTTTCTTAAATACAAATCAGTTTTCCTCCACACTTTTTTATGACCTGAAGATGCTCTAACATTGAAAAAGGGTAACATGTTCTCCTTACAATAGCAAGGGGCTTTGGAAAGGAGCCAAGTGGACTGTAAAATTATTTGCATGGTGCATTGATTTAATGCACAAGATTTAAACTTATTCAGATAAGTATTTGAACAGATTTATTATGCTTGCACAATTTGTGATAACCAAGATAAACTTTTCAAAAGAGAAATCATTCTTCCTGATTTTGATCTGAATTGCTCATCTAAGAATTGGAAGGGCATACACCAATGGCCTTTATCCTTCTTAATTGTTATATCTTGCTTCACTCATACATGCATTTTGATATTTTCTTCAGTACTTCAAAAACCTGCACAACTTTTTGATCAGAAACTTTTTGGTACCATCTCTTTAGTTACCATGTGGGCAATAGGATCTACGAATCACCTGCTATTTTAATTAACCTATAATTAACCTCTAGGACAGGGCTGTCAAACTCATGTTGTCACGGCGGCATAACGTATCAGGACTTTTTCCCCCTTCGCTAAACTGGGCATGGGCATGGCCAATGCATGATGCATCCAGCCCATGGGTCGGGAGTTTCACAGCCCTGCTCTAGGATAATATACTTATGGTATATTATGGACCATGGAACATGATAGAAAATTAAATGACTCTTCTCCCTTGCTTCCAAGAGGATTAGGTAACCTGTCTGAAGTAATCTGGCAATAGTGGTTCTTGATACTGGAACACCTGTTATTCCTGTTTTTTTCACAGCATTTGACTCTCCTTAAACCATAATCTGTTTAAAGCTGGTCACTTCCAAGGGGTCATGCACAGAGAAGAATCCTAAAGTTTCCTTTTGTCAATTCTTGGGCTGAGACAAAGATTAAGCAATACAACATGATTTCTCAAAATGAGGATTAAGCATTCTATGTTTGACATTACAACAGACTTCTTCAAGCCAATAAAAATACAATAGTCAACTTTGACTTAATAAAAACTTCACTTTTACTACCAAGTAGGACAAAGTAGTATTATGCCCATAGCTCCTATAAAATCAAAGCAGGTTGAACGCTGTATATATTTGTTTATCCATAGTAATATATTTACATTTTAATTCTCTTGGATTTTTTTTCTGAGATTTTGCTTTGTTTTGTTGTTGTTATTTAGCAGTTATTTGGCTTAGAAACCAATATTCCTCATTTGGAAATGGAAGTAAAGTTACAACAGAAATGTATCTGGTTATTTCTCAAACAACTTCTGGGTCCAATTTTAGCTGCTTCTGGGTCCAATCAAGATGCTGGTTTTAACCTTTAAAGGCTTTCATAGCATGGGACCAGGTTATGTGAGCCTGCCCCATTAGATCTGTACCATCTGCCAGGGGACAGACATTTTGGGGAGTCCCTCAAAGACTCCTTGAGCCCAAGGATGAAATGCTCCCGGTTCGGACTGGATCACCTGATCCGGTAGCGATGGTGGTGGGTGGTTCAGAGAACCAGTAGCAGAAATCCTTGCCCCCCCCACCATGCCCACCTGAGTCATGCAATCATCAAAGGCTTTTTTTTACTTTTAAAAGCATTTTTTTACAAATGCTTTTAAAAGTAAAAAAAAAAAGCCTCTGATGATCGCGTGGCTCAGCTGGGATCGTCAGAGCCTTTTAAAAGCATTTTTTCTACAACCTCTTCGGCTGAAGAAGTTGTAGAAAAAATGCTTTTAAAAGTTAAAAAAAAAAGTTGGCCACGCCCACCCAGTCACATTACCCCCCAAAAAAGCCACGCCCACAGAACTGATAGTAACAAATTTTACATTTCACCACTGCTTGAGTCCCTTCTCTGTCATGGGACCTACCCTATGGAATATTCTTCTCCCAAAGTCAGTTTACCTCCAACCCTGTTATCATTTTGGAAGTACCTTAAGATCTGGTTATGTCACCAGGCCTGGTGGTCCCAAGAAACCAGAAACATCCTTAAATGGTTCCTTTGTGATTGATCTTTTTTATTTTCTCATTTATATATTTTTAATTTTTATGGTACTTTTCATTTTTAATATGACTTTTTATTTTTATATAATTAATGTTTTACATTGTTTTAGAGATTGTTGTATGCCAACAGGGTTGCTTCTTGTGAGATGGGTAGCCATATTAATGTGATTAATAAATACATATATAAATCTTATATTCAGTGTGGTAAAACAAAACAAAAAACCCCCTACCTTTACTAGGCTGAAATCTTTTGCAATCCCCAAGAGTCTTGAGAACAGAGATATACTCCGTTAGGGGGTAGAGGTAGCTTATATTATTTTTTAAGACAGAATAGTTTTTAAAACTTTAAATCAGATGCACAGCACTTCAATTGTTTTCCAAAGAATATCATATTCTTTGGGACTATTTCCCAGGATAAAAATTTCCCATAAAATATCAAGAGGTAGGAACTATGAAAAGTTTGTGTCTAAAACACAATTGCAATGATTTTTTTCTTTCTTTTTCTTTTTTCTTTTTTTGAGTATGTGCCTTCCCCCCACCCCCACTCTGGACAATTGCCTGGCCTAATCTATCCAGTTTTCAGAGATGGTTTGTCCCTGCAAGGGGGAGTGACTGGCCAAAGGTCAGGCAGTTGGCTTCATGCCTAAGTCAGAACTAGGACAGAGGTTAATGTAGTCTGATACCTTAACCACTACTTTCTTCTACAGAACTGTCCTCTGGAGCACTGATATTTGAGCTGAATAGCATCAATAAAAATCTCCCTGAGAAATGCCCACATATATGCACACACAACAAAGAATATATAGTGCGACTTGCCAATTGCCCTGTTTTTAAAGGGGTACATCATAATATATTATTTAATTTGGAATATATTGTATCTCGTTTCTCTTTATTATATTTAAAAACAGAATTATTCTTCCTCCCTCCTAATATTTTATTTTCCTTTTGTTTGAAATAGTTTTCCTTTAATTATAAAATTGTATCTTGTAATATCAAAATTCTAGATACTTGGAAAGAAATTTAAAGCTGCCTGTACGAAACAGATTGAAACCTGAAATTTGAATCAGTTATTATTTGGCAGCAAACTATTTCCCCAGGCCTCTTTTCCCATCTCCACTACCAAAGGAGAACTTCCATCTTTTATTTTGTGTGAAAAATGTAAACCAACCAGTAATTCTCTTACTTTGTTTCCTGCAGTAAATTGTATAAAAATAGTGTCTGATTTCTTGGGTGCTCCTTGGGCATGAAACTCAGAGGTGACCTACTTCTGTACAGAAATAAAAGTTTT
Organism: Pantherophis guttatus; assembly: GCF_059756535.1. Classification (NCBI taxonomy): domain Eukaryota; kingdom Metazoa; phylum Chordata; class Lepidosauria; order Squamata; family Colubridae; genus Pantherophis; species Pantherophis guttatus. The sequence continues at coordinate 40,298,686 of NC_142066.1, read as the reverse complement.
GTTTTTTCTTGATTCTGTGTGACATTGGCTTCTCCACACCAGATTCCAGTAAATAGCCAGCTATCTGGCCAAAAGATAACTCTCTGTGTGATTGACATAGTTCTTCTCTCTTGCTCAATCTAAATTGATAGGGTTGCTGTTTGAACAAATAAAGAGATTTTGGGTTGATAGTGTTGATTTGGGTTGATAGTGTAGCTTGGTAATCAGGCTAGGATTGTATTTATAAATAAATAAATACATTCTTGGCCTGATTACCAAGCTACACTATCAGCTCAAATAACTATGCTAGATATCAATGATTGGGTCTTAAGTTTTCCCCAATTTAAAGTGGGAGCACACAATGTTGGGATTTTTATATTTAGTTGACCTGGTAGCTTGAAATTTAAAAAATGTTTCCCTTTCTTTACAATTTTGTTTTATGGGAAGAAAAATCCGCTCCAGTTCCAAGTTGGGAGAATTGTGCTGGAATTAAAATGGAGGCTGACTGCAAGGCAAGGTTTATTTGGTTTCCAGAAACTTCAGTGACAGCAGCAATGTTTCTATGGTGGCTGACAAAATGGTTGAGTGAGATGATGGATCTTTATAGGTTGTTGGGGTTTTCTGATTGAGATGCTCCAGGGGGTTGCGCAATGTAGTGAGCCTTGTATCCTTTACTATTTCAATGGTGGTGGGTTAATCCTATTATGTCTTAAAGGTCATGCCCTGCCTTTAGAATTTGGGTGGGGGAATGTAAATTCTTAATCCCATAAAATTAATCCCAAATTCTTAATCCCATGAGGGCTGTGGTTGAAGGCATTTTGTTTATGGATAGATTGGCCCAGTCTTTCTTAATAGGTACAAAATATCCATCTCTAAAGACTTGAGCCTTCTGCTTGAGGCTGTTAGAAAATACTTGGGCTGCTTTCTGTTAAGCATGCTTCTCCATTTTTCTTTTGGGGAAATATTCTATCCTGCATCTCTTAATATTAAGATTAAACAATATTTTAATCTGGGGAAGGGGGAGGAACTTCCTACAGTTTCAAGAAAGGAAGGGTTTTTTTCCCCTCTGCTTTTGGGAAAGCTATTTAAACCATTTTAATTACTCCCCCCCCCCTTCTGTTTGCCGTTTGAAATTGCACAAACTCCGAGACAGGAAAAGAAACCCCATCGAGAGGGTCGGTCTATTTTCATCCTTCCACAAAATTATGCTAGTCAGAGGTGTAAATTTACCATTCCCGCCACTAACACGGGCAAGTTCATCACTGTAATACTTAGTCGATATATTTGGAGGACAGTAAGTTCCGGAAGACTAGCATGGGCAAATATTTTCTAAGCCAGGGTGGGCTAACATTTCCCTCCGATTAAGAATTATTGCGGCAAAAGTTTCTGTGACGGTTTATACACATTTGCGAAGAAAGGAAACGCTTGCTGCATTTCCTAGATTTTCCTGCCCTCCTTGCCGAAGAAAAGCGGAATCTGCGCTTTATGCAGCGGCCCGCCCTAAGGCAGTGCTAGCCTCATCTTCCCTTTCTCTACGACTATAGATCCCAACCGGTGTGTGCTGATGGATGCTGGGAATTGTAGTCAATAAACAGAGGCTCTCAGCTTTAGGGAGTCTACTCTACACTTTTTTGTCTCTACGGTTACGCGCCCCGCCAACACGGCACGGTGCGGAAGTGCCGGGTGGGAGGCGACGTACAGTACGCGGAAGGAGGTCGCCGTAGAAAGCCTGTTGGAGTGGATATTCCGCGCTGCAGACCAGGAAGGTAGGTGTGCGGGGCTCCACCTCCAACATAAGCCCGCCCACTGGGTCCTCGCCACGCCTCTTTGTTCTCAAAGCCTCATGCCGGTTCCGTTCCCAGGAACAGGTACTGAGGGATCGGGAGCCCGGACGGCTGGCTTCCCTTAGCACAGGTGCGGCAGAGCTTCGGATGCTGAGTATTGTGGTTGGAGCCCTGGGGCGGATGCGGAGGCAGGTCTCCGCCCCGGAGCCCGTGCAGTCATGAGAAGAAAGCGCATAGCTCTGAGTCTGCAAAGAGTATATTTCACTAACCAAAGCTGGAAATCCAATAACTCCTCCTATTATTAATAATTATTCGCTCGGAAGCTGGTCCAAGATTCAGGAACATTTTGTGCCAGTGTGAATTATATATATATATAGAAAGAGAGAGAGAGAGAGAGAGAGAGCAAGCAGGATAGTAAGGCCCAAACGCAGCTTCCAGAGATAGAAACTTTCTGTGCATAAAAAAAGTAAGTTAGGACTTTTTAATTAGACCAAGCATTTCGGAGTTATTCCTGGTGGCTTTCCTGGCAGACTGTCTCTCTTTTTTTCTATACACAAGATTAGGCAGAGTATCAGTTTCTTTTTAAGTAGTCAGCAAAGTATTCATCATTTCATTATAGTTGCCCACAATTTTTTTTTTCTGAGGTTAACTTTTAAGACAACTCTATTTTTACAGAGCTTGAAATCAACTCATAATATCCTCTCCAGTTAGGTTAATGTTTTACCTCTCAGTAAGATTTCAGTTAACTTTCTCACATTTGTGAAACAATTCTATCTATAATTGTCTTGTTGCCTGTATTTTTAAACAAACTGTGATTTTATATGTTGCAGTTTTGCCTGGATGTCCTCTGTATGTGTTGGAAATACAATTGCTAGGTTTTCTTATAGTTGCATTGCCTTTATACATCTGGAGATAGCAAGCTTGAGAAGGCAGGTTTGTACTTATTATTTATTTACTGTAACTATTTTGCAATGTTTGCCCTACTTTTCATCCGTTCTCCCAGTATATGAACGTTTGCAAACTTCTTAGATTTTTATAGCTGTGTGACTTTTGGGTGGGGTATAGATTTACATATGCTAGGGTTTTATTAGACTTGCATATTCAATGAAGTAGTACGTTTTCAAAAAAAAAAAAGAAACTTCTACCACACTTGATATTCAAGGTTATGACAAGATCTGATGTTTTTCTGTCATTCCTCTCTGCAAAGCTTCATTGATGAGAGAACAACCTAGCAAATTCCAATCAAAGCAAAACTAGAATTGGAAAAAGCAAAATTGGGATTTTTGTTAATGACTGGCTGGACAACTTTCTCATTATTTCTTTGCCTGGTCTCTTTTATTTAGAGATGCTGAAGTTGGAAACTGGGACTTCCTCTTTGCATTGCAGAGCATGTACTTATGTACTGAATCAACGATCCCCCTCCCAAAATGGAAATTCCCACATGTAGAATCTCAGTGAGGTGATGTGTGACCAAACTAGCCACTGAGCTATTTCTCTCTGTCAATAAAGTCTTCTTTGAGTCAAATAACTACTGGTGGCTTCATGCATTTGCCTTAGCAGAAATACAAATGCTGCTTGTAATTGCCTTCTTCTGGAATGTTGTCTTGATCTCTCATTCCAGTCTGTAGTTCTGGACTTTTCATGTCATCCAAATATTAATAAGATCCACCCTTGCTTAGCTTTTCCAGATCAGATAAAGTTTCTCAGACATTAAGCTGTGCCCAATGTTACACAACAAGATCCTGTTGTACCATGTCAGCCCTACCACATGGACTACACAAAATAAGCTAATTCTACTTTATTGTAAAGCTACATTAACACAATTCACTCTTCACATCCTTGTCTCCTTTACAGTGCAAGAAATAGGAAGGGTCCCTTATGAGCCTCTTGCCCACCTGCTATCCACCTGCAGTCTATGCTGTCTCTTTTTTGATTATTTGAGGTTGGTAAAATGAAGACCCAGATTGTTGGGGGCAAGATGCTGGCTCTATAAACCATTTATAGGACTGTAAAGCACTGCAAAGTGGTATATAAATCTAGGTGCTATTGCTATCATCCTATCCTTGATTTCTGATTGCTGAATTAATGTTAGCTTCTGAAGCATCTCTGATAATTTCTTTCTCTCCATTGTTGTTGCAGGGTTTTTATTAGATATTCTCTTGCCTGGCATCCTTATTTGTGATGCAGAGTATATTTTGAAGGCTCTAGAGCTGTAAAGATTCCAGAGTGGGATACAAGACAGAATGGCTGAAGCTGTCCATTATATTCATTTGCAGAACTTCAGCAAGTCTCTTCTGGAGACCCTGAATGGACAACGTCTAGGTGGTCATTTCTGTGATGTGACAGTGCATATCCAGGAGGCCACCCTGCGGGCTCACCGTTGTGTACTGGCTGCTGGCAGCCCCTTTTTCCATGATAAACTGTTGTTGGGCTACTCAGAGATTGAGGTACCCCCTGTTGTCCCCAGCCAGGTAGTGCGTCAGCTGGTGGAGTTTATGTATAGTGGCTCTCTGGTCGTAGCCCAGTCTGAAGCTCTGCAGATCCTCACCGCTGCTTCCATCTTGCAAATCAAGACTGTCATTGACGAATGCACCCAGATCATCTCTCAGAATCGCAGCCCGAAACCCCCCACTGTTGCTCCAGCGGTACCCCTATCTCTTCCCAGAGTTCTGCCCGGCAAGCCCCAGGAGCAACAATCCAAAGAGGTCATTGGCAGCCTCTCACGACCAGGTGACCTTGACACTGCCCACCTTGAACCCCCAAAGCTGCTTTGTGCCTCAGAGGTGCGTTATAAATTGCGAGACTTGCTGTCCTCCCAGCACAGAGAAGCTAGGACAGCTGCCTGTGAAGGGTCCATAAGTGAAGGAGATGCAGGAGGTTCCTACCTGCACTCCACTGAATCTGCCCCCAGTTGCCATAGCCGCAAGCAGCGCCAGCCAGTGAGGCTTCAGCTGTCTGAGACAATGCCAGTGATCATCAAAGATGAAGAAGAAGGCGGTGGGGAAGGCCCAGAGGGGTCGGAGGCAGAAAGAGAGGCCAAACTGAGCTGCTTTGCTGAATGCAGTGGGAGTGGCCCCTTTACTGCTGATTTTGGTGACCAGGCAAAGGATTCTGGGGGTAGCAGTGGAGCAGACCGGAAGGAGAGCCTCCACTTGGATTATGCCACCCCGGAAGGTCAGGATTTCTTTGGAAATCAGGATGTCTTTTCCGAGTCCTTCATCCCATCCTGGCAGGGAGAAGAAAGTGGAGAAGAGGCTACAGTTTCCACCTCTCGAGATAGAGATAAATTCCATCCTGATTGCAATGTAGAGGCTTCCAATCTAAGGAACTTAACAGGAGAATTCAAGCAAGACCTAAGTGGCTCCACCTCTGGGTTTCCACCCCGGAGCAGCAGTGGTGGGGCTGAGGGCTTGACCTTTGTCTCCTCCCTAGGCATCCAGCGGGAGCTCAAGGCAGAAGTCACTAATACCAGCACAGTCACCAGTAATACCAGCATCTTCCAGTTCCACTTACCTCAGCCTGGTGGCGTAGCCCAGACCTTCTACAGCATTCAGCAGCAGCAGCAGCAGCAGCAGGAGTCAGGTGCCAGCAATATGGTGCAGCTCAGCCCCAACACAATGGTTACCGGTGCTCTTCATGGTGGGGAGCAGCAGAGCCAACAGCCTGGAACCTCCCGCTGCTTGGAACCTTCCTATCAATGTAGCCACTGCCAGAAAACGTTCAGCTCTCGGAAGAACTACACCAAGCACATGTTCATCCATTCTGGTAATGAAATCTGTAAGCCAGGGAGGTGGGTTGTCAGTGCTGGGGAAGAACAAGGCTGGGCCTCAGAAAATATCACTGTTCAGTGATTGAACAAGGTTGTTTTTCCTACTGTTTTGAGAGAATGGTAAATGAAGGCAGACACAAGGAGCTGACACTAGACTAGAGCAATGGTTCTCAACTTGGATAGCAAAGATGTGTGGATTTTAACTCCCAGAATTCACCAGCCAGCATGTGCTGGCTGGAGAATTCTGAGAACTAAAGTCCACAAATCTTATTGTTACTCAGGTTGAGAAATATTGCACTAGAAAGAAAGAACATTTCTTGCTGATTTCCAAGAAAAGTTGTAAGTAAATACACGCAGCTAGGAAAAATGTGCACAAAAATCCAAATAGAGCCACAGATGTTTTAAAAAAACCAAACGCTCAAACCAATACAGGTAGTCCTTGACTTGGAACCATTCTTTTAGTGGCCATTCAAAGTTATAATGGCACTGAAAGAAGTGGCTCGTGATCGTTTTTCCACAGTTACGAGCATTGTCGCATCCTTGTCGCATGATCAAAATTTGTGCACTTGGCAAATGTCATACATTTATAATAGTTATGGTGTCCTGGGGTCATGTGACCTACGACCTGACAACAAAAGTCAATGACGAAGCTAGATTCACTTAATGACCCTGTTACTCACTTAACAACCACAGTGATTCACTTAACAATTGTGGCAAAATTCACTTAACAACTATATTGCTTAGCAATGGAAATTTTGAGTTCAATTATGGTCGTAAATCAAGGACTGCCTGTAATGTGCAAATGGATGAAAGGTAGGAAATAAAAATGAGAAACTAAAATTGGCCAAGTCACACCTCAAATCTTTTCCTGCTGTTGAAATACAAATGATCACGGAAAGACAGTAGGATTGGCTGCTTTGATAATAAATGTTTTAAGGAGAAAGGTTGAGTGAATGGAGAAAATGCAAGAAGCTTCAGGGTGAGAAAAATCTGGTTTCTTGCAATTGCTGCAATGTCTTTTCCTGCCAGTGCTTTTTATTTTTCTCCTCCGCTGACATCCTGCTGGAAAACTGGTACTGGGGATTGAAATACTTGGGTCTCAGGGAAGCCAAACGAATGACATTAGCTTTTTTGTGTAGAAATTCCTTAAACTTGAGAGCCATCAGACAGAACATATTAGCAAACCACCTAGGGATGGGGCAGAAGGGAAATGGGTACAATTAAAACAAAAAGTGAGCGTGTCCCAAATAAAACACAATGTTTGGCTAAAAACCCTTTCCTAAATTGATTTTTCCTCTCCTTCAGCTAAATGTAGTAATTTAACTTAATTTAATTTTTAACTAACTTTAGGCAAACTTTTGGTGACAACTGTTGATGGGGTTTGTTCGATTTTAAGATAAGCCACTATGGTGCAAACAATCATAGTTACAATAAACCAGGTCTTAGAATGCAAATGATTCTTATCACAGGGTGGTGCGAATACAGCATTACAGTCACTGGGACATAGCTGCTTTGAGTTGCAGACAGGGATGAAAATTACATCCCAGAATTCTCTGAAAACTCTTTTTTGCCTTTAATCCAGATAATTATAATAATTAGAGGGCCTATTTGATCTAATAGATGAGGAATGAGGAAACTATTAGGCATGAGTGTCCCTGAACCAGTCACTCTCAGCCCTAGGAAGCAAGCAATGGCAAGCATTTGGCAAGAAAATTTATTTTTTTAAATTAAATACCTTTAATTTTTTTAATTAAATACCTTTAATTAAGATATATTTAATTAAATACCTTTAATTTTTTTTAATTAAATACCTTTAATTAAAATATATTTAATTAAATACCTTTAATACCTATTTAACAGCCAAGTTTCCTGATTACCTGAATACAGGTAATCCTCAATGTAATGACCAGTTGTTTAATGCTCTTTTGCAATCACAACAACCTTAGAATGGTGAAACATTTCTAGCCATTGTAAAACATCATGCCATTTTACAATGATCCATTCCCCCAGTGCACCAAATGATTTTACGCATGGGTAAGATTTTATGTGTGGGTATATTTTTCCTCCCATACTGGGAGGAGAAATTCTCCGACATGCTAGAAGAATGGACCTCAAATATGGCAAAAACACTAGCAAATGCCATCATTCTTGTGATTGTTCTCCCCGGTGGGATGGGGAGTGCCCAAACCTCCCAGCTGAGGTGGGAGGCCCAAACCCTCTTCCCAGCCCACTCTTCTTAGCATTCCACTTAAAACACACATGGCTGCTTAATGACCACAACTGGGAGAGTCAGGATTGCAATCGTTGAGCAAAGTGGTCATGTGGCATCTCACTTAATAACTGGTTCACTCAATATCCAAGATTCTGGGCCTCCCAGAATTGTGATAGGTAGAGGGACAACCTATATACTGTACAGTATATGTTGTGGTCATTGCACAGTTATCACTGTAGAGATAACTACAATGCCTGCCTTGTTACTCTATTCAGTGAAAGGATCTCTGCATTGCAAAACAGACAAAGCAGCTCTTTATAGCTATGAAGAGAACCTTTGTTTTTCTGAGTCCCCAAGAACTGCAAAGAGTAATGCAGTGATTTCAGTGAAATTCTTGAAAAGAACGCATTTGTCTTTTTTGTCTTTCTTTTGCACTGGGATTAAGTTAAAACAAATCAAACAAAGGTTTAACAGGCCTCCCTCCATAATCTGGGGATGCTTTGGGATCATAAAAGGAGAGGTGCCGGTTGGTTTCTCCCATCCCTCCTTCCCATTGGAGAGCAAGTTTTTTGTTAAGAAATGAAAATTTGGCCTGCTCAACCGGCCTGCTGTGCTGTTCCCTTTCTAGGTGAGAAGCCCCATCAGTGCAGCATTTGCTGGCGTTCCTTCTCACTGCGGGACTATCTGCTCAAGCACATGGTGACCCACACTGGTGTGCGTGCCTTCCAGTGCTCCATCTGCTGCAAGCGCTTCACCCAGAAGAGCTCCCTCAACGTGCACATGCGCACCCACCGCCCTGAACGCTTCCAGTGCTGCATCTGCAACAAATACTTCTCCCACCGTACTCTGTTGGAGCGTCACATGACCACTCACACTGCCTGGAAAGGGGGCCCATCAGATGCCCCCGGGGCTCTTGTCACATCCTCCTCCCCAGCTGACTGGAAGGAGAAACCAAATGTTGCCACCACGGCTGCTCCTGCTGCTGAGGCAAGCATCATTCCTGCTCCTGTGGCTTGGAAAGCAGGGGAGCCGACTGCTGAGAGCACCATCAGTGGTTGGAAGACAGGAGATCCGAGCCAGGCAGAAAGTCGTCTGGTAACCTGGAAGGGAGAAGCTACTGGGGAAAATTCAGTTACGGCCTGGAAAGGAGATCCTACTTCGGAAACCTCCATGCAGCCTCATACTGTCTAGAACATATGGGCCTTTTTTGCTGCTTGATCCAACCCTTGTGGTTTATGGAGATAGATGGCATCAAGGCTTACTTTGAGTCCTTTAATCTGGAAAAATATCTGATGTGGTATGTTGCAAACTAGAAAGGCAAAGTCTTCAGGGCTACCACTGTAGATTCTACAAGGGATAGTGCTACCACGGGCAGACCATGCACTCTGCTGTAGGACACAGATGGAGACTGTGTCCAATGGCTGTCTCTTAGTCTGCCTGTAGTGCAATAGTATAGCATATGCTTTGCATGCTGGGAGTCATAAGTTGAATCCCTGATCTTATCAGTTAAATGACATGTTAGCAGGACTGGGAATGTCCTTTGACTGGAATTCAAAACAGGATTTTCCAAAAAGAGTGGATCACATTAATCTTATTGGACCAATAGACTGACCTACACTAAGGCAATGTAATACTGGATTTCCCAGAAAATAAGACCAGATCGTATTTTCTTTTGACCCCTGAAATAAGCACTTGGCCTTATTTTGGGGAGGTTTATTTTTTTTTGAGGTGGACAATGCGGCAAGCGCGATCACCTCATGGCTGCTCAGCCCCTTAACCGCCGTTTGCAGATCAGCTGATCCAGTGAGGGCCAGAAATTCTGTCTCTTGCCAGCCCTAGCCCTGTCGACCTGAGACTGGGGGGGAGGGAGGCCAGAGTTCCGAATAGTGGCCAGTGTAGGCTCTGTCTGCACAGCCATGAAGGGGATCTGCATGGCCAGTTCTTGCCCACAGCATTGCCAGCCAGGATAGGTTCAGAGCTGCTGCTGGCCGAGATCAACAGATTTGATCTCGGCCAGCAGATTTGGTGAGCCAGACGCACTGCCGCCCCCTGGGAGGACAAGAGGGAGAGGAGGCGCTGCGAGAGAGCCCATTTCTCATGTTCTTCTCCTTCCGGGTGGTGGCAGTGCGTCCGGCTCACCGAATCTGGCCTGCTGATCTCAGGCGGCAGCAGCAGCCTGGGACTCATGGCCCAGTGCCAATCCCCATGTCATCTGCCCCGCATATTTGTTCAGTAGGGATTTGGGGACTAGCCGGGCTAGCTGAGTGTGCACAAAATGCGGAGCTGGAGACTGGGGCTTGGGGGCGGGGGGTCGAGCCCAGCTGGCTTCACATGGGAGAAGAGTGGCGAGGGAGCCCATTTCTCGCGTTGGGTCAGGTGGTGTTCGCCCACACAGAGGCCGGGCATCTGTGTGTGTGTGAGAAAGAGAGAGAGAAAAAGAAAGACACGGTGGAAAGGAAACCCTTTCAAACAGCATTGCCTGCAATTCTCTTTCTCTGTCATTTATCACACACACACAGACATTTGATTGCTTGAAAGGGACAGGCTGTGCTTTGCTTGTACCATAAGCACTTGCTTTAAGCATGTGCTTCCCATAATCTTGCCTGCCTTTTTGTCCATTTTTCAAGCAGCAGCAGCCGGGTAGTGGGGGGCGGCGATTCCAACAGACCACATGGCTTTCTGCCTCATCATGCAGCAGCCTGAGGAACACCGGAGCTGCAGGTCTGGCGGAGTGCAAACCGTGCTTGCTGCCTGCTTCATAGCCACAAGGTGAGCTGCGGAAGACAGGAGCTCTTGGCTGTAAGGTTGCCTGGTGCTGTGGGGAGGGCTAGGGCTGGCAACTGCCAGAAAAATCTCCAGGCACCAGGAGAGACAGACCTACCAGCCCTCGCTGGATCAGCTGATCCGCGGGCCGCAGTTAAGGGGCTAAGCAGCCATGAAGTGACCAGGGAAGGGAAGAGCTGCCTCCTGTGCTGGCCATGCCCACCCCCTTCATTAGGGCTTACTTTTGGGGTAGGGTGTATATTAGGCTTACCCCAGTGGTGCTATTTAGCCAGTTCTATCCAGTTGGGGCGAACCGGTAGCGGCAGCTGTGGGAGGCTCCGCCCACCCACCCAGACATCATCACGTCCCGTTTTTTACGCTCTGTGTATGTGCTCCCATTTGCTAACTGGTAGCTAAGGTAAGTGAATACCACCCCTGGCTTACCCCCCAAAAATCGAGCTAGACCTTACTTTTTGAATAGGTCGTATTTTCAGGGAAATGTAGCTTAATGCTGGGAAATGGTGGCTGAATCTTTAAATACATGACAATAAATCACTTGAGTAACAGGTGCTGGGGTGGGATATAATCTCCCAAAAATATCTGGCGACATACAGGACACTACATGAATACTTGCCTTGTTCCAACAAGGCAGTTCATAGATAAGACTGCAGCAACAAATATGAAGCACAATATTGTGGGATCCTTGGTGCTCTCTGAGTAGGGCAAGAAAACAGTCAAGCTAAGAGAGCACCAAGGACCCCTCCCCCTTCAACCCTGACGTACAGATATTCTGTTGTATTGGAAGCACAATATTCTCTGTCTGCAGCTAATATATTACTGACTTATATTTTTAAGACAGTTTGGTTTTATTTTGTTGAGAAAGTTACCAACACCTTTCCATTTTGTTTTCTTTTTCTATCTAGGAATAAAGCAGTGTCTGAATCTGTCTGAATTTTAGAGTAGTAAGACTGTGATGAAATTGCTGTAGATGGAGTCTTAAAACAGTGGCTTTTTTGAGCCCACATTCTAGTAGTTCTCGATTTACAATCATTCACATAGTGACCTTTAAAGTTACAACAGCACTGAAAAAAGTGACTTATGATCTTTTTTCACGCTTAGGACTGTTGTAGCATTCCCATATTCATGTGATCAAAATTTGGACATTTGGCTTGGGGTCAAAGACTGGCATCTTTTTATAACATTCATAGTGATTCATGTGTAATCTACTGACAAAGTCAAATGAGAATGCCAGATTCATTTACTAACTGTATTACTAACTTAACAACTGCAGTGAGATTCACTTAACAACTGTGGCAAGAGAGGTTATAAAATGGGACTAAACTCTTAATAACTCTCTTGCTTAGCCACAGAAATTTTGGGCTCAATTGTGGTGGTAAGTTGAGGACTAATCTCTACAGCATGGAAAAGCATGAAAAAAATATTATATTTTCACTTAATGGGATATCAAAGAGCAGAGGTTGGGAAATCTGCACCTGAAATCCTGGAAGGCAGTGATAAGATATGATATTTGGACTACATCAATGATAGAAGTTCTGTAACCATATATATGTTAAACTGCAGGCCTCAATATACCTCACAGCTCATGTTGCTGGCAATTCAGTGACATTGGGCAGATCACAAACATCTTATATGTTAATTGACATTAAGTAGTGTCTTATGTTTGCATGTCTGTAGAATCAAAACTTGCTTACTTGACAGGAGACTCAAAGAGCTTCTTTTTAGGGAATCAGTCCTGCCATGCAGATGGAAAAATGCAACCTATTGTTTCCAAATGAATAGTGATTGGGTTCTGCCAGTCATATCACCATCTGCTTGCCCTTCTTTGGTTCCTGACAGAGAGAGGTTGGTGGGTGGGTGGTTTGTTTTTTTAAATTTCAGATTCAATGCTAGTTATAGAAGCAATGGATTGAGCAGGCAGAGAAGAATGTGCCCTTGGCTTCATACTCAACAAATAGAGATATCTTGATTTTGTTTAGGTAATTATAATAGTAAAATAAAACAAACACATTTGAGTATCTGCTCCATTACCAGAAGATTTATATGTCAGGAAGTATGTCAATAATAAAATGTTACTGGAACAGAAAGTAATATTTTGCAGACCATCCATCCCCTACATTGCAGTCCAAGATCCTTCACCCATCAGCCAAGTCCATTAAAAATATCTTGGTTCACACATCCCACTAACCATAGCTTGTTACATCTCTGTTTTGTTGATCAAACAGGGAAGCAACATAATCATAGTTTTTTTTTTTTTAACCAACTTCTGATGTATTTACTTATAGCTCCCTGGGCTTTGCAATTCTGGTTTTTGGCACATAGACAAACTCACGAAAGAACAAATAAGCTATATGGTTTCATTTCATATATTGCACAGAACGGTGGTTGCAGTCAATATAGCTGAAATGTATTATTTCCAATTGTGATTTACCATCATCATATAACCTCTGGTCCATTTCAAATCTTGGATGAAAGCCAATCCCAGCCTGTGTGTACTTATGGATTTTAGTGGCATGTTACAGTAGTGATGACCAGTTGCTCAGATGGCTTTAAAAGGCAATTGAATGAATGCATGAAGCAGGGTTTCTAAGCTTTTTGGACATTGGAGAGCCAGTTTGGGGTATGGATTGAGATGCTGGCCTAAAAACCAGGGGACTTTGAATTCTAGTCCTGCTTTAGTCATGAAAGTGGGCTGGGTGTTTTTGGACAGTCACCCTCTCAGCCCAACCCATCCACTTCACAGGTAGTTGTGAGCAAAATAGAAGGAAGGAGAATTATGTATATTTGCTGCCTTAAATTACTTATGAAGTAAGAGATCTTGCCCCTGACCCAGGGATGAAATTCAGCAGGTTCTGACAGGTTCTGGAGAACTGGTAGTAGAAATTTTGAGCAGTTCAGAGAACCAGTAGAGAAATTTTGAGTAGTTTGGAGAACCGGCAAATACCACTTCTGGCTGGCCCCAAAGTGGGTGGGAATGGAGACTTTGCAATATCCTTCCCCCAGGAGTGGGGAGGGAATGGGGATTTTGCAGTATACTTCCCCTGGAGTGGGGAAGAAATGGGGATTTTGGAATAACCTTCCCCTGCCACGCCCATCTAGTCACGGCCACAGAACCGGTAGTAAAAAATTTGGATTTCACCACTACATTGTGGGGTGTGATAGAGTTCAGTATTTTCTCCACTCCTAATTAATTTTTGGATACGGTCATCTACAGCCATAGCTATTATCAGTATGCTGATGGTACCTAGCTGTATATCTCCGTCTTTTGGTAAAGTAAGTGACATGTTGATGTCCTGTCTCATTGCCTGGAGTCTGTTGATATCTGGATGGAGAACAAAGGGCTTCAGCTTCACTGGCAAGATTTAGTGGTGCTCTGGGTGAAGGAGCACTGCTCCAGGCAGACCCAGTGCATGATATGGGGGTCCTTCTGAACTTATGACTCCTGCTTGATGAGCAGATGGCATTTGTGACTTAAACTTGTGTGCCAATTTTGCTCATTCTGGCTCATACGGTTCTAGTTCATGCCTGATCACCTCTTTCATGGATTACTGTAATGTGCTTTACAAAGACTACCCTTGAAGGGTACAAAATGTGGAGGCATGGGCATTTATGTGCTTATCTAGATCAGTGCGTGTTACACTTCAGCTCTACAAGCTACATTAATTATCAGTTTGCTTCTGGGTTCAATTAAAGATGTGGATAATATTCAGCATGGGCACCTAGTTACTTAAGCATCTCCTCTCCCCGGTTATATCTGCCCATCCCATCAGGTCTTTCAGGAAGAGCATGTGGGGCTCCCATTCACAAAGGAATGCCAGTAGGCCTCAATTCATGTTCTCATGCCTCAGCAATGCACAATGATTTGCTTTGAAAGGTGTACTAATTATAAAGAGGAGGAGCCACAATGGCAACTGTCCAAGTCTTGAAGGCCAACTGCCTCTGGGGTCTCCAGGGATACACCTGATTTGTCTGATGCTGTCAACAGAAAGTGTTAACTTTTTAACAGCATCCAAGTTTAGTTAATTAGTCAACTGCTACTTAAGTAGGAGGGGAAGCATGTATGAAAAGTCCTCCCTTGGAGCTTATTTACACTCCATGCTAAGAAATATCTGGAGATTTTTTTTAATTAATCCCCAAGCAAGCGGTAGCAATTAGTGCTCACCATCCTCAATTCTCTGCATGATCATTTACCTTTTGGGAACATCCTTAGGGAGGCTGGTAGAAAGAAAAAAGGCCATAAAACTGCAGCCTAGCCATCTCTCAAGTGTGGTTTTGCAGGGATAGCATTGGGACAAGCAACAATCTTTTATGTACACTGAGAGCATATGCACCAAGACAAATTCCTTGTGTGTCCAATCACACTTGGCTAATAAAAAAATCTATTCTATTCTATTCAATAAGCGATTTGCAAAAGGATAACAGAAAACCTTCCAGATTGTGTTCACATGATGTAGTTGCCTATACTTCACCATTCAATAGCCCAATTCTGTATAACAGACATGGTTGACCTGACACACTAATTTTTTGTTGTTGTTAGTTGCGAAGTCATATCCGACCCATCGCGACCTCATGGACAACATTCCTCCAGGCCTTCCTGTCCTTTACCATCCTCTGGAGTCCATTTAAGCTCATGCCTGCTGCTTCAGTGACTCCATCCAGCCACCTCATTCTCTGTCATCTTCTTTTGTCCTCAATCTTTCCCAGCATTAAGCTCTTCTTCAGTGAGTCCTTCCTTCTCATTAAGTGGCCAAAATATTTGAGTTTCATCTTCAGGATCTGGCCTTCTAAAGAGCAGTCAGGGTTGATCTCCTTTAGGACTGACCGGTTTGATCACCTTGCAGTCCAAGGGACTTGCAGGAGTCTTCTCCAGCACCATAGTTCAAAGGTCTCAATTCTTTGGTGCTCAGCCTTTCTTATGGTCCAACTTTCACAGCCATACATTGCAACTGGGAAAACCATAGCCTTGACTATACACACTTTTGTTGGCAGGGTGATATCTCTGCTTTTTAGAATGCTGTCTAGATTTGCCATAGCTTTCCTCCCCAGGAGCAAGTGTCTTAATTTCTTTGCTGCAGTCCCCATTTGTGGTGATCTTGGAGCCCAGGAAAATAAAATCTGCCACTACTTCCATTTCTTCCCCATCTATTTGCCAGGAATTGAGAGGGCCTGATGCTATGATCTTAGTTTTCTTAATTTTGAGTTTCAAGCCAGCTTTTGCACTTTCCTTCTTCACCTGCATCAAGAGGCTCTTTAGTTCCTCTTCACTTTCTGCCATTAGAGTGGTATCTGCATATCTGAGGATGTTGATATTTCTCCCGGCAATCTTAATTCCAGTTTTTGATTCATCTAGCTCTGCCTTTCTCATCATGTGCTCTGCATATAAGTTAAATAGGCAGGGCGACAGTATACAGCCTTGCCGGACTTCTTTCCCAATTTTGAACCAATCAGTGGTTCCATGTCCAGTTCTCATTGTTGCTTCTTGCCCCGCATATAGGTTTCTCAAGAGACAAATAAGATGGTCTGGTGCTCCCATCTCTTTAAGAACTTGCCACAATTTATTGTGATCCACACAATCAAAGGCTTTAGCTTAGTCAATGAAGCAGAAGTAGATGTTTTTCTGGAACTCCCTAGCTTTCTCCATGATCCAGTGTATGTTGGCAATTTGATCTCTAGTTCCTCTGCCTCTTCAGAATCCTGCCTGTACTTCTGGTAGTTCTCGATCCACATACTGCTGGAGTCTAGCTTTTAGGATTTTAAGAATAACCTTACTAGCATGTGAAATGAGTGCAATGGTGCAATATTTTGAACATTCTTTGGCATTGCCTTTCTTTGGAATTGGAATGTAAACTGACCTTTTCCAATCCTATGGCCACTGTTGAGTTTTCCAAATTTGCTGGCAAATTGAGTGTAGCACTTTTACTGCATCATCTTTCAAGATTTTGAATAGCTCAGCTGGAATACTGTCATCTCCACTAGCTTTGTTGTTGCTCAGATTTCCTAAGGCCCATTTGACTTCACATTCTAGGATGTCTGGTTCGAGGTCAGTGACCACCCCATTGTGATTATCAGGGATGTTAAGCTCGTTCTTGTATAGTTCTTCTGTGTAATTTTGCCACCTCTTTTTAATGTCTTCTGCCTCTGTTAGGTCCCTGCCATTTTGGTCCTTTATCATGCCCATCTTTGCATGAAACGTTCCCTTCATATCTCCAATTTTCTTGAAGAGATCTCTGGTCCTCTTTATTCTATTGTTTTCTTCTATTTCTTTGCACTGTTCATTTAAGAAGGCATTCTTATTTTTTCTAGGTATTCTCTGGAATTCTGCATTCAACTGGGTGTATCTTTCTCTTTCTCCCTTGCCTTTCACTTCCCTTCTTTCCTCAGCTATTTGCAAAGCTTCCTCAGACAGCCATTTTGCTTTCTTGCCCTTCTTTTTCTTTGGGATGGTTTTAGTTGCTACCTCTCGTACTGTATAGAGCTTCTCCATCTTTGGCTGCAGAGCACATAGTCAATCTGATTTCTGGGTTGACGGTCTGGTGATGTCCATGTGTAGAGTCGTCTCTTGGGTTGTTGGAAAAGAGTGTTTGCTATGACCATTGTATTATCTTGACAGAATTCTATCAGCCTGTGCCCTGCTTCATTTTGTACTCCAAGGCCAAACTTGCCTGTTATTTTGGTTATCTTTTGACTTCCTACTTCAGCATTCCAATCCCCATGATGATAAGGACATCATTTTTTGGTGTTAATTCTATAAGGTGCTGCAGGCTTCATAGAACCGGTCAATTTCATCTTCTTCAGCACCAGTGGTTGGGGCACACTAATATGGCTTGGTAATTGGTGGTTTATTAAGCCCTTTGAGTATAACCATGGGAAATAAAAGGGTATCTAGTACTTAACCAGCTGGTATTTTACGCTATTTCATTTTATATAGTATTGTAAACTGAGAGAAACTATAATAGCTGAGTTTCATTTTGCATTAACCCATATAATATTTGCTTAACCATTAAATAAGTACAATTGGCTGGATTCATATAACATGCTAAGCAAACGACATTGGGTTCCCATAATGCATGAGGTTAAAACCAAACAAACTACATTAGCTTATTATGCAAACATGGTCAATAGGTGTCCATGTTGATTTTATACTGATGAAAATGCAGAGTGGCCAATGAAGTCTAGGAACGTTCTATATGGATAGGGATAAGTTTAATCATTCCCCACAGCCGCTTCATAGGAGGAAAAATTATTCCACATTCTCTAGGATGGGTTTGTATGATAAGGTAACCAACACAACTGTGCAGGTGGGGGCTAACTTTTAAAAAAACCAAACTTGGGAGATAATTGGACTTCCTTTCACATGCATGCTAGTGATGCTGATCTGAACCAGACTATATATTCTTACGCTATAATTTTTTTTAAAAAAGTTTTGAAGACAAAAGTCCTAGGATCATTCCAAAACATAAAGCCATCTCAGAAATGTTTTTAGAGGAAAGCAAGCCAGATTGTGCCTGGTAGAACACAGAGCATTAGTAATGCAAAATCTAGATCAAAATCTCACTTAATCCAGAAAGAGCTACACACACTGAAAAAGAGGTGCAAAGGGTACCCTGTAAGATTTTGTTAGGTGTCATTGAAATATCATAGTGACAGTCACCCTGTACTAGAGTAGAAGTTTTATAGCAGGGGTCCTGAAACTACGGCCCGCAGGCTGTATACAGCCTGCCAAAGCCATTAATCCAGCCCGAGAGGGACCATAAGGCTGCCCCACCCACATTACCCCACCTATCAGCCGGCCCCCACCTGCCTTCTGGAGGCATAGGAGGCCAAAAATGGGATGCGTGGGGGCATCAGGAGGCCAAAAATGGGTGTGTTTTGAGGCAGCAGAGTGGTTCTGGAGGCTGAGGAGGCCAAAAATGGGCCTGGTTTTCGTCTCCCCAGCCTCCAGAGACAGGGAGGGAGGGAGAGAGAGAGTTGTGCACACACATACAAACAGTCATCCCAGGCAGCCACATCCCTTCACTAACCTGCTTTCCACCCCCAGAAGGATAACAAAGTTTAATTTGTGGGTATTGTTTAATAGACTGCTAAATTGGCCACACCCACCCAATCACATGACCACCTAGCCACACTCACCTGGCTCGACCCCCCAATAGTCTGAGGCACCGTGAATTGGTTCCCTGTTTAAAAAGTTTGAGGACCCCTGTTTTATAGAATCAGTTAAGTGGTGCCAATTATCTGTCTAGTTAACCAAAGGATTCTGGCAAATAAGATTGGAGATGAGTTCTATAGAGAAAAATAGCCTTTCCAACATTTCAAGCACTGTTTCAATTTATAAAAATCTCTTGATTTTCATGGCACTCCTGTAACTTATGAATAATGCATAAAATCCTATCAGGTAGGAAAAAAAGTAGCCTATTTGGACTCTGATACAATTTGTTACTTTTTGGTAGAAAAATTAGTTGTAATGAAAGAATCTTATTTCTATAAATAAATAAGTTATTTTACCTATTAATCATGCCAACTGGGTAATTCTGAACACTTATTTTGGCAACATAATTAGTCAAATTGAATTAAAAGAGGAATTACCAGCATTCAAACAGATATAATCTTCAGGTTGTTCCTAGAACTTCCCAAATATTTTGGCCTGTGTATACTTTTATACTTTTTTGTTCCACAAAAGCAAAATCTCTCACATATTTAACTCAAAAAGCAAACCTAACAAGGTTCCTTGGATTCCTGAAAGCCAAAAAGGCTTTCAAGAATTGGAAACATTTTTGTTAATCACCTTGTGTTAAGTGGGCCAAACTTTAATCTTCTATTTGTTTTATATGTTGCTGCACTTGATATTGAATTGGGGGCAGTCCTAATGCAAGAATTTGTAAGTGGGAAGCATTCAATTATTTATTTTTCAAAACCCCTTTTTCCTAGCACCATAGAAAGAAAACTTAAGCCCCAAAGTGAATAATGGAAAGTCTCAAGGTTTAGCTGTGGAACAGTGAAATCTCTGTAATCATAGAAAACTAAACATTAGTTTGACTGGAAAAGACGAGAAATGCTAGTATGAAATTCACTCACTGATTCCTTATGCTACAGCCATTCAGATGTGTAATTCAAACTAGTCAGGGCAACAGCATCGAGTTGCTGGTTTTCTGTCTTTTCTTTATGGAACTGATCCAGATATTTCTATCTGATAAACATATCAAAACCCAGTGGAAGGCTTGGAGACATGCCAACCCTTCACTAAGAGGAGTGGGGTATGATAGAAAATGGAGAAAATAACCATCTGTCAACCAAGCACTCAAATTTAACTTGTAGATAATCAAGCCTGGGAAAACTTACCAGATAAGGCTTTTCAACACACAAAGAAAGTCTCAGGGGAGAGGGGACAATCTGTCTACAGTCCTTTCTCCTTTGAAGTCAAACAGGATTGTTAGAAAGGGGGTCAAAAAGGAAGGTGGGGGTCATAGCCATGCAATCAATGCCCCCCCATTTTAATATGCATTGAGACCTTTTTGATCTCTCTATGGACACCCCTGATCAAACTTCAAAGGAGGACAAAGGGTGAGAACTAGCTATCTTTGTATATATCAGATGAATTCTACTTGCTTAGTTACCTGACTGGGGAAGATAATGTTTCAAAGAACAGGATGTCCTTCAATTTTTGTTATGCTAAGAATAAGGGGAAAAGTTGGCACAGTTCACAAGATGACCCTTCCATGCTATACATGGCCCAATTCTGAGAATTTTAGTTAACTGCAAAATTCTTATTTCTCCCAGTTTTAGCATTTAATATGATTCTGATATATCCTTAGGATAGAAAACCAGTGCTGTCATAAACAATCTACAGCTTCCAGTTTGGATACATACTTTTGATTTAATACAAATATTTACCTTCATTTGCAACTCATATTTGCTTAGATTTCTTTCTTTTACATTCTGGCATAAAAGTATCTATGAAACCAGTGCTATTGTAGTCAAGAAAGTAACTAATAGAGGACTGAAAAGATAAATAGCTGGTCTTGGTATCTGTCCTGAGACAGAAATTTCAGGATCAGATCAAATGTCAATATCCTCCTGTGGAAGATGAAACTAAAGGTGGGCACAAATGTGATTAGGTAGTGATTATCTAGGATGAAACTAAAAGTCTCTCTCTCTCTCTCTTTCTCTCTCTCTCTCTCTCTCTCTCTCACACACACACACACACACACACACACCCTCAATTTTTCCCTTCTGTCTCTTTCCTCTTTCTCTTCCCTCTCCAAACCGAGGCTCCTGCACCATTGTCTGCAGAGAGCGCTAATGTGCCCCCTCCACTGCCACCCACTTGCATATCAATCACATTTTTAGTGAGCATGTGGGGTACCTCATAATCAGGTGGGTTCTAAATTTTTTTACTACCGGTTCTGTGGGCGTGGCTTATTTTGTGGGTGTAGCTTGGAGGTCATGTGACTAGGTGGGTGTGGCTAGCTGGTCAGTCATTTCTGGAAGGTCCTCGCACTTACGACCAGTCCTCGCACTTACGATCCAACTCATTTGTTTGCGTTTAACACTGATCAGCTGTAGGATGGCCCTTTGAAGCCCCGCGGCAAGAGTTTAAACAGTTTTTTTCCCTCTAGTCATCAGCTGGGACTCAGGAGGCAGCAATAGATTGGGGGTGGGACCAAATAAAAGGTAAGAATAACGTGGGTGGGGGGGGTGCGAGGGCGGGGGGGAGAACCGGCCGGACTGAACCGGGAGGAACCCACCACTGCTCATAATCACTGCTTGCAATGTCTGTCCATCCCCCTCCCCGCCACGGAGGAGCCATCACCTGAAAGAGGAGATGGGGTGAGATGGGGGGAAGACAATACCTTCCCGCCTGGTCAACATTACAGCTAGAAAGCTGCAGCTGGCACATTCTTCCTTACTCCTCTTCCTCGCTAGCTCCAGCCTCTGCCTGCTTGCCTTGCATTGTCCAGCAGTGGCACAGAGAGAGTCAGGCACAAGGAAGCGCACTGGCGAGGATCTGTGCACCGGTGTATCTTCTGTTCACCTTGAGACCACCCCTGCCTGCTGTGGAGAGTGTCCTTGGAGCTGCGACGTGGGCAGTTCCCTGGCTCAAATACAACTGTTAAAGTATAACAAATAGGCAACATATATTTTTTTATTAGTCTACAAGGTCAAAACAATGAAAGCTAAATTTCAGTTAGAGGTTATACTGAAGGATACTTTCAAAAAAGAGGTCAGAAATTAATAATGGGCTTCCTGTGAAAGTTGCATAACATTCTCAGAGACTCGTCCCATCCTGCTTACAATCTTTTTGGACCGTTGCCTTCTGGCAGAAGATTCAGAACAATTAAAACTCGGACCACATGTTTTCTGATTAGTTTTTATCCCAGAGCTATAATTGCACTCAACAATGAACTAAAGGGCCACCCTCAGTGAGCTGTTGGACAGCATTACTTGGTCCGTTGTGTGGATGTTTGGGTGGTTTAGGGTTGGGGAATTGTGGTGGGTCGGAGTGTGTTTGGGGATTATGTGTGTTGGACTTGTCTTTGGGTGTTAAGTGAATTGTATGGGTATACTGTGTATACATGTGCAATGACAATAAAATTATTATTATGAAGATGGCTGACTGACGACAAGCCCAGGAAGGCTTGTTTCTCTGGACTGTGGCTTTTTCCATTTAACCAACAGAAGGAAAAGGCATTTCTTTAGTTTATATGATTCTCCAGGGTTCGGGAAAAGTCCTAAAATCACTCCCAAGATCCTCAATATATTCTGCAGGAAGCCTTGGGAGTTGTGTTTCAGAGCAGCTAGTGAACCGTTCAGTTGGGTGGGTGGGGGATGTGTGGAGCTGCAATCACTCTGTTATTGAAAAAGCAGCCATTTTGGAATTTATTTTTCAAATGCACAATAAGTTGTGCCTTTCATTTTTTAACCATTTTATGGGATTATTATCTTTATTAGCTAGAAGTGGCTCTTTTTAGTCACAGCCTGTTAGTCCTTTTTGAAGATCTGTGCCATTTTTGAGATTTCTTTATGGCTAAACAACACGGAAGAGGATTGCTGGAGGCAAGCTAAAATAAGGAAGTGTGGAGTATCTTTTTTTTAACTTTAACCCTCCCAGTGCAACTGAAAGAAGAGCTCCAAGCAAATCCACAACTCTCAAGAGGACAAGTTTGGGACTGTTCTTCAAGATGGTTGCTGAAGGGTTAGGGACTTTTTTTCTTCTTACAATCTGCTGCATTTGCTGCCAGAGCTGATTCTTTGGCAATCTTGCCCCCTGGATTTGAATGGAAGCATTTGGGAATGATCCAAGATGACTTTTGGATAGCTGTGGACCCACCCAGGGAGGGGAATCTTGAAGATTGCTGCTTCTTGCGGGAGCAGCTGGAAAGTTAATAATCTTTTTACATCTCTTCCTACAGGCAGAATGTTTTTGTAAACATGCTAAGGATTTTTAATTTCCCTTTTTAAACTTTTGCTTTTGTTCTTTATCCTTAAATAAATTTGATTTATTTGGCTGACTTCAACAATTTCTGCTTTTCTGTATGGAAACATGTCATGAGTTTCTGAATGGTAAAAGTGTTTATATTTGAATTATATATTATTGAGTATTCACTGCAGAGAATCTGCATTTGGATCAAAATAGTCAGAAAATATCTTCTGTGTTCTTTTTGTATATTCTCTGCTCTTCTTATCTACTCAACTGAGCAACAACGTATCAGATTACAGAGAGAAAGAGGAGACTGACACTTGGGGAGTGGGAAGGGAAGAAACTGTCTAGCAATTTTAGTTGATTTTTTTCCTAAAAGGTTTGATGAACTCATAAAGACTGTGGAAAACATTCTTAAGAAACTGACACTAAATATTTTAAGCCCATAGAAGGAACATGTTTTCAAAGCAATAAATATGGACTCAGAAACAACACAGACTCTGAAAAAGATTCATAGAAACATGGACTCAAAAATAGCAACTTCATACATTTTCCTGAAACTCAATCCTGTACTTTTATATAATATCAAAGAACTCTCTGGGCAGATAAGTGGAAAATAGGTTTTTCTTTTTAAAGAGACTTGAAGAAGCATGGGAAATAGACATTATATTTAGTTGAGGAATAATTTTATCTGTTTTTCGGGAGGAAAGATAGATTGGTTTTGAAGAGTGGACATATTGCATACAATCATTCAGCAATTGATAAGAGATGGTATTAAGAAACAAACATGAATATTTGATCTGGAACCAATTAAGGTTACTATTTGGGATGATTTGTGATGCTGTGGTAAATTTCCGATGAGTTGATGAGTTCTTTAACAAAGGATTTTAGCATTTCAATTTTGTCTTGCTATTATTATTATTATTATTATTATTATTATTATTATTATTATTATTATTTCTTACTACTTTTATATTTTTATATTATATATTTATTGTTTTTTTTTCCTAATACTATTTTATTAATATAGTATGTAGATTACAAGTTAACAATTTGTAAACAGATTTAGTAGTTTAGTAGTCTAAAATTCTTTTGGCCTGTTTACAAGGGGTGGAAAATTAACATGTTGTATTATATTAATCAGCATTCAACTAAGGTGGATATTGTGTGTTTATGTATTAGACTTTTTTAAAGACACTTTTTCTTTTTAATTTCTTGTTTATTGTATTTTTATTCTTTATTCTTTTTTTCTTTTAAATATTTGGTGTTTTGTATTTTAACTCTCTTTGAATAAACTAAATATTATACAGAAAGAAAAAGAGGACCAATTTGGGATTTTTTCTTCATGGATATTAAGGTTGAGAATTCCTTGGAAAAAGAGATACTTGATAGGCATTTCAGAGAAGAAAAAGATTTATTCTATGAGGATAAACTGGAGGGAGTGACTTAAATTTAATGAGTTAATCAGAGTTAGGATGGATTTTTTCAGTCTGATATATATAATTAAAGCTCTAATGTAGTTCTGTGTTTATAAAGTGGGTTTGAAAATGCTTTTATTCATATAAGATGCTAGAGTAATTCTTAAAGCTTGTAAAATATTATTGAAAGTGAATTTGAAAATATGAATGTTAATAGGAGTAAAAAAAGGTGCATTAGAATTTGTTGATTTTAGGTTAAAGAATCTGAAAGAGTATTGTAAATTTTGTTAATGTAAATGATAACAGTCTATAAAGATTAATAAGTATAAACAGAAATATATATTATTTCCCACAGCAAGAAAAAATAGAGATGGTTTAATTGATTTCTTTATTCAAAGAAATGAACACAATTGTTTCTATTTGGATACTGCTTCTCAATTTTGTGCTTGTGATGGGAAAAATGAAAATTTGATTTTGGTTTTGCTGATTATTTAAATTTGTTATAGAAATGGCTAGTATATACTACTGCGTAAAAGTAAAAAGCTGAGGGTGTATTGTTATTTATCTTCTACTGTGCTAAAGAGTCATAAATCAATGCCTTTTCCCCCTTTTCCCTTTCTACCTCACACTTTCTCCTTTTCTCTTTTCTCCTCCCTTAGTTTCTCATTAGTTTTATCTTTTGTATTTTATATTCTGATAAACTAATAAAAATTTAAATGCAAAAAAGAAGTTAATACTATTAATATTAACAATGAAATCTGTCTCTATCATTAGACTGTGTCTAAAAATTGTTATAGAAGAATAACAAGTTTTATCTGATAAGACAAAGACTGAATGGACTTATAAATGACAGGCTACATGAATGAAATGGAAAAGGATGATACACTGGATATATGAAGGAAAATGACTGATGTTTTAATAATTAAAAGGAACATACAAAGAATAAACCATGAGAGCAAGCTGGATCATTTTTCTATATTGGATTTACAAAAGAGATTTGTTAAAGTTTTGAAGAATCTTATGAGAGAGAACAAAGGAAAAATGAAATCAAATTCTATGACATTATTTGAACTAAAGATTAAGATTGTAAGAAGTAAAAGGAATATAAAGTTGGTTTGCTCAAGGTTAACATAGATATGTTCGTATTTCTGGTAACTCTTAATAGACTTATTGACATCAGGACTGAACTGATGGTGCTTTATGGATTTGTTTATAGAAAAAGATGGGATTTGGGAAGAAAAGATCCTTTGTTACATTTTTAAAAAAGGTGATAAGTTAGTAAAATTGTTTATAATTGTTGTGATGAAGGTTGGAAGTCCCTAATTTATATATCTCTTTTTTCTTTATTATGTTCTTATTTTTCTTTTATTTTTCTTTCTATTTTTATGCCATTCCTATTTTTTCCCTTTGCATCTCTTACTCCTTTCTATTTTGCCATCTTTCTTTTAATTTGCATCAGTTTTTATTATTGTAATTATAATCTTTATTAAAATTATTTGGAAAAAAAGGGAAATTCTACGAAAGTGTTTGTCACTGACTTCTTAAATAATAGTTTTCAATTTTACAGTTTAGGCTACACTTCTTGGGTTTCTTAATAATATCCCACCGAAATATTAATCAGTTTTGACCCTGCTTAGCATTTTGAGATCAGCTAAGCATTGCCAAAAGATAGTAGAGGCAGTTCTAAGCTGACATTTGATACTTGAAAGCTCGATTGAATTTGGTGGGAATTTTGAGTAGCAATGTATATAGTATCATGCCACTAAAACCAGAAAATAAACCTTGCAACTATACCTTACTTCTTACGTCCATCTGAAATCTTACAGGATTTTTAATGTATGCTTTAAATCAGATTAGTAAATAGGAAGCAATTCAATAGATAATGATCAGAACCAGGGATAGCTGCCTAATGAAGAGAAATATTGCGTATTTGAGGGAAAAAATAATTCTATAGCATATATGCAGGGAGTACTTGATTTAACAACCATTCATTTAGTGATTGTTTGAAATTACAACAACACTGAAAAAGTGATTTATGATCAATTTTCATACTTATGACATTGTAGCATTCCCATAGTCACGTGATTAAAATTCAGGCTCCTGGCAACTGCCATGTATTTGTGACAGTTGCTCTGTCCTGGGGCCATGTGATCACCATTTGAAACCCAATCTTGGCTTCCATCAAGCAAAACTAATGGGGAAGCCAGATTCATTTAATGACTACATGACTTAATGACTGCATTTCCTGCAATTGCTGAGATTATATTTATTGAAAAGCCATTTCTAGGGCTGCTACAGTTTCTAGAACTAGGATGCAATCATTGAGACAACCAGTACAGATAGTCCTTAATATGCAACCATAATCAAACTCAGAATTACAGTTGTAAGTCATGCTGGTCATTAAGTAACCATATGACCACACCCAATTTTATGATTATTTTTGTGGCAGTCATTAAGTGAATACAGCAGTCATATGGTGAACATTATGGTTATTAAGCAAATTCTGTGGTGGTTAAGCAAATCTATTGTCCTATCTATTGGGCATTTTTTTGCTGAAAACCAGGAGTAAATGCCAATTTCCAGCAAAAAAATCTCCATCATAACTAGAAGAGCAAAAGCACACACTGCAGTCATGGAACGCTGCAAAAGTGGGCAGGTTGCTAAGCACTCAAAATGCAATCATATGACTACAGCTGTCATTGTCACTGCGTTATTTTATTTACCAGCTGAGCTCATTATTTCTGGACTGTCTGGCTCTCCGTAGCTTGCCAACTTCTTATCAGTAAGCTACGTGTTTCCGCATCCACCCACATTCCTTCACACCTTTTTCCTTTGTTCTCTTGCCACGGGTGCCGGTTGCTGAAAGGCAGCTGGCCCAAATTACTTCCAAAATGTAGCAATTAACTTTTCTTAGTTAGTGAGGTGTTTTATTTTCTTTATAACAAATAAATGAGTTTTATTAGAAACCTTCCTCACGTTTCTTTTCGGAATATTGCAAACAAGGATAAGCCTCGATTCATCTCCTCTAAACCAGGGTAATTAGTCCCAGAGCCAAACATGGGATTAATAAATGCCCTGACATCTGGTAGCTCTCGGACGGTTTGATTTATGGCTTTTTTCCTTGTTTTGTTATTTCTGATAAGAGCGCATAGGCAATTAGTTTTTAGCTACTGAGGTACGCTAATTATATTGCTGAGATGCCGAAACAGAAGTAAAACAAATACAAAATGTATTTTGCTGAGAAGGTGGCAGAAAGGAGGTTTCCAGATTTCCAGCCCCTTACTACAGCCACACGCCTGGAACAAGAAAAAGCCGTGGGAACAGAAATGGAGGGAGATAAGACAGAAGCTGTTTTTGAAGATGATGATTTACGACTGAGGTCAGTAACATTTTCTTTTGATCTTCCAAGCTCTGAAAAAGTCTTCCCAGAACCTTCTGAATTTGTAACGCTCGATGCAAGGCCAAAGCACACTGCTGAGCAAAATTCCTCCCACGCAGAGAGAGAAACAATTCATTATTCTCCTCGAAGCTCTAAGCTCACCCTGGATGAGCTGGCTATGAAAGCCTATCGTGACCGTATAAAACTCTATGAACAGCAGCTATCCCAGGCAAAAATGGCTATATCTATGCTTGAGCAAGATAAGGGAGATAACTTAAATTTTTCAAAAAGCGCCATATTGTCTTCTTGCTCAGAGCCAAAGACACTCCCCTGGTGGATTCTGTGTCAGGCCAATTAAGGCAAAGAGCACTGCATACGTCACATGAAAGTCTCCCTGATCAAGTTACACATGTCTTACATAACCACTCCTACTCTAAAGCATACAATGCCCCGTATGCAAAGCTGCCTGAAGCCAAAGGTGCAGCACCATCTGCTGGCAAAAGTAATTTACTACAGGAAGCTGAAATGCCACAAGTGTTTCCACAGGCCCAAACTCAAACACCCCCTGGCGGTGTTGGTGTCCTTTTAGATGGAACACAGCAAAGGCAAATGACTGCATCTCCAGCAGGTCATGCCAATATTGCAGATCAAGCACAAATGGCAACTGGAATACAGCAGATTCCAGTGCATCAGCCACAGCAGCTACAAATGCCTGCATATGTGCCCCAGCCACAAGTGCAAAGAGGGCCACCTCCTGGCCCACCTCCAATGGCACAACCAAGACCATTTTTAGGTCCACAACAGGCACAGCAAATACCACAGGCATTCCTGCCAGCACAGCCAGCATACCAAGTGCAGGCTATTTACCAGGCATTTTCTGTCTCTCCATTAACTGGTGAGTCAAAACTAAAAATGTCAGGACACAATTACAAAGCCTGGGTCAGTGAGATTACACTATTGCTTCTTAGAGAAGGCACTCATTTTATGGTATTTAACCCACCTGCTCAACCTTGGACTTATGCAATAAGAGATTTAGAGATAAGGGCTCGCACAACATTATTGATGTCCATGGATACTGAACTGCAGGTCACTTTTCCACCAAACACAACAGCCCGTCAAATTTGGGCTGAATTGGAAAATTGCTACAGGCCTATCTCAATTGAATCTTCATGTTTACTCATGTCTGAACTCCACGGTTCGAGATTGAAACCCGGTGAACAAATTGGAGGACATTTGACCAAACTGAAAAGTCTGAGAACAGAATTGAGAGAAAGAGGCCATAACATTGAAGATATTCAAATGATCAGCATCATTATTAACTCTTTGAATTATGAATGGAAAGATGCTGTTACAAAAATTAACCAAGTCCCAATTGCTCAACGTACAGTGGACAATGTCTGTAGACTTTTAATTGAAGAAGAGGCATTCATGTTGGCCACGCCACACTTGAGAGGACCATCCGCATCAAGAGCTCCAGCTAGGCGCCCCTTCCGAGGAAGGACCTACGCTCCAAGGACACCAAGATGCTACACCTGCAATCGTGTGGGACATGCCACCCGGGATTGTCCCCAACGAGTTCCAGCTCCTGTCACATACCAGCCCAGAGGAACAGACTCCAGAGGCAGAGGCAGAGGCGGAAGACAAGGTCGTCGTGGTCCCCGGCGTGATACACGAACTCCATTCGCCACACTGGCTTTAACCAATGATCCACAACCTCAACCAGAGTACGACAGACGACTCCTGTGGACTTTGGACAGTGGTGCAGCATTGCATGTTACCTACAGAAAGGAACTTTTCACAGAAATGCACGAGCCAGAACCTGAACTACATGAACTTTACTCTTTTTCAAATCATCCTTGTCAGGTCAAAGGAAAAGGAACTGTTTATGTTGAAGAGCTCAATGCATTCATTCCTGATGTTTATTACATACCAACAGCAACCAGTAATTTGCTTAGTCAGTGTCACTTGTCTAGAATGTTAAAGTTCCAAGTTCACCACCTTGAAAAAGCAAGTTACATAGTTAAAGATGGAGATATTGTTGCTGAAACCATATTAATTGGTGGTTACTTAATTACTTAAAGCCAAAGCCTAAAACACAAACACAGGCAAGTATACAAACTCCAAAAGGGGAACGCACAGGCCCAGATAGAGATGCTCCAGAGAGAGATCCTGTTGCTACCCCTAAGGCTCCTAAAGCCAACAAAAAGAGAGTTGGTAAACAGGTTGCTCAGAGCAAGCCTGAGGTTCCGCATAAAAATGTTAATGTTGAGAATTCACTAACTGGTAAACCTTTGCATTCTAGGTGTATCCAC
The DNA here is from genome assembly GCF_059756535.1 of Pantherophis guttatus. Lineage (NCBI taxonomy): Eukaryota > Metazoa > Chordata > Lepidosauria > Squamata > Colubridae > Pantherophis > Pantherophis guttatus. The sequence goes on along the minus strand of NC_142066.1, from coordinate 40,268,637 downwards.
AAATGGCATAGAAGATTGGGGCATGCCAGTTTCCGTGTTCTTAGGAAGATGCCGGAGTTCGCAAAAGGTTTGGATCTAAAGGGGTGTAAGGTGTTTTTGGATTGTGCTGTCTGCAAAAGGGCCAAATCCAAAGCAGCAGCCATTCCCAAATGAGCTACACGCCTGTCAACACGCATTTTTGATTTGGTTCACATTGACATAGTTGGTCCTTTCCCGCCATCATTTGGTGGTAGAAAATATTTTCTAACAATTGTTGATAATTACTCTAGATATGGATATGTATATCCTATGAAAGAAAAATCAGAGACCTTTCAGATCTTTAAAGACTTTGCAACCCTTGTTTCTACCCAACACCAAGTTCGCATCGCCAGAATCCAGAGTGATCGTGGTGCCGAATTCATGTCTCAGCGTTTCCAGGACTGGATGCGTAAGAATGGAATTATTCATCAGACGTCGGCGCCTTACACACCGGCTCATAATGGAGTCGCAGAACAAAGACAAGGGGTACTGCAAACCATGATGCGTTGTCTCCTAGAAGACGCCAACCTTGATATGATATACTGGGGTGAAGCTATCAAGTATGCAAATTACATTGTCAACCGTACTTGGAGCAGTGTAATAAATCAGACTCCTTTCTTCACGTTGTATGGCTACAAGCCTGATCTTAAAAACATTCATATTTTTGGTTCATATGCTATGGTGAACATTCCCTTAGCTCAAAGAAGAAAAGGAGGTCCAACAGCAAAGAGACTGAGATTTATGGGTATTGATGATAACTCAAAATGGAGCAGATTTATTGACTCTAAACATGCAATTGTGATTTCCCAATCTGCTAATTTTGAAGAAGATATTGACTGGTCCAGGATTCATTCCAATGATCCTGGAGTTTATTTTCCCAGAGATGATACTGCTGATGCTACGCAGATTGATGATCAAGATTCCACTGATCCTTCTCAACCCGATGTTCCGTCTTTGCAAGCCGCGGATGCTGATGCTAGCGACGAAAGTGAGGACGAGGACGAAGCAGAAGAAGACTGGACAGTTGTTCCGAGACGTTCCAAGAGGGTCACAAAAGGAATCCCTCCACAACGATATTCTTGGCAACTGACAAAAGCACCCTTGCCTTTGATTTGCAATGTCACACTTCCACCTGATAATTTCACACAAATCAAGCAGCTCCCTGATTCAGAGCAAGACAAATGGTATGATGCAATGCAGGTTGAAATGGACAGTCTAAAGAAACTTAAAGTATTTACACCTGCAAAACCTCCAGCAAACAAAAAGATCATTGGCACTCGATGGGTCTACAGAATCAAAAAGAAACCAAATGGTGAGTCACTGTACAAGCTCAGGGTTTCGCTCAACGTTATCCTGAGGACTACACAAATACTTACTCACCAACAGTCAGAACTGAGAGTGTAAAAATTGCTTTAGCAACTGCAACTATCCTTGGTTTAGAAGTTTTCCAGTTTGATGTTGACACGGCTTATCTACATGCAGACCTAGACGAAGAGATCTACATGAAAAGTCCTCCAGGATTCCGACAGCAAGAAGGGGATACCTGGTTCCTAAACAAAAGTCTTTATGGTCTGAAACAATCTGGTTTAATGTGGTATTTATGTCTTACTGACAAACTAAATTCAATGGGCTTTATTAAGTCCGAAACTGATGAGTGCGTGTTCACAAAAAGATCTAACAATGCATATGAGATAGTTCTTGTTTATGTTGATGATATTGTTTATATTGGTCCAAATAAGCAAATGAGTGAAATTTTTGCCAAAGCTTTGCAGAGATACTTCACATTGAAATCATTAGGTCACATTAGCACTTATTTAGGTGTTCATATTGAAAAAACACAGAAGGGGTTTAGTCTTTCACAAGAAGATAAAATTGAACAAGTTTTGCATCATTGCAACATGAAGGATGCTAACACAACAAAGACACCCATGCAAACAGATTTTCATAACTTGACACAACAAGAAAGTCCTGAGTTCGAGGATCAAACACTTTATCGTTCAGTCATTGGGTCACTATTGTACATTAGTAGTTGGACCAGACCCGACATTGCACTTAGTGTTAATCTCTTATCTCGACACGTAGGTAAAGCAAAACAGTTTCATTGGACATGTATTAAGAAATTATTGAGATACCTAAAATACACTAAACACATGAAGTTATTGTTAGAACCAACACACACTGATTATGCAGAATTATGTTGCTATGCAGATTCTGATTGGGCAAGTGATAAGAAATCACGTAAAAGTACTTCAGGTTATATGATGTTCTTAAATGGATGTCCTGTTTATTGGCAAGTACGTAAACAGAATTTTGTTTCTTGTTCATCTACTGAAGCTGAATATGCTTGTGTTTCAGATGCATGTAATTCCCTAATTTGGTTTGATGCTTTAGTCACAGATATCTGGACACACCCGATCCGACCGATCACCGTGATGGAAGACAATGAATCGGTGGTTTATATTTCTGAATCTCATTTCACAGGTTCTAGGTCCAGACACATTGACATTCGTTACCAAAACATAAAGCATTTAGTGAAAAAAGGTTTTGTCAAAATGCAATATGTATCTACACATGATCAAATTGCTGATATGCTCAACAAACCACTTCCAGCAGCTCAACACGAGTATCTGCGTGAGAAGATGTGCCTTATTTGATGATGAACTGATATTCGCTCAACTGGCAAAGAAGGGGAATGTCACTGCGTTATTTTATTTACCAGCTGAGCTCATTATTTCTGGACTGTTTGGCTCTCCGTAGCTTGCCAACTTCTTATCAGTAAGCTACGTGTTTCCGTATCTACCCACATTCCTTCACACCTTTTTCCTTTGTTCTCTTGCCACGGGTGCCGGTTGCTGAAAGGCAGCTGGCCCAAATTACTTCCAAAATGTAGCAATTAACTTTTCTTAGTTAGTGAGGTGTTTTATTTTCTTTATAACAAATAAATGAGTTTTATTAGAAACCTTCCTCGCGTTTCTTTTCGGAATATTGCAAACAAGGATAAGCCTCGATTCATCTCCTCTAAACCAGGGTAATTAGTCCCAGAGCCAAACATGGGATTAATAAATGCCCTGACATCTTGAATGATTGCTAAGTGATTGGTCATAAATTGAGGATTACTGTATTACCAGCAAATATATGAACAATATTCTATTTTGCTGTCATCTACTGGTCATCTGCATTTTTTAGAACAGATGTAGTAGCCCTAATTTTTGCTGTATTTTAACAAATTCATGGAGGATTTGTCAATGAATATTACATAGGTAAATGCATCTTTGATGTTCCCAGTGGGTTTGGCAGTGCATATACCTGTGCTGTAATTGTAGGAACAGATAAAAGTTTTCTACCTTCTTAAGGAGCTTCCAGGAAACATCTGCTCGTTCACTGGTCCCCTTGTATTCCGGATTTGATAAACTCTTAATCTGCTACTCTTTTCATTTCTCTTGTGTGCACATTATCCTACTGGATCCAGCTGGTTAGTTCAATCTCGCTATTATTTTCTGAAATTAATTGAGGCAACCTTTAAATTGGCAGAAGCTGAAGTAAACATTTTGGGTAGATGAAGACCATAGAGGGCAAGATGAAGATGTAAATAGAAAAGAGCTGGTAGGCATGTGGGAAGAGTGGTTATTTTCTCATTATTTTCCTCTTTGTAGTTATCTTTTTTAAAGTATTGTTTAGCCTTTTAGGAATTACAGTTCAATTTTCATGAATTTCTCATCTCAAAATGGAGATAATTATACCACAAATTCTTACTGGAATAACTAGAGAAATGCCAGAACAATAGGAATACTGAGATTTGGAGATGACAAATAATCCTGGGGTCATAGTTTACTCATTATTGCTAAATGACAGCTCAAATCTAGCACCTGTAGGTCAACTTTCCTCATGTGGGCTTGGTGTGATTTCTGATATTGGGTAAGATATGAGATCCCTGACAAACAAGGTTTCATATAGTAGGATGGAGAAAGATTGAAGCCCACTGTGTATAGAGCAGCTGAACAGTGTCTATTCCACTGTGGGCTCATCACTACTTAAGTAGTTCTTGATTAAATTGTCAATGAAGGATCATCTATTTTTAATTTTGACCATTGTTTTTTAAATGTGGCAATTTTAAGATGAATGGACTTCAACACCCAGAATTCCTCTGCTAGTATGCTGGCTGAGGGATTCTGGGAGTTGGAGTCCACACATTTTAAAGTTACAAAGTTTGAAACACTGGTCAAAACTGTTATATTCTCTTTACAAATGCAGTTTGTGTACAATCCAATTCACAGTGCCCTCTAGTGGTTAAATTACACATTTTACAATTTCAGTCTCAAAACATTTCCTCAATTCTATACAGCTGTTATGTATAAGTTGGGTTGACAAAATCAGAAATGAGGAAGTGGTAAGCAATGTTGGATTGCCCCCGGTTCGCACCGGTACTATAGAACCGATAGTAAAACTGATGGGAGGCCCCACCCACTGATCCTGATGTCATGAAAATGCTTCTGCGTGCGCAAAGCGAGCACGCGCACATGGCCCCGTTGCGAACCAGTAGTAAAGGTAAGTAGAACCCACCCCCTGGTGGTAAGCCATCTAGGAAAGCCAAAGGAAATCATCAAAACCATAAAAAAGCAAAAGTTAGAATATTTTGGACATGTGATGTGACACCCAGAAAAATACAGCATCCTTCACTTAATCCTCCAGGGAAAGATTGAAGGCAAACGAAGTCCATGCAGAAGAAGACTACCATGGCTTCAAAATCTAAGGGACTGGTTTGGACAAAACTCAACAGCACTTTTTCATGCAGCTATTGATAAAAATAAGATCACCAACATGAGCACCAACATCCGATGATGAATATGGCACAAGAAGAATAATTCTATGATGTTAACTATATTTGCAAATGTAGCAAGCTAACATGGTATGCTGCAGGTGGAGGTCCTAATTTTAGCTCTACTTGAGGGGCAGTAATGGTGGCTAGGAGCACAGATGGTCTTAGCACACATAATGTGACTATTATGCTGAGATGGTTTTGCCTACGCTAGAGCGATACCCTGCAATTCTGATGTTTTTTGACCCACCAGTCAAAGCTAACCCCTAAAAACTTCCCTCCCATGTGGATGCCCCGGGAGGCCAAAAACCAGACTGTTTTTGACCTGCAGAATGCTTCTGGAGGCAGGGGAATCAAAAACTGGACACATGGATGCCCTGGGAGGCCTCCGTGCACCCCGTTTTTGGCCTGCAGAGTACTACTGGAGGTGGGGGTGGCCCAAAACAGGCCTATTTTTGGCCTGCCCCGCCTCCAGTAGCACTCTGCAGGCCAAAACAGGGTGCACAGACGCCTCCCAGGGCATCCGCATGCCGTGTTTTTGACCTCCCCCGCCTCCAGAAGAGAGAGAGAGAGAAGTTGGACAGAGAAGGAAAGAGAGAGAGACAAAAGACAGAGAGAGAAACACACGCACACAGATTTATTGATTGTAAGCTCCTTGGGGCTGAGAAAAATTGCTGCAAAACTGAGTTTCCTGAAGTGGACCACTAGATACCTAAACAACTGAAAAAACTATCTAGTAAAAAGAAAAGTCAACCAAAAGAGCAACATGCAAACAAAAGCAAATAAAACACGCCCAGGAGCAAAACAAAGTTTAATTTGTATGCATTGTTTAATGGACTATTAAATTGGCCATGACCAGTAGTGGGATTCTGCTGGTTCTAGGCGGTTCGGCCGAACCGTTTGTTAAATTGCTGGCTCACCTTGCCCCGCTCCTCCACACCACTATTTATTGCCAATAAATAGTGGTGGGTGGGGGCGGGCGAGCCAGCAATTTAACAAACGGTTCAGTGTTTTTTTTGTAATTTTATTGGCCTCGCAGCACACCGAACTGTTTGTTAAATTGCTGGCTTGCCCGCCCCTCGCCTCCCACCCGCGCGGCGCCAGCCTATCCTAGCCAGAGGTGGGCAATTGTGGCTCTTTTACAACCTGTGGACTTCCTGAGACGGCTTGGCTGTCTCAGGAATTCTGGGAGTTGAAGGCCACAGGTTGTAAAAGAGCCACAATTGCCCACCCCTTCCCTAGCCTGAGTTCCGCTGCCTGGGATCCACGTGGGCTGCCGCAGGGAGAAGCCAGGTATGGCTGGCTGGATACTGCCCGGAGCTGAACTCGAGGCTGGCAGGAGGAGGAACGTTGCCTCTTAGCCGGCACGACTGAGGGATAAGCCATCTGTCCCAGATACATGGGAGCAGAGCAGAAGGCGAAACTTGCCCCAGAGGCTACCACCCCTGTGATGCGCCCACGCCCAACATGACTCGCCTGGGCACGGGGGACCCAGTATTCCCATGACCTTCCTAGGGCCCTGGGTCTACCTGCGAGGGCCATTGTGCAGAACCTATGGGGCAAAGACGGTGAGTTTTCCACGGGGGGTTCCCGGGCTCTGGCCGGGTTGGAAAGGCAGCAGAGGGGGCGAGATGCACACCGCATTTCCTCCGCAGGGCCGGGCCAAGTTTGAAAAAGTTCCCTGCCAGTGCCGGATGGCCTCCGGTGGCTGCAGCGGCGGTGGCAATGGCGTCCGGGTAGATCCAACAGGTGAGAGCGTAGGAGGCGCCATGCAGCGCAGGTGCGCTTTTGCAAAGCAGCCTCATGGCCGGCACCTCTTTTCCCCAGCCGGGGCTGCTGTGCCTACGCCGCCAGGGAACCGGCGGAGGGAGTGGGGAGGGTGGGCGCGGGGGGGGTCCTATCCAACTTGGCTTTTGCAAAACTAGGCGCAAGTTGGGGATTCCGATGCTCGACGCGCGTTTTGTGTGGCTTGCGAGGAGAGGGGGGTGGGCGGGAATCTGAGCTTGTGGATTGGCTTGTTGGGGGGGGCAGGATCTCCGATGACTGGGACTTCCAGGGAATGCTCCTGGCTTTGCAGCGGAGGGGTCTTTAAACCTGCCTTATCTGCGTTCCTTTTCTTTGCAAAGATCCCCCCTCCCAAAAAAAGGATGGATTGCCCGAACGTTTGTGCTGCTGGCTTCCCTGCCTGTCTTGGCTCTGTCAGGGTTGGATCTCTCTCGCCTGGGGAGAGGGTCCCTTGGATATGTATGTGTGTGTTGTGTTAGGGTAGGCAGGGAGGTGTGATTCACATGGTTGTTAGCTTAAGTGAATCCGGCTCCCCCCCCCATTGACTTTGCTTGTTGGAAAGGCTGCCCCCCCCCACCCTCCATCGCCATCTCAACCCCTCTGCCCTGCCTTAACCTTAAACCGAGCTGCGTTTCCTCCGAAATCCAGTCTGTTTCCTCGCTGGGCGAGACTTTTCTGCCCCTGCCCCTCAATTTTCAGGAGTTATTTGTTTAGAGACGGGAAACCTTCCCAGGTTTCCGGTGGGGGGAGGTTTGAGCTGTGGAATATTTCACTGCCACATGTGTGTGTCCCCCCACCCCTCGCCCTTTTTTGCCTTGAAAAGGCAGAAGCTTAAAGAGGTTGCAGAAAAAAAATGCTCTTAGAAGCTTCTGAGGATCAGGCAACTCAGCTTAGATTGTCAGAGGTTTTTAAAGGGATTTTTTGAAGAGGTTGTAGGAAAAAAATCGCCTTAAAAGCTTTTAGCAATCCCAGCAGATTTGAGTGATCGTCAGAAGCTTCTAAAAGCATTGTTTTCTGCAACCTCTTAAGGTTGTAGAAAAAATGCTTTTAAAAGTAAAAGTTTAAAAAAAAAGTTGGCCATGCCCACCCAGTCACATTACCCACAGAACCGGTAGTAAATGGACTACTCAGAGGGCTGAAAAAGTTATTTTTGATCGGTCCTCGCACTTTTGACCAGTCCTTGAACTTACGACTGTCCTCACATTTTACGTTTTGCGCCCTATCTTGTCACCGCGGTGAAGAGAAATAGTGGTGAAATGACTGACATGGTTGTTAAGAATGTGCAATGGGCATAAATGTGAGGATGGTCATAAGTGTGAGGACAGGTCAAAAGTCCGAGGACCAGTCAGAAATGACTTTTTTCAGCCCTCTGAGTAGTCCCTATGCACATAGCTACACCCACCCAGTCACATGACCAGCTAGCCACGCCCACCCAGTCACATGATCGCCAAGCCACACCCCCAACTAAGCCACACCCACAGAACCTGTTGTTAAAAAAATTGAATCCCACCACTGGCCATGACCTCCTAGCCATGCCCACCCAGTCACATGACCACCCACCCAGTCCAGCCTCCCAACAGTCTGAGGGACCATGAATTGGCCCCTGGTTTAAAAAGTTTGAGGACCACTGCATTCATTATAGTCTCATTTTCCTTCTGCTTACCAAAGTAACTGCACATTTTGTTCTAATTTATATTAGAATAAATACATTAAAAGGCATAAATATGGGACACTGATTTGTAATGGTAATTATTAAAAGAGATAAAAATGTCTTAAAAGTTCACTCTTTTGGTATTCCCACACTAGCCACGATCATTGCCACCATTCCACCACCAATCCAATTAAGTATGGCATACAAAATTCCTGAGTATTACTATTATTTTGCTTTTCTCTTCAATTGAAAACTACCAGATTGACAGCAACTCTGGAGGAGCTCCAATGTTTTTAGCCAAAACACAAGTAGGCAGTATGTGGTCCTGGAGTTGCAGGCTTTTGTAGATCAACTATCCCTACTTATTGGAAAAATTGTCACAAAGAAAACAGAGCAACTGGATCTTGGTTGTTAATGCCAAGCCAGATTGCAACTAATAGGTGGAAATTGAAATGTCAGGGATGAACATTTTGGTTAAATCACTAACCTGACTTTTAACAGGTAGACTTTTAACATCAATACTACACATGAAAGTTTTCTTACTGACTGAAAGTGACCAAATAAATTTGACAGAACATTTGAGATGGAACAAACAAAATCTAATATCATAAGAAACAAAACCGATACACTTATGGAACCCCACTCAGATGATAGAAAAGACCAATGTGCAAATATATTTTATTGTGTAGATGAATGACAATATTTTATAGTAAAAATTGGAAAGATATTCAACTAACTAAATTATTATTTGGAAAAGAACTACAATAAGAAGTATTGAAAACACTACAAAATATTGCTACTGATTCTAGATAAATCAGGATTTTGTAAAAGCAGTAATGACATTGAATGGAAGAACCAGAAAGGCATAAATAGAGATATTAGATACTTTGGAGTAAATGATTAATCCATGTAAGAGCATAAATTGTTGCAGCAATTTGAATATACTTGTGTCCAAATGTGCCCATGTAGATGAATAAATAATTGCAGCTGCATTATTAATGCAAGATTTTATTGTTAATTAAAGAATAAAACTCTTCATGTCATTTCTTGGATCTGTTTTTTAAAACTTTTTTTAAAGAATCACCATACATAACCTAAGGCTGCACATAATGTGTTTTTCAGGTATGAATATATTTAATAGTATTGTAGAGAATTGTAGGGAGTATTGTAGGCATATAATGACCAGGGTTCAAATTATTCTACTACGAACATATTATGTGAAGACTCAGCTCATATCTCAACAGAAAAGGCTCTGCTGTTGGAAAAGTGGAAGGAAAGAAGATGACCAGCAGCCAGGTAGATGGACTGAGTTACAGTGGTAATGAATATCCCATTAGGATACCTGAAAGAACAAATCAGGGACAGATAAATGGAGAAAATCTTATTTATCTGTTTGCTAGGAATTAATAATCACTTGGTGGTACATAATTAATCTAGTCTTTTTCGGTTGCTTTGTTTTGGGTTCTCTCCCTCCACATCAGTATGCAGAACATTTGATCAAAAGTCAAGGAGGATGGCATGTTGTTTTCATCTTAAATACCCTTCACTTACTGTTTAAAACAGTGTTATGGCTAGCGTTCAAAATCTCTCAAGTCATGTCCCTTGTCAACAGGAAATATCAGCCTTATAGAGAAGACCTACTTCACCCTCTATAAGAGGGTAAAAATCTGGGTGCGTCTTATACCCCAAATGTAGCCCCGCCCAGCTTCTCAAACAGAGGTTTCAGAGGCTGAAAAAAGCATCAGAAACGAAGCTTCAGAAAAAAAGCCCCCAAACAGAGCTTCAGAGGCTTTTTTTTTTAAAGCTCTGTTTTGGAGGCTTTCAACGGCAGGAAAAAAAGTTTTTTCTGAAATGGAGTTTCAGAAGTTTCAGAGGCAGAAAAAAAAGCAAGGCACAGAGCTCACAACCAAAGAACCTGTTGCTAAAATTCACCTCTGGGAACAGCTGATTGGGGGTATTCCAGGAGGCTGATCCACCTGCCAATCAGCTTTTTTCTTATTGTCTTCCCCAAAAACTAAGGCGTGTCTTTTTTTTTTTTAATTTTTATTAAGTTGCATAATAATACAATACATGAACTATCGGTTAGACAGTGTTAATATAAATACAGATTGAATACATTCTTAACTTATTATATCTCCTATTTTACTCCCTTATTTAGGTATCTAAATTATTCCTTTTCCTTTCTTTATTCTGTCTTCCATTTGTACCATAGTTCCCACACCGTATAATATTCCGATTCCTCTTTCTCATCAATCTCATATGTTAATTTACACATCTCAGCACATTCTAAAATTTTCCGAATTAAATGTTCTTCCAATGGTATTCCTTTTTCTTTCCAATATTGTGCATATATTATTCTGGGTGCCGTGATAATGTGTATAATTAAGTATCTCTTTCTCTTCTCATATGTCCTCTTTAGAACATATGAGAACATATCTCCTCTTTAGGAGAAAGGTTTCAGGTGCCAAATCTATATTTTCTTCGATTACTTCCTGGATCCAAATTCGAATCTTTTTCCAATATTTGATCGCTTCGGGGCATGTCCACCACATATGAAAGAAGGTACCCTTGCTGGTGGTCGCATTTCCAACAATTTGGTCTCAGATTTGGATAAATTTTGGCTAATCTTGAGGAGGCTAAGTGCCATCTGTACAGCATTTTATACTGATTTTCTTTAAATGTTACCGCTCTTTGTCAATTTATAGTTCCTATTCCAAATTATTTCCCAATCAGCCAAATTTATATTATGCCCTATGTTTTTTGCCCATACAATCATTTGTTCCTTTACCACCTCCTCAGCTCTGTCATATTCTAATAAGTAATTGTATAATTTGGATAGTATTTTATTTTCTGTGCCCATCAATAATTTGTCAAATCTGTTTGATCCCATCTCTGTACCAAATTCCTCCTTATCTTTTTGATACCTAGATTTGATCTGTAGATATGGCCACCAGTCAATATAGATGCCCTGTTCTTTGAGTGATTCATTAGTTTTGAGATTTCCGCAACTATCTAAAATATCCTTGTACCTGTACATTTTATCTATTGCTAGGGCATTGGGATATATCATGGCTTACATTCTGAAAGCCAGTTTGGAATCTTCATGTGTTGTTTTTGCCCAATTTCCTTCCATGTTTGTAATTGCGTATCCAGTAGCCTGTGTCTGTGGAAGTATGATTTTCTCCTCTTTTCCTTGTCCCATAAATGCGCGTAACAACCTCTCTGTAGATCGTGCCCTTCTAGAGTCAAAATTCTTTTGTTTTCTAGAGTGATCCATTTCTTTATCCAAACTAAATTGGCCGCTTTATGGTAAATTTCCCATGCTGGGAGTCCAAAGCCTCCCCTGCTTCTATTGTCCTGTAACGATTTTAGTGAAATTCTGGGTTTTTTCCCTCCCCAAACAAATTTCCTGGTAATTTTGTTCAATTCTGCAAATAATTTTTTATCTAAAGTTACCGGCATAATTTGAAATAGGTATAATAATTTAGGCAGAATGTTCATCTTTATTGAGGCTATCTGGCCTAGGAGTGATAATTATAGGTTCCCCCATCTTTCTAAATCTTGTTTGATTTTCCTAATCAGAGGTATATGATTATCCTCTTTCAGGGCTGAACATCTTGACATTATCCATATTCCTAAGTATTTGATTTTTTTAACAATTTGTAAATCTATTATCTTCTCCACTTCTTCCTTTTGTCTGTCAAATTCTGTTGCGATCATCCTGGTGGGCTCCTCATGAGTAGTCCAGATTAGAGAAAACACAGGCACAAATGTTTCTCGGGATGAGAGAGCAAAGCACAAAGCCCCGCAATCTCTTTTATTAGTAATCAAAGTACAGCGTCATCAAAAGGAGTTATTATGGCTACACATCTCATATTACACACATGAAAAAGGAAAGCATCCATATATTCTCCATATAGGTTTCACATTCTATAATATTACAGTAAATCACGTGAATTCTAGGAAAGCGATACCTAAGGTAAAAACAAAACTTAACTCTGCTATGTTATCATATTTGGCTTCGTTCCCAGCATATTCTTCTGCCAGCCGAGAGGCCCATCTCCCCGTTATCAGAGGTTACCTCAGTCCTCAGGAATGTTCTACAAGGAGATGTCTATGCCTTGCAGCAAACACAGCCTCCATTCTAAATAGGGCCTCTCTAATGGTCATCCAGCTGGACCCGCTTTTCCTATTCAGATTATTTCGGTGCCAAGCTCCGTACATGTGTCCAACCAGCTAGGCCGATCTACACATATACTATGGCCACCTGATTCCCACATCTCCTCTGTTTTTGAGGGTTTTTTTGCAACAGGGTTCAGCTGTGTTGTTATTGTGATGTTCTCTTTATGCCTGGGAAACATGTTTGTCATCATAGCAAACAAAGCAGGAATACATTCGATACTACAACATACAGAAATAAGCAAAGCAATGATCATGAGTACAGTAGACAATATGTTCTTCAGCCATCCGGTTTCTGCAAATGTTTGTAGCTCACCCATCCTTTTATTACGGTGAACAAAGTTAGTGGAAAAGTGGCCAGGAGATGTCAAGCGAGGTAGGCCATCAAGTTTCTGAGTTGTATTCCAGTTATACATTTCCACAAATCGCTCGCACAAATTGTAAATCCATCCGGATCCAGGCACCCAAGAAAACCACATGTCAGGAGTTTGTAACCTCTGAGTTATTCTGGAAGCCCTATCTTGCAAGTCCCGAGCACCTTCTCTGACCACACCTGATTTGTTCCTCCAGTTCCAGAAGGGCTTTGGTTTCACTTTTCAGGACGTCCTTCCTATTGGAGGGAATAAAACCTTTGCACATTTGCAGAAGGGAGGGGAGACATTGGATACAGCAACAAAGCAAAACAAGCAGTACGATTATAGATACAATAGTTGGCATAATTGATTTCAACCAAGAACCATCCGGGAGCCATGACCAAAGGGCAGCCCAGATGTCAATGGCGCCAGATCCATCGGATGATAAGGGATTGTTTTTGATCAAGTTTTCCATATGTTCTATGGTGTGAGTGTTGTTATACTGATAATCAGATACATAGGTACAACAATGTGAGTGTATGAGGGCACAAACGCTTCCTTTAGCTACTAGCATAATATCTAAGGCATATTGGTTTATCAGGGAAACCTCCCTGATTTCAGCCAGTTCTTTGTTCATCAGCTTCAGCACCTTGATAGTCTCGTTGAACATATGTACTGTCCAGTTATTTAATAAATGAAGATCCCGATAGTTCATTGCTACCCGAGATTGGGCAAGATGCCTCTGGATATCTGAGTTTTTAATGAGCCACCCAGTGTCAGTGGTGGGTGCGGTTTGGGAAATAGGAGTAGTGGAGTTTGTCCAATTAGCAGCTATTTGAATGTCTTTTATTACTGTCCCATCATGATTGAATGTAGAGGCTGCTGACATGAAGGATCATGAGATGTAGGGGAATAGATGCAAGATCGTAACTTAATTCCAGAATCTGTGATATATAGTCTCCTCTATGCAATTGTTGCAGAGGCCCATTGTCCTTATTCATTCCCCCCTCAACTGGAAACGTCAATATGGGAACCTTAGGTGGTGGAGTAGGCTTAGGTAGAAAGTAAGGACCTCATGCATAGACAATGCGTTTGTGGCGGGAGCGTACTTGACTTGAAGTGTATGTATGTGGGGATTTGATGTTCCTTACATGGTCACTTGAGAGTCCCAAAGCTAACAAAGTCCAAGGCCATAAACAAATCATAGTCACTTATACGTGTGAAACAAAATTACTAGTAAAATTAGAAAAACAATTACCCACAAAACCCACTCCCAAACTTCTACTAACATTAGTATGTGTAAGAAAGTGTTATATTAAAGCTAATATAATGTATATGTACAATGTGAAGGTAGTTTCCTCCTGATGAATCTTCTGCTGTGCACAGGGGACCAGCTTCCGGTGTGGTCCTACAAAGCTGATGATCACCACCGTGCGTAGAGAGTTCGTTGCCGATAGGACTCAGCAGGGTGTTTTCTTCTTAAATCTCAGCACAAGGGGTTTCTCCTTCTTTTTGTTGTAAATGAAATGGTCTTATGTGTCTTCTGGGGATCCAAATGATGCGATCGTTATATTGGACAGCAGCGTATCCACGGCCCCAGGTAATAAGGTCAGCGGGCCCTCTCCATTCAAGATCGGGTGGTTGGCAGAAATAGACCTATGGTTTGGGGTAGCTGATGGAGAAGCAGAAAAATGACGGGTCGCAGCCGATGTGGGAGGCTGTCCAGTCAGGTTAAGAAAGTTCAAAGTATATAAGCAAAGATTGAGTTTGTTTTGCATGGCTGGGAGGCCGAGGCATTTTTCCTCTTTCAATTTATAAGCCAAATTTGTGTGTGATGGACCACTTGTTACAAAAGTCTGCAAAGGCAGTACTGGTGTACGCAGGTCCATTGTCAGTTTTGAGTTCAATTGGGCGTCCCATCGATGCAAAGGTCCGAATACAATGATTTATTACATGTTTGGTTGCTTCTCCCCTTTGTGGGGATGCCATAATAAATCCTGAATAAGTATCCAAGGAAACATGCAAATATTTCCATGGGGCAAAGGATAGATACTGAGTTACATCCATTTGCCAAATTTCACAAGCTTTGAGTCCTCTAGGGTTTACACCCATAGGGATAGAATGAGCTTGTTGACTACAGGTAGGACATTGTTGTATGATGGCAGTCGCTTCGGCTGCCGTGAGACCAAATTGCTTCGCTAATGCTTTTTTATTTTGATGGAAATCTCTGTCTCCGCCACCCACAACATCTATAACCTTCCAATAAACAAATCTCCTTATAACACTAAAGATTCAAGTCCTTCTCCCATTGCCATTCTGACTTCCAAGCCAGCCCAAGTCTGTGCAAATCAACTTACCTAAATGTCTATAAACAATTCAACGCCTTCTCAGCACCAATATCTGATCGTCCTTCTAAATCTCCTTGTACTTCCAAAAGTCAACTTTCTACTTTCCTTACTGACTCTCTCTTCACTCCCCACTTCTGGGTTAAAACCCTGAAAGCCATTCCCTTACATTCCCTGTAACACTGGGTTCTTTGCATACCAGTCTTTATTCAAAATAGCACAATTATCTATTCACAGCCTACAATATCCAGTAACCCTAGAAATTTCCTCAACTCCTTCAGGTGTTACTTCTTTCATTAATTAAATGTCCTATGTATTTTATCTCTCTTTCTATATATTGTAATTTCTAACTCATCTCTGTGACAATTCCTAAAATGGCAGCAACTTATGCTGCGGACAAACAAACAAACAAACTAACGTGCCATCTGTTAAATATGCAAAATGCACGCAGACATAAAAACATTAAGGAGTAAGAAAAACAGCTTCAAAAATAAAACAAACAGTCTAAATGAGGTATTTTGAGTCAATACTCTGAAACTGCAAAGGCAGGTATCAGATATCACCCTTTACCCCGCCTTTCTCAGGCTGGTTCAGCAGAGAGAAAAAAAAATGGTGAAGGGAACAAAAACCATAGCCCCCCTCTTCGTGCCTCTCACCTCCCAGGGAAAAAAAGGGGGGGTGAGAGAAAGGAATTTTTTTTTTTTTAAACGGACAAGCCTCCCTTTTCTTGGGAAGACAGGAAGAGAAAGGGGAAAAAAATGCTTATACACAAAATTACATTTCATGCAATCCAATAAATGACTACATACACATCCATTCACATCTGTACTGCAATCAGACCTTTTGTATAATGCGTCCTCCATGCAAATCAGTCATTAAAATTATTCCAATGAACTAGCTTATTCCCAAAACAGTGGAAAACACAGGCAGCAGTTTTAATCACAATGGTGATTTTTGGGCCCGAACCATTGCCCACCTTTCCACAGCTTCAAGCCGAAGCTCATCCATTTTTGCTGGCCAGCCAAAAATATCATAATTAATTCAACCCCATTCAGTTCTACACACTATCATTATAGATGCACATCAACAAAATATTTTTAACAGAAATCACTTCAAGTTGATCAGATCAAATCATCTGAGCCTTCCCATTTAGACAGGCTTTATATTACCTGCTAACCCCAGGTGGGAAGACAATAAACAATTTCTTCTTTCAGCCTGACAAACATACTGAGAGTCAGAGATCAGATTAAAAGGTTGTTGAGAAAAAGTGTGGAAAGCTAAGATAGCCGCAGACAATTAGTGTAAGATTCTTTCCAGATGTCGTCATGAGTATCCTTGTAAGCAATGGCTCCTCTGGAGGAAGTCATTAAGCAAGCAAACCTAGGATCTTTAGGCAAATGATATGAAATACAGCCTACATAGTCAGTTAGAGCACACTGAAGAGATGAATTATTCTGAAGATAAAAGTGAAAGTCAGATTTTGAGATAGAAAGAACAATATTTATTAAATCAGTTCCATTTCTTCGACAGGCTGGAGTACGCCTCAAGGTTATAAATTCAGCAATGGCTTGAATAAAGGGTAAAACATTTTTAGATGGTAATGAGACAAATAAAGCCATTCAATACAATATACTTTTTACTGTTCTAAAGCAGCCAATACTCCTGTGGGTAGCTTACTAGCAGGAAATATTAACTGATAATTTCTATGAGGGATCCAATCCACAAACTGAATACTCAAGATTATTAATTTTCTCAACTGTAGCAAACACTACAGATGGAACTATAATTAAATCTCCTGGCTTTTTACTTTTAGTCAATAACTCAAATAATGGACTAAGTAAATGCGTAGGTAAAGAAAAATATGAGCGGACCCAATTAATAGTACCCAGTAATTGTTGTAAATTTACTAAGGAAATAACTTTGGGTAACTTTAAACAAGGAAAAGCCGGAGTAGAAAAAGGTTGCAATAGTTTATGCCCTAAATACAGATAAGAAGCGTATAGCTGTATTTTTTCTGGGGCAATGTGCAATTCATTTACACATAAATCATTTTGTATTTCAAAAAGCCAATTAGGTTGTATTTTTTTTGTGCTCCAATTAAATGTCATCTATATGATGATAACCAGGGTTTTTTATCCCTGATGAAAGAGAGGGCGAGATGTTACAGACATGCCTCCCCCCCTTGGATTTTTAACACTTTTCTTGAGGTTTGCTGCCTGGTGATAAAGCAGTGCTAACAAATTGGTTTTATACGATGTTCCTATATCCTGACACACTTTAATCATATCTGCCAAATCAAGATCTTTTCCCAGCCCAACAATTGCTTTTAAGTGGCCTTCTCTTTAGCTTTTTTCCTTATGTTAGAGAAGGCTTGTTGACGCTTGCCAGAAACAGGCACTTTTCTGAAGGCTTGATAAGCACATTCAGAAGAAACTTGCAAAGTTGCAGCCGGTAGACAGACAGAAAGCATTTCAGGAATTTCTTCTATATTCCACCCCCTCCTTTTTTTCTAACTGTTTCTTTAATGGGGGTGTAACCAGCTCCTTCAGAAGGAACTGATAGTTCAATTAAAGATGGTTTTGAGGTAACAATTTTAACTTTATAATCAGGTGGATGGCTTGTCGGGAAACTTATCAGTGTCCTGAAAACTTTCTCATGCATCATTAAACACTCTATAACTAATCTCCAGAGTGCAAGAATTTTTCCAGGGCTCCGGGAGGTTCGTGGAAGCAGGTTCCCATCTGTCTCCACGTTTTCACTTTTAAAGAGCCCTTTTCCGGATAAGCCGGATAATGTTGCCAAATGTATTTTAGAAGGTAAATCAAATTCCTTTTCTTGATATCACGGGCAGGACTTTCCCGTTATCTTTTTAAACAATGATTGAGGACTTGGCCAATTCCCTAAGTTTGTGGAGGTGCGCGACCTGAGGCTTAGAGTATTCTGCCCCCATACTCACTATTTATGGGAGGGTGCTTCGTCCGCAGACGACCGGCCCTGGTTTGCAGAGGCTTCCAGCTGAATGAGTATGAGGGTGCCAAGAGACGTGCTCGATCCGTGAATCACGTCGGGGTCACCATATGTTGCGATCATCCTGGTGGGCTCCTCATGAGTAGTCCAGATTAGAGAAAACACAGGCACAAATGTTTCTCGGGATGAGAGAGCAAAGCACAAAGCCCCGCAATCTCTTTTATTAGTAATCAAAGTACAGCGTCATCAAAAGGCGTTATTATGGCTACACATCTCATATTACACACATGAAAAAGGAAAGCATCCATATATTCTCCATATAGGTTTCACATTCTACAATATTACAGTAAATCAAGTGAATTCTAGGAAAGCGATACCTAAGGTAAAAACAAAATTTTACTCTGCTATGTTATCATATTTGGCTTCGTTCCCAGCATATTCTTCTGCCAGCCGAGAGGCCCATCTCCCTGTTATCAGAGGTTACCTCAGCCCTCAGGAATGTTCTACAAGGAGATGTCTATGCCTTGCAGCAAACACAGCCTCCATTCTAAATAGGGCCTCTCTAATGGTCATCCAGCTGGACCCGCTTTTCCTATTCAGATTATTTCGGTGCCAAGCTCCGTACATGTGTCCAACCAGCTAGGCCGATCTACACATATACTATGACCACCTGATTCCCACAAATTCTTTACCAACATCTTTGCTTTTTCTTTGTTCAACTTAAATCCAGACATCTCCCCATAGATGCCTAATTCATGCAAGATTTTTTTGCCAGATTCCAATGGCTCTTACACAATCTACACTACGTCATCGGCGAATGCCTGCATCTTATATTCCTCATTCCTAATCTTCAGCCCTTTTATTTCATTGTTTTTTCTAATCCTACTTAACAATACTTCTAAGGCCATAACAAATAATAATGGTGATAGGGGGCATCCTTGTCTTACCCCCTTCTTAATCTGGAATGGTTTAGTCATATCTCCATTTAATATTATATTTGCCCTTTGTTTATTATAAATTGTTTTTATCATTTTCTCAAAATTCATTCCCAATTTCATTATTTTAATTTGTTTAATCATAAAATCCCAATTTAAATTATCGAACGCTTTTTGGGCATCTAAAAAGACTAGGGCCATTTGCTTTTTGGGATGGCCCTTGTAGTATTCTAGAGTGTCAATCACTATTCTTAAATTGTTTCTTATTTGTCTGCCAGGGAGGAAACCATTCTGTGTGTATTAGGACATTTAATAGTTTTCAATCTTTCCGCCACCATGCTCATGAAAATTTTATAATCCAAATTTAAAAGTGAAATTGGCCTATAATTTTTTATTTGTTTTGGGTCGATACCTTCTTTTGGTAGCAATGTGATGTATGCTTCTCTCCACGAATCAGGTATTTTGGCATCCAGTAGGGCTTCATTATAAATCTCCAATAATTTTGGTAGTAGTATATCCTCCAATTTTTTATATAATTCTCCTGGGAGACCATCTGAACCTGGTGATTTATTATTTTTTAGTCTGGAAGTTGCCCTCTTTAATTCTTCCATTGTAACCTCTCTATTTAACACTTCCCTTTCCTCTTCTCCTATCAGTACAAGTTCATCTTCTGAGAGGTACTGGGCAATACTTTCTCTAGAAACTTCTTCTTCTTTATAGAGTTCCATGTAGTATTCACAAGCAATTTCAAGCTTAGCTTCTTCTTTATTTTGCAGCTTTCCCTTATCTTCCAATTGGTGGATACTCCGTTTCTCATTTTCTTTCTTTAATTTATACAACAGCCATCTGCCCGGCTTGTTGGCGTTTTCAAAGTAGTATTGCTTTGATTGTTTAATTTTGTAAGCCAATTCCTCCTGCTCTAATATGTTCCATTTATGTCTTAACGTTATCCAATTCTCTTTCGTCACTTTGTCTCCCGGGTTTTGCTGCATCTTCTTTTCCACTTTCCCCAATTCTTCCTGGAAGGCATCTTGTGCCTTCCGGTTTTTTTTTTTTGTTGTTGTTGTTCTTATATGTGTTATATATCGTTATCCCTCTTAAATATGCCTTCATTGTGTCCCATACATTAACTCGGGATGTTTCTTGATTATCATTTTCTTTGAAGAATAGTTTTAGTTCTCCCCTAATTTTATCTATGAAATCTTTATCTCTCAGAAGTTGTGTATTTAATCTCCATCTCCTCCTTTTTTTCCTCTGTAAGGCCCTCCACCTAATTTCTAGGGGGTTGTGATCTGCCTATATATTAGGTGTAATTTCCGCCGTATCTATTTCTAATCCCAATTGTTTGGTGATCCACATGTCTATTCTAGACCAGGATATTTGCGGGTTCGAGTAAAAGATAAATTGTCTCTCATTTGGGTGCAGGGTCTGCCAAATATCTATTAAGTTCATTTCCTCCACTAAGTCAAAAAACGATTTAGGTAGGGCTTCCCTTTTTTCCACTTTGCCACTCCTATAGTCTTTGTCATGGTCAACAATCCCATTAAAATCACCCACAATACAAATTTTGCTATGTTCCATTTTACTTATTTGTTCATCAAGTTTTTTATAATAATTTCCCTGGTTTTTGTTTGGAGCATATATAGCTATCAATAATATTAATAAGTTATCTCTTTTTATCTCAATCATTAACGTCCTCCCTTTTGAGTCGGCATATTTTTTTCCCGCAATTACCTTAACGTATATTACTACCCCCCTCTTTTTTTTTCCGCTAGTGAAGTGAAGGCCTTCCCTAATTTATTATATTCTAAATATCTTTCATCCTGTTTACGTATGTGGACTTCTTGAAGGCATATAATATCGGCATTTTGTTTAACTAGTTTTGTAAATATTTGTTTTCTTTTTCTACTCTCCTTTAATCCGTTAACATTAATTGATATTAATTTCCAATCTTCCATATACAATTCTCCTGGGCGACTTTAGATTTTATTTGCTCGTGTAACTCTTTGGGTTCTTGGCTTCTTTTCTTTTGTGTCTTTGCTTTCTTTTTCTTCTAATTCTTTCTTTTCCAGAGATTCTTCCTTGGGTTCCCGTTGAGAATGTATTTCCTCTTCTTGAGCTGCTGCTTCGGTGTCTTCTTTACTGCTCTACTCTTCCTCCATCCCCACTAGCTGATCAAGAAAATCTTGTGCGATTACTAAGCTGTCAATCTTGATTTTCTTCCCTAGCCATGTAATTATCATGCCTTCCTGCAGAATCCATCTAAATAAAATATTTCTCTTGGTTAATTGCATGGCTAGAAATCGATAGTCCCTTCTTAGTTCCCTAACCCTTCTGGGAACTTGTTTCAATGTTGTTACTTCCTTCCCCTTATATATCAGCTGTTCCTCCCTCGTAACATTATACAGTATGTCTCTGACTTTCTTCCTAGCAAACCTGATGTGGACCTCTCTTGGCAGCTTGTTCCTTCTTAAGCGTAATTGGTCTGCACTCGGTAAACTTCATCCAGCTCCCTTATTATTTGCTGCTTATCTTGTTGCAGGGCTTCCGCAATCATCTTTGCCATCACTTGCCCCAGATATTCCTCTTTGTCTTCCGCTATATTTTGAAAACACAAGTAGAAAGCCGCCCGCAAGGTAAATATTTACCGCAAGGTAAAGCTTGTAAAGCTTACGGTTAACTAGAAATTCCACAGTTCCAGTGATTAAGGAATAAAAGAGAAACGCTTATAAAGCACCTCCCCCTATTTGACCAGGCTGTTCCACTAGTTAGTAAAGGCTACTTGCAGGGAGTAGAGTGGGGCAAGTGGAAAGAAGAGCCTTTCAATCCTCCTCCTATCTTTCCATAATGGCAGCGTGGAGGCACTGGTGGTAGGCGTTTCTGAAGCATTTCTGACACTGTGGACAGACATAGGGCTGCTCTCCCTTATGGGGGTGCTAATGCTCCAGGAGCTGAGCGCTGTTACAGAGATGCAAATATAAGGCTTTTGATCATTGTGGAGGCGCTGGTGATATAACAGGTGAGAGCTGCGGCTGAAGTGTTTCCAACACTGGGAGCAAGGATAGGGCCTTTCACATGTATGGGTGCATGGTATTCCAGAAGCTGAGCTCTCTCACAAAAACATTTGCTGCACTATGTGCAAGCATAAAGCTTTTGGCCCATATGGAGGCACTGGTGCTGAGCCAAATTGGAATTCCAGGAAAAGCATTTGCCGCATAAATCACAGGTAAAGGATCACTCCACTGTATGCTTTCACTGGTGCTGCTGCAGGTTTGACAACTGTGTGAAGGCCTTGGGGCAGGCTGTACACTAGTAAGATTTCTCTCCTGAGTGTGTCTCTAGGTGGTGCATCAAGTGTGAACTCTGGCTAAAGCCCTTCCCACACTCCATGCACTTGTATGGTTGCTGGTCCTCGCTTGAGGAGATGGGGCTCGGTTTGGCAGGAAGTAACAGTGTGAAATTGCCAGCTCCCACTCTGTCGTGCTCCAGTTTCAGAGGAGGTCCCTCGGCCACCATCTGCTCAGGTTCTTCTCTTGATAACATCTTTCTGACAAGGAAGGTTTGTAACTCACATTTTCTCCTGGCATCTGTTACAACAAGACAATGATCAGGGATTACACCAAACATTTTAACTAGAGAGTTACAAACATTTCAAATTTGATTTCAAAACATCCTTTTTCTGAGTAGGAAGCAGCTGAGTTGATAATTTCAGAGATGCTGAAGTATTTCCAGAGTGATAAAACTAGCTCATATTACAAGTGAAAGAGGTCATTTCCAATCAGAATCATTAAGACTTGAAAAGTTTTGCATACCCCTACTTTTAACCATAATTTATTGCACAGACCGAAAGTGGCCTATATACTGTTAATACGCAAACCTTGATTACTAAACTGTGGCCTGATTTACAGACAGCACTACGCCCAAAATAAACATAAACATGGCTTAGTGTGGTGTGTCAACTTGAGATATCTGAAGTTATAAAAGTAACTGCAAAACAAAAGGAATCTTATGAAACCAAAGGCAGATAAATTCACTTATTGCTAATGTTAGATGAAAACATAGCCTGCAAATAGCCACTTACTTTCTGGATTCGTACACGTGCTTAACTGGTTCACTGAAATGCTTTAGAGCAGCATTTGCTATAATACAGATAGTCCTTGATAAGCAACAGTAATTAGGACCACAATTTTCATTGCTAAACAATGCAGCTGTAAAGTGTGACATTACATAACCATATCACTTAGTGACAGAAATCAATTGCCTTTGTTAATCAAAACCCACTGGCCATTAGGCAAGGATCCAACCTGAACCAAACCATTCACGGATAGTCACTCCTAGCCCTGAGCCTCACCAAAGTAAGGGACTGCCTCCTTCTGAACTCCCCACACCTGTCTATATTTCCCATCTCTGTCCTTATGGACACCTTGCATATTGATATCAGTTGGCATCAGTGGTAGTACTAGTGTTAAAATAGAGGCTAGGGTATTTTAGCAGTCTCAGTCAGCTGCCATGATCCTCAGACCTCTAGAGCACTGCCCCTGCTGCCAAGGAATACCACTGTACATAGGAGCCAATAGAACAGAGATCAGGGGGAGGTAAGTGGCAGGGGTGAGTTGAAGTGCCCCTGAAGTCATAAGTGTGGTGGGATTCAAAGTGCCAAATTTTGATCACCTGACTGTGGAAGTGTTGCAAGGGCCATAATTTCAGCCACGGGGCATGTGCTATTTATTTAATACTGCTGTAACTTCAGATGCTTGCTGAATGGTAATTAAGAACTACCTATATCCGTGATGGCGAACCTATGGCATACGTGCCACAGGTGGCACGCGGAGCCATATTAGTGGGCACGCCAGCTCAGTTCTGGGGCACATGCGTACACCGGCCAGCTGATTTTCGGGCATTCTGGGCCCACCAGAAGTAGGGAAACAGGCTGTTTCCTGTCTCTGGAGGGCCTGGAGGGGGTGGGGAAGGCCCATTTTTCTTTCTTACCTGGTTCCCGATCCTCTCTATTTATCTGGGAAGAGTGAAAACAGCCTTTCCCAGTCCCTTGGAGGCCCTATGGAGGCTGAAAGGGCCCATTTCCTGACTCCCGGTGGGACAGGAAGTGATGTTTTTTGCTGCCCCAGCCTCCAGAGACTCCTAGACAGGCTCCTAGAGACTCCTAGAGAGGTTCTGGAGGCTGGGGACAGCAAAAAATGTCACTTCCTCTCCCACCGGGAGTTGGGAAATGGGCCCTTTCAGCCTCCATAGGGCTTCCAAGGGAGTGGGAAAGGCTGTTTTCGCCCTTCCCTGATTGATTGATTGATTGATTGATTGATTGATTGATTGATTGATTGATTGATTTATTTATTTATTTATTTATTTATTTATTTATTTATTTATTTATTTATTATTCAAATTTCTATACCGCCCTTCTCCTTTCGGACTCAGGGCGGTGAACAGCCAAAATAAAAACATCTATACATAACATTACAGTTAAAAATAGAGTTAAAATAATTTATAAATTTGGCCCGTAATTTAAAACTTGTCAATTTAAAATCAATATTAAAATTTTAAAACTAACCCTAAAATCAAGACAGACCGGCTAACTGAAAAAAATAAGTTTTTAGGGCCCGACGAAAAGTCCGGAGGTTGGAGATCACTCGTATCTCTGGGGGTAGATTGTTCCATAGGGTAGGTGCCACCACAGAGAAGGCTCTCCTCCTGGGGGTCGCCAGCCGGCATTGTCTGGCCGATGGCACCCTGAGGAGGCCCTCTCTGTGGGAGTGAACCGGCCGGTGGGAGGCTATTGGTGGCAGAAGGCGGTCCCGTAAGTACCCTGGCCCTAAGCCATGGAGTGCTTTAAAGGTGATCACCAACACCTTGAAGCGCATCCGGAAGTCCACCGGAAGCCAATGCAGCTCGCGCAGGAGAGGAGTCACATGGGAGCGCCCCGTCGCTCCCATAATCCCCTGCGCGGCCGCATTCTGCACCAGTTGGAGCCTCCGGGTGTACCCCAAGGGGAGCCCCATGTAGAGAGCGTTACAATAGTCCAGACGAGAGGTGACGAGTGCTTGAGTGACCGTGCATAGGGAGTCCCGGTCCAGAAAGGGGCGCAACTGGCGTATCAGGCGAACCTGGCAAAAAGCCCCCCTGGCCACGGCCGTCATATGCCCTTCTAAAGACAGCCGTGCATCCAGGAGGACACCCAAGTTGCGGGCCCTCTCCATGGGGGCCAATGATTCGCACCCAATAACCAGCGATGGCGTCAGCTGGCTATACCGGGACGCCGGCAGCCACAGCCACTCGGTCTTGGAGTGGGTTGAGTCGAAGCCTGTTTCTCCCCATCCAAACCCGCACGGCCTCCAGGCACTGGGACATCACTTCCAAGGCATCATTGGGATGGTCTGGGGTGGCAATGTACAGCTGAGTATCATCAGCGTACTGATGGAACTCCACCCCAAAACCACGGATGATCTCACCCAGCGGCTTCACATAAATGTTGAACAGGAGGAGCGAGAGGACCGACCCTTGAGGCACCCCACAAACAAGGCGCCTTGGGGTCGACCGCTGCCCCCCTGTCAACACGGATTGCGACCGGTCGGAGAGATAGGAGAACCACCGCAAAACAGTGCCCCCCACTCCCAGTCCCTCCAGCCGGCGCAACATAATACCATGGTTGATGGTATCAAAAGCCGCTGAGAGGTCTAATAGGACCAGGATAGAGGAATAACCCCTATCCCGGGCCCTCCAGAGATCATCCACCAATGCGACCAATGCCGTTTCCGTGCTGTACCCAGGTCTGAAGCCGGACTGGAGCGGATCCAGATAGACAGCTTCATCCAGGTACTGGGGAAGCTGTCATGCCACCACACTCTCAACAACCTTCGCAATAAAGTGAAGGTTGGAGACTGGACGATAGTTAGCCAAAACAGCCGGATCCACGGAGGGCTTCTTGAGGAGAGGCCTCACCACCGCCTCTTTCAAGGCGGCCGGCAGGACACCCTCAGATAAACAGAGAGGATCTGGAACCAGGTAAGAAAGTAAAACAGGCCTACCAGGCCATCATGTGCCAGGAGCGGGGGGGGGGGTTGCGCGTGCATGCACGTGGGCACGTGCGTGCACGTCCCTCCCCCACCCCCCCTCTCCTGGCACGCGATGGCAAAAAGGTTAGCCATCACTGACCTATATGATAAGTTTGAACGGAATGGGCTTTCTAATGCAGACCTGATGTAGCAGACAGAGTCAATTGGTTAGTTTATGACTCTCAGCTTTGCGCAGACCAAGAAAATGAATTAAATTACTCACCAAATTAAGCTTCTGCTAATCCAATTACTGAGATAATGATACTTTTCTCAACTGGAGTATCTGTCAGATGTAGAATCAATTTCCAGATTCTCTCACCCACAGGTTCACAAACTGGAGGAATTGAAAAACAAAAAATATTCCCTTCATGAATGACCAGTGGAGCAGGGGAGTGGGAAGAGATCACATATCAACCCATAATCTAATTTTGGCTTAACCATGTGTATAAATCCAACAATAGTGATTTATTTAAATGGCTTTTTTTAAAAAAATGGCAAGGTCGAAGTATAAATGCAGTCTCAAGAGTTATGCACTTGTGAAATAACTTTCAAAATATGTTCTGATTCAGTGGATTGGATCATGCTTAATCAGTGCAACTTCAATTACTCATGAATAAGATGCTACAGTACTGCATTTCAATGAATTTATGTCAAGCAAGAACAAACCACTAGCTATGGTTGGCCTTATATGGAAGTCTCATTTGAAATTAGATTTACAGTCTCACAGTTGCATTCAGAGTTAATATTTTGAAAATCCATCTATTTCTCTCTTTAAGAGAAATGGCGGCTTGTACCCAAAAGGTGGTAGAACTTTAGACATTGTAACTGAGAACCAAGCAGGATTATTGACATAGCGTAGTAGCATATTTGCAATTACAATAGCTGGCACCAAAACAGCCCAGTTTGCCATCAAGTGGTAAAGTACTTTGGACTTGAAAAATATCATCAGTTTACACAGAGAATCTGCAATGTGATTGCTCTGAATACTGATGTGCCTGATGACATCTGCCTTATCTCCAATTATTTAAATTTAAATTTAATTTAATTTAATTTTAATTAAATTAAATTAAATAGTACAAAATGCATGTCAATTCTGGGCCCCATATATATCCAAATGATAGTTTTTTTGGGAGGTGGGAAGGGAAATGCTATGAAACTATTAAAAAAAGTTTTAGTTGGCAATGGGGTTGAAAGTATCTTAGGAGGAGAATAGCAGAAATATCCTAGGAGAAGAGTGTCAGAAAATAACATTACTATTTTGTCTTTTGTCTAAATGGGTAATTTACTCACATCTGCCAACTTTTGAGAGTATTGTGACCCATTCTCAAAAGTTCAAACATTCCCGCCAGCTCAAAAAAGTCAGGAAACCCTGTATTAAGGCAGATAATGGTTTGATTTGGCTCTCTATGCCATCCCAATTGGAAACCTTGGATAAGATTAAATGAAATTACAAAAAGTAGATGTATAACAAAGTCTGTTGACAGCAGCTTACTAAATCAGACACATGCAGGGGCCAAAATGCCATCCACTCACCTCCTCTGTAATTCTAGCTCGATCACCTCTTCCCATTTATTAAAAAAAAAAATCATCCTTTATTGCAGAGGTTCTCAAACTGTACATTCCATAGGAGATACACTTGCAATTTTGAGGAGAGCTGCACTTCCTCCACCAGGATACCAAGCATCTTTGCCGTGGTGCCAACTGCTGGTGCTGAATTGGGGTCTGTGGTAGTCAGGGATTAGGCCAGTGACCTTTGGACCTGTAGCACTGTATTATGGAACACTCCCCAAGTTGGCCCCACAAGGATTGTGATGTCTAGTTTCATCTTCCCACTTTTCCAGGGTTTTGTCACTGTGGAGGGGGAGGATGGCTATGTTGAATCCTAGCACAGAGCCTGTGCACCCATTCCAGGCATCCTGAGCAGGTGAAGTGTGAGGTGTCACCTTCTTCCAAGAAATAGAAAAGGTTCAACTCTCAGGCTGCCTAGACCAGACTTAGCAGCAGGCCATAACATGCCCTAGAAAGAAGGCAAAAATCTCTAAATATCCAGAGAATAAATTCTGATAATAATCCAGATTAGATGTACTGGCTGGCACATTTACTTCTGGATCACTGCTGAATATACAACAGTGGCTTGTCCAGGTAGACCCATCAGAATGCAGTCTGAATTTTTTTATTTTTTTAATTGCTGGGGTGGGGAGTTTGCCACACAAAATCATTTATTATTTTAGAGGGATCACAGCACTATACCATCTGAGAACCATTGAGATACATGAGAAAGACAATGGTAATGCAATAATTCCTTCTATAACAATTCAACATAGCACATCAATTTATCATTATCAGTTAACAACCACTATTGTGAGGATGGAACAAAAAGTCATTTCAAAACTTTATGGGTATCTTAAAGCAAAAATAGCTAAATGAAAAAGTAGGGTGAGAAAATTGCCCCAGATACATTCTCTTTCCAGAGGAATATATAGGGAAGAAAATCTAGAAATAGTTGGTTGTTTTAGTTATTTCTTTCTTTTAAAGATATGAAGATATGACTTTCCTTTTAACACATTCCACTACAACCAGGCTTCCAAACCAATATGGATTAAGAATCACCCAAAATAACATTAAAATATTTCCTAAGTTCAAAAATTTAGAATTCAGATTACCTTACCAAAGAAAAGGAGGGTTATATAATATCCATCCTGCATGATATCCTTCCATCAAGGCAGAGACTCTGCATTTCCAGTGGCATAAAAGGCTGGACCTAAATGAAGATATGGATAAGGGTGAGCTTATGTATTTACAGATGGAGTGTTACCTACAAATGGATTTGTAGTTTATCTGGATCAGTGATCCATATAACATGGGTATTTCATAAAATCAAAAATAGTATCATAGAAATTATGGCAATAAACACATTCAAATTCAAGAACGAGATGAAAGATTTTGAGAAAACTAGGTTTCATTAATCTAAATGAGTAGGAATGCCCTCCCTCAATTCTCCTTTCTTTGCCACTCTCAGACTGATAGTTTCTTGCCCTATTAGGGTCAAATTTGTAGGTTTTTTTCTGCCTGTCCTTTCTTTGTGAATTATCTTTAAAAGAAAATATTAGCGTTGAGAAATAATGGAAGGGCCAGGAAGGATAAAATTTGTATCTCACATAAAGTTTCATAAATGGGTCAGGATGAAAGCATCATGAGACTGGAAGGTTTCATACCCCTCCCTGAACTTTACCAAAATGGAATCAGATGTAAACCTTTTAAAGACATTTTCTTAGAGACAGTTGTTAAGTGAGTTTCTCCCATTTTACAACTTTTCTTGCCACAGTTCTTAAGTGAACCACTGCAGTCGTTTAGCAACATAGTTGTAAAGTGAATCTGGCTTCCCCATTGACTTTGCTTGTCAGAAGGTAGCAAAAGGTGATCATGATTCTGGAACACTGCAACCATCATAAATATGAGTTGGTTGCCATATTGCATCTGAATTTTGATCATGTGACCATGGGATGCTGCAATGGTCATAAGTGTGAAAAAGGGTCACAAGTCACTTTTTCAGTGCTTTTGTAACTTTGAATGATCACTAACCAAATTGTTGTACATCAAGGAATACTCGTACTTAATTCAGCCCTGTATTCCCCAAAACAACTCAGGCTCCCGGCTGCTCAACTGATGGCAAGCTACCACCTCATTAGGGAAGTTGCATATGGCACATCTTTGCATCCAGAAACTTATCTGGTCCTAATCTGGGATGATCATTAGAAACATGAGGATGCAGGAGAAACAGCTGTGGCATTTAGTAGATTAAACAGAGGACATTTGAATAGAATATGATTCTTTATTGGCCAAGTGTGATTGGACACACAAGGATTTTATTTTCGATTCATAAACTCTCAGTGTACATGAAAGCTATAAGTGATAATTCATGATCATAATCATCATAAAAATGCATTCATCATAAATCATAAGATACAACATTTAGTGATAGTCACAGGATTTGGATATAAATCTGCCCTGGGCCTCACCTTTGCCTTCAAAGCTGTACCTTAATTTCCTTTGAGCAAAGGGAAAGCTACCTTCAATTTGTAATGATGGGATAAACTTTGCACTCACTCAACAGCATTTTTTTTAAAAAAAAACTTGATTTCCTGGCTGCGACTTAAAAGGCTCTGAAAACATATCTGGTATTTTTAAGTGAAATACTGTAGCAGATGAATGGCAAGAGTTTCTGGGGTGTGATGGAGAGATAAGAGTTTCTTGTATTAAAGCAGGGTTTCTCAACCTTAACAACTTTATGATGTGTGGACCTCATAAAGAGAATCCCCCAAATTTCCCAACCAGTGTTCATGCTGGGGAATTCTGAGAGTGGAAGTTTTTGAGGTGGAGAAATCCCGCATTAAAGCGTCCTCAATGCAGGGTGATTTTCTCTGCTATTATAGATTCCTCAGCCTTGCATCCTCTCTTCTTAATATTTTTATATTATATTTTTATTCATCCTTGAGTGCGCAGAGCGTATCCCCCGTGCACGCACTAATAGACTTCCACGCACAAGATGGGGAAGCTTTCCTATCCCTCTTTGCTATTTTACACCTGGCCACTCCTCCAAACGCTCCGCTTCTGACCTCATTTCTCAGCTCAAAGATAGCTCGATTTTGAGACCTCCTAACTCCAAACATAAGGAGAGGTCGGATTTCGCGGCGCTCAGAATCTGCGTTGGAAATTATTTAGGGTGGGACTGCAAGAGGAAACGACAGGAATTGAATCATTTCTAACCCAGAATCGGAAGAGCTAACCGCTCTAGCTACAGGCAAGAGCGGAACCTGAATTGATCTACGGTCTTAACCCTTGCTGCTCTCCATAACTATATTTCCAGAACTAGATAGAGATCTGCAGATTTGGGAACTGTACTTCGAGCGAGCGGATTCTATTTATTTACTGTCGTGCTTTCCCTTGTAAAGCGTTTCACCGACCCGTGTGCCCATTCCCGAAGCATTACAGCAAAAGGGAGCATTTTTAAAAACTTGGATTTTTAAAAGAGAAACTTCCTAAGCAAATGGCCGGTTTGTTTCTTGATCTATGCGGCTTATATCTCCATAGATACAATAAAATTTGCTTTTGCTTCCCCGGACATGTTGTATTTACTCAGAGGTAATAATGGTTTTATAGAAAAACCTGCAAGTTACATTTGAAAAAGAAAAGTTCTAAACTTCACCTTTAATTCATGGGTACACACTCATAGCTATTTTGGCTGTTAATATGTTATAGAGTTGACTCTTAGCAACAATCTCTCTCCAGAGTGATAGCTTCTCTCTCTCTCTCTCTCTCTCTTCCTCCCTCCCCTTCCCCCAATTGTAACCAAGTCCATCCATCCTGCTTCTGGTCATCCTCTTTTCTTCTCTCTGTCCAAGCCTTATGACTTTCCTAAGGGAGCTGGGTCTTACCATAATGTATCCAAAATAGGATAATTTGAGCTTGTTCATTTGCTTCTTGAATAAAAACTCTTAATTTATTCTATCAGAACTGATAGCACAACCTCACAAATAGCTTTTCAGTTAATCCAATGGTCTAAGCTTATATGACACATCAAATTATTGACTGCACCGGCTGGGTTTGTGCAATAAGTTAAAATGTGGTTGGACAACTTGTAGTTCTCTGAATTATATATCCATGTGTAGAATACTGATTTATTGCAACTAATACACCTTTCCTCAAACTGTATCTTTGCTAGATTATATTTAGGAATTTTTCATGGCTGAATCAGAAATATACTCAGCTACGCTCTTAAAAAACAAAAGTGTGTCCATGAAATGATCTGAAATTCTAAATTAATTTAGAGGTTTTTAAGAAGAGGTTGGACAATCATTTGTCTGAAATGTTATAGGGCAGGGATGTCAAACTAACATCATCACGTGATGTATCGGGACTTTTTTCCCCTTTGCTAAACCGGGCAGAGGCATGGCCAGTGCATGACGCATCTAGGTCGTGGGCCGGGAGTTTGACAGCCCTTTTATAGCATTTCCTGCTTGAGTAGGGGGTAACACTAGAAAACCTCCATGGTCCCTTCCAACTCTGTTATTCTGTTAATGGGCCATTTTTGTATGAACCTAGCCATCCACTGCATTGAAAACCATTTGGGATGTTTACTGATGAAGAAATCCTAGTCTTACCTTCAAGGAGATCATTCAATCACAGTATAAGATGAAGACATTGTTTAAGAAAATGGCTAAGCAAATAAAACATTTGAACTTAAAATCTGTTTTTACTAATACTTTACTAATATTTAGCATTCTGAAATACGAGCATAATTATACAAATACATGGCTGTAACAGATTAAAATTTCAAAAACTCTGTTAACAAAATGTTATTGTCATCAATTCGTAGAAAATTTACTATGGCAACTTATATATCCCAAATCATCCCAGAAGATAACCATGATTCATTCTGGATCAAATATCCACATTTGTTTCTTAATACCATTTCTTATCAATTGTTCTCTGGTTAAATATAATAGGTCCAATTTCCAAAGTTGGTCCCCAAAAAGTCCAGATGAAATTATTTTGCAGTTGAATGTGATAAATGCATATTTCAATCCCCTTTAATTTTCGTAAGGAAAGCCAGTTTATTCCCTGTCTACTCAGTCAGGTTTTTGCTTTTGTCAAGGAATGTAGGCTTGAACTTCAAAGAGGTGTGAGAATCAACTCAAGTTAGTTCTAAGTCTGTAAGACTTAGGTCTGTAGATTCCTTATTTCTTTCCAGCAAATCTACTGCTTTCAAATTACATTCCTTTTGTGAGTCTGATTTATATATGGTTAGATGTATCTGAATATTTTCTACAATCATTTTATCAAACTTTTTTAGAAAGCTTTCAAATAGGAATTGCATATTGCCAGTCTTTTTTCAAAAGTCAGCCACTTTTACTTATCTGTAATCTTATACATTGTGGCTGTGTAACTTGGCAACAATAAATAGTGATTTACATTAATTTCTATAGAATTTCACCTGGGGCCATGGCACCGCAAAGAAACAAGAATGAAAATTTCTTAGAAAATTAGATGGTTTTACAGCTCAATTTCCATACCTACTACTAAAATAGCTTTCTAATTTTTACAATACAATGCAAAACTATATAGAAATTTCACCTTTTTTTGTTCAATGGACAAAATTTTAGGTAATTCTTTCTTTAAAATATTCCTGTTTGTTTGGCTGATAGAAATTGTTGAAATTTATCTTCCACATTCCTTCAGCCAAAACAGTTTTTGAATTTTGGTTTTTAACATTGCCTTTAATCTATGCTGTAGAATTAATATTTGGAGCACCTCAGCCATGAGATCTCCCAGAAAAGCCATGGTACCAGATGTCTTTCTGCTATTCTTTCCCAGCCTTTCTTCTCCTGAAAATTGTTTTTTTTTTTTTTTTTGGCCATTGCTTGAAATTCCATCTTTTACATGTCCCATGAATTACATCTGGAAACTTGTGTGAGTGGACAGTATTAAATGCAAAACAAACTGTTGTGCTATTTTTAAAGGAAAGAAAATAGTATTTGTAATAATGCCACATCCATGGAGAAAGAAAATTACATAGATCTGTGCCATAAAAAACTATCCGATGGGGGAATTGCAGTTTTGTATTCATCTGAATCAAATTTTTTATCTTTATGCAATGATTTACCTTTAAAAATGAAATGTCACCACAGATGCACAAAAAGTACAGTAATAGGGACAAACTATGTTTTTCTGGCCAATTTATATTTTAGGGAGGTGGGTCATCTTAAATTCAGAGTACTCTTTTGGGTTAATTTGGTAATTAAGCTGGGATCAACAAGTAATAAATATTTTATTTTATCATTTCCCAAACTGAGATCCTGGACACGGGCTGCAAAATATTGTGGAAATTTGACATGGTCAACTGGTAAACATGAAAACATGGTCTGTTCTTTAAAAGACAAGCTATTCCAAAGAGGGAGAAAAAAATCTAGTGTGTGTGTATATATATATACACATACACACATATACACAATATATACAATATATATATATTGTATGTATGTGTGTGTGTGTATGTGTGTGTGTATATATATATATATATATATTCTTACTTCTTCGTAGGATTTATGTGTGTTTTTCCTCTAGCCAGGTTTTTCCTACGTAGCCAAGGTTTAAAATTTAAATTGGATTAAAATTCCAACCAACACTTACCATTGATTGAGGGTGATCGTGTTATAATTCAAAACAAGTGAAAGCCATGTCTTTTTTATCTTTTGGGGAGTTTAAAGTGACACAATACATCAGGGGTGGGTTCTAAATTTTTTTACTACCGGTTCTGTGGGCGTGGCTTATTTTGAGGGTGTGGCTTGGAGGTCATGTGACTAGGTGGGCATGGCTAGCTGGTCAGTCATTTCTGGAAGGTCCTCGCACTTACGACCCGACTCATTTGTTTGCTTTAAACACTGATCAGCTGTAGGACGGCCCTTTGAAGCTCCACGGCAAGAGTTTAAACAGTTTTTTCCCTCTAGTCATCAGCTGGGACTCAGGAGGCAGCAACAGATTGGGGGTGGGATCAAATAAAAGGTAAGAATAACGTGAGGGCGGGGGGGAGAACCGGTTCGGTGACATCATATCATCACCGCTACCGGCTTGGCCGAACCAGGCCGAACCGGACCGAACCGGGAGAACCCACCACTGAATCACATATTCTTATCTCCCCACCTGCAATATATATATATATATTAGAAAAAGAAGCGGTCCCAACACACAAATTATTAAAACTACTCCCCACATTATTTACAGAGTTGGTTTTATTCTAGGAAGAGAAATAAGAAAAGAAATAATACGTCTGCCGGCAATCACTTAAAAATAAGCCTACAAAATGCTTTCATGCAATTCTTTGAAATTTAATTCTTTTTTAGTGAAGTCAGATACAGGGTCAGACAGTAGCGAGAGATTTATTGATAAAGAAACATAAATGGCTGAAAAGCTTCTAAAGCTACAAAAATGGTACAATAGATTATTACACAAAACAAAGCAGGAATGGACTTTCTCTAATTCTTTAGTTTTGTTAGTTCTGATAGTAGCACTTATGTAAATTGTCTTCAAACAGATGATCTTCACATATGTTGAATTTTGATTGCTGTAATTTCCAGCTATCAGTTTTGGAGACACATGGAAGAAATAATTTGGCATCATGTTGACAAAAGATGACTTATATGTGGTTCATGCAGTTAAGAGGCAGGCTTTGCAGACAAATTCAGAGATCCCATTTAACCCTAAATAAATGTAGGCATGTTCAACATTCTTTCTATTCAGAATGCCACTTAGCTGAAGCAAAAAACTGAAGATAAATCAGGAGGAGCAGAATTAGCACAGGAGATACTGCTTTGATACCCTATAGTTCTGGGTTTTTCAAAAGAACAGACCAGATCTCAGGAAATGTCTTGCTCTGTAAGTTTCAGCCTACATCCTCTTCTTCTCCTTTAAATTAAAACACAGATGAAATGTATTCTTTTTGGGTTGTGAACTGGGGAGGTGGTGTCTCCTTCAAACATTTCAGAAAGAAGTTATTAATTATGACCGATTAAATTGCTATCCCACTTCCTAATTCACACCACAGGCCCAGATGAGGCTCACAGTCATACAACAGAGAAAATAGCTAACAATTACAGTAACAGCCATTTAAAAATGATAGTAGAAATGGGAAACCACTAGGTTAAAGGAACTGTTTACAAAATGGCAGAGCAATGATGTGAAGAGATCAGGAGTTGCTGGTATTCACATTTCCCTCCCTTTTCTTGTGTTCTTTCACTTTTAAAATGCTTTGTGAATCTTTAAGAATTATTTAGCCATTGCCCAAGAAAGGAGAACAAATGATAAGAGAGGGTAATTCCACAATGTTACCAGTACTGTCTGTTTGGTGTATTAGGATGTGTAATCATGTTTCAGACATTCTCCAGATAACTAACATTGGAAAGAGTAGTATGAACTCAGAAATGATAAACTGATTCTTTCTCCAACCACCGTCTCTTCATGGAGCAGAATATATCAGGGAAAAGACCAACCATCTGTGCTGGGAAGCTGGACTTGTAGAGGCATATTGGAGAGCAGGAATTTAATCCAGTAATATAACTTCCAAGTAGGCCTGATTCATCCTTGTTCTTGCATATAGATGTAAGTTCTGGATCTTTATTCAGTTGAGAGCTTTACTTTTCACTTGTTCAAGTGTCATATCAAAATTCCACACTATCCAGCAGTGTGTCTATCACAAAGCAAGCAAGTTAAGGCAAAATATGCACATTTATATAAGACTTCTTTTGATTATAATTACAAAAATCTAAATTGAGTTCCTGAAGTCTGCCTTCCCAGTGCAAAATTATGTGGTCAATTTGCTTCTCTGTATTGATTTTTAAAAACTCTCTTTCTGTGTCACGATCACATGACGTGTTAATACCACTTTATAATGCCTTGGTAAGGCCACACTTGGAGTACTGCATCCAGTTTTGGTCGCCATGATGTAAAAAAGATGTAGAGACTTTAGAAAGAGTGCAGAAAAGGGCAACAAAGATGATTAGGGGACTGGAGGCTAAAACATATAAAGAATGGTTGCTGGAACTGGGTATGCCTAGTTTAATGAAAAGAAGGACTAGGGGTGACATTATAGCAATGCTCCAATATCTCAGGGGCTGCCACAAAGAAGAGGGAGTCAAGCTATTCTCCAAAGCACCTGAGGGCAAGACAAAAAGCGATGGGTGGAAACTAATCAAGGAAAGAAGCAACCTAGAACTAAGGAGAAATTTCCTGACATTTAGAACAATCAATAAGTGGAACAACTTGCCTCCAGAAGTAGTGAATGCTCCAACACTGGATGTTTTTAAGAAAATATTGGATAACCATTTGTCTGAAGTTGTGTAGTTTCCTGCCTAAGCAGGGGGTTGGACTAGAAGACTTCCAAGGTCCCTTCCAACTCTGTTATTTTTTTTTGTGTGTGTGTGTGTGTGTGTCTGTGTGTGTGTCTGTGTGTGTGTGTGTGTGTGTTGGAGAATTTTGGTGGTACTTGCAGATAGACTTGTGGGTTCAACTTTCTAAGGTGGGCACTTATAAGGTCTCACAAGCATCATGTGAGTTTTCTGATGAGTGCTAAGACCAGACCTTTGTCGGAAACTCTTCCCGCATTCCATGCAACGGAATGGTTTCTCTCCTGTGTGGATTCTCTGGTGAATGGTGAGGTGCGAGTTGACGCTGAAGGTCTTGCCACATTCATCACATTTATAAGGCCTCTCCCCTGTATGGATCCTCTGATGAAGAATGAGGGTGGAGCTCTGGCTGAACCTTTTCCCACACACCTGGCATTCATATGGTTTCTCTCCTGTGTGGATTCGTTGGTGTTTGGTCAGATGGGAGCTAACGGAAAAGCTCTTCCCACAATCTGTGCACTTATATGGCTTCTCTCCTGTATGGATGCGGCGGTGGAGGACAAGTGTGGAGCTCTGGCTAAAACTTTTTCCACAATCATTGCACTCGTAGGGCTTTTCACCAGTGTGAGTTCTCCGATGAATTGTGAGGTGGGAGCTGACACCAAAGCTTTTCCCACAATCGGAGCAGGGGTATTGCTTATCAGCAGAGAGGAGAGATCTCTTAGGCTGGGCAAGGCTCTGCTGAGTTTGGGCAAGGCTCTGCTGAGTTTGGGCAAGGCTCTGCTGAGTCTGGGCAAGGCTCTCTCCACACTGGATGCACAGGCTGGGGCCAGGCCCCATATGAATTCCATGGGGTGGGATGGTGGCGTTGTCTTTTGTCATTGGAGGAAGAAGAGGCGGCTTGACCCATCCTTTTCCTGCCTCTTCACTCAGCTGCCCAGCTGAAAGTTGTCCCCCATATGCAGAGCCCTCAGGCCGCCCTTGGACTTGCTTCTGCATACCCTCAGGCCCGCCCGGCTGTGAATTTGAATTCATGGTTCCTCCGTCTGCCAAAAGAAAGAGAGTGAAGCGAGCAGTGGTGGTGGGGAAGTTACAGCCATTCATTGGTGTGTTATTCTAAGGAAGGTAATGGACACTTTACCAGGCTGCAGGTTTATTTTTTAGTTGTTATTGCCCATCCCAGGCTCTGTGGAAGAACTGGATCAGAAATTATTTGAAAATACCTTTCCCTTCTGCTAATGTTATCACTTACACCTTCCAGGCATATCCAAATCTGAGCTGTGACACAGAAGATGACACAAACAGGAGGTGCTAACCCTTTTTGCCAGTTCCTGACATTTGGTAGCTAACTCGCAGAATTCTATTAAATTCAACCAGAATGTTTGAAATGATTCAGAAGCTATGAAATTATATAAATACACAGGGGCAAGAAATATGCTCGTGTTTATCTTTTCACCTGTCAGCACATAGGACAATCGTGAGCTTAGTTTCTTTTAATTATTCACAATAAACAGGCATGTGAAGATTATTTTACTGGAGAGACATTTGTGGACATAGTATAATGCAATTTTCCAAGTTACAGAGTCTGTCCTACCTGATGAATAATTCTGTTTTTCAAAGGCTTAACATTTTATGATAGCAACAAAAACTAATGCAATTATGCTAATTCATTTTGGGATTCTCAGGTCAAAATAGCCTCAATATTTTAATTTAAAAAGAAAAGAAAGAAAAATAAAAATCCTTACCTAGTGACAGTAGAGTCCCAAAATTGTCCTGCACAATGTCCCTGTAGACAGGTCTCTGGCATGGGTCCAGAAGGGCCCATTGTATCTCAGCAAAATACATCAGTCACTTCTGCAGAAGGCTCTGGCCTCTGAAAGAATAATTTTCCCTGCTCAGAAGCCAAAACTAACTCTGTTGGCCTATAATGATAGGCCTTTCAGTCACAGTACTAACAATTCTGATTTCACACTAGTTGGCCTTTGGTTTGCCGGCCCTATAAAGTGAAGAATGCCCTCCACTAGTTGTTGGATTGCAACGCCAATCAACCCCAGTCAGCATTACTGATGGCCAGGGATATTGGGAATTGTAGTCCGTGCCAATCCTACAACAATCCTACTTACCTGTCTTGCTGTACTTCCTAGCACTCTGTTAAAATCGCCTGGAAATTCAACAGGTGAAGCTTTTCCTGGCCTGGAAGAGCTATTAGGAGTAAAACTCCACCAATTGAATTTCTGCAGAGCATGTGGGCTGTAGTAACACTCAAGCCCTTCCAGGGAGGAATGTGTAGAGATTTCCCTACTCCTCCATCCACCCTTAAGAAGTGCCATTCTCCAAAGCTTCTCCTGGAAGCTTTGTTGCTGTTATTGCTTCGCCCTCCTAACCCAGGTCTCTTGTTTGTGAGTCTAGGGAGCCCTCGGATTTTCACACCAACAAGAAAAGGGGGGGGGGGGGAAACGGGACTCAACTGTTGTTTGAAAGAAGCGCCGAAGAAAGTGCCATGCCTTGCCTCCTCTCGTTTGTGATAGGTTTTTTCCCCTCCTCCTCCTCTCTCCCTCCCCCTCACCGAGGAAGTTGCCTGGCTGGACTTTGGCCAGTGCCCACTCCCAATCACCTCGAATTACCTAGACGACTCTGACTCCCCGAGCTGCCGACTTGAGAATCTTGCCTATCAAATGAAGAATAAATAAAGCCGAGATTCCACGTTTCCCGATTTGGCACAGCGGCTTGCTAGCTCTCGGGCTGGGTCGATTCCGGGCGGCTGCTACGAAAGCAGAAGAAGAAACAGCAACAACAGGACTCGCTCTCTCTGGTTCTGACCTGGGAAGTTCAGCCCCCAAAATCGTCAGCGGCAACGGGAGCTGCAGTAGCAGCAGCAGCAACGGTGGCGGCAGCCAAAGAAAAGGAGACAGCCGCTTCGCTCGCTCTCGCTCTCTCTCTCTCTTTTTTGACAATGGCCAGAGCCCTCTAGCGGCATCGCCTCTGCCTTGCACGCGGAACAAGCCCAGAGGGGGGCGGCGAAAACCGGCCGGAAGCCTTCCGCCCAGCCTTGGAGACCCCCACCCCCAAGAACGGTGTGTGTGTGTGAAATCCCATAGAAAGGGTTGGAGAAAACTCTTTGCCTTTATTGTTGCTGCTCTCTCTCTGTCTCTCACAGACACACACACACACACGAGATAAACGTTAGTTTGCACAGCGCGGTGCCTATTCAAACTTTGAATGAAGCGAGATGCAAAAAGGTGGCGTTTTGTGGGTGGCTAATGAGGGAATCTAGTCATTGGTTGCATCGATAGAACATGATCGATCAATCATCAGAGTCTGTTAATCGACGGGGCTGGGCTGTTTATTCATTCCCTACACTTTAACCAAGTTTTAAGGGCTGTGGCGTCAGTCCCAACAAAACCATTCCTTTCTTGGGATTCCAGGAAGTAGTTTGTACTTGGATGCTCCAGCTTCAAAGGTTGATTAAAATGCTGGTATGATAGGAATAAGATAGTGATATGCT
The DNA here is from genome assembly GCF_059756535.1 of Pantherophis guttatus. Classification (NCBI taxonomy): domain Eukaryota; kingdom Metazoa; phylum Chordata; class Lepidosauria; order Squamata; family Colubridae; genus Pantherophis; species Pantherophis guttatus. The sequence goes on along the minus strand of NC_142066.1, from coordinate 40,228,121 downwards.
TGCATATATTAGCTAAGTTCTTTGGTAAATTGTCCAGTTGCTGAGAGACTTCCAGAAAAGGACATACAATAACTGCACCCTCACCTTTTTTATTTATTAAATTCAGGCAACATCACATTCCATTTCCACTTATTTCATCAGTTTGTTCCCCTGAGAAATACAATTAAGGTGGGTTTCTGATGTCTCAGTTTTCTTTTGCTTTCCAACATTTGTCTTTAATGACATATTCCATTACAAAATAATCTATATTCTTGATGGAATATTAGCAAGGAAGTCTTGCTACGGCAACATCTTTTGAACACTTTTTCTGTTGCATTTGTGATACTTTGATATATTTGATTACCATGAGACCAATTATGAATCTATTGATTTTAAATATAATTCCTTGGGTCCTTTTTTAGTTGTAGTGATTTCAGATATTTTATTGGATTTGCAATTTGAAATTGTTTAAACTTCTTATTGCCCAGAGAGCTTTGGCTGTGGGCATTTTTTATTAAATGTTATAAAATTAAAAATTAAAAATTTATTTGTTATTTTATAGGATCCAAGTTCATCTATGTCAGGATCTATTTGAATGCCAGGTCCATGTATTAGACTCAAAACATGAAGAAATTGCATATCAGCTCTAGAATATAAATGTTTTACTTCCTTATTTACCCACCTATTAGGACTACTGTGTTTTATATTTCATTGTCATTCTAAAAGTGTCCCCAATTCCTGTAAAAATAGTCTCAGTCATCACAGATGGATTAGATTTAAAAAAAAGACATTTCAGAACCTCTTTAAAAATTATTTATTTCATACAGAGAAAAGACAGATATTATTAATATAATAGGAAAACAGAGAAAGATACCAAAGGAAATATCAGGAAAACTAAAATTTTGAGAAACCCAGACATCAGTTTTGCTATATTGCAACACCATTTACAACTGTTGTTAAATTGTATCCTTGGCATTATTACAAATAAAGAGAAAATACGAACAATCCAAACAGTCTGCCAAATGAATCCAAGTCTAATCCTGCCTCAAAGCAATACACAAGCAAAACAAATTTACTCTTACCCTCTAGACTGTACCCAAGCCACAGCAAGCCAAAAATGAATTTATAATGTGAAAGAAAGCCACAGAGGGTATCTTTCCAGGCTTGATGCTCTCCAGCTTTAACTGAACTGGTACCACCTTGGGAAAGTCTGGCCTAATGTAGCTATTCCCAGGTTGGTTCCAAATTAAGAAGAGGGAAGATGTGTCCCTCAACAAATGATCATTTCCCATTACTACAACCTTATGTGAAATGAAACACATTTTTCATGACTATTCCTTAGTCAAAAAAACAACTTCATTTGCAGACAGACCAAAAACTATAATGAAATCATAAGCTTGCAGCTGAAAAAAAAGCCAATCTTAAATCAGGCTCGCTTGAAAATCGATGCTATCAAAACTTAATCATATTTCAGAAAAATATGTTTAGCATGGGAACAATCATGAGAAAAACAAAGTGGTTTATTAACAATGGATTACTCAAAATGTACCATAGCTGGGTGCATTCAGACCATACATTATGAACAAAACTTTTCTTCCTAGCCCAAAAAGCTATCCCAAGCCTATAATGTCCAAGAATGACCTTTGCCCCATGGCTTCAGTTTTTCCTGTTATATATTCCTTACCGGCTATCATGGTTTAAGAAAATAACTACCATGGGAAATGAATCAGTAATGTGAAAGAATATACAAATAAGAGCTAAAGACAATAGGATATTGGTCCACAACCAATGCCTGCAGAATGAAATCTGGTTTACACTAAAGCAGAATATAGCAATAATGGGGGCACGGAGAAGACAGAATGGATAGAAAATGCAGATGGTATTAGCTGTTTCAAAAGCACATACACACAAATAGAAAAACAAAACATCTATCAGAGATGGATAAGCATTATTTGCTGCTGGGGTTTTAAAATGCATAAAGGTTTGCATATGTGCATGATTAGTTTTAATATAGAATGTTCACAATTGGATTGTGCCACTCACAGTTTGAATTAATGTAATCCAGGGTGTCAAACTCAAGGCCTGGGGCCCAGATCCGGCCCACAGGGTGCTTAGATGTGGCCCATGGGGCCGTCCTGGAAACAGCAAAGGACTGGCCCGCGGTATCTCTGCCAGCTAAAATGGAGCTTGGAAGGGAGGCAGGCAGCCCTCCCGAGCTCCATTTTCACTGGCAGATGGTTTCAGGCGGCCATCGCAGCTGAAAATGAAACTTGGGTGCCCATTTTTGTTGGCAGAATGTTCAGACCACCACATGCACCCCCTGCTACAAGTAACATCGAGCTGGCCATGCCCATCCTGGGCCCCCTAAGTCAAACACAACCCTGATGCGGCTCTCAAATGAAAAAGTTTGACATTCCTGATGTAATTGATTCTATGATCCTTCTCCATTTCAACTATAGAATTGGCCTTAAATACATCTCTGTAGATTTTCACAAGCCACAGGGAGGAAGAAGAAATCAGTTGTATCTCTAGTGTTTGCCTTGTGACTGCTTCTCCTGCGGTGTAGGTGCCTGTAATTTCCCATAAGATAAAACTCTCTTCACTGCAGCAAAGATGCCCACTAGTAGTTAGCAAGTAAGCAGTTACATGGTCTGGGCTACACATATGATGCTTTTGGCAACTATTTCATCTTATTTGAGGAGACCACAGCCTAATTCCATTGACCTTCTAAATGTCTTAGACCAGTGTTTCTCAATCTTGGCAACTCTAATTAAAATGTGTATATATAGTGTACTTCAGCTGGCAGGGGAATTCTGGGAATTGAAGTCCATACATCTTAGAGTTGCCAAAGTTGAGAAACATTTAGACTTTTAACTTTTTTAACCCCCCTCAGACAAAACAACTTAGAACTTGTTGGTTAGGAACTAGTGAGAATTACACTCCAGTATACCAAGAAGACACTAGGTTCGAAAATGCTAAAGTATATTATATGCAATACTTTAAAGCTGCCCAACAATTAAGTGTATTGATATATATTGGAGTGGAAAGTACAACCATTGCAAGTCTGTGGTTTCTTTTAATCATGGTAAGTTGAATAAGCCAAAATGGCTGGGTATATATATAACACTCAGCAATAAACTATACATTGCAAAGTACAGTTCATTAGGTTAAAAAAAAGACATAAAATCAAATTCTGGCTTACTGCTCTATAAATCCAACCAGGTATCTTCAGAGGTGGGTTTCAGCAGGTTCTGATCAGTTCTGGAGAACTGGTAGCGGAAACTTTGAGTAATTCGGAGAACCGGTAGTAAAAATTCTGACTGGCCCTGCCCCCATCTGCCTTCCAAGTCCCAGTTGATCGGGAGGAAATGGGGATTTTGCAGTAACCTTCCCCTGGATTGGGGAGGGAATGGAGATTTTACAGTATCCTTCCCCTGCCACTCCCACCAAGCCACACTCACAGAACCAATAGTAAAAATTTTTGAAACCCACCACTGGGTATGTTGGAAAACATTAATGGAATGCAATTTGTTCATCAGAGTAATCATTCATTCGGTTTCTAGTAATTTAAGCAGATTCCTGCCTGTCACCTGTTACCAGAGACATTTTTTATATGTCAAGGCAGGGGTGAAATCTACTTACCTTCCTTGCCGGTTCGGAAGTGCACACACTATGTGCACGCTTCATATGCAGAAGGTAAAAAACATATTACTTCCTGGTTAAAACCAGGATGTAACAACATTCGGGCGGGTGGGCTACCGGATCGCCAACCACCCAACATGATCGCTACTGGATCACCCAATCCGGTCCGAACCAGGAGCATTTCACCTGTGTCAAGGTCTGCATCTGGAACTATTTGCACCCTAAATATCTGAGTTATGGTATCGCTAAAGTTCTTAAGAACCTACAGAATGTTCACATGGAAGTGACAATATTTCAGTGGAAAAGTCTAAGAAAAAGCAGACACGCATGGCAGTGTTGGAATTCAATTTTTTTTACTACCGGTTCCGTGGGCATGGCTTGGTGGGAATGGCAGGGGAAGGATACTGCAAAATTCCCATTCCCTCTCCACTCCTGGGGGAAGGATATTGCAAAATCTCCATTCCCACCCCCACTCTGGGGCCAGTCAGAAGTGTATTTGCCAGCTGTCCGAACTGCTCAAAATTTCCATAACGGTTCTCCAGAACCTGTCAGAACTTGCTGAATAGCACCCGAGGCATGGAATCATTATTAGTTGAGGTCTCGCATATAAACAAGTCTATAGATGTTTTCCAGGAGGATGTTATATATCCGTCCTGTTCTTTCTTAAAAACAAAAGAACACAGGAAAGGAAGTATGGATTACTATAACCTTAACACATACATATTTATTTATTTTAAAGAGACTAGTACGCTAATATTAAAATGTAATAAAACTTGATAGTTTTTTAAAAAAAACTAAATTTCCCAAATTTGAACGATAGAAGTATTATTTTAGAATGGACAATCTTCTAATTAAAGTGGAGCTACAGGGGCAGTTCTGCACTGAAGGAGGCCAGAAGCTTGATCTACAGAATAAAACTATTCTAAAAAATAATTTAAAAAATCCTGCCAGCACCTTAAACTATACTGAGTTGAACAATACTGGAAATGAAAGTTCAGAAACACTGGGAATCAAGATTCCCACCTCAACTCTATTCACAAGTCCAGATTAATCAGAACCATCCTGAAAGAATTTAAGCATGAAGGCTGCTGATGAACTTTCCCAAGGCAACATCTTGAGTAGGCATAAGCCACTTAGTCATTGAATGCAGTCACACACTGTGCTCTACATGGTATGCTTAGCTACACTTTATTGAACAGATCACAATTTACATAATATATCAAGCTACAAAAACCAGGATCTGCAAGCTAAATTTGATTGAATATACTGAACTGAAACTAAGCAAATTTTGAGGGCCAGAATCATCAAGATCAGAAGTCAAGACCCCCAACCTCAGACAGGACCATAACGTCAGTGGATGAACATCAATGAACAGCATTACAGCCCTTCCACTGAGACGAAACCTGCCCTCACGGTGGATGTACGGTTTGAACTTTGGGAATGCTACATGTACACATGGCTTTTAGTATGCAGCTGGCAGTTATTGATTACTCTATTATTACCTTTTTAGTATCTGTAATAAAAACATTTTGTCAAACATCTGTCTCCTTGAATCTCTCCTGCTAGCTTTCAAGCTTGAGGAACTGTTGGGTGAAAACTGTTGATACATTTTTAAAAATTTATTAGGTTTATGTGTTTTCCATCTCACTCTTAAAAGTGGTTATATGTGATTTAGTTCAATGGATGAACCTTATCAGCTTTTTCCATCACCTCTTATTTCACTGAGAATCCATTGCATTCCTACAGTATTGAATTTTAATTGTCTATGTCCATGTCTTTCCTTTTGATGATGCATTCTTTTTTCCTGGCAATATTTAGCTGGCTATTTTAATTGGTAATCATTATTACTAACTATAACTAGCTGGAGCTGCTGCACAGAATTAGAATAATGAGGATAGTGAGAAGGAAACATCTCCATTATTAATTTGAGAGCAGATATTTGCAAAGGAAAACCTGGTCTATGTTCTTTGCAAATCCAAATAAAATTGGGCTGATTGACTGGTATGCATACATCTATTGCAATACAGATGGCCATCTGGTAGGAATTAATCTTTGCTTTTTTTTTTAGATCTTGCTGGAAGGCAGCATAAACTCACCTCACTTGTTTAAAATTATAGAAGGGGGGAAAAAAGCATTTAACCCTAAAAACAAGTCTTACAACATTGTCTGTATATATTTTATATGCATATATTTTATATGATCAGTCACTGATTAGATAAACCTGAGAACAAAGATAATCTGCTGTACCAGATCATTGGTTTGATTTTGTTTTTAAATTAATGTATTGTATGAATCCAGCCTATTTGGCTATTTCATAGTTTAGCATATTATACATATCCAGAAAATTGATTATAATCCAGTACCTAATCTTGGTATGCTATGTAAATATAAATATTGGGTAGAATGACATATGTACCAGTGTTTTGTATTATTGCCAAAAGTTTGGAAGAATTGAAGGAAAACAAAGTTGTTTCTTTCCAGATAAAAATTGGAACTGTTGGAAAAACTTGAAATCCATGTTTTTTTTTAAAAAAACACATAAAAAGCATCATTTATAACTGAAGACATGGAATTGTATTGCTTGGCTTAAGAAAGTTATTGAGAAATTTTAAGCTTATGTATTCAGAGATAAGACTCCTAATTCCATAAAGTTACTGGATCCCAACATTTCACATGAAAACAGTTTTGAAACCCTTTCTTATTTTTGTACAAACTATGTAACTCACATGCAGAAGAATTGATGCAAAAGATCAACTGCAGAATATTTGTTTCTGATTATTTGCAAACCGAAACCACTGCATATCAGCAAACAATTCACAATTCCTAACTAAAAAGGCTTGACTTGTACCAAAAAGATGGCAGCATTCAAAGTATAGGAATGCATTTGGATAGCAAGAGCTTTCCAGATGTTTTAGCTATCAATTCCTATCAACTTCTGCCAATAGTATCTGAAAGTATCAAGTTGCTTATTCTGGTCTATTATATACATAGGAATAATCACCATCCAATTTTGTGCATTCTTTTACATAAAAATATTCATACACTCTGAATAAATCCTCTATTTCATTCATTTCAAAAGAGAAAATATTTTATAACTTTCTTTTGCCACCCACATTCCTCAATCATTTTCTATTTTTATCTTGGGGAGGGGGGAAATCACCAAGTGACCAACTCAGCCCATTCCTTTCTATTATATCTCCCCTGTAGTCCCCTTATCTGTATTTTTAATATCCCTTGACATCAGTTGGTCCTTGGCCGATTGTTTTTCTCTAGATTGTACCCCTATTATTTGAAATAATACTATTTTCTGTTTTCTCTAAAATATGGCATTCATACTACTATGAACAGGGAAAACACAGTACACATGAAAAATGTTTAAAGAAGACAGATTAATAAAACACCAGATCAATAATGTCTTTCTGTCTTCTTTTTTTCAAACATCTCCACAATACCAGCCGAGTCCAAACATCTCTAACTCTTTCTCCTTTCGGTATTAGACAACTTGATTGTATAAGAAAGGTTCATCACATTTTTTTAAGACAGGTCGTGTATCTTTTGGACAGACTAGGGAATGAACAGGCTGCTTCTTTTTAGAAAGTCATTTATCCCATTGGTGCTCTTTTACTCTCCAACTTGGCTTTTTTTCTGCCTTCAGAGATGAGCATGGCACTGGTTTTCTTCCTTACAGGTGCATTTTCATTTATGCTCAGGAACAGCATGACAGTACAGACAGATCTCACTTAATGTCTCCTGTTTAGCTATATGATGGCATGAAAAAGTAGCTTTATGACCAGTCCTTGCACTTATGGCCATTGCAGTGTCCCCATGGTCACATGATTGAGATCCAGGTGCTTCACTACCAATTGGCATTTACAACCGTCGCAACCTGCTGTCATGTGATCACCATTTGCACATTTCACAGGGAGCTTCTGATAAACAGAGTCAATGGAGAAGCTGGCAGTAAAATCACAAGTTGTAGTGGTATAATATCTCACTTGACTGCCTCACCTACTGGTAGTAATGAAATTGCTGGTCCCAATTGTGGTGGTTAAATATTTCTCTTCTGTGCCATCAATATGCTGACTAAAGTATTCACAGCTGAGTTTTCTTTTTAGAGGAAATCTGCATCCATAATATGGTGATGGCTAAGCTATATCAGGAATAGGATTTAATGGAATAATGATAGTAATTGATCTGTTAACAAGTTCCTCCAGTTCAGCTATTCTCAGTAAATACCCTCCAGGTGTGCTAAATTTTCCAGCTGTATAATCGTTGCAAGCTGGCGGATTACATTAGTATAAGCCAACACTATTTGAAGAATATCTGATTGGGAAGGGGATTTTAGTGCCATCAAAAGCCATGGGATTTGAGACAGTTGTGACAAACTTGCCCTGCTCATATTAAGGTTCTAAAACATAAACTGGATACAATCACATTTTGACAGATAGATGTTTGGATTCTTCTATGCAGTTCTAGAATAAACAAAATGAGATGATAAAAAGTTCCCTATAATCAGATTGAATTATATGTAAGTAATTTTCTACTCCATTAATAAGCTTAATGTTTAGTGGGAGGCAATGGCTGCCCTCACAGACTCCATTACGCCATGGTTGTTTAACAATGCTTTACTGAACTATACCTGACAAGATTTGCACATATTACGCTATAAGCCATAATTTACAAATCACAATGGCTGGCTTCATGCAACATGTTTACCTCCCCCGAATAAACAAAAGAGCTATAATGACTTACTGCAATATGTGAATCCAGGCATATTACAGTAGCTTAATAGGAGCTATCAAGAAAAAAAATTGAATTCCAATTGGAAAAAAAATATAGTTCTCATTTACTAGAACAATTCTGGAAATTCTTGACTTATATTCTTCAAACTGACCAGCCTCAACTTTAGCAAAAAAAATATTCTCCCCACAGTTAAAGAAGCTTCTTGGATGAGAAGAGAAAACATCTTCAAAGAAAAACAAGAAAGTCCAGTTGCCTCTTGAAAAAACATCTTTGGGGTGTTCCCCCAAAGTCTTTCCATGTCTTAGGTGGAGTTAAGGGAGAATATCTCAAGAACAGTTCAGCAGCTGCTGCCTCCTGGAATGCTAAAAAGCAGGCAATGATCACACATTTTTACAATACAGAATACTATGCAAATAAAGTAGTGTTTGTGGGCTCAGTATTTCTACAGCGTTCTATCAACTTGAGAGAAAGAAAAACAAATGTTCAACTTAATTTAGCTTTCAAATCATAGAAAGCCCAAGAAAATGTACTGCCACTTGCTCTTCATATTCTGGAAGAAAGAACTGGGATATTACAGGCAGTGTATATGGAATTTAAGATGAAAATAAGAGATTTGTAAGAGCATGGAGGAATCGCAATCACAGTTAATTCTTTATATTCTTTCAAAAAAAATTTTTTTAACGCTGGATCAAGATAATCATCAAAGAAGTGCTGGAATATACAGGAAATGGTTCCTCCATCTGGTAACTATAATGAACTCAGAGTAGCTGACCATATATTGTATAAGGCTCCTTCAAATACAAGTCACTTAGGCTAAAAGTCCTGCTTATTTGGCATTCAAGTAAAATCATGTATACTTTGCAAGTTGTGATTCGTTCTTATTTCCAATTATTCCAATCTATCATTTGTCCATTTCTTTTCTGAAAATCCTTTTTGACAGTTTTGCTGCACAACTGCAGTCTTACTGCTGAGTTTCTCTGGTTTCAAACAGCCCAAGTTATTACCAGTCCATACAACAGAGCCAAGTGGCCTATAGCTGTTTCCAGGTCCAAATGTCATATATAACTCAAATCACTGGCATGGTGAGCACTCTGTACAAGAATCCTTGATGTAAGAAAATCATCAGGTTCTTGCATGATCAGAGCTTTAAAACATTCTGGGAATCCCACATCTACAAAGAACCACCGATCAGGAGGCAGACGAGAATCAGCAACAGACAATAAATTGCTGTAATAACTTAGCAAGTTCCCCCTGAAGGATCAAAACAGAAAAAGTTTGGGTAACCATAGTTTATCTGGAATTCCAGCTAAAAAACTACCTGCTGCCTCATCTAGTTTTCTGATGCACTTCAGAATAGCATGACATTCAAAGTTATACTTTAAATTTCTGCTAAAGGTTCCAGCTGTCTTCATACATTTCTTCTACAGTTCCCTTTCTGTTGAGACAGCAATTATTTAAAATCTTCCTTCTCCATTAAAAAATGTGAATGAGTTTAAATGAACAAAAAACTTCATTGTTGTTGTTCAACAATTTGATTTGTTGAATTTGAGTCTTTATTTACCTACACTAGAACACACTGTTGTTAGGTAAGAAAATTTATCAGTGTAACTGTGCTAGCTATTATTATTTATAAAAAAAGAAAAAATAGTTCAGATTCACTAAAGCTGGAGGCTTGGGAGACAAGATCTAAGAACTCATATACTTCCAACAGAAAAGACTTGAAATATTTGCAGTTTCACATTGCAATTTAACTTGATAAAAGTCTTGGTCTATTCCTTGTTTCTCCCACAAAAAAGTATCTAGTACTGGACATGAATATCAATATTGCTGGTAAACACATGTACATTTATGATGACTGTGCAACCCAAATGGGGCTACTGAGAAATAAGTGGGAAGTTATCAGCATGTCACAATACCAAAATTTGCAAAAACAGAGAAAAATAATTAGTAATAAAATCCAAAGGCAATAACTTCCTCCCTCCAAAAACATAAAATTAAAAAGAAAATCAATGTCTGAGCAAGCATAGGAGCTCCAACATGCTATTAAAGGAAACAGTTCAAAGGAAGGGAAAAATAAGTTGAATTATCTCTGAAAGATAATATGGCTACATTGTCTATGAATACACTATGCTGCAACATGGTATTGCAGGCACTACTTGTAGTTAGACGACTGCAAATCAAGCCTCAAAGTCTTGAGAGGCATGGAAGAGATAGACAAATCTTAAGAATTGGCTTCAGATTCAATAATATTTCCTTCTGCTGCTACAAGCTACTGAGGAGCTTAAGATGCAGGCACAATAACTCCCTATTCCAATGCTAGTCTTTTAGGTGAGCATGGCACATAGTTCTAACAACAAAATGATCAGGCCACAGGTTCAAAATCCAAAGCTGATGAAATAATTTATCCAATTAAATTCCAAGGGAATTGCCAAAAAGATGCTTCTGTTGATTCAGATTGTCACATTTACATCATAACTGCACAATGTAGATAATGCTGGAGCACAAGGCAGGGGATTTTGAAATACTTGCCAGGGAGTCATAAATGCATATGTCTGGCATCTTTCTTACTAGAAAAGGTGGAGTTAAATACAGCATTTATTTATATAACTGAGTAAAAGCATACACAAAACCATGAGTGACTGGCAGCGCTGAGATTTTTTTGCCCCCAAAGGAAAAAAATTAGAATATTTTGCTGTTTTACCATCTAAAATTGTTTTTGCTATGGGTGCTGCTGAACCGAAGTGGCAAAAGCTAAAAGAACCTCAATTTGTCTGCAGACCAGGTGTAAATATTGTTGAGTGGGTTGAACTCATTTCTTTCTAAAAGTAGATTTTAGAATGGAGAAAAGAGATATAAAGTCAAAGGATAAGTCCAAGTACTTCATACTGGCCAATTCTCATATTTGTTTGGATTGCAGCAGGCACAAAACCCAGCTGTTAAACTTTATGAGTTTTCTGGTGTCTTACAAGGTGAGAGGCAGCCCCAAACCCTTTACCACAGCTGGCGCATTTGAAGGGTTTTTCTCCTGAATGCGTAGCACGGTGACGCTCAAGGTGTGCATAACGAGTGAACCCCTTTCCACAGTCTCTGCACGAGAAGGGCTTGTCCCCACTGTGGATGCCCTGATGGCGCTGGAGATGGGCACTACGGGTGAAGCATTTACCACAACGTGTGCAGCGGAAAGGACGTTCTCCAGTGTGAGTTCCTTGGTGGCGAGTGACATGAGCACTGCGGGTGAAAGCTTTACCACAGACACCACATTCATAGGGGCGCTCTCCAGTGTGAGTGCTGTGGTGGCGGGTCAAGTGGGAATTGCGCCCAAAGGCTTTACCACAGTAGGTGCACTTGTAGGGTCGCTCCCCAGAATGGGTTTCCTGATGCCGGGCCAGGTGGGCACTGCGGGCAAAAGTCTTCCCACAGTAGCTGCAGCTAAAGGGACGGTCTTCCTCTGGCACTTGCTGTCCCAGGCGTTTCCCACCTAAAGGGCGCTGCAGTCCAGAGTGGGTAGCTAAATGCCGAGTAAGGTGTGAGTTTCGCCGGAAACCTTTCCCACAGTAAGGGCAAGTGTGGGACTTTTCCCCCATGGTTGCCAGTCTTGCGAGAGTGGTAGTGATCGGAAAATGAAGACCTGTCTTGACACTCTTCAGACCAGCTCCTCTGGCAGGAGGCTAAAGTGGTCTACCTCAAAAGACTCCTTCAACCTCTGAACTAAGTTAATGGTTGTGATTTTCTGGCTTTTTGCTTTCTTCTAAAGCTTGATAAACATCTCTGAGATCCTGGGATATAATTTTGCTCTCAGAACCTGCTGGGGAGAAAAACAGAATTTCAAAAAAAAGAGAAAGAAAAATAAAGAGGACATAAGTGCTGCCAAAAGCTGAGTAATTTGGGTGGAAAAGAAATAATGTAATATGAATGGAGTTTAAAATATATATTTTATTAATATCTTCCCAATCTGCACAATCTAGATGGGTTATTTTTAAAAATATGTTGTAACGATTCTATTTGTTCAGAATATTCTCTCTCTCTCTTTTTTTGTTTTTAAATTTGATTTATATGCCGCCCTTCTCCGAAGACTCAGGGCGGCTTACAATGTGCTCAGCAATAGCCTTCATCCTTTTGTATATTTATACAAAGTCAGCTTATTGCCCCCCAACTGGGTCCTCAATTTACCTACCTTAGAAAGGATGGAAGGCTGAGTCAACCTTGAGCCTTGGCAAGATTCGAACCCTGCAGTAATTGCAGGCAGCTGGTCTTAATAACCAGCTTAATAACAGGGTGCCTTAAACCCCTGTACTACCAAGGCTCTTTAAGGATGAAAGTTCTTCAAATTAAAAAAAAATGATGATTGGTATCAATATAAATGGCCCTGATTATTTGTTTACTGATTGGATCCAGATTTAGCTGTGCCTAGAGTAGGCTTGCTGAAATCAGTGGGATCCATGACTGAGGTATCCTCTTGAGTCTAATAAATTTATTCTAAGCATGACTAAATCTGGAGCCAAGCCAGTGAAATTTAGATGTATTAATCTGAAGTGGTTCATCTTTCATTCAACTCACTTTTCTTCTTTCAAAATGACAGGTTTCCAAATCATTGTATTATTTAAATATACACAAAATAAACAAACTATGGCTGCATAAAAATCATATGCTAGCCTCTTCTGGATCCTGATAATTTCTATAGGCTACTATCCTTCACTTGCCTGAGAGCAAGAGTAAGGTACTTGTGATTCAATTTCACCAAACGGGGCTTCCAGCAGCATGACCAATGATGATGGATGTTTGGAGTTGTAATTCAGACAGTCTGATATGCCAAATAGGTTTCTACTCCATCTGAAAATAAAATCTTCTGAATGATTGGATGGGCTTTCTTTTTAAGTAAACCTATAGGGTTTCTGTGCAGTTTTCCCTAGGTGGGAAAAAGGAAAAAAAGTACTTATTAACTTTGTTGCCTGAGACTATAAAAATGTAATTAATAGGAGCAGCTGATTGCATTAATATGTCTTCTGAGACCAAATTAATTATAAATGTACTTACTATAATTAAATTCTGCATCTTAAATAGAGGAAACCAGGAAATCACTTCCAAGTAAGTTGACATTGCCTATATGTTATGTTGCCAGGATGATTCAATCAAAATTTTAGAATAATATTTAGTAATATTATTTTTTATTATGTGTTGGAGCAAATGTACTTTTTAAAGAAAGATATTCTGGATTTCTTTTGAAAATAGATTGAAAATTGTGTCCTCTTAAAGTATCTGCAATACTAGCCTCTCAAATATTGCATCATTATCATTAATTCGGCAGCACATTGTTTGTAGTTATATCTCTACAGATTTTTTTTATTGTGACATGATATAATATTGTTAGAGATATTAGAAGTTTAACCTATTTTTTTTGTTTTACATTTCAAAGTTTTCAAATAGAAAAATGTGTACCTGTCAGTCCAGAATATTGTTCCCCATTTGATTAATATTTAATGCTATTATTATTTATATAATTCATATTCCATCATTCTGCTCTTGGAGCATTCAGTAATACTGCTTAGAGCCTTAGACAAACAGTCCTGACCTGACTTCAGTACTTTCCTTCTCTCTATAAAAAGTTACATAAACAAACAGAGTCATTTCTCAATATGTTTGATCTAGTGGTTAAGACACCAGACCAGAAACTGGGAAACCCTTAATTTTAGTCTTGTTTTAGGCATGAAAGCCGGCTGAATGAAATTGAGGTAGTCACCCTGTCTTAGCCCAATCCACCTCACAGAGTTGTTATTGTGGAGAAAATAGGATGAGGGGGTATTCTCCTCCTTGAATTATTTATAAAATTAATAAAGGTTTGATATGCAAATAAATGAAATAAACGTTGAAACGTTAAATTTTAAACGGCTAATGAGAAAAGAGATTGGAAGAATTATATCAAACATTTCTATGAACAGCGCTGACATCCTTACAAAGAAATAAAAGTATTTGTATTTTTTGGTGTGGGTTATAGACGAAACAGGTAACAGCCAACATTGCTCATTATACTACACGAGTACAGTCATGGATCGTGCTCAATATCATTCATTCTCCCGTCGCAGAAATAGATAAAATAAAGAAGAATAAAAAGCCGTAAGAGAAATATAGACAGGACTTTCCACAGCAGATCCTCCCCGCTGAGAACTACTCTGGGAGACAGATGAAGACTGAATGGAGGTGGTGGGTGGGTGGATGGATAAAGCTGCCCTTCTTACAGGCGTTCCCCCATAAATGGCTGTTTTCACTGAGTTACGGGCTGCCCGTCCTTCTCCCCATAAATCGGTCTCCACACGGTTGGATCTGTCCCCGGAATCTCACCGATTCATTCCCCGCTGCAGGAATCCAAGCGGGGTTCGCACGCCTTCGCTGACCGCAGGCCTGGGAACGAAAGAGCCACTCCCGTGCCTGTGTGTAGGCAGTGGCGGGTTCAAGCACAGGAAAGCACCCCTCGAGTCTATCCTGTCCCCCGCCTCCGCTCTGCTTCACAGCTCCAACTCTATGGTTTTAACCCTCTTCCTGTCAAACACAAAGCCAGGCGCCAGCTTCCCATAGAAGTCGTTGAGCTGGAAAAGAGAAAAAGCGAAGAGGCCTCAGACAGAGATTTGGAGAACGCAGCCGCAAGGAAGAATGGAGGCTAGCGCCTATTTGCATATTCCTTCATCAAAATTTTTAAAAACTCATTCTAATTTTGAGAGGACATCAAGTTCTTAAGATAGGAACAGAACACGTGTCTTAAATAAATTATTTGTATAGATATATAAGAGTTATATCTTGTGTCCTCAAAATACAGTCTCATGCATTAAGAGACATTCTGGGGTAACAATAAAAGGTAATTTAAATTTCAATTTTTTTATCCTGCTGGGAGAAATTATGTTGCTGTCCAGAAACAGAGAACAGAATGCAGATACTGTAATCCTTGATTTACAAACACAATTAAACACAAACTTTCTTTGCAAAGTTAAGACATTTTAAAGTGAGTTTTGCCCTATTTTATGACCTTTCTTGCCACAGTTATTAAGTGAATCATTGCACTTGTTAGCACTGTTATTAAGTAAATCTGCCTTCCCCATTGACTTTGCTTATCAGGTGACAAAGTGATCACCTGATCCCAGGGCACTAACTGTTAAGGAGTTCGCAGAGCAACCCTTGAGTAGCAAGGGTGTGCACATGAAAGCGATTGAAAGTAGTTATGAATAAACACACAGCCAACACACAGATACACTGAGTTGTATTTACTTTCAGGAAATAGTAAGGCACAGTCCAATAAACAATCCAGGTCATACACCTATAAAGCAGTAGATAGTAAAACAATAGTTCAGGGATAATCCAATAACAAAGTCGTTTTACAGTCATCATACACATTAACAGTTGCAAACAGTAGCAAACATACCAAAGAGCGGTAACAAGCAGTAAAGATCAGCAATGAGCACCAAAGAGACAGTAAAGGGAAACAAACCAGGTTTCTAGCTCCCTCTTAAGGACATTGGCTACAGAGCTAACCAATCAGGACATAGTATGATGCAATACAGCAGTCTTAAAGCTACATTGATGGTTTATATATTGCCAACCCAACAAGTTAGATAATAATAATTTCCTAATACTAGCTGTCATAAATATGAAACAGTTGCCAAGCGTCTGAATTTTTTTTAAACAGTAACAAAGTTGGAAGGGACCTTGGAGGTCATCTAGTCCAACTCTCTGCTCACACAGGAGATCTGTACTAGGGATTCGAACCGCCAAACTGCCAACCGTTCTGATCATGTAACCATACATGATCAGTCATGTGTAGCAGTCATGTGAAAAATGGTCATAAGTCACTTTTTCAGTGCTGTTGTAATTTAAAACAGTCACTAAATGAATCATTGTAAGTCAAGGACTATCTGTATGCTCTTTCAGACATATTGGATGAATATATTAACCAGATTTCCAAGAGTAAGACTGGGAAAAAATAATCTATATGAATTTACATATTTTAGAATATTATTGCACAACTTATTATTTCCCCATGTCCAAATCATCCAATGCCTGGAACCATTGCTCTAAACCAGAGCTGACAAACTCCCACCCCATGGACCGGATGCGTGACGTGCCACACCCAGTTTAATGGAGTAAAGTCCTGATACGTCACATGATGCCACCATGATGACATGAGTTTGACACCTCTGCTGTAAACTATTCTATGTAGAACTCATTGTTTTATAAAATAACCGTTTTCATTTTGTTTTTATGGAATATATTGAGGAATTCTGTATAGGTTTTATGACAGCTGACTTTCAATATAAGCAGTGATGTTGGAATTGCCAGGTTTTTTAGTTTCTCTCATCTGATTATTATTCATAAAAGAGAAAACTGTTGTACAGGTAATGTCAGAGGGATACACAACAAATTATATACAGGGAAATAGTACTTTTTTTAAAGAAATGCTCATATTTTCCAAATGAGGTCCTAAACATTTTGCCATTACATCTTCCTTTTGTAATCTTAATGTATCTATCATGGGAAACTTTCCAAAACTGAAATGCTTATACTGTTCCTCGCTCTTTAATAAAAGTCTGGACTTGCAGCAACCTGAAACAGTCACCTCTCTTTTTGACAAACCCATATTTCATGTTTCTCAATTTCATGTTGATCCTTTTCTTTAACTTTGATTGTATTATTGAATAGAGAGAAATGAAATCCAGCTTTCATCTAAAGGATAATCAACAAATATAACCTACCATCCGTTGGTGAGACATCAGAGGTGGCTCGGGAGTTCATGGCTTCCATGACAGTCATGGACCTGACCCAGTTAGTGCAAGGCCCCACTTACATAGGGGGACACACTCTGGGCTTGATTTTCATCTCTGGTCAGTGGCTGAATGATCTTGATAGAGGGGACCTAGACATTAAATCATTAAACCCTTGTCATGGACAGATCTTTCGCTTCTTCACTTAGACTTTCAAGCCGCTACCCCCCGCTGCAGGGAGATGGAACCGACTAGATGGTTCCATCCCAGGCGCCTGATGGATCCCAAAAGGTTCCAGATGGAGCTTGGGCCGTTTCCGGAGACTCTGGCACACGACTCGACTGAAGACCTGGTGGCTGCCTGGGATAGTGCGGCCGTAGGGGCTTTGGACCACGTTGTGCCTTTGCGACCTCTGACCCGATGCCAATCTCAATTGGCTCCTTGGTTCTCCGAGGAGCTGAGAGAGATGAAGCGTCAGAAAAGACGCCTAGAGAGTGTTTGGAGGACTAGTCAATCCGAATCTGACTGGACACAGGTGAGGTCTTATATCAAGACCTACATAGTGGCGATAAAAGCGGCAAAATCTAACTATTTTTCCACTCTTATTGCATCTGCAGAGAACCGCCCAACCGCTCTGTTTAGGGTGACCCACTTCCTCCTTCGGGTGGGAGTGCGGGAAGATCCCTTGCATGATGGATGATAATGCAAGAGCTATGATTTGCGCAGAAAATAAACTACCCATGACTGCTAATGTGAAGGTTTCCCCCCAGTAGATGTCCTTCTGAAATATGTAGATGCTTGTGTATCATTGGAGTAATGTTAACAAGAATTATTATCAGGAGTCTTAAATTTGGTAAGTACTCCTAGTGTTTGCCATATCTAAATAGGAGTAGCATAACTTTTTTGAGCTCAGATAATTGTAACTATTTAACCATCATTAAACAAATCTTTAGAATAGAATAGAATAGAATAGAATAGAATAGAATAGAATAGAATAGAATAGAATAGAATAGAATAGAATTCTTTATTGGCCAAGTGTGATTGGGCACACAAGGAATTTGTCTTTGGCGCATATGCTCTTAATGTACATAAAAAGATAAGATATATATACATCAAGAATCATAGGTACAATACTTAATGGTAGTCATACAGTAAAAATAAGCAATCAAATCATACTAGGAAACAATATCAATATAAATCGTGAGGATGCAAGCAACAAAGTTACAGTCATGCAGTCATGTAGGAGGAAATGGGTGATAGGAATAATGAGAAGACTAATAGTAATAGTAATGGAGACTTAGTGAATAGGTTGACAGTGTTGAGGGAATTATTTGTTTAGCAGAGTGATGGCAGAAAAAAAACTGTTCTTGTTTCTAATTGTTTTGGTGTGCAGTGCTCTATAGCATAGTTTTGAGGGTAGGAGTTGAAACAATTTATGTCCAGGATGCGAGGGGTCTGTAAATATTTTCACAGCCCTCTTTTTGACTTGTGCAGTATACAGGTCCTCAATGGAAGACAGGTTGGTAACAATTGTTTTTTCTGCAGTTCTAATTATCCGAATCCAAGGCAAACCATTCAATATCACAGTAGTCCAAGTCTATGCCCCAACCACTGGTGCTGAAGAGGAGGAAATTGACTGGTTCTATGAAGTCCTACAGCACCTTCTAGAATTAACACCAAAAAATGATGTCCTTATCATCATGGGGGATTGGAATGCTAAAGTAGGAAGCCAAATGATAACTGGAATAACAGGCAAGTTTGGCCTTGGAATACAAAATGAAGCAGGGCACAGCCTGATAGAATTTTGTCAAGAGAATATGATGGTCATAGCAAACACTCTTTTCCAACAACCCAAGAGACGACTCTAGACATGGACATCACCAGATGGTCAACACAGAAATCAGATTGAATATGTGCTCTGCAGCATAGACGAGGAACTGACTGTGATTCAGATCATGAGCTTCTTGTTGCAAAATTTAGGCTTAAATTGAAGAAAGTAGAGAAAAGCACTAGGCCACTCAGGTATGAAATAAATCATATCCCTGATGAATATATGGTAGAGGTGACAAATAGATTTAAGGAATTAGATCTGATAGACAGAGTGCCTGAAGAACTATGGACGGAGGTTCACAACATTGTACAAGAGGTAGCAATTAAAGCAACAAAAAGACTTAACAGAGGCAGAAGAGATTAAGAAGAGGTGGCAAAATTATACAGAACTATACAAGAATGAGCTAACATCCCTGATAACCACGATGGGGTGGTCACTGACCTTGAGCCAGACATCCTAGAATGTGAAGTCAAATGGGCAATCTGAGCAATAACAAAGCTAGTGGAGGTGACAGTATTCCAGCCGAGCTATTCAAAATCTTAAAAGATGATGCAGTAAAAGCGCTACACTCAAATTTGCCAGCGAATTTGAAAAACTCAACAGTGGCCACAGGATTGGAAAAGGTCAGTTTACATTCCAATTCCAAAGAAAGGCAATGCCAAAGAATGTTCAAACTATCGCATCATTGTACTCATTTCACATGCTAGTAAGGTTATGCTTAAAATCCTACAAGCTAGGCTCCAGCAATATGTGGATTGAGAACTACCAGAAGTACAGGCAGGATTTCGAAGAGGCAGAGGAACTAGAGATCAAATTGCCAACATAGGCTGAATCATGGAGAAAGCTAGGGAGTTCCAAAAAACATCTATTTCTGCTTCATTGACTATGCTAAAGCCTATGATTGTGTGGATCACAACACATTGTGGCAAGTTCTTTAAGAAATGGGAATACCAGACCATCTTATTTATCTCTTGAGAAACCTATATGCGGGTCAAGAAGCAACTGTGAGAACTGGACACAGATCCACTGATTGGTTCAAAATTGGTAAAGAAGGCTGTAAACTGTCGCCCTTCCTATTTAACTTATATGCAGAGCTCATCATGAGAAAGGCAGAGCTAGATGAATTAAAAGTTGCAGTTAAGATTTCTGGGAGAAATATCAACAACCTCAGAAATGCAGATGATACCACTCTAATGGCAGAAAGTGAAGAGGAACTAAAGAGCCTGTGTATGCGGGTGAAGGAGTAGAGTGCAAAAGTTGGCCTGAAACTCAAAATTAAAAAAACTTTGATCATGGCATCTGGCCCTCAAATCCTGGCAAATAGATGGAAAAGAAATGGAGGTAGTGACAGATTATATTTTCCTGTGCTCCAAGATCTCTGCAGATGGGGACTGCAGCCAAGAATTTAAGACCCTTGCTCCTGGAGAGAAAAGCTGTGGCAAATCAAGACAGCATACTAAAAAGCAGAGACATTACCCTGCCAACAAAAATGCGTATAATCAAGGCTATGATGTTCCCAGTTGCAATGTATGGCTGTGAAAGTTGGACCATAAGAAAGGCTGAGTGCCAAAGAATTGAGGCCTTTGAACTATGGTGCTGGAGAAGACTCCTGCAAGTTCTTTGGACTGCAAGGCGATCAAACTGGTCAGTCCTAGAGGAGATTAACCCTGAGTGCTCTATGGGGTCTGCCTGAGGGAGAGAAGGGGACAGAAGAGGATCTATGGGGCCAGCCTGAGGGAGAGAAGTGGATAGGAGAGGATCTATGGGGCGAAGCCTGAGGGAGAGAAGGGGATAGGAGAGAATCTATGGGGCCAAGCCTGAGGGAGAGAAGGGGATAGGAGAGAATCTATGGGGCCAGCCTGAGGGAGAGAAGGGGATAGGAGAGGATCTATGGGGCGAAGCCTGAGGGAGAGAAGGGGATAGGAGAGGATCTATGGGGCCAAGCCTGAGGGAGAGAAGGGGATAGGAGAGGATCTATGGGGCCAAGCCTGAGGGAGAGAAGGGGATAGGAGAGGATCTATGGGGCCAAGCCTGAGGGAGAGAAGGGGGATAGGAGAGGATCTATGGGGCCAAGCCTGAGGGAGAGAAGGGGATAGGAGGGGATCTATGGGGCCAAGCCTGAGGGAGAGAAGGGGATAGAAGAGGATTTATGGGGCCAAGCCTGAGGGGAGAGAAGGGGAGAGGAGAGGGTAGGAGAGGCTTCTGTGGAGCCAGCCTGAGGTAAAGAAGGGGAGAGGATCTATGGGGCCAAGCCTGAGGGAGAGAAGGGGAGAGGAGAGTGTCTATGGGGCCAACCTAAGGTAGAGAAGGGGGTAGGATAACAGAGGCTTCTGTGGAGCCAGCCTCTGGGAGAGGAGAGGCTTTTATGGGGCCAGCCTGAGGGAAAGAAGGGGAGAGATCTATGGGGCCAGCCTGTGGGAGAGAAGGGGATAGGATAAAAGAGGCTTCTGGACTTCTGGCGGTGATGTCTTGCTGTAGCAGGGCAAATGAACGGGGTCTGCTTGTTTGCACCCGATTTTCCGTGTTTTTGAAGCTTTTTTTGGCAGGTTGGATCTTGGAGGGATTGGTGAGGTGGAGGGGTTTCTTCAGAGTTCGAACATGGAGCCGTGCAAGCGCCCGTTTGGCGAGAGCTGCCCTCTGGATATACACGGAAGACATCTGCTAGAGAATGACAGATCCAGAGGCGTGGTGTCCTGATGATTTGTACAGGGAGCAAATAGTGGAAAGCAGCTTGAAGAACTGGAGAGAGGAGAATAAAAGTGACAGAAAGGGAAAACTCTCAGAAATTGTTAAAAGGTTTGAAAGAGAAGTGATAAAGTGAGACTCCAAGAGGGAATTTGAGCGGCAAGGCGGCAGTGGGAACGGAGATCGAGAGCTGTCAAAGAGGAAAAGAACTTATCGTGGTGAGTAGAGCAAGTGAGTGGATTGGGACTTGTTCGCTACATTTCAGGTGCTAGAAGAACCTATATAATCTTGGATGCTGTTGTTGGGGGATAAGAAGAGAAAGTATCGGCTTTGAAGGATACGTTGGAGGCAATGGATTAAAATCTGAACTACAGACAACTAAGGTGACTGTGCAGTTTTGAATAAAGAACACATCTTGAAGGAAGGGGTGAAAAAGTCCTTTAAAAAAAACCTCTTGTGTTTATTAACAATTAATTGAAATAATCAAAGAAAAAACTAAAAAAATAATAATCCAGAACTCTTCATATATATATCTACACATCAGCTGAAGTATTTATAATATTTATAATTAAATATCTATATTTGTACTTATCATTATATATTTAGATAATACTTATTTTTATGTACATATACTGAAATACTTATAACTTGTATTAACCCATATTAATCTCTGTTTATCTATACACTCATACATTTAGTTCTGTATACTAATAGACCTCCACTTAATTGTAAGTGAATAGAGTAGTATATATAGAAATATAGGAATATATTTAAGGTTGCTAACTGTAAAGGTAATAGAAGTTAAGGAAGGAAGGAACATATTGATGAAGTATTGATTACTATTGATCTATATATGCATATATTAATATATTAATAATCACTAATCAAGTATTAACTGTTTATTAATCAATTGATTGTTAGAAATTGGAACTGACTTAATTAAGGATTATATTTTATTAAACTAAGAAATTATTGGGTAACATTATAACAGCTAAAGGGAAAGAATATAAGGGAAATATGAAAGGATAGAGATTGGAAGAAAGGAATAAAGAAATACGATTGATTATATGGTACTTTAGGAATATCAAAATGACAAGCACAACTACCACAGTCACCAAAATGCGGGGAGGGGGAAATAACTTCAATGACAGCTTCCCCCTCAGGATCAAAATTGGCGGAAGCCATGATGGGAGGTGAAAAATCTGGCTCTACTGTTAATTTACAACATATGTAGTCAACTTTATTAGCAATACAGGAAACAATGTTAAAAATGCAAGAGGTCATGACAACCAATCATGAAGATATTGAGAATAATATGGGGGAAGTAAAGGGGGAGATACGAAAGCTAGATGATAAAATTGGTACAATGCAAGAGATGAGAACTAAAAATGGACAAAAAATAAAGTCAGTAAAGGCTAAAACGGAACATATGGGGAAAAATGGATATAGTAATGAATAAAATGATGGAAGAACATAGGGAACTGTAAGAAGCCATAATAAATTTGGAGATGGAGAAATCAATGTTTTATCTCCACTTCCAAAATATCCTGGAAAACAAAGAAGAAAATCTCCCTGCACTGATGGCTAAGCTACTAGCGAAATATTACAAAAAGGTAAACAAGAACTGGAAAACAAAATTGATGAAGCATACAGGATTCATACAAATTATGCACAGAGGAACAGACTTCCAAGAGAAGTTCATGTTAAATTTGTTAGGAAAAAAAATAAGAGATGAAGTATTTAGCAAAACACGAGAAGACCCACTGATGCACAATGGAAAGGAGATTACGGTACTGAAACAGATTCCAAAAAGAGTAAGAGAGCAAAGACGAAGTTATCATTTTCTCTCTACACAATTACTAAAATACAGAGTGATGTTCCGATGGCTCATCCCGGACAGGATGTTGATAACATGGCAGGAAAAGAAATTTCGGATTGATACATTAGAAAAGGCTCAGGAGTTCTATGATCACTACATAAGTGGGGAAGACGAACAAACAAGCAGGGAGGAAGGAGAAAGTAAAAGTCAAGAAGATCAGATTTTGGAGGAAAAAATTGTAGAACAAGACACAAGAGATCATAAGGAAGTACAGCGTCAAGTGAGAGAAGGAGCCAAAACTAGAGCACAGACTGAGAACAGAGTAAGGTGTAGACTGAGATCAACAGATAAGTAATAAGATGGAAAATGAAATAAAGATGCTATCATTAAATATAAACGGCATCAACTCAGCCACTAAATGTAAACAAATACTATCAAGATTACAAAAAGAAAAAATTGGATATCATCTGCCTCCAGGAGGTACATATTAAAGAAAAACATAACGATCTCATAAAATGTCCTAAATTAGGGGAAGTATTTTCGGCATTGGTACAAAATAAAAAAAGAGGATTGCTGTATATATAAAAGATTGGTTAAATCCTAGGAAAATATGTAGTGATAAAGATGGAAGAATTTTAATAATGGAAATAAGTACAAATTATAGGAAAATTATGTTAGTAACAATTTATGCATCAAGCATAAAACAAGAAAAATTCTATAATAAATTGCACAGGAAAATAATGGAATTAGATGGTGAAAACATTTGTATAGTAGGGGATTTCAATGGAATGGTAGACAATAAATTGGATTATAAAACAGTGAAAGAAAACAAAAATAAAAGATGAAAATTACCAAATGCATTTTTTGAAATGGCAAAAGAGTTTAAGTGATGCATGGAGCCAATTAAATTTACAGAAAAAGCAGTACACCTTCTCTCATCCACATAACTCATGGTCTCGCATAGACATGGCCTGGATGAACCCAGAATTGATCAATAATCTAGAAGAGATGGATATTATGCCGAACACCTGGATGGACCATAGTCCCTTAGTATTAAAATGGAAAGGTAGAGGAAAAAAGAAGAGATGGACATTAGATCAAAGAATGTTAAGATACGAGGATCTAGCCCATGAAATATTCAGCCATTGGTATGTTCCAAACATATTTATTAAGTCAACTCTGCTCTCTTACAGGTGAATCTGTAGAACTGGCCAGTACCTCGTGCATGTCGCTTAAGTACCAGGGAGGTGTGGCTAAAGGTAAGGAGGAGTGGTGGTAAAAGTGAGGGTGTGGGTGTTAACCCTTGCTGTACCAAGTAGGGGGTGATATGGGGGTTAGACATTTATATGCGACTAAGAATTGTAAAAGAAAAATGTTATACACAAACAATGGAAATGGAATTAAAGATGTTTCTTAAAAAGAATAGGAATAAAGATACTACAATACATAACCTATGGGATACCGCCAAAGTTTATATGAGGGGGATAACTATTGCGTACATGGTGAGGAGAAACAAAGAGAAGAAGGAACAACAAATGTCAACATTGGAAAAACTGAAAAAATTAGAACTATCACTTCAGAAAGATCCCCAAAAACATGGAATCAGAAATGAAATAGAGCTAATGAAACATAAAATCAATATATTACAACAGGAAGAAATGATAACGAATATAAAATTGGCAAAACAAAATTATTTTGAATCGGCAAATAAACTAGGGAGATGCCTCGCCTTTAAATTGAAAAAAGAAAAAGCTAAAAAATTGATACAATATTTACAAGACCAACAAGGAAACTTTCATCATAAAATCAATGGGAAAAAAACATTATTCAAAATTATTTTCAAATACTATACAGTCAAAAAAATATTAAAAGAAAATATCATAAATTACCTACAGGAGAGGAATTTGCCAAGTATAAGACGAAGATAGGGAAATGTTGAATGGGAAAAGTACTTTAACAGACTTAAGAGAGGCAATTAAAAAACAGAAAATAACAAAATACGAGGGACAGATGGAATTCCAGCGGAAGTATATGAAAAATTTCAGGAAGTTTTGGAAGAAATTATGTTGGATATATATAATGAGATATTAGAGAAAGCCAAAATGCCAAATTCGTGGATGGAGGCATATATAACATTAATCCCAAAAGAAAGTACAGACAATCAATTTATTCAAAATTATAGGCCAATCTCGCTGTTAAATGCCAACTATAAAATTCTGGCAACAATAATAGCAGAAAGATTAAAAAAGATATTAAACAAAATTATTAATTCAGATCAAAATGGGTTTTTACCCAAACAACAAATTAAAAACAATAAAAGGATTATAATGAATATTTTAGAATACTATGAGGCCCAACCCAGAAAAACAATTGGCAGTAATAATGGTAGATGCACAAAAGGCGTTCAACAATTTGAATTGGCAGTTTTTAATTATTCAATTAATCAGGATGAAATTTGGGAAAAAAATTACAGAAATGATTAAGGCAATTTACTCTAAACAGGCAGCAAAAATTATGGTCAATGGATATCTTACAGAAAAAGCCAACATAAATAAAAGGGTCAGACAAGGCTGTCAATTGTCTCCCCTTTTATTCATCCTTTCATTAGAAATACTATTGGCACAAGTAAGGGGAAATAGGGAAATAAAAGGGATAAGAATTAAATTAATTCCCTGGACCCAGCAGTGTTGGCTAATTACCGTCCAGTCTCCAACCTTCGCTTCGTTGCGAAGGTTGTTGAGAGTGTGGTAGCACGACAGCTTCCTCAGTACTTGGATGAATCGTCTTATCTAGATCCGTTCCAGTCGGGCTTCAGGCCTGGATACAGCACGGAAACGGCATTGGTCGCATTGGTAGATGATCTCTGGAGGGCCCGGGACAGGGGTTGCTCCTCTGTCCTGGTCCTATTAGACCTCTCAGCAGCTTTTGATACCATCGACCATGGTATCATGCTGCACCGGTTGGAAGGGTTAGGGGTGGGGGGCACCGTGTTGCGGTGGTTCTCCTCCTTTCTCTCTGATCGGTCGCAGTCTGTGTTGACAGGGGAGCAGAGGTCGACCCCGAGGCCCCTTGTATGTGGGGTGCCACAGGGGTCGGTTCTCTCACCCCTTCTGTTCAACATTTATGTGAAGCCGCTGGGTGAGATCATCCGTGGTTTTGGGGTGAAGTATCATCAGTATGCTGATGATACTCAGCTATACATCTCCACCCCGGACCACCCCAATGATGCCCTTAAAGTGATGTCCCAGTGCCTGGAGGCTGTATGGATCTGGATGGGGAGGAACAGACTCAGGCTCAACCCATCCAAGACCGAGTGGCTGTGGTTTCCGACGTCCCGATATAGTCAGTTGGCGCCATCTCTGACTATTGGGGGCGAGTTGTTGGCCCCCACAGATGGGGTTCGCAACTTAGGCGTCCTCTTGGACTCACGGCTGTCTTTAAAAAGAACACTTGACGGCTGTGGCCGGGAGGTCTTTTTATCAGGTTCGCCTGATTCGCCAGTTGCGTCCCTTTCTGGATCGGGACTCGTTAAATACGGTCACTCATGCCCTCGTCACTTCACGCCTGGACTACTGTAATGCTCTCTACATGGGGCTCCCCTTGAGGAGCACCCGGAGGCTCCAGCTGGTCCAGAATGCGGCCGCGCGGGTAGTTATGGGAGCAGCATGGCGCTCCCATGTGGCTCCCCTCCTGCGCGAGCTGCACTGGCTCCCTGTGGTCTTCCGGGTGCGCTTCAAGGTCTTAGTTACCACCTTTAGAGCACTCCATGGCTTAGGACCGGGGTACTTACGAGACCGCCTTCTGCCACCAATAGCCTCTCACCGCCCAGTACGCTCCCATAGAGAGGGGCTTCTCAGGGTGCCGTCAGCCAAACAGTGTCGACTGGCGGCCCCCAGGGGGAGAGCCTTTTCTGTGGGGGCACCCACCATCTGGAACGAGCTCCCCCCAGAGATACAGAAGATTCCGGATCTGCGCACTTTCCGCCGTGCCCTCAAAACATTCCTGTTTCAGCAGGCCGGCCTGGCCTAACTTTCCCTTTATATTGCTTTCGATTTTATTTTAAACTGGGATGTCTTGAATTATCTAGGACCAGAGTGTTTAGTATATTTTAATTGGTTTTTGTTTAATTAACATTTGTATTACATGTATTTTTTATCGTTCGCTGTTCACCGCCCTGAGTCCCTCAGGAATAGGGCGGTATATAAATTTAATAAATAAATAAATAAATAAATAAATAAATAAATAAATAAATAAATAAATAAATGAGAAGAATACAAAACATAGGCTTTTGCAGGCAACATGGCATTTATAATAGAGGACCCTTTGGAAACAGGAGAAAAGCTTATACAAGAAATAGAGAAATTTGGAACAATAGCAGGCCTGAAAATAAATAAAAACAAAACAAAGATAATTACTAAGAACCTCACGCAAGGCCAAAATAAGAAATTAGAGGAGAAACTAGGAATTCAAATTGTCAAAAATATAAAATACCTGGGCATTTGGCTAACAGCAAGAAAATCCTCAATAAAGGAAGACAATTACTCAAAATTATTGCAACAAATTCAAAAAGATTTAGAAAATTGGGCAAAATTACAAATTTGATTGGGAGAATCGCCACAATAAAGATGAATAACCTACCCAAAATTTTATATTTATTTCTAACAGTACCTATACAATTAGGGAAAACCTTTTTTGACAAATTGAATAAAATTATCAGTAAATTTATATGGCTAGGGAAAAAGCCCAGAATCAAATTTAAAATGTTACAAGATGCCAGATGTAAAGATGGCTTTGGCCTTCTAGATTAGGAACTTTACCACCAGGCGGCAGTAGTGTCATAGCTTGGATGAAACTAAAAAATGGAAGAATTTTAACAATTGAGGGTCATGGCTTACAGAAAGATTGGCACGCGTTTATCTGGGATGGAAAAGACAAAACACATAAGTACTTTCAGAGACATCAAGTGAGGGAAGTACTGCTAGAAACTTGGATGAAAATTAAAAGGAACTTCTATCCCAAAATCCCAAGATGGGTGTTGACAATGAAAACCTTGGTCTACCCCAATTTAACTGACTTTAATAAAATAGTGACATATAAGGAATTGTTAGATGGACTAGGGAATTTGAAATCCAGACAAAAATTATTGGAAGAAGGAATTAAAATTGATTGGTGGCCCTATTTACAAATCCAAACAAAATACAAAGAAGATTTAGAAGTATATGGATTCCAAACTGACCAACAAGAAATGGATAATATAGTAACTGGGACTGATGAGAAAATAATCACTAAAACATATAAATGTCTCCTTCAATTCAAAATGGAGGAAGAACCGTAAAGGAAATGATGATAATTTGGGCGAAAATCTTTGGGTATAATATTGAATTAGAGTATTGGGAAAAATTATAGGGAACAAATTATAGGATGACGTTGTCGGCCGCCTACACAGAAAATATTTATAAAATGTTTTATAGGTGGCATTTATCCCCGGTGAGATTGGCCAAGATATCCCCAAACAATTCACCACACTGTTGGAAATGTAACCATCAACATGGGACATATTTCCACATGTGGTGGACATGTCCCAAAGAAAAGGCATACTGGTTAAAAATTAAAAAATGGCTAGAGGAAATGACAGGGAGAAAAATTGCTATGAAACCTGAGCTATTCTTGTTGGGAATTATAAAAGAAAACATTAGAAAAGAAATGTATTACCTTATACTCCATATAACTATGGCCGCCAGAATTTCATTTGCACAAAATTGGAAACAACTATTTGCTCCATCAAATACGATTAAGAAGGTGCTAGAATGTGCAGATGCAGATAAATTAACAATGGAACTTAAAAGACCGAGAGGAAACAATTTATTACAAAACATGAAATAGATGGTATAGTTGGTTGGAGAAAGAATCTAAAATCAATGTTTAAATGTATAAATGTAAGAGAAATTATAGAGGAATGAAATATTCAATGTGTAATAGATATGTATATATTGTAGCGAATATATGAATTAGTAAGTATTATATAAAATGTATGTGTGTATAGTTGGTCAAAAGACAAAATAGATATTATCAAAGATGCCTGTAGTGGAAAGCTGTTAAAATGTAACAAAGATGTTAAAGATGTTAAAGTAAATGCTGAATAATATATTTTTTTTAAAGAGAGGCTTTTGTGGGGCCAGCCTGAGGGAGAGAAGGGGATAGGAGAAGATCTTTGGGGCCAAGCCTGAGGTAGAGAAAGAGATAGGAGAGGATCTATGGGGCAAGCCTGAGGAAGAGAAGGGGACAGGAGAGGATCTATGGGGCAAGCCTGAGGGAGGGAAGGAGATAGGAGGATCTATGGGGTGGAACTTGAGGGAGAGAAGGGGAGAGGAGAGGACAGAAGAGGCTTCTGTGGGGACAGCCTGAGGTAGAGAAGGGGAGAGGAGAGGATTTATGGTGCCAAACCTCAGGGAGAGAAGGGGAGAGGAGAGGACAGGAGAGGCTTCTGTGGGGCCAGCCTGAGGAAGAGAAGGAGAGGAGAGGATCTATGGGGCAAGCCTGCCCCATAGAAGGGGGTAGAATAAGAGAGGTTTCTGTGGACCCAGCCTGAGGGAGAGAAGGGGAGAGGATCTATGGGCAAGCCTGAGGGAGAGAATGGGGTAGGATAAGAGAAGTTTCTGTGGAGCCAGCCGGAGGGAGAGGAGAGGAGAGGCTTCTGCGGGACCAGCCTGAGGGAAAGAAGGGGAGAGAAGAGGCTTCTGTGGAGCCAGCCTGATGGAGAGGAGAGGAGAGGAGAGGAGAGGAGAGGAGAGGAGAGGAGAGGAGAGGAGAGGCTTTTGTGGAGCCAGGCTGAGGGAGAGAAAAGGCTTCTGTGGGGCCAAGCCTGAGGGAGAGAAGGGGAGAGGAGAGGATCTATGGGGCCAGGCTGAGGGAGGGAAGGGGAGAGGAGTGTCTATGGGGCCAGCCTGAGGGAGAGAAGGGGGTAGGATAAGAGAAGCTTCTGTGGAGCCAGCCTGAGGGAGAGGAGTCTTCTGTGGGCCTAGAGAAGTGGTGTGTGTGTGTGTGTATGTGTAATCAAAAGGAGTAATACATTAAATTGCAGCAGGCATCCAATCAACAAAGTGGAATAGCTGGCTTTAAAATAATCTCCACTGACATCAGAGGCCAAAGGTCAGGATAACAGGCACTATCTTCCAATATATGCAGACTGTATATCCTTTAATACATTACCCAGATACGTACACAGTACTTCGTTTCATTAACCATGCCACAAGATCGTGTTAGTTATTTCCTTTTAGTTAAACATATTTATGAACCTAACTATATTGTCACTTCCAATTATAATTTATGGTTAATGCTACATGTAAAAAGTGGTTTATTCATAAACTGTGGTTAAGTAAGTCAGCACCTATCAACTGACCTATCAAATAATTAAATCTAACCATCCTGCTGCTGATCATTCTCTTCTCTTTTCATATTTTTTTTTAAAATTTGATTTATATGCCGCCCTTCTCCGGAGACTCAGGGCGGCTTACAATGCGCTAAGCAATAGCCTTCATCCTTTTTGTATATTTATACAAAGTCAGCTTATTGCCCCCACAACTGGGTCCTCAATATTTCCCAGTGTTACAGATTTCAGAGAGTTACATATTTGCCTGAAGTATCTAAAATGCAATAATTTAAATCTGGTCCCTTGTGCCTTCAGTTAAGAGTTAAATGATCCATCTGAGAATCACTTTATTGTAGTGGTTCAGCTGCTGGATTAGAACCTAAGAAACATGACTTCTAGTTTTCGTTTAGGAATGGAAAACTGTTAGATGATTTTAGGTCAGTTATTCTCTTCTTATTGCCTTATTGTAGTAGGAAAGCAGATGGGCGTTGAATGAGTGAAAGGATGAGTGAAGAATTCCAGGAGTATATGCCAAAAGTAATTATTTCCAGCAGATGTAGAGGTTATTCCAACTGCCCAGCCAAAGGAATATACTGGAGATAGATAATCACTCATAAATTCTTGCTGCAAAGAAGGCACTGTATTTCACTAACAAAACCCCATGGATGGATAATGTAAAATGACAACAGTGAAAACTGCTTTAAATCCTGCTTGTTGCTATGTGTGATTTATCTCTAGGGAGAGATTACAAACTCCTCAAAGGAACAAACAGCTCTTTCCTTTTCAGCAATGACTTCCTTTGAAAATACACTAGTCTTCAGAATATAAGCATTCAAAAACCTCTTCCTTGAAATCAACATTTTTGCTTCCTAGAAACATTTTGTAGAATGGATTCATAGCATTAGGGAGAATTAGTTCTTCTCTCTTCAACAGCAAACTGCTTTTCAATATAGCCCATCCTCACATGATGTTTAAGAAGGCAACCTTTTGAACCTCTGTGAAAAGAAGAATGCTAGAAACTGTCTTTCAAGTTTATTTAGCACTATCATTGTTTTAGGGGTTAACTTTATTTACACTATCCCATTTGCACATATCTCTGTAGATCATCAAATGTTTGTTCAATTCAGAATGATTTTATTTTGAATGGATTCAATTTGCAAGGCAGTTTGCATGAATTTTAAACAAAAGAAATAACAAAAAAAAGTGATTTTTCTGATGGATTTGTGCCTTAGAGTAATATTGAATAAAATTCAGGAATAAGATACAGGAATAATCTATGATTTTGGGAAATATCTGCAATTCTTAGCATTGGCAATTGTCTTGGGTTTTTGGGAATTGTGATTCAGCAACATATCAAAGCTAAAGGAATGAACCAGACAATTTGACAAAGAAATTAAGATCTACTATGAAAGATGGCCTGGTAAATAACAAAACAAGAATTAGCATCCAGTACAGAGAACTGAACCTGAAGGCTTTTGAATTGTGTATTGGTAGAGCTGAATCATAAAATTGTAGTCTACAACTGCAAAACTGCAAGACTGTCTTAATTACTGTTATGTTGTTTTATTTTTAAAAAGACCACTTTTAAAGTCAGGGGCAGCCAATTGATTATTTAATAATGCAATTTTATAGTATGAACATTTAAAAAATTTCAACTGAAATATTTCAACTTCCTCAATACATTATAGGCTTCTGTGCATGTGTAAAATCCTTTTCCAAATTTTAGGTAAAATACCATACATAAAATCTCATTTTATACACACACACGCCTAATCGTCTTTTTGCTACTTTATGCAAATGGCAAGCCCTTTGAGATTTAATAGACATTCTATTTTTCATAGACTTTTCATTAGTCTGTTAAATTGAGGATTCATTTATTTCATTCTCAAGTAAAATATATGATTGTGTAAAAGCACTGTCTCTTTACATTATGAAGTTCAGCGTCTAAGCTGCAGAGTCTTGGGGAAATTTCTGTCCATCTATAGAACCTAACTGGAATTACTGCTGGAATCCATACTCCCTGTTAATACCATCAGTGTCCTTCAGTATATAATATTGGTCATACTGAATACAATATTCTGACATTTCATTACCTTTTTTCACATTCCCAGGATCTATAACTAATATAGAGGTAAACATAAAAGCTATGGCTTCCTGTTTTAACGACCTCTGATACTTAACAAAATGTGAGGAATTGAATATAGAGCTAAATGATGGAAGAGTACAGAGAATTAATTCAAAAACAATGGACAGCATAGTGGACAGAGAAGCTATGTAACTAAATGCCCATTTCCCTTTTTATTTTCTATTGCCAGCCCCATTTCATTTAGATATTCTCTAAGTTATGTAGCAATTGAGTAAAGAAATAAGAGAAGAAATGGTTGTATTTCTGCTGACAATGCACAAACATAAACTAATCCTGATTGTTCCACTTTACTATATTAACATCTAAATGACTTTATCTTTTACCCTGCAGGTGGTTCACACCTAAGGAAATAGAAGTTATTGTGACTTGCCCAATAATTAAATATAAGCTTTTTAAAACTGCCATCCATACAACTGTACTATAGTGATTTCTGTAATGTTGTAATTTTCCAATATATTGGCAAGACAGATACTTCAATGTAATAAATAGTTCAAAGCATTTTTTGTTTTTGTTTTTCAAGGTAAAATGTCTCAGCTAAACCCAAAGACATGCTAAACTTTGCTAATTTTAAATTTGGTTCATTTTAGGTACGTTATACAACATATCACTATAGAATGTAGACTATGTCATAATATATTTTGCGATGCATTGTTGAAAATGACTTAAGTTGGATATTTCACAAATATTCTCAGAATGTTTTATCTGGGTTGTATTTTCCTTCACTGAACACCACTTCCTATATATTGTTATGTACTACTCTTAGATAGCAAAATTAAAAAAGTGATCGTTGGAAGAAAATTTTCTGTGTTCGTTTCCCAGCTGGGAAGCAGTCACCAATGCTGAGAAGAAATAGACATGAAAGCCAGCTGCCAGAAAAGGGATCCTTTAATTCAGAAAGGCAAGAAAAGTAGCTGGAGCGTTCCTGGTTTACAAGCAAACTTGAAAGTGTGACTCTGAGCCTTTTATGCTTAATTCCCCTTTGAAGCTCCTGCAGCTTGATGGGTTTTTATGCATTTCTGATTGCCCTGGTTTTGTTTCCCTGGATTAATCTTGGTCCCAGGTCTTTAGTTTTTCCTGTTCTTAATCCTGTCAGGGAGGCAGGAAAAAGGGAGTTTCAGTTTACCTTGGAGAGTTTATTTTTAGCCTGATTCTTCTTATCTTAATGGCTCTTCTTAAGTCTTCCTTTCAGCTGGTGCTTTTGCCTGGGGTTTTCTCAGTGGTGGGATTCAAATTTCTTTACTACCGGTTCTGTGGGCATGGCTTGGTGGTCATGTGACTGGGTAGGCATGGCTTGGTGGTCATGTGACTGGATGGGTGTGGCTTGGTGGTCATGTGACTGGATGGGCATGGCCAACTTGATGTCACTCATGTCAAGGGGTGCTTTGCCTAGCATCTTCTCACCTCAAAGACATACAATTTCCCTGTATTTATTTACCACTACTGAACATCCAAAATACACTATTTAATCCTATGTACAGTCAGGTCCAGAAATATTGGGACATCGACACAATTCTAACATCTTTGGCTCTATACACCACCACAATGGAATTGGAATGAAACAAACACGTGCGTTAACTGCAGACTGTCAGCTTTAATTTGAGGGTATGTACATCCAACTCAGGTGAACTGTGTAGGACTTACAGCAGTTTGTATATGTGCCTCCCACTTGTTAAGGGACCAAAGGTAATGGGACAATTGGCTTCTCAGCTGTTCCATGGCCAGGGGTCTGATATTCCCTCATTACCCCAATTACAATGTGCAGATAAAAGGCCCAGAGTTCATTTCAAGTGTGCTATTTGCATATGGAATCTGTTGCTGTCAACTCTCAAGATGAGATCCAAAGAGCTGTCACTATCAGTGAAGCAAGCCATCATTAGGCTGAAGAAACAAAACAAACTCATCAGACAGATAGCAAGAACATTAGGCGTGGCCAAAACAACTGTTTGGAACATTCTCAAAAAGAAGGAATGCACCGGTGAGCTCAGCAACACCAAGAGCCAGGAGACCACGGAAAACAAGTGTGGTGGATGACCGAAGAATTCTTTCCCTGGTGAAGAAAACACCCTTCACAACAGTTGGCCAGATCAAGAACACTCTCCAGGAGGTAGGTGTATGTGTGTCAAAGTCAACAATCAAAAGAAGACTTCACCAGAGTGAATACAGAGGGTTCACCACAAGATGTAAACCATTGGTGAGCCTCAAAAACAGGAAGGCCAGATTAGAGTTTGCCAAACAACATCTAACAAAGCCTTCACAGTTCTGGAACAAGATCCTATGGACAGATGAGACCAAGATCAACTTGTACCAGAGTGATGGGAAGAGAAGAGTATGGAGAAGGAAAGGAATTGCTCATGATCCTAAGCATACCACCTCATCAGTGAAGCATGGTGGTGGTAGTGTCATGGCGTGGGCATGTATGGCTGCCAATGGAACTGGTTCTCTTGTATTTATTGATGATGTGACTGCTGACAAAAGCAGCAGGATGAATTCTGAAGTGTTTTGGGCAATATTATCTGCTCACATTCAGCCAAATGCTGCAGAACTCATTGGACGGCGCTTCACAGTGCAGATGGACAATGACCCAAAGCATACTACAAAAGCAACCAAAGAGTTTTTGAAGGGACAGAAGTGGAATGTTATGCAATGGCCAAGTCAATCACCTGACCTGAATCCCATTGAGCATGCATTTCACTTGCTGAAGACAAAACTGAAGGGAAAATGCCCCAAGAACAAGCAGGAACTGAAGACAGTTGCAGTAGA
This sequence comes from Pantherophis guttatus, assembly GCF_059756535.1. Classification (NCBI taxonomy): domain Eukaryota; kingdom Metazoa; phylum Chordata; class Lepidosauria; order Squamata; family Colubridae; genus Pantherophis; species Pantherophis guttatus. Next base: position 40,192,403 of record NC_142066.1, on the reverse strand, counting down.
GGCCTGGCAGAGCATCACCAGAGATGAAACCCAGCGTCTGATGATGTCTATGCGTTCCAGACTTCAGGCTGTGATTGATTGCAAAGGATTTGCAATCAAGTATTAAGAAGGAAAAGTTTGATTTATGATTATTATTCTGTCCCATTACTCTTGGTCCCTTAACAAGTGGGAGGCACATATGCAAACTGCTGTAAGTCCTACACCGTTCACCTGAGTTGGATGTACATACCCTCAAATTAAAGCTGACAGTCTGCAGTTAAAGCACATTGTGTTTGTTTCATTCCAACTCCATTGTGGTGATGTATAGAGCCAAAGATGTTAGAATTATGTCGATGTCCCAATATTTCTGGACCTGACTGTATATAGGCCATATGTGTACATACATATTACATAGTATAGAGTGTGTATAGGCACACAAAAAGATACATTTACTATATATACTGTATGCGTATGTACACACACACATACACAAACACAGCTCTTCTAAAACTATACACATTCAACCTCACTTACTGCATTTGGAAAAACACATCCAGAATCCACTTTCTGCCACACATTTAAGTATAACTTTTGTACATTAGAACATTACACACACCTTCAGATTTACTTCCCTAGCCTGCACATGGCCCAGAAGATGTCATGGATTGAGTAAAAAGTGGCAAAACTCACTTAACTCTTAACTGCTCTTGCTTAGCAACCAAATTTTGGGCTCAATTGTGGTCATAAGTGAAAGACTATCTCTGCTTTTCTCTGCATGGCAACCTTGTCCTAGTAAACTCTTTCCCTTTTCTGGCAATTTTCCTCTCTGTTAGAGGCACCAAAATAATCCAGATGATATAAGGCAGTGTTGGTGAATCTTTTATTCACCAAGTGTCGAATAGGTATATGCTTTGTGTGCTTTGTGCCATCCGCACTAATGTGTGGCTCCTCCCCCATGCGCTGCATGTGCAACTGCACCATCTGTGCATGCACAGCTTTCTCGTGTGCCCCACTGGGTGTTGCGCGTGCAACCACACCATCTGCGCATGGGCAGTTTTCATGCAGTGCGCATGCAATTGCACCATCTGCACATGCGTGCAGGTTTCACACAGCTCCATGTGCTGCACATGCAATCACACCATCTGTGCATGCATGTGGTTTTCACACAGTGTGTGCATGAATGCCATCTGTGCATGTGTGCGCTGTGCACCAGTACTTTCATGCGCATGCGCAAATGTGCACATATGCGCAGGAGAGCTCTGAGACCAGCTGGGTCCCCTGAATTGCGCACATGCACACTGGAGGCCCGAACACTAGCTGGGGCGTGCGTGTACGCAGAGCTGCAGGCGAGTTGGGCGGCAGTTTGCGTGCCTGGAAAAATGGTTCTGCGTGCCACTTCTGGCATGCGTACCATAGGTTCGCTATTACGGATACAAGATCTCCTGCTGGATCGGGGGTTGGACTAGAAGAGGACCTCCGAGATCCTTTCTAGCCCTAGATTGCTGTGCTGTTTCAAAGAGTCTTCTGAAGCCAGATTTGTGGTCCTTCCTTCGTCTCCTTTTTTTCCTCCCTCCATGTATGGTATGCATGTATGTATCCATCCAACTATATCTCATTCACATTCTCCTCCCTTTATTTTCCCTTCCTTCCCTTCCTCTTTTTTAGTCAATCCCTTTTCTTCCTCTTTCTCTCTCCCTTCTCTCTTTCTTTTTCTTTCTTTCTCTGTCTCTCTCTTTCTACCCCTTCCCTTCCTGCTTCCCTCTCTCCTTCTAAAGTTAGGAGACCCACCTGAAACAAAAACTCCTTTGGATGGAACCAGCCATTACACACACACACACACACACACACACACACACACACACATTTCCAAACAGCTCTTGTTTGCTTTCAGTGGCAGGCCGGTCGCCAAAGTATTTTCCAGGCGCCCAGCAGCATTGCTTGCCTCCCAGGAAATCCCGGCTGATTACAGACTGGGACGTACACACCATGCTGGTGGCGCAACTGGATCAGTGCCTCTTCTGTGTAAGCAAGCCGCTCTCTCTGGAGCAGCCGTGAGGAGAAGGTGGACTTGAGGAGAGTTGGAAGGGGCAGAGGGCGGGAGGCTTCTTTACATCGCATGTTGGAATCCCCTGCGACAGAGAGAAAGGTGACGAGGGTCCTTCTTGGTGGCCGTGGCTGCTGCATCGGCCGAGATGTAGAGATTGCCCTCACTCGCCCAGAGGACTTGCAGGAGTTTTCTCCAGCACCATAGTTCAAAGGCCTCAATTCTTTGACGCTGAGCCTTCCTTATGATCCAACTTTCACAGCCATACATTACAACTGGGAAAACCATAGCCTTGACTATACACACTTTTGTTGGCAGGGTGATGTCTCTGCTTTTTAGTATGCCGTCTAGATTTGTCATAACTTCCTCCCCAGGAGCAAACTTCTTTTAATTTCTTGGCTGTAGTCTTCATCTGTGGTGATCTTGGAGCCCAGGAAAATATAATCTGTCACTACCACCATAAAATATATATTGTGTAGCATATTTATTTATTTATTTATTTATTAAATTTATATACCGCCCTATTCCTAAGGGACTCAGGGCGGTGAACAGCGAACGATAAAAATACATGTAATACAAACGTTAATAATAAAAAACCAATTAAAATATACTAAACATTCTGGTCCTAGATAATTCAAGACATCCCAGTTTAAAATAAAATCAAAAAGCAATATAAAGGGAAAGTTAGGCCAGGCCGGCCTGCTGAAACAGGAATGTTTTGAGGGCACGGCGGAAAGTGCGCAGATCCGGAATCTTCTGTATCTCTGGGGGGAGCTCGTTCCAGATGGTGGGTGCCCCCACAGAAAAGGCTCTCCCCCTGGGGGCCGCCAGTCGACATTGTTTGGCTGACGGCACCCTGAGAAGCCCCTCTCTATGGGAGCGTACTGGGCGGTGAGAGGCTATTGGTGGCAGAAGGCGGTCTCGTAAGTACCCCGGTCCTAAGCCATGGACTGCTCTAAAGGTGGTAACTAAGACCTTGAAGCGCACCCGGAAGACCACAGGGAGCCAGTGCAGCTCGCGCAGGAGGGGAGCCACATGGGAGCGCCATGCTGCTCCCATAACTACCCGCGCGGCCGCATTCTGGACCAGCTGGAGCCTCCGGGTTCTCTTCAAGGGGAGCCCCATGTAGAGAGCATTACAGTAGTCCAGGCGTGAAGTGACGAGGGCATGAGTGACCGTTTTTAACGAGTCCCGATCCAGAAAGGGACGCAACTGGCGAATCAGGCGAACCTGATAAAAAGACCTCCCGGCCACAGCTGTCAAGTGTTCTTCTAAAGACAGCCGTGAGTCCAAGAGGACGCCTAAGTTGCGAACCCTCTCCGTGGGGGGCAATGACTCATCCCCAATAGTCAGTGATGGCACCAACTGACTATATCGGGACGTCGGAAACCACAGCCACTCGGTCTTGGATGGGTTGAGCCTGAGTCTGTTCCTCCCCATCCAGATCCGTACAGCCTCCAGGCACTGGGACATCACTTTAAGGGCATCATTAGGGTGGTCCGGGGTGGAGATGTATAGCTGAGTATCATCAGCATACTGATGATACTTCACCCCAAAACCACGGATGATCTCACCCAGCGGCTTCACATAAATGTTGAACAGAAGGGGTGAGAGAACCGACCCCTGTGGCACCCCACATACAAGGGGCCTCGGGGTCGACCTCTGCCCCCGTCAACACAGACTGCGACCGATCAGATAGAAAGGAGGAGAACCACCGCAACACGGTGCCTCCCACCCCTAACTCTTCCAACCGGTGCAGCATGATACCATGGTCGATGGTATCAAAAGCCGCTGAGAGGTCTAATAGGACCAGGATAGAGGAGCAACCCCTGTCCCGGGCCCTCCAGAGATCATCTACCAATGCGACCAATGCCGTTTCCGTGCTGTATCCAGGCCTGAAGCCCGACTGGAATGGATCTAGATAAGCCGATTCATCCAAGTACTGAGGAAGCTGTCGCGCAACCACACTCTCAACAACCTTCGCAATGAAGCGAAGGTTGGAGACTGGACGGTAATTAGCCAACACTGCTGGGTCCAGAGAAGGCTTCTTGAGGAGAGGCCTCAACACCGCCTCCTTCAAGGCAGCAGGGAAGACACCCTCTCTCAAGGAAGCATTTATAATCCCCTGGAGCCAGCCTCGTGTAACCTCCCGAGAGGCCAGCACCAGCCAGGAGGGACACGGGTCCAATAAACATGTGGCCGCGCTTAGTCTGCCCAGTATCTTGTCCACGTTTTCCAGAGTCACAGAATCAAACTCTTCCCAGATAATATTCTCAAGACTTGCCTCCATCCTCCCTCCCGAATCTACCCAGTCAGAGTCCAAATTTTCCCGAATCTGAGCGATTTTGTCATACAAATATTGTACGAAGTCCTCGGCTCTACCCTCCATAAATCTTCATTAAGCTTTTCAGTACTTGTGCAAAGTAATTTTCAGTTCATGAAAATGTGCATCTTCATCCAAATATATTTATTAAATATTGCAGAATTTTAAGCACATACTATTTATCCTTATTTCTCTAAGCGCTCAATAATCAGCAAAACATGAAAAAAAAATGTTGTGGATCAAACTTCACTGGTATATGAATCCCCAACAAAGCTTAGCATCTCTTGTATAATGCATTCATACATTATATCAAACAAGCCACTGGGAAATATATTGTGTGAACTCAAGCTATACCGGTTTATAAATTTCTCCTTCCATTCAGTTGTGTCCAATTTTCAGACTACCTGGAAAAGCCTCTGCAGTTTTATTGGCAAGGTTTTCCAAGTGATTTGCTATTGCCTCCTGGCTAGGGCCAGCTTTGTGCCTAAAATTAGGTGTTAGTTATCACCTTTAAAGCGCTCCATGGCTTAGGACCTGGGTACCTACGAGACCGTCTTTTGCCACCAATAGCCTCCCACCGACCAGTTCGTTCTCACAGGGAGGGACTACTCAGGGTACCGTCAGTCAAATTATGTCGACTGGCGACTCCCAGGGGAAGGGCCTTCTCTGTGGGGGCTCCAACCCTTTGGAATGAACTGCCCCCGGAGATACGGAATATCCCTGATCTCCGTGCTTTCCGCCGTGCCCTCAAGACCCTGATGTTCCAACAGGCAGGGCTAAACATACAAACATGCGAATGATTTTTTAAATGTTATCTAATTCTGGGTTTTATTTAATTGACCAAACTAAGTAACAATTTTAATTAGCAATTTTATGATGTTTGTGTGTCTATATTTTTCTTGACTGTACACCGCCTTGAGTCCTATGGGAGAAAGGCGGTATAGAAATATAATAAATAAATAAATAAATAAAATGGGACTAGAAACCATAGTCTCCCCATTGCTTGTTTGATGCATTAACCACAACACTAAAGTAGTTCTGTTTGTAAACTACAGTGTATATGTGAGCCCAGTTACTGTGGATTCAAAATAGCCATTTAAGTTTAACGTGTGAACTCTGGCTTGTTTTGTCTAATGGCATTCGTAATTTATAAATTCACCTACCATTTTAAAAAATTAGCTCAAAAAGCTGGTTAGTCTGTGCTTACATTTCTCTCTCTCCATATACTAGTGTCACTTGAGAATCTTATTTGCAGTCACCTAGGAAACAGTATAGCAACCTAAAAGCTTCACCCTTTTCAGCCATTTACTGTACTGCCTGAGAAAAGGGCAGTTTGGTTTCCAACATGGAGGCTGAGAAGCATTCGCTCAGGCAGCCGCACAGATGGACTTCAATGATTGGCTCGACCCTCCAGGTAGCTTCTGAGTTTCAGGCATTTACTGGCTGTTTTTCTGCCAATCCCAAACCCCGCTCCCTTTCAGCCCGGATGAATTCCAGGTTGCCATGGTTTCAATCTCTTAAACCTTATGACCAACCCCTTTTCTAAAAGGCGAACCTAGACCTTTTCCGTTTCTGATTTGTTCTCCGATAAAAATCTAAACAAATCTACTCGAATCCCATTGGATAGATACCTGTTTCTCCTTTATTTGAACTTTCCTTAAAAAAAAAAAGTCCTTGACTATTGGTTGGGTTGAACGTCTATCTGTAACGCAACACCCTTTCTGAAGATACGGTCCAATTGGGCGGAGAACAGTAAAAAAAAAAAGGCAGGAAAAATAACCCTTCTTTAAACAGCTTGGCCCAAGTCCCCGCCGCTCTCCCTCCCCCCCCCGCCTCAAATTACCCGTGGTTCAGTCGGCGAAGTGGGAGGGGCACAAGGAGGAGGGGCACCGAAGCGAGCGAGCGAGCAGTCACAGGGTCAGGCCTCCTTCTGTGACGGTGAGCTGCGCGCGCTGCTTTCGTTGTCTAGAGACCTCGCGTGCAGCGCCTTCCAGGTCCCAGCGGTTCTAAGGCTCGCGAGGTCCGACTCCTGCACGCGCCAACCTTTTCGCGGCTTTTCGGCTTGGTGCCGGAGATCATTAGTAGAAGCAGCAGAAGCAGCTCCGGTACGGTGATGTCGGCCTCTGGGACTGCAACGGTCTCTACTCCGGCGGAAGCCGGCGGAGGCGGCGCCGCCGGGGACAAGCAACGCTCCTCCTCTTCGTCTGCTCCGCTCAACGTGGAAGGAATCGACTTGCTGGAGAAATGCGGCGTGTGCCGAGAGCGGCTTCGCTCCGAGCGCGACCCGCGGCTCCTCCCTTGCCTCCATACCGTCTGCAAGGAGTGCATCAAAGTCGAGACCGTCTCGGGCGGCAACAACAAGGATGGGCAAGGTAAGAAGTGGCGAGCTCCGGGAGGGGAGAGCCCGGAATCTCTTTTCCTATTGGAAAAGCAGAGGAATGCTGGCCCTCTTTTGCAAAGGGAGAAAGAAGGGGGGGGGAAGGTTTTGCAATGGGCGGAGATGCAAACATGCTCTTGCTGAGAGCTTTTATTATTTTCCTGTTCTCCCCGCTGTTTGCTTGCAGCACCAGAGAGTTGTCTCTCGATGGGGCTTGGAGGCACTTCTTGCCCGCGGGTTGGATCCCGCGCCTAAAGGGTGGGGTTTTTTTTATTTTGTGGGTTTTGGTGGGGTGGGGGTGGGAGGGCCCCCCGAGTAGTTGTGCATTGGACGCCTGTAAGATTGGTGTGAAAAAAATGGAGGAAAGGGAAAAGGGGCGGTGAACGAAGGCGGGAGATGGTGGGGAAAAGCACGCACGAGGCGGGGGATGGATGAGTCTCGTCCTTGGATCTTTCTTTCAGCTGTGAGCCTTTCTTAGCGAGAGAACCTGTTGCGGTGGGGGTGGGGCGCACTTTGCATTAGCTTGCTTTTGCTTAAGCAGGAAAGGGGGCTTGGGAAGGGGGGGGGAGAAATCATTTGCTTCCCCGCGGGAAGGACGGATATATGGCGGCGGGGGATGCAGCCGGAGAGGCGTGGCCATGCGCATTCCGACGAGTCGAGTTTGCTCAGCTTTGGAGCGCCTATCGCGAGAAGTGGAGCCCGGGAGGGGATGGGGGAGGGAGTGGGGAGGCCACAGGGCCCCCCCCCTTTTAAGTAAGGCTGCTTTTATCAACAGGGTGAAAACCTCTGGAAGTGTCCGCCGCAATGCATTTTAGGAAGTAGCTTTCTTAATCCGTTGCACCTGGTTGTATTTTCACCACATGGCGGGTTGTAAAATCGCAAACCCGTCTTTTAGCTAATTCATTGTATTTTGGCGGCAGCCACCCCGCCTCCTCAAATTTATATTGCTTGCGAAATCGCAGTTAAATTACTATACTTTTTTTTTTAATGAGTATATTTCGGCATTTTGTATGCCTGCCTAATCAGAAATATTGGAATTTTAAAGAATGAATAAATGATTATTTTGTTTCAGTTCTTTCCTGATTTTTATCTCCTGTATTTTTGTCTGAAAAGAAAATCAAGCCCCCCTCCCCCCCAAATCTTTAGTTGACAAAAGATTTGGGTTGTTTCACACTACAGTGTTATCCAGCAGAGTGGCCCAAGATTCGTTGTCCAGCTCTCATTTGAGCATCTCCCAAGATGCATAATAATAATAATAATAATAATAATAATAAAGAGTGGTTTCAGGACCAGATTTACTCCCAGAAAGAAGGAGGCCTCCTGCCATATCTAGTTCTTGTTTAATTAAAAGCGTGACTACTTTCTGGGGAAAACTACTTTCTGGAGAGATGATTGAATCTGGCATATATTGTAGTCAAGCAAACAATGCTATAGCATATAAATGTAAAGATATACTTCAGAATGCTGTTTTAAAGTAGAATAGTATCAACTTGTCCCTCTCTTCCAGAAATAAAATAAATCTGTTCTCTTTTAGAAGCCTGGAGAGAAGTTGGCGTCAAAAGAAAGGAGTGGGGAAGTGATGGATATCTAAGGAATTCTAAAAATAGGGCAGGCAAACTGCTGTGGAAAGAAAGTTTTGATGGTAAAGAGTGGTCAATGATCAGAGGAATTTGAACACACCTGTGTTTCCCAAAACTCCCAAATGTATCTCTGTTCACAGTCAGCAAAGGTCACCTCAAATTTGTTAAAAGATAATGGATGGCAATCATGTATTCTTTATAGATTTAATGTATCTCAAAACTAGTGGAAAACATTGGCCTAAAGAGGAAAATACCATGTATTTTGGATATATCATGAGAGGTAGCATGGTCAAGCCCTAACAACATCAGTCTTAGACTCTCATTTTTAGTTACATTTCTGAGTTATGTTAATTGAATAAAAAAGCATCCAATTTTTAAAAATCCATCTCAGTTTAAAACTATGTAATTGCAGATTCATGAATGGAGATTTTCTTCAAACAGAGGATTGCATTGGAACGAGTCATATTACCTTTTAATGGCTTATTGGTGACTGGAAGGATGCTCAAATTTTCATTATCTTGTTTATTGGTTTGTTAACTCTACAGATTATAATGCCATTAAAAATTAGTCTTCAGTGCAACCAGAATGAAACAGAAAGTTCCAGAAATAAGCACAATATGGGCATGCATTCCCACGTTTGCATTATAACATTTTTCATTTCTCTAATGTTAATCTTTTTTTTTTTTTTTAATTTGATTTATATGCTGCCCTTCTCCAGAGACTCAGGGCGGCTTACAATGCGTTAAGCAATAGCCTTCATACTTTTGTATATTTATACAAATTTACCTACCTTAGAAAGGATGGAAGGCTGAGTCAACCTTGAGCCTGGTGAGAGTCGAACTAACTTCGAATCTGGCTTCTAATTACCTTTTATCTTGACAGTTAAAATTAAAAAATCCCAAGACTGTCCAAATTTCAAAATGGGTTATGGAACCTTTTGAAAACTTAAGGGCTTGCATATAGAGGTGGTCCTTGACTTACAACAGTTCATTTAGTAACTCTTCAAAGTTACAACGTCACTGAAAAAAGTTTTCACACTTATGACCCCTGTAACAACCCCACGGTCATGTGATTTATATTCAGATGCTCAACAACTGACTCACATTTATGACGGTTGCATTGTCCTGGAGTTATGTGATCCCATTTTGCTACCTAAAGTCAATGGAGAAACTAGATTCACTTTACAGCCGTGTTAACTATCTTAACTGCAGTGATTCACTTAAGAAATGTAAGAAAAGTAGTAAAATGGGGCAAAACTCACATAACAAATCTCTTACTTAACATAAATTTTGAGCTCAATTGTCATAACTTGAGGACTACCTATAGTGCTAAATGAAGTCTTCGGGACACAAATATCCTCTTTGTATGCAGTGAAAGTATAAAATATTTAAGTCCTTACTTGGATGGAAAAAGAAAACTGCTGGGTGGACTATTTGTATCAAGCAAGCATGCTCCTGATCTCTCCTTTTCTGGGAAATTGAGCACACTGCAGATATAATGCTGGATGCTAGTTTTCCAAATAAATGAAGAAGTTCAAAAATCTGGAGTGACAGGCTATCTAGCAGAACTGGGCTGAGAGTGTGGAAACGCTTGGATATATCATAATTTTTCAACCCTGCCTATTTTACAGGCTTATTGTGGGGAGATTGGAAGGACTGATATGTATATTTTCTTGAATTCATGAAGGAAAGAAAATACAATTTCCATATTCGGGCTTGGCCTGGTATATTCATGCAGTGGGCTAAGGTGACATAAGTCTTTCCTAATACACCTTAAAATGACAAAATGCAGGTAAAGAATGTTCTGTTTGAATAATTTACAGCAGACAAAAAGGTACACAGGGCAGACTCTGCCTGTGGCAAGATAATTTCCTAGGTAAGTGCCCCAGAGCCATATAGAGCTTTATACAATTACTTAGAGCTGCATTTGAAAACACTGATAACCAATGAAGTCCTGGTGATGATGTGATATGACACTAGTGGATCTGCCCAATAAACATCCACTGGCTATAACTCCTGAATGATCTTATTATAATTACATTTAATTTGCAACCTGAAGTTCTGTAGCATTTCTTAGATTACACCTAGTCTGCATTTTTGGCTTTTAGCAGGAGTTGGGCAACATAGAGACCTGTCTTTGATGTGCTGCGGCTTTGAGCTGAGCTTGTTCAGTTTTCTGATTCCCATTCCACTTGTAATATATCTTCCAGATTTGATTGCTTCTTACATCAGGCACATTTACACTTACATTTAAAATATGACGTGTTATGAATGTGTTCTTTCTCTTTCATCTAGGTCAGCAAAGGCACGTTTGTACTGGAAGGAGTAATATACTAAACAATCCTCTAAGGGTCATTGAATTGGCTGGCCAACATATATGATTATTAAGAGGGTGGAGGTTATTGCAATTGAATAAGGGCTTTAAGGGGCGTGTATGTAAAAGTATAGAGTAACTCCCAAAACCAATATTTTTGTGTAACTTTAATATTTTGAGTAGGAGCAGAATTGAGGGGGGAAAGTCCTCGTATAGTAGTCACAACAGGCAAGATCATGCACACCTGATCCTTTTATTCTTTTGAATTTTGTGTGGGTATGTGTAAGAGAGAAAGATAGAATGCAGCAGCTGAAAACTTTGCAATCCTGCCATACCTTCACCAAGACATGCACTGTATTGTTTGTTTAACTTTGATAACTACAGTGGAGACAGGCTGGGAGAATAATAGATAAAAAGCTTTTCGACACACAAAAAATTATGGGTATAAGAGTAGAGACAAAGAGAAAGGGGGATCATGTGCTGGCAGGAAGAGTTGGCTAGGTTGTTTGGGGTTTTTGGGAAGTGATGGCTGGCAAATCATAATGGATTAGTAACTTTAACTGCTGAAGACAAACTTGTTCCAGAGTCAGGCTAATTGCTGAAGGATTTCAGAAGGCTACTGAAGAAAGGAAGTGACCAAGCAACATGTGGGAAGATAATCCATTGTGAGATCATTTTCCAGAGGAAGATCAAAGAACACAAAAGTCCTACTAGTCCAAAGTGCCTGTCAAGTATAATTAATGTCCTGCTTAATTCTTAAGAGAATGGAGGTGGGGGAGTGGGCTTACAAATAGCTACTAACGGTACAGATTTAACTAACTACACTACAGGCAAAAAATAGTTAACTTAGAAATGCTTGAACTTCATAAATCAATTCATTGTTTTGTTGCCTCCTTATCACAAAAGAGATGGAAAGGCAGCAGGAGAGTGGAGGAGAAACAGGATGTAATAATTGTTTTAAGTCTTGGCTGAAATGCTGCTTGAGTGAAAAAAAATCTGCATTGCTGAATGAAACACATTGCTTTCCTTATAAATAAAGGGGGGTGGGGAAGAGAAACCCCAAAAGATCTTCAGAATAGTTTGGTCTAGTGGTTAAGGCACCAGGCTTAAAAACCAAGAAACAGTTTAGTCCCACCTTGGACATGAAAACTGACTGGTGACTGCACCAATTGCTCTCTCAGCATAGCTCACCTCACCTACAGGGTAGTTATGGGGGATAGGGAGGAGTTGTTAGCATTTCACTGTTTTGAGTTTACTTTTAAAAACAATAAAGGTGGAATTTGAAAAAATAGCTTTATTTATATCCTGCCTTTATTTTTATAAGTAACTCAATGTGGGGAGCATATCCAACACCCATTCCTCCTATTTTCCCTACAACAGGGGAGGGGGTTGGACTGAGAGAGACTTGACTGGCCCAAAATCATCCAGCTGGCTTTCATGCCTAAGGCAGGATTTGAATCTCCCACTTTCTAGCCGGATGCCTTAACCACTAGACCAAACTGTTCGCCAGTCCTGCCCCAATTTGGTCCCTTAAGTAAGAACGATCCTCTACTTCATTTAGTGTGAAGGGTTTGCTTTAGTAAAGGCCAAGTAGATTACAGTATAGCAGAGTTAGAACTGAAATTCGAACCAAACTTTCCCAGTTAATGTTCCCCATTCAGTTCTTCCCCAGATCCTCCCCCTTGCAAGTCTCTTATTGTCCAAGAATATTTGAATAAATTGCTTTAGAAACTTCAGTTCCTCCCCCTTGCAAGTCCCTTATTGTCCAATAGAATTTGAATAAATTGTTTTGGAAACTGTCTCTTTAACAGCCCTTTGCATTCCATTCCCAGTGCTTTGTCCTTGAGATGGCGTCTCTAGAAGATAAGATGAGTAGTTAGCCTTCCCTCCTCCAGACAGGCTCCCTGCCTTGGCAAGCTAGCAAATGGTGGGGGTTTCGATATTGGTTGTCAAAATTTCCAACCCCCCCCCCCCCATATGAATGAATAGATGTCTGGCACAGTTAGACGGCTAAGATTTTAAAGGCCACATGTTCATTTGTCCAGAGCACTACTGTAGCAGACTGGCTGATCAGTCAGTCACTATAGCGTTCTGATAGGTGGAAAGCAGCAAGAAATTGAAAAAAGCACCAATATAGCAATGCAGTTTATCCCCCCCCCCCCTTTTCCCGGTTCTTCAAATGTCAGGTCTGATTCTGGTGTTGGCCCTTTAATTGCATCCCCATAAAAATAACTTATCTACATTGGAAGGAATGGGAAAGAATAGAAGTCTAAAGAACTCTCTCCAACAGTTTTGATGAGAGTCGATTATCTGACAGCAGCCATAGCAAGGCAAGAACTGTACAATATGTCCTTAGTACCATTTTCAGATCAATAGCTACCTCCTGCCAGGGACTGTATCTTCCCTTGATGAATCTCTCAGGACCTCAGGCTAGGCTATAGATTTGTATAGGTTTTTTTTAAAAGGTATCCATTTTCTATTGTGCATGGCATGAGAAAAACACCTTTTTCTCATTTCTCTTTTAACTAAAAGCTGTGTGCGGGTTGCTATTTTGAGGTAATAAGAGAAGTTAAGACTTAACTATTTTTCTATTGAGATTTTGCAGGATTGTGTTTGATCAATCGACTTAAAGATCCGTGAACTTCAACTCCCACAATTCCTCTGACAGCATGCTGGCTGGAAAATTCTGGGAGTTGAAGTCTGCACATGTTCAAGCTGCCAACAATGAGAAACACGGGAGAAGACCTTTTAGTGAGAGTAAATGGTACTGAAAGTAGCACACAAAAAAGACTAAATCTTTTTTTCCTGTCTCCAGAAATAATAGAGGGTAAACACATCAGGAGATTTTTTTCCTCATATTATGCTAACTTGGCTGACAAGCAATTAAACCTTTTTGTGATAATATTCAAGAAAATAAAGTGTAAGTCATCTGGAACTGAAACTTGAGAACAGACTGTGAAATAATGTTATTCACTCTTTTGTTCTATTTAGAGCTAATATACTAAAGTATGTACAGATGAAAATGAGAGCAAAATAAGATGGAGTTAAAATAATTTGCATAATTAAATATACTACCTGCAGCTGTTTTCTATTCTTTCCTGGAAGATTCAGACTTTTGTTTAAGATAGAAGGTCTAGTTCAGTATATTTTGATGTAGGTAGATTTGTCCCAGAACTGTAAACTCAGCCCTATGGAAACCTTTTGTGCTCATATGCTTCAAACAAGGGCAATGCGTGTAACTGAATAAGACAGGTGAGTGAGTGTTAAAGCAAAGTTGCTCTCAGGCAAAACAATTTCTACATTAACATCTTAACAAACCTAACAAATTATTTTGATATATGTTCAACCATATTCTAAGATACTTATTCTTGCGTAGTAATGCTAAATACAAATCTTGGTTACTTTCTAAGGATAATGTCTGTCTTGCTTATATTGAATATATGAAGCTGCTTCTGAGTACCTATTAGCTAGTTAGCCTGGTTCATTAGTTGGGTATATGAGACATCTGTAGGGCGTCTTCTACTTCTGGATAGTTTTTCTGATATGGAAATCCTGTATACATGATATATGCATACACATCCTATCAGAATTTATTGTCTTGGTTCTATAAAAAATGCAGCTTTTTGCCTTGCTGAATTCTGCCCCATAATACCTTGGGGTACAGAATGCCATCATTTCTGATGGGGCCACTGCTAATTTCAAGGAGGATGCAGAGCAAGATGTCTTTTTAGCAAGAAACCACATATTACAATGAGATAAAACAGATTCATGCATGTGCATGTAAATGTTATTTGTGTGTAAAAAAAGTTTGAGGCAGACTTGTGCAAACTCATGAGATAATTTAAATTATGGCAGCAAATAATTGTTATGCTCAATAAATCCAAATGATTTTAATTGGATCTAGATCAGATAACATCAGGCGACGTGGGTAATGTGATCCAAACAACTTTTTTTCCCTACGGAAAATTTAAAACAAAATTGGTTTGGCATGGAAATTGCAACTTTATCACAGATTTTCATGGTGCTATACTATAATTTGATAATGAGTTATTTCCTGATACTGCCTTTGAAAAACCTTTAGAGGATTCCTTTTGAATTTAAATGACGAAAGCCCTGTTATAAACGTTTCTTTGTAAAATGGCTAAGAATAAGATTACTTGATGCAAGTTGCTGGGTCTGATGATGATGAAGATACTTTGGATAGTAAGTAACAGCAGTGAATAAGGAAATGACTAGGAGGAGGGGGAGAAAAAATATATTTGTTTTTTGGAGCCTGCACTATCGGATAAATTAATAGGTAGGTATACAAATGAGAGGCAAATTGAAAGAATTAATTGCTGGGGCCTGCAATTTAATAAACAGATAAGCAGGCCAGATATAGAAAGTAGAAATACTGAACTCTGAATATGCTTTTAAAACATTTTTATATAATTTTATCAAGTGAAAATATTGTTTATTTTATTGCTTTTATTTATTTAACTTGCCTTTTTGTCTGACCTTTTCTGAAATACTAGTTTTTAGGACTAATAAGATAACTTTCCAGATATCTGCTTCTATTTCTACTAATTCAAGGCCAAAAGTATGGAAAATAAGGCAATAACTGGAAGGTTATCAAATTTTCACTTGATAAGATTATATAAAAAGGCGCCTGTAAAGTTGGAGTAAAAGGATTTCTCAGAACAATATAGCAATGAACTATTTGCAAGGATTCTTTCTTTGGTCAACAAGAAGCAGTTCAGTTTAAAAACCATCCTGAAATAGTTGATTGTAGTTTTATTTATATTTTATTTGCCACATCTCCACTTACTCATTTTAGAAGAGAAGAATTAAACTGTAGACTTGTCTTTTTTATTGGATTATGTGCATATATTCTTGATGGTCAAGGTTGTGTGTATGGAAGATACTAGCTATTGCAGTGATAATTTGAATAATGAGTTGTGTGCCCTCCTATTGGTCATTGAGAAAGTCCAGTGAGGGGGACACACCTGGATGAAGGGGTAAGTGGGTTGGAGGCCCTTTGTGTTGAGAGCAAATGCTGGAGTGCTATAACTCCTGTCACCATTCCCAGGTTGGCTGCTAGTATCTGGACTGTATATTTGGGGGGAAGGACCCAAATATAAGTAAACCAGGATCTAACAGGAAGGCAGGGTTAGCAGGGGATGAAATCTCTGGGGTCTCAAGGGACAGGTTCTTACATCCAAATGGTGATGGACAGGGGACATTTCAACAGGAGCCAGAGAGTGGGGTCCACATGAGGAAGGCATCCCTGATGCTTAATACTGATGGTGTATTCTGATCAAGGCCCTGGTCAGCAAAGCATAATACTCCTACTCAAGAAACCATTACTAGACCCTACCATTCTACAATTTTCTTCCAGTCTCCCATCTCCCCATTTTAGGAAAGGTGGTTGAGAAGGAGATGGCATTGCAACTCCAGACGATCCTGGTGGAAACTGATTATCTGGACCCTTTTTAGTCATGTTTTGGGCCCAAATATTTCTAGCAGGAAATCTTTAGCCAGGGGTGTGACATAAGTATAAGTAATCATGTTATTAGTGGCAATATTATTCTGACTATTTATAAGCAAAATTTATAGAAAGATGAATAAATGGCATGAGGAAAAATGATCAGTATTTTGGCATAATACAAAATATTGATCAATCACTAGATGTTATTACATTTAAGAATCCATCTAGAGTGAGCAAGCAAGCTCCCCCACTCACTCACTTACCTGTTCCTAAAAGGTGTGAGCATAATTCTGCATAGATCTTCACATATTGGGTTAATATAATAATTATCTGAGCCTTGATTGCCAGTAAGTTAGTTTCCAAATTCAATTCAGTGCGCTGATTTTAATGGTAAATCAATCAGGTGCCATCTTATGTATGTAAAGTTCCTGAAAATGTGGCTAGAATGGTATTTGAAAAGAAGTGCTTTTTTTTCTATACACCTGTAGATTTCAAATTTCCTTTTTATCCCCCAGTGGTTGACTGCCCAGTTTGCAAGCATCAGTGTTATCTAAAAGACATTGTGGAGAATTACTTTTTGAGGGATGGTGACACTGAAGCTCTTGGTGATGCTAGAGATGCTAATCAGGTAATGTTTACTTTCTGAATGTGACTTGTCTATTTTACATCTCCAGAGCTGGGGATGAGACCTGCTTTTTAAAATTGATTGATTGATCAATAGCCTTTTCCTATTAGTGTTGCACTAGCTGTGAAGATAATGCCCCTGCCACCAGCTTTTGTGTGGAGTGCCAAGAGCCCCTGTGTGAGACATGTGTGGAGGCCCATCAGAGAGTGAAGTACACTAAGGACCATACAGTCCGATCCACAGGTATGCAGTAACACAAAGAGAAAGCCTCATGATCCTAATCACATAGGCTGGTATGGAAAAAATTGACTTGTGGGGTATGCTAAACAGATAAGGCATACAAATAATTGTGGCTGAGAAAAGTAATGAACATCCTTTGAACCTTACTAAACTTGGTTCACTGAAGTAAGCTATTTTCATATGCACATTGGCATCTCCTATATCCTTAGTCCCTGCAAGCCAAACTGTCCACATAAGTAACCATTCTGTTACTGTTTCTCTTGAGGCTCCTCTAAATCGCAGGCGAGGGAGAAGACTATCTACTGCTCTGTCCATAAACTTGAGCCTCTCGTTCTGTTCTGTGACACCTGTGACACCCTGACATGCCGGGACTGTCAGCTGAATGCTCACAAAGATCACCAGTAAGCTTTTCTGTAGATTGTATAATCATATTCCTATTAATTTTGGATGATTCTGCAGTTTTCTAGGAATGTAGGGTTCATTATCCTGGGCCAGCAGGATTAGTAGCCCTT
Source organism: Pantherophis guttatus (assembly GCF_059756535.1). Lineage (NCBI taxonomy): Eukaryota > Metazoa > Chordata > Lepidosauria > Squamata > Colubridae > Pantherophis > Pantherophis guttatus. The sequence continues at coordinate 40,174,943 of NC_142066.1, read as the reverse complement.
TCTGGTCTCTGATACTCCTGTCTGCCTTTGTGCCATATGATGAACTCTCCTCTCAACACATTTCTTTTAATGGTAATGATATCTGCATGAGAATATGGTGATTTTAATAGATTTAGTTCCATTTCCTGAGATTCTGAACATTTTTAATTTTTAAATTGATTATTGATAGGTACTGTTTGAGGACATTGCAAATGTTACTGTTTCTAGGTTTCAAGTGAGCATCCTAAATTTGCTTTTCCTTTATTTTTTGGAATACATATATGCACTTTCCATTACATGTTCTTAAATGTGCTTTAAAAAAAACAGCAAAAAATAGACACTCTGTCTTCAGCAGCTTTCATAAGTTTAGTTCTCCTTCTCCCCCTTTGTGAAAAAGGTAAAAAAAATCAATATAATGTGTTAGAAGGTAATTGAATGTGTGTGCTGTCCAGCAGATTGTCTTCTTTATGTCAGCAGTACTCTTCTTTCTCTGGCCTTGGTTGAAATGAGTAATTGATACAGGTAGTCCTTTGTTCAGTGACTGAACTTGCACCAATACTGAACAAGTTGTACTTATGACAGGTCCTTGGACTGCCAGTTGTGGCAATGATACTGCAGTCACACGATCATGATTTCTGATGCTCCTTGCTGGCTTCTCACAAGCAAAGTCAATGAGGAAGCCAGCAGGAAGTCAAGGGTTGCAGTCATGTGGGTCTGTTGTGGCCCGCCAGCTGCCAGCGGAGCCAGAGGTTGGGGAGGAACTTGGGCCAGTTCTGGAGTCTGGGAAAGGGTTAGGGCCGTCCTTCATTTCCCAGCTACCGGAGAGGCAGCTGCCTTTGGAAGCTGATATAAGTGAAGAGGAAGAACAGTTGGGGCCTGCTCCAGATGCACATATGTGCAGAGCAGTTAGGAGAGGTTAACAACAGGGCAAGGATTTGACTCAGGAAGCAACGTGGACTCTGAATGGCCTCTCCCTGGCTGGGGAATAAATGGAAGGAAACCTGGGAGCTCAAGGCCTTGCAGCTGGGAGCTCAAGGCCTTGCAATTATCTGCAATTATTGCAAGGAACTGATAAGGTCTGTTACTGCAGTTAACTCCTTGAAGGACTATTGCCTGGATTTTTTGGTGGGTGAATGCAATAAATTCACAAATAAAGAAGGGTTTTTCATGACAAGGAGTTTCTTGCTTGTGCTAAGGCTGGGTCAGAACAGGGTCTTCCTTTAACTATCCATGTAATCCTCAGTTAACAAAGGCAGTTATGACTGACAGAATAGCTGTCGCTAAATGGCACAGTCTCATGATGTCACACTTTATGACCATGTCATTTAACAGTGGCAACAGTGGTCTTGTTTGCTGTCAATTAACATTAAGTCCCTGTAATGTCAAATAGGTTGGGAAACTTTCTCCTGCAGTTGCTTAACTAACGGTGTGTATCTAGTGCACTTTCTGATGCTGCATTTTGATACAAATGTTTTGAATAATCTCTTTGTAGGTACCAGTTCTTGGATGATGCAGTCAAGAATCAACGCAAGATGCTGGCTTCATTGGTCAAGCGCCTTGGGGATAAAAATGCCAATCTCCAGAAGTCAACCAAGGAAGTGCGCACCTCGTAAGTGTCCTTTGCTAAGAAACACTGATCCATAAGTGTTTCCACTGACAAGTCTAAACCTTGAGGCAAGAAAAAGACAGCTCCTTCTGATGCATTCTAGTGGAGTTGGGCTATAAAATAAAAAACGCGTCATAGTTATGTGTCTTAACATCTAGCCTTATTAATCTTGAAGTTTGAGGATAAAATAGTGACATTAAGTGATGGATCTGAATTCTTTGTAAGAAGGATAAGCTGAATGTTACTATCTGCCCCTTATTTAGGAAAGGACAGTTGCAAGAAACACTATCTCTCAAGGACATATCTGTGAAGTAACCAAACTCAATGTGAACTTTTTTTTTTTTTATCAAGGACAGTTGGCCTTGCCAGAGTGTAAACAACTCCACTCAGCAGAGCCATAATTCATGAGTGCAGTCCTCCCTTTCAGTTCTCATGGGACTACATCAGCTCACTTCCCCATCCCAAATACCCGAGCCCCCCCCCCCACCTGTTATTATGGCAGCCGATAGCAAGCATGCTGAAGAAACCCATGCTGGTTATCTTGTGATGCATTATAAAGCCATGAACAGGTTTGGGGAGGTGCATATCTCTTCTTTAAAACCAGTATAATGTGACATCCATTTATACAATTAATAATAAATAAATTATAATAAAAATATAAATTAAATATAAGAAAGCTTCCTATTTGGAAAGAGAAATATTTCTATATTCTATTTCTGCTGCTATTCTTTGTGTCAGTCTTCTCTAACTTGGTATCTTCCACGGCTTTGGATTGCTGGTCTTTATATTCCCGGAAAATATCTTTTTTATATATAAATTTTATATTTATTTCCAAAGTTAAAATAGAAAGAAAGAGGGGGGGGGGGAAGAGAGAGGGAAAATAGCAAACAAAGACAAAAAAAGTTTATAGAACAAAGTATTAAAATACACATTAAATGTCCCCTAAATCAATGCTGATAAATATATTTCAGCAATAGCTGTTCCCCCCCTTACAAAACAGGCCCACAATTTATGAACTTCTATATTTGCAAAATTGGCATATATCATTAAAATATAATAAACATAAAATCTGTTATCAATTAATAAATTTGACCAACTATCTACTATAAAAATTCAAGTAACAGGCAGTCCCAACAACAAAACAAAACTTCAAATCCCTCTGCAGAAAGGCCACAAGCAGGCTGTAATCTCTCATAAACCCACTGCAACCATTGTCTTTGATCTATCCAGGATCAAATACCATCAATTGATTCTTTATAATAAAAAACAACTTCTAGTCTATCATCTTCACTTTTTTAAAAAATTATAAATGGAATCTTTTCAAAGAGCTGCTTCTCACTCCTCAAAAATGTAGGTCTCCATTGATATTTTCATAGTACGTGTTCAGTAAATTTCCCTGAAAATTGGAACATTCCTCTTGACAGTTGTCTTCTGGTTACAAATGATGGTTCTATTCTACAGTGTTCATCAACTTTCTTAAGAAAGTCCTATTCATTAATGCCCCTTTCAGCCTTACCTTGCAAATCTCCAGTTTTCAAGCAAAACTCTTTGTCTTTCAAATCTTTACAGCAGATTTATTTCCAATTCATCCAATTGCATGGCTGATTTAACTACTATTGTCTTTATCTGGATGTTGCCTTAAGGATGATTTTAAATTGAGACAAATTCATCAAACCTTTTGTCTAATTTTTCAATTAAAGCTTTTAAATTAGCAAAAAAATTTTAAACAAAAGTTTTCAAGAAGGTTTTAAGGCTGAAGTCATCTTAGTCCCATCTCTTTTATATGACTTTTGGGGGGCATTGTAGAATATGTAGAATGGATACTATTCAGAGTCCTTAATTTATTATTGCCTTGGTTTTAACATAATCCCAATCTCCCTATAACCAAGCTTTCACAACAGTGTAAGCAGTTCTTTTATCAAGGACAAAGAGAGTGGATTTCTATAACAAAATAACCACAGAAGAAGCTAAGATAATGATTCTCACAACAGAGAATTAACAAAATGGGGAGGAAAGTTCCCATCGTTTTTTTTAATAAAAGAAGAGAGAGAGAGAGAGAGAGAGAGAGAGTGTATATATATATATATATATAAATAAAACAATGGAGTTCTTTTACAAAAAATAGTAAAATACAAAATCCTTAGAGTAAAAATCCTATATAAATCAAATCACTTTCACTAAAAAAGGAAACCCTTAGGCCATTGATTTCCTTGCAGTGAAAGAAAATATTTTAAAATATGAAATAGGATATACTTCAAATTTGCAATCAAGGAAAAGGATATAGGCAAATCAGTATTCAGCCAAGCTATTAACAATTAAACTTCAAAAAGTGATATTAAAAACAGATGTGCCCAAAAATGCAGCTGCAAGAAAAGATGGAGAACCATCTCTCCAGCTACTCTTACTGAGAGTTGCAATTGTCTAGATTTCTCTTCTCAGGCAATTACACGTTGGTCCAAAGGTTGTAATGGGTCATCTCTAGTTTCTCCAATTCAAATCTGGGGAATGCGCTGCCAAAGAGCCAACTTTGGCAGCAAAGTTAGCAGTTTGTCAGCCAGGAGGGGAAAAAAGCCCCACTGTTCAGTGCACCATTTTATAGGGATTTCACAGCAATGATCTTTTAGAATAGAGAATTTTCTGTGAAGTATTTCATTTTATTTGTAAAATAATCAGGCTGTAGGAGACCTCAGCATGCGCAGAGACGTCCAGGTGGGTGGGCGGAGCCTCCCGCCACTGCTGTTGGTTCACTCTATTGGGCAAACCGGTAGCAACCCACCATTGACCTGTTGCATGCCTCCTCTGCCAGTATGTGCCAATCTCAGTAGGGTGAGACGGTCCCTCGGGTAATCTGGACCCATGCCATGTGGACTTTAAAGATGATCAACACCTTGAATTGCACACGGAAGCAGACTGGTAACCAATGCAGGTCACAGATCAATGTTACACATGCTGTTCTTGTGTCCCCCAAAACTGCCCACGCTGCTGCACTCGGCACAGGTGTAGCCTCCTGGTGGTCTTCAAGGGTAGCCCCATGTAGACGGCATTACAATAGTCCAGCTGTGAGTTTGCCATGGACTTGAATGACTGAGCGGAAGGTATCCTGGTCCAGGAAGGGCTGCAATTGCAATCTTTCTACAAAAGATTGCCACTAGAGAAAAATAGGGATTCATAACACATTTGGCGCACAGAAATAGTGTTCCAGACAATACAGGTAGTACTTGACTTGCAGCCATTCTTTTTAGTGACCATTCGAAGTTACGGCGGCAACGAAAAAAGTGAATTATGAATGGTTCTCATACTCAGAACCATTGTAGCATCTCCACAGTCAACATGATTAAAAATTTGGGCACTTGGCAACTAGCATGTATTTACAATGATTGCAGAGGAGGGGGTCATGTCATCACCATTTGCAAACCTTCCCAGTGGGCTTCCAACAAGTAAAGTCAATGGAGAAAGCTGGATTCGCTTAACAACCAGGTGATTCACTTAACATCTTCTATGATTTGCTTAACCATGCCAAAAATGTCATAAAATTGGGCATGTCTCACTTAACAGCAGTTTTTTTAAAAAAATTGATTTATATGCCGCCCTTCTCAGGGCGGCTTACAATGCGTTAAGCAATAGCCTTCATACTTTTGTATATTTATACAAAGCCAGCTTATTGCCCCCACAATCTGGGTCCTCATTTTACCTACCTTAGAAAGGATGGAAGGCTGAGTCAACCTTGAGCCTGGTGAGATTCGAACTTACAGTAATTGCAGACAGCTGGTGTTAATCACAATGCCATTAGACTGCTGAGCCACCAGGCCCTTTTGATTAGCAATGGAAATTGTGGTTCCCAATTGTGATTGTATGCCGAGGATTTTTTTTTTGAAAAGTTTTTCAGCTTTATTTCTTATACACATAACATAAAATGAACATTTTCTTACACATAATTAATGCTACATATATATGTTTTTCTTAAAGAAAGCATTAAAATAAGGCATTTTAATTACATTCGGAGTTGCTCTTCTACCCTTTCTTCCTCATTTCGCAACAACCCTTCTTACCAACTTGTAGTTTTGGCAAATTAAGGAAAATAGGAAAAGAAAAATTGACACATGTGTAGGTTATGGAGAATAGAAAGATGGCATAAATTATCCCCTGCGAATCTCTGGTTTTTATTTCTATTGAAACCAGGAATAACATCTTCCAAACAGTAGCCTACTTGAAACAAGAATAGCATCTTTATTTTAGATTAGAAACAAAATGTTTTTTTTTTGCATACCCCAGTTGTAAGTAATTGTAGAGTAAGAAAACTATGTTACTGCCTCAACAGGATCCGGCAGGTGGCAGATGTGCAGAAACGTGTGCAGGTAGATGTGAAGATGTCTATCTTGCAAATTATGAAGGAGCTCAATAAACGTGCTAAGGTGCTGGTTAGTGAAGCACAGGTAAGATAGGAATGGGAATATTGACAAGTACAGTGTGTAACGTTGAACTGCAAACTTCTATAGTTGCAGGATACACTATACCATCCTATAGATTTGTTTGTCAGTGTCCTCATTTTCTCCTTTTGATTAGTTTTATTACTGCATAAGGATTGTACAAAAATAGATCAAAAATAGAAATAGCAATAGCACTTAGACTTATAAACTGCTTTATAGTCCTCTCTAAGCGGTTTACAGAGTCAGCATATTACCCCCAACAATTTGGGTCCTCATTTTACCCAAGATGGAAGGCTGAGTTAACCTTGAGCTTGGTGAGATTTGAACTGCCGAATTGGCAGTCAGCAGAAGTAGCCTGCAGTAGTACTATATTTTAACCACTGCGCCACTGGGGCTTAAATGCAAGAAATAAGGTAAAAGTATAATTAAAATGTAAAAAGAAGTTCAATCCCTTCATTTTTTTTTCCATCAAGCACTCTTACTTAGATATTTATGTTAAACTTTAATAATCGTTTATATCAATCTCAGTCATTTTTTCATTTGTTTTTAGTATCTTTTTTGAAAAACTACATTCCAAATACCTTTGCTATATAATCTATTGTAAAGTACATTTCTTCTTGAGTTTGGGTTGACTTCTGTTGTGAATATATATAATTTCTTCCTGGTGTGGTTGTATATTCTCCCAATTTTGGTTTTCAATTTTTGTATTGTTGGCAAGGTTTCTCTCCCACCCACCCCCAATTCAAATACTGTTTCTTGTCGCTATTGTGATACTTTACGTTTACATTCTGAATAATTTCTAAGAAAAATATATGCGATTCCAATTCAGATTTTATTTTGGAATTCCCTGAATGTTTTGATTTATTTCCAGTAATTAAAAAAAGGTCTATCAATCACTTATGATAGATTATTCCTTTTTAAATACATTTCCATTATTTATTGTTATATAATTTGTCCATTGACAGCGGAATTACATAACATCTATATAATATTTTATTCCAATTATATATCTCTTAAATTAGAGCTTGGGCTAGAGTTTACTGATTCCCCACCCCCAATGAATCCATTGATCCATTTATCCAGTTTGTCACAATTTTTTATTGTTATTGTCTCAGTGTAGTGTTTCAGTTGCAATGTATAAGGACAGTCTAATAAATGATCTTGATTTTCTATGTATTTTTAAGTTCTTTTGTCTTTCTCAAGGTCCCTTTTTAAAAGATTGTTTTCTCCTCATTACTTGAAAATATATTAGCCATTATAAGTTCCTCCTTGGTTCTTGTTATGTCTTTAATCTGTTTCCTGCATCTGAAGATTTCAAACTAGCACAAGTGGTTAAATCTTCCTTACTGAAGTTCTCCTTAGAGTAAAACAGTATTTGACTGGTAATGCTAATGGTGAAATAACTTTACCTTACGGTGCATTGTTTCAGCATTTTCCCCCTTTCGTTTTTCTTTCATTCTCTTTAATTAAACAAATGGCTAGTGATCTGTCCTCCAGTGGGTACACAATCCCACAGCTAGATTTCAGTTCCCATTTCATGGCATAAGCCTCTTTTCTATGTATTACGTAATCTTTCCCTATGCAAGTAACTTTCTGAAAGTCAAAGAATTGGATATTCCCCTTCCTCAAACTCTTGGATGTAGATCTCCAGAATCCACATTGGATAATTGTGACATGCAAAACAAATGGAAGATTAAAATATCATAACCTTAATATTAGCTGACTACACAAAGCACTCTCTATTGAAAGTCTTTTCCATATTCAGGAATTCATCAAACTTTATTAGTCTCTCACCTCTTAATTAAGTCTTTGAAGACTTTTGATTTGGTGGTAAAATAAGGTATAAACTATCCCTAGTACCCGCAATCTACAGAAATGATATTTCTTTTTAGTTTGACGCATCATCTCTTGAATAGCCTACATTATATTCTGTGGCGTAACCTTTTGCCTTAATCCTTAACCTTAATCCTAGATATATATACTGTCTTCCTATTCTCAGAATCTGCTTTCAGCTAGAAAAAAAAGTTTGAGATTTATAAAGGACAAGATAGCACAGAACCATATACTATCACTGTAAAATTTCTAGGAAAGGATGCCTTATCTGCCTTGATTATGTGAATGTGCCTCCCACTTCTGTTTCGCTGTTTTCCAGAAAGTCACCGAAGGCCAACAAGAGAAACTGGAAAGGCAGCATTGGGCCATGACCAAACTGCAGCGTCACCAAGAACATATCCTGCGCTTTGCTAATTGGGCCTTGGAAAGTGACAACAACACTGCATTGCTGCTCTCAAAGAAACTGGTAAATGTCCCTCAGTTAATAACTGATTTGGGGGGAAAAATGAAGTTTAAGAATTAAGTGATCTGGCCTGCCTCTGATTTTCTATTTTCATGTATCTAATGGCAATGCAGGACATAAGTTATATTTTTGTTGTTTCACATATAATTGGTGTTTTGTCCCTCTTTTATCCTCTTCTCCCATTTTTTCTTGCTTTAGATTTATTTTCAACTGCACAGGGCTCTAAAGATGATTGTGGATCCAGTGGAACCTCATGGAGACATGAAGTTCCAGTGGGACTTAAATGCTTGGATCAAGAGTGCAGAGACGTTTGGTAAGTGATGGTGAAATTAAATTCTTCCTGTTCAAGAAGACGTTTGGGGGAAGGGGGAAAGAAAGGATAAGGATCAGCAAAGTTAGAGAATGTAGAAAATCCTGAGTTTTTCCAAAGCATTAATTGAAAGTTGATATTGTGGGACTGGAAATGCCAGCCAGAATCAGACCTTTATTTAATACGTTTTAAATTGTTTTTTTAATTTTGTACTGTATGTGTTCTGGCTTTTCACCGCCCTGAGTCCTTCCGGAGTAGGGCGGTATATAAATCTAAATAAACTGAAACTGAAACCTTTCTTCTTTTCCTCAGGCCAGATAGTGTCAGAACGGAGTGGTTTGCCGGTGACTGCCAATGCCCAAACACCCCAACAGCGGACTAACACTGCTTCTGCTGCATCAGGAGTGGCAGTCAGACAAGGTTCTGTCCCCCCTTCTCAGGTACTGGTTCTTGTTTGTGCAGTTTTCTCTCCAGTGACAGCCTGGTGCATCTGAACCAGCAGTTTCAGCTGGTCAACCCGTCTCTACTATCTGGGAGATGCTAACAGGGCAGTTACAGGCTTCGTGGTACACTTTTCTATGTAGGGTGTCCAACAGATGTCTCTGCAGACAAGCATAATGAATAAGGGAGCTTTGCTTCAGCCTGTGCTGCCTTCCAACAGCCAGCGGCAGGCCATCCCCGACTGCTATATCAATGATGCCAGTGCCTCTTCTGCTGGACAGGTGAGCAGAATACAGGACAAGGAAGAGTCCTTAATGCACGAGCATGCTTGGTAGTGCACTGATGAAACGAGATGGACGCTGGTGCCGATTCTTCCTAGAAGAGAATACATTAAATTGAAAAACTGCAGTCGGGGGCCCTGTTTTATACAAGGCCAAGAACAACTAAATATACATTACTAAAAGATGGTGAGGAATCAGTTTTGGACTTAGCCATGTATTGTATTTAATACGATATTTTTCTCACTTTTCTTTCAGCCAATGGACATTGGTGATGGCTTTGGAGTAGGTAAGAAATATGAAGGAGAAAGTAGTGTGTTAAACAAGAGTCTAGAGCAGGGGTGTCAAACTGGCGGCCCGTGGGACTGGATGCGTCATACACAGGCCACGCCCACCCCAGTTCTGCAAATGGGAAAAGTGTTGCGAAATGTCACGTGATAGCAACGTGACGCCACGAGTTTGACACCCATGGTCTAGAGCGAAGCTAGGGAAAGCCCATTCTTGGGTTGTCGTTTCACTTTGCTTGGTGGCTTGATAGAAGTAAAATGTCAGTTCTGGGCAAAAAAAAATCACAGTGCAATTTTTGTTGGGAGGATAGATGAGGGATTAATCATGAGCTTCTTGACGCTTGTTTCTTTTCTTTTTTTTTTACAACAGAAGGATCATATTCTGGTGAAGTGTCTGGAATGAAAAGGTAAGTCGTATTTATTTCTGTCTTGCTATGTTTTTTTTAAAGAGTGCTGGAATCCATCCTGCAATAGTTCCAGACATGTTGAGTATTGGGACTTAACATGCATTTTGTTTTTTTACTCTTAAGGATTCCTTCCGTTATGTGACAGAAAACAAGGTCTTGTCCTGCAGAAAATAGTTTGTTTGATTATGGATAGCAGTATTAGTATTTAGGGCCTTTATACTGAGAGTGAAATCTTAGAGCAGATTGGAGCTTGACATGGATTCATTGAACTGTTGAAGTTATTTTATTCTACCACATGTCTTATTCCATATCCTGTGGCTGTATTTACTAGAATGTAAGAAATGCCACTGAAGAAGCATTTGAACTATCTACAGAGAAGACTTAATTGTGCATTGGAAGGGTTTGGTCCCATCAACATGAACTTCACATGTGGAGATTGGCGAAAACCCTTTTTTCCCCTTTATGTCTGGGTTCATGAGTGATGGCAAATACTTCTTAATAATTTTTTTTATGACAACATTCCTTTTAGGTTTATAATACTCTTAGAATACTTTGTACAGAAAAGAGAGAAGATTAATTTATAAATGTTCATTTTTTTCCTGAAAGTAGATGTGGGGACAGCCATTGAAAATAGTAAATTGCATTGCCATGGAGTAAGTTGCATAAACGTTTTTTCCTTACTTGGCACAAACTACAGGAAAGAGTAATATATAAGATATGACTATTCTAAAGTTGAATCAACAAGATACCCTCCTTCTCCAAAAGGTAACAGTATTAAAAATGTTGTACTGCTGAACTTCATGCAACTGTACAATCAGAATCTACAACCAGCCTCCGTATAGAATTGGAAGCAGGGTTCTCTATGGAGAAATGCCTTATTAATAAGATAATTCGGAGTAGAGGACTTGTCTTAAACAAAAGGTTCCCAACTTGGAGATGCATTTTGGATTAGCTACTGTGAAATAAGTTTTAGTACTTGTCAAAGAATTGATAATGTTTTGGTATGGAGTTTAATTTAGCCCTGTGAATTAGGATTTCATTGTGCTAGAATTAACTCTGGCCTGTTAACCTAATATGATCCCTGCATGTTCCTAGAACCCGTGTCCAGGATGGAGAAACTGGTCTTGTGCGGAAAGTACCCCGGGTTAGTCTGGAGCGGCTGGATGTGGATTTGACATCAGATAACCAGCCACCTGTCTTCAAAGTCTTTCCGGGCAATTCCCGTGAAGATTACAATCTCATTGTGATTGAACAAGGAGGTCAGCAAGCTGCTACCCAACAAGCAGGGCTACTAAATGCTGCAGTGAAGGTCAGCATTGTTTTTTGTTTTCTTTTTAGAATAGTCTATTTCTGAGTAAGTTGGCAGAAAGCAGTCTTGGTTGCTTGATAGAAGTCTTAAAACTAATCTGGCTGTTATCTGTTGTATTCATTATGAAGTGCCAGCACCAGCTCTTGCAGTATGGAAGCGGGAATAGGCCACGAAGTTTGGAGCTGTGTGGGAGGGAGGGAGGGAGAATGAGGGAGAAAGGAAGCAGACATACGAGATCTTTTTAAAATTGTGCTAAGGGTGTTCTGGAATTTGATTTCTAGGATCACCAGGTAGCTTGAATTAAAATGAAAAGGGACGGGGAGTTATAATTGTCTAGAAGGAATAATTTCCTTGAGCTATAGCTGATCAAAGGACTTTTGGGGTTTCCGAGAAGTTTAGATAATTGTGATAGAATGTGTACCAACTCAATTGGTATCTCAACAGAGATACGGAGGATCCCGGATCTGCGCACCTTCCGCCGCGAGTTGAAGACGCTTTTATTTCATCAAGCGGGCCTCGCCTAAATTTTCTCCCTTTTAAATGAAAATTTTAAATTTTTAATTGTATTTTAAAATTATGGGTATTTTAAATTATGGATATAAATTCAGCCAAATTTATTTAATTTATTTTATTTGATTTTAAATTTTGTATATTTATGTGTTTTATTTCATGGCTGTACACCGCCCTGAGTCCTTCGGGAGTAGGGCGGTATAGAAATTCAATTAATAAATAAATTAATAAAAATTGTCTTACCCAAATTTGTGCAGCAAAGAGCTTTGCCAGGGAGAGGCCCAGATTAAGAAAATGTGAGGTCCTGAACTGGATGGTGAGGGAAAGTTGAGAGTGTAGCCTCAACTTCCTACAATACCTCAGGATATATCTAAATTAAATTCTGTCCATTAGGCAGAAATGGGTTTCTCTCTGGGTTTGGGCTTGACAACTATTTCACGCAGTAAGAATAGGATTTTGCAGTGATTCTGTAGTCTAGGTTCTCTTTAATTATCCATAAAGAAGAATGACAACAACAAACCATGAAAGTAGCATAGAGATCTTCTTGAGGGTAATAAAACTACCAAGTTCATGCCAGGGATGCAGTTTAAATTATCTGTCTTAATGAGTTTCCTTTTGCTGTTTTTTTTTTTCCTTTGACCTCCTCCTCCTCCTCCTTCTTCTTCTTTCTCCTCCTCCTCCTCCTCCTTTTTCTTTCTCCTCCTCCTCCTCCTCCTCCTCCTCCTCCTCCTCCTTCTTTTTTTGCCTATTTTTCTTATGCACTGTCACTTTCTCCTTGTCCTACAGGAGGAGCAGATGGAGGCAGCTATTGAGCATCCTACTTCTGCTGCAGATACTAAAGATACCAAGCCAGTTATCTTGCCCCAGGATGCCCTCCTTCCAGAAGGCTCTGCAGCCCCCCGGCTGATCTCCCCCAGTGGCAGCACCAGCTCTGCCATGGAAATGCAGTCTGTTCACAGCCATGATGGCACAGCTAATGGGGAGGAAAATGCTTGCTGCAGGATCTGCCTGAAAACTGGTGCTGTTGTCATGTGTGATAGTTGCAAAAAGTGCTACCATTTGGATTGTCACCTGCCTGCTCTTCAGGAAATCCCTGGGTACAGACTTTTGTATATGCAGTTTTCCTTGTTGTGGAAGGGTAGAAAATGTAGTTGCAGCAAATCTAGTGTTTTCATCCTTGTAACTATTCCAAAGCCAAAACCCCAGAAGATGAGCTGCAATGTCTGTGTCATTATCATTTGGTACAGTTCAGAGATGGTATTCAGCCAGGTCGGACCAGTTTCTCCTGAACCGGTAGCAGAAATCACGGGCAGGCCCACCCACCCTCCCTGGTTCTATGCCATCCTATTTAGGCGCACACGTGAACAAAGCGCATGTGCGGAAGGCAGGCGAACCGGTAGTAACATAAATGTGAAACCCATCGCTGGTACAGTTGCTATACCTATCTGCCTATAGATGCCCTGTGGCCTACCTTGCTGCTGTAAGTGATCTGTATATTTTAACATGCACTCATACATGCTTTTCATTTTGCAGCCAGGATTGGAAATGCCTGCTGTGTGCTGATCCAGTAATAGCCATTGGAGAAGATGGGACTGACTTGGCTGCAGTCTTCAAAGATGGAGAACCAAAAATGCTGTCAAATGTTGACCAGAAGGTTGGTCTAACTGAGAAGTGGAATGACACTGATTGCAGGGAAAATAGGATGCTCTAATGTTAAATGCACTCTTCAGAATTGGTTTGAGTCAATACAAGACATCAAATGACAGCCTGATGCTGTTCATATCTAGGGGCCTATTGGAGTATGATGGATGGATCAACTGAAGATTTAGAGTAGGCTGTGGTAGACTTCTCGTTAGACTCTTTACCCACACACATTCCATAGAACAAGGCAGGACTTAATGGAATTTGCCCATAATAGAGTGCATTTTAGTTGTAGAGCAGGAGTGGGCAATTTCCCAAGGGGCAACATGAGAAACGGGGGCTGTTGTGGAGGGCTGAACCAATAGGCTGAACTTAATACTGCTCAATATTAATGTTATGGTTGGAGTTGGTTCATTTGATTTCTAATTCCCAATTGACCTCATGCATGCTGGACAGGGGTAACCAAAGGCCTGGGCTGTAAAATGTCCGGGTCTGCTGTAGAGTGACAAAGGTCAATTTTTTTGCTTTGAATTTCATAATCAAATGGGACCGTGAAACATTGGCAAGAAAGAAAATAAGTTAAAGAGAATAGAAACTGGGAGATGATGGGTTTTAGTCTATCTAGCCAGTTGGGGGTAGTCATTCTCAACCGTAGAAAGTAGGCAGTACAAACTGTTTCTGGAAATTTTGCCAAAGAACTGCAGGGTCAGCCCAGAAAATTGCCAGATGTCAAGAACGGCTTAAAGATGCAACTATCAGCTCCCATTCGCAAATTATTTTAAATATTGGATAGCAAATGTGAATGTAGGATTTCTACATCATATAGAAAGGAAGCTTGTAAAATTCTCTGATTAAGTCCTGGCTAATATATTGCTCATAATTTATTTCTTAACTAAAATGTTATAAAAGCCATGAAGAAAAGGAGAAATTTCTGATAAATCTGTAGGTCTCCTTGTAGTGTCTCTGAGGTAGAAAGACTGTAAAAGTCAAGCAAGTCAGCGCTTTCAAAATAACTTAGGGTGGAGGCTTGTTTTGATTTTTGTTTATCCTTTTGGTTTATTTAATTCATCTGGCAATTGTGTCTGGTTATAAGGAAGTGTATAATATAATGTGATCTCCATTCATTGGTAAGACCAGATGTTTCTCAATAATCTAGCTTTGCATCTTGTTTTCTACAGAGATGTGAACGAGTTCTCCTTGAGCTACTTTGTTCTGAACCATGCAGGCCTCTTCACCGGCTTTCCAATGCTCCAGTGAGTTTTTCCCATTGAGTTGTATTTTATGAGCCAGAAAGGTAAATTTAAATAACTTGGATTGTAGCACAATTTATGTAGGTGAAAAATTAACAGGTGCTTTGCAATTATTAATTATTCTTCTTAGTGCCAAACAATTCTTAATGAAGAAATCTAATTTTGGGCTTTTAAACTTTGACTCCTTCTGTCCTTTTGGTCTGCTCTTACTAATCAACATATTTATATATTGTATGAAGTTTACAGTAATATAAGCATTATGGGATATTTTATAAACATGTCTATTAAAAATAGCAATGTGTTAAGAGTGATTGTTACTAATAAAACACTTTTGTTTTTAATAGAGCCATTTACAACCATCTTCACAAATTACCATTACAACTTTTTGAGAAAAGTTAGCTTTGGGCTACTAAAATGCATATGATTAGAACACGTTTTGATAGAAGATTTAGGATAAAACCATAAAATTTTCCTTTCTGGTTTATTTTCCAGGAGGGGCAGAATACAATTGACTTGACTTTGATAAGAGCAAAGCTACAGCGGAAGCTGTCACCACCCTATGCATCTCCTGATGAATTCGCAGATGATGTTTGGAAGATGTTCAGGCAGTTTAACAAGCTGACTGAGGTGAGGCTTTCTTCTGATTGGAAGAACAAGGACAAAAATCTTATATCATAAAATTAAAGGGAGAAACTGGCAAGCTGTAAGCCAAACATCCTTCACAGGTGTCTGGGGGGTGAGATAGAACAACTAGGCAATCACTTAGTGCATTGTAATGGTATTGCATGATTCCTGTGTTGAAAGGCTTCTATGGTTGCCAGTTGCTTTCCAAATCTAATTTAAGATGTGTTGAGACTATCTGAAGGATAGCCTATTATATTATGAGCTTGTCTGGATGTTAAGGAAGGAAGGCTCTTAGAAACTTTTATAGGCCACTGGCCCATTAATTAGGCACACATTTATGTGTAACATATTTATTGGTTATATGCTGCCCTTCTCCGGAGACTCAGGGCAGTTTACAATGCGTTAAGCAATAGCCTTCGTACTTTTGTATATGCCTGCTTAGTAGGGTTTTGGCCCCCCCCCCCCGCCCCAAGCGGTGTTCTTTTTTATACAAAGTCAGCTTATTGCCCCCACAAACCGGGTCCTCATTTTACCTATCTTGAAAGGATGGAAGGCTGAGTCAACCTTGAGCCTGGGGAGATTTGAACTTGCAGTAATTGCAGGCAGCTGGTGCTATTTAACAGGACTTTAGACTGCTGCGCCACCAAGGCATATATCCATATGTAAAGTACTTTACCGAGAATTGCATAATGTCCCCCCCACCTCCGACTTAGAGAAGATCCAATACCTTCCCAATCATTTTTTAAAAATCCCTGTTTACATTTTTGTGCTTAAATCCCTATTACATTTTGTAATGTAAATTATTTTGTAATTTATCTTTTTATTTGTTGGCCACTCAGTTGAATATAATCTGAAAGAATTAAAATATCATACACCACTGCATCTGTTTACAAGGAGCTACTTCTGGCAGTAGCCACAGCTGCTGATTTTGATGTAATACGTGTTACATACTTGATAATTTATGAGATCCGGGAACATGTGGCATATTCCACTTGCACTGATCTTGGCTGGTGGTATCAGTTGGGCAGGATTCCAAAATAAATAAATAAATAAAATAAATAATTTTATTTCTATACCGCCCTTCTCCCAAAGGACTCAGGGCAGTGTACAGCCTATTAAAAACACAAAGACCGACATCAGTTAAAATTAATTAAAATTATTACATAATTTCGGCTCAAATTTAAAACCCCCAAAATTTAAAACCCCCAATTTAAAAATCATTACGTTGATAGCCCGGCTTGGTGGAACAGCAGGGTCTTGAGGGCACAGCGAAATACCCAGAGGTCGGAGATCTTACACATTTCCGGGGGCAGTTCATTCCACAGGGCAGGGGCTCCCACAGAGAAGGCCCTCCCCCTGGGCGTCGCCAGCCGACATAACTTGGCTGATGGCACCCTGAGGAGACTCTCTCTGTGGGAGCAATTGGCCGGTGGGAGGTGTTGGTGGCAGAAGTCGGTCTCAAAAAGTTTTATTCCCCCTCGTTTTTTGTTTTTCTTTTTAGGATAAGGAGGATGTTCAGTCCATCATTGTTCTGCAACGCTTCTTTGAAGCCAAACTGAGTGCTGCCTTTGGTGACCGGAAATTTTCAGCATTGCGTGAGCCAATCAACATTGATGAACCACAAAAAGAAAACACTCTTGCTTCCCATGTTTCCCCGGTCACTGATCCGGGTGAGGCCATGTCTTCTAAGGCTGATAGCAGTGGGGATGAGGGAATGGCAAGCTAAACGGTTACTTTTTCAATGGACCACCATTCCATGGAGATGAAATGAGGGAGATGCCCATTTTAACCTACTCTCACCTATCTCCCTCCATTCTTTTGGTCCCCTTTGTCCTTTTCTGCACCTCTCTGCTTTTTTGGGGAGAGTTATTGTAGATCTTAACTGGTTAGATCAGTGTTTCTCAACCTCAGCAACTTCCCAGCTAGCATGGTACTGGGGAATTCTGGGAATTAAAAGTCTACACATCTGAAAGTTGCTGAAGTTGAGAAATACTGGCTTAGATAATGTTATAAATGGTCTGAACAGTTTTTTCTTGATAAATTTTATCCCTTGTTCTCACAGAGATACTTCGTGGTTTTCTTTTCTTTTTTTTTTTGTATTAAAAGGATAATTAATCTGAAGTAATCTAGAAGTCTATATATCATGTTTTCTGTTTGATTTTTTTCGCCAAGTCCTAATGGGAACAATATAGAGGTTCCCTTTATTAACACTTTCTCAAATTTTCACCAATAAAAAAAAAAAAACTGGTGTTGAATATCTCCATTTAAAGTTGCTTCTCCTTAAAATGACTACTTAGATTAAACGTTATACAGATTTGAACGTCTTCCCATTTTTTGTTTGACAGATTTTATGCCCTTGTTCTGATTTTTTTGTTTTGATATGGTAATAGCAATTAATAAAATTGAGAGCTAATTAATGCTCTCCAATTTGACTCCTTTTTGCTCCTAGTGGGAACAATATAGAGATTCATCTTTTTAAAACCACTGAGGAAGAAGCTGTTATTGAATCCCCCAATAAGAAATAACTGCCCCTTCAAATATACTGGACTGCTCTTGATGAATTGTTTTGAGAATCAAGATCAGTCTTAATATCTGTTTCATAAGAAGATAAAGAACATCATGTTTTGGCATAATCTGTAAACTTCCTAATTGTGGTACCAGCCTAGGTGGACAACTGACAAAAGCAACAGTTGGTTCGCCATGTCAGCTTTCTTCACAAGTGGTAATTGCTTTTTCTGAAAATGGGATTTCTTGCTTTTGATTTTGTTTGCTCAGGAGAAGAGGAGTTGTGTCTGTTTCCATAGGTCAGGGTAGTTGTAGATTTTTTAAGCCCACATGTTCCTTCCGTGTAGCTCTTTCTGGCTCTACATTTCTTCAAAAGCTTTCTGGCCCAGTAGTTTATTGTCCCAAGAGACATTTTCATGGAGATGTGCTTTGTTTTGCTTATGTATAGACTTGGCTTCTTTCATGTTCAAAAAATAAATGATGTTTACAACTTCTGTGTCTTGTCAGTTTGGAAACATTTTATAACTATTAATGTAAGGAGGTTGCTATTACCTAAAAGATAATAATTTGGTTTGTAAGTGTAATCAAGTCTGCCTTTATATGATGCCATGCTTAAATGACGTTTGATTAGATCACTCTTTGTACTTTTGTGTTTAACCTTACAATTATCATTTTCCCAATTTAGCCCCGTCTTGAGATGTGTACTCCGGTGTTTCTAACTTCTCATCTTTTGTGGAATTAACAACATTAAACTGAGGATCTTTTCTGTGCATATTTGGATTAAAGACATAAGCTAGATTTAACTTTCTTTATTTTGGTTAAGTTCATCCTGTTTCTTAAAACATTAAAGCAACATACTAACTTAACTACACAGCAAATGAACAAGATTTCTTTTTAAATCAAAAAGTAAAGAAAAGGTCTATTATCTTGAAATTCCTGGCTCAAGATCTCCAAGCTCAATTCATACTGGTGGAAAAAAAAATCTGCAACAAACATGCCAGAACTGGAATTGTGTAAAAGCAGCACACACACAAAAAAGCTGTTTTTCCATCTTGACTTCAGAATAA
The DNA here is from genome assembly GCF_059756535.1 of Pantherophis guttatus. Lineage (NCBI taxonomy): Eukaryota > Metazoa > Chordata > Lepidosauria > Squamata > Colubridae > Pantherophis > Pantherophis guttatus. The sequence continues at coordinate 40,156,006 of NC_142066.1, read as the reverse complement.
AAGGAAGTCAAGTGAGCGAAGAATGGCTTTCTTAAAACTCCAGCAAGTGTTCTTAGTTAATGTAACTGCAGAGTCATAACTGGATGTGGAAATGGTTTTTCCCAACCTGATGCCTTTCAAATACAACTTATAATAAATTAAAAGCAAGGATTGATGAAATCATACATGTAATATCTATGCAATTAAGCTATAAAAAGGATTGTATATAAAATGCCGGTAAGTGGAAATGAGAGGGCTAAGGGTAATACTGATTTTAGAATACAAACATTTCCTATGGGCAAATGGCAAATTTTGGATCACGAGACTTGGAGCAGAGACACTGCCAGGAAGTAAAAAAAAAAGTTAATAAGGTTTTTAATTTATTTACTAAAGCACATGGAAGTAGTGTTGGAAAGAGTAGTTTCTGAGAAAACCTCAAAGATCACAATAGGACATTACATTTATTAAATTGTGAATTCTTAAAAGTATACCCTATAAGAACTGTGGGAACTAGTAGGTTAGTGTGAAGACCTGCTAAAGCAAATGAGAGTATTTCCAAAATGGAAAATACCAATTCCAGCTATCCTAGAAACTACTAATATTTGGTAAATTTAGAAACTTAGGAGCAAATATTTCATCCTTAAGTATGTAAGTATAGAGCAGTGGTTCTCAACCTTCCTAATGCTGCGACCCTTTAATACAGTTCCTCATGTTGTGGTGACCCCCAACCAGGGGTGGGTTCTAATTTTTTTTTACTACTGGTTCTGTGGGTGTGGCTTATTTTGTGGGTGTGGCTTGGTCATGTGACTGGGTGGCCATGGCTAGCTGGTCATGTGACCAGGTGGCCATGGCTATGTGTATAGGGACTACTCAAGAGGGCTGAAAAAAGTCATTTCTGACAGGTCCTCGCACTTTTGACTGGTCCTCACACTTATGCCTGTGCAGCATTCTTAACAACCATGTCACTCATTTCACAACTGCTTCTCTTCAACATGGTATAAGATAGGGCAAAAAATGTAAAATGTGAGGACAGTCTTAAATTCGAGGACTGGTCAAAAGTGCCAGGACCAGTCAAAAATAACTTTTTCAGCCCTCTGAGTAGTCCCTGTGCACAAAAGGACTACCCAGAGGGCTGAAAAATGTGATTTCTGACAGGTCCTCGCACTTTTGACCGGTCTTCGCAGTTATGACTGGTCATCATTTATGCCCATTGTACCATTCTTAACAACCGTGTCACTCATTTCACAACTGCTTCTCTTCACCATGGTGACAAGATAGGGCAAAAACATAAATTGTGAGGACAGTCGTAAGTTCGAGGACTGGTCAAAAGTGCGAGGACCTGTCAGAAATCACATTTTTCAGCCCTCTGGGTAGTCCATATGCATAAAAGGATACAGCAATAGAGAGGGATGAAGGAAGGGAAGGGAAATTAGAGTAGGAGTGAGGGTAAGAGGGAGGAAGAGAGGAGGGGAAGGAGAAAGGAAGAAGTAGGGAGAAGAAGAAGGGAAGAGAAAGTAAGGAAAGAAAAGACAGAGGTGGTAGGTTTGAGGAGAAAGATTGCTGTACAATAAAAAAGATGAAAGGGAAGAAAGCCAACCCCAAACAAATATAAAGATATTAAGATAAAGAGTGAATTGTTAAACTTTAAAGAATAAAAGAGAACAAATAGCAATAAATAGCAATAATTAGAAACACACATACAAACATACAACGCATTTTCTTTGAACAGAGTATTTGGTCGGTCCACAAATTTAAAGTTGTAGGAGGTTAGCACCCACCCCTTTCCTAGAAGAATGGAATATTTTGGGAAATATTAAAAAGGCAGAATATTTCCCTGGATGAGAAATGGAGAAGCATATTTTACAGACAAAGCAGCTCCCACCTTTGCCCCCCACCCTTTGTTAATGGGCCAGAGGCAGAAAGTCAATCCTTTGTCAAAGGACATTTGCAACACAATAGCAACAGAAACACACAATGGGCCCCATCAAGCCATGTGATCCTGTCCACCATTAAACCATCTTTCCAAGCAGTCTCCATGTTTCCAGTGTCTTTTCCCCCACTTGGAGCAGAACCCAGAAGGATATTTCTTCCAACACAGTATTTAGTCATTTCAATTAAATTTACAATTTCTATATTTCCTTTTTACCATATTCCTCATTTGCGAGACCACCTTCTGCCACCGATAACCTCCCACCGGCCAGTTCGGTCCCACAGAGAGGGCCTCCTTAGGGTGCCGTCGGTCAAGCAATGCCGACTGACGACCCCCAGGGGGAGGGCCTTCTCTGTAGGGGCACCCGCCCTCTGGAACAAGCTATCCCCAGGAATACGACTAATCCCGGACCTCCGGACCTTCCGTCGAGCTTTGAAGACCTTCCTATTCCAGCAAGCCAGGCTGGCTTGAAATTTTTAAAGGGTTTTTAAGGGGTAATGGGTTTTAAATACTTTGGGAAGCCAATTGGATTTAATTCTGTTTTAAATTATTTTAAATTTTGTATTGTATGTATTTTAATCTGGCTGTGCACCGCCCTGAGTCCTTTGGGAGAAGGGCGGTATACAAATTTAAATATTATAATAATAATAATAATAATCTATTTTTTTTAAAAACCAATATTGCCCTTCATCCTCATCTCTAATCTTAATCAAATTCAATTTTTCCCTTCTATTCTATATTATACCCCTTCGCATTGTCATCTATTTTCATATCCATCCTCACATTGGTTAATTATGTAATACAGTTGTTTAATACAAATTCAACATTTTAATATAAATCAATTAGTTATATAACTATCTTTTTTTGTATATTAATCAATATGAACATGAATATTCCAATTATTTCCATGCAATCCAATTTCTTACAAATCAATTAATTATATTTACCAATAATAATAAACCAAATAATTTCCCCCATATATTCCTCCAAACCACAACTTAACTGTTTCTGCTTTCAATACAATATACAATTAATAGTATCTCAATTATTACAATTCCCTAGTTAAATAGAGCTTTTTTTTCTTTTGCATTTTAAAATCTTGAACCTCCTCTTGCCCTAAATTTCCCATTGTTTGCAGTTTTGTACCTACCTTTTTTGGTGAGGAAAAAGAAAAAGAAATCTCTCTGCCTCATTTTGTCACGTTGCAGCTAAGACCCTGCTTTCGCTTTCTCTTTTCAGCATAGCTAGGGGGAAAAAAACTTGCTCCAGGAATTTACCTCTTTGCAGCTAGCTCTTTGAAGCCTCCTGGCAAGAATTTAAAATTTTTTTTCCCTCTAGCCATCAGCTGGGACTCCGGAGGCAGCAATAGATTGGGAGTGGGCGGGGTAAGCGGCGACAGGGCGATCCAACAGAGGCAGAGGGTGAGGGTGAGTGAAGGCGTGGGGGGGGCAAGAGAGGGCTTTGGCGACCCCTGTGAAATGGCCTTTCGACCCCCAAAGGGGTCGCGACCCCCAGGTTGAGAACCACTGGTATAGAGGGATTTTGCCATATAGTTTGACAGTAATTCAAACAAACTGAAAGAACTAGTATACAGGAAAAACATATGGAGAAATCTGTTCATTATGCCAAAAAACAAAACTACAATGATGAAATATTGGCAGAATAATATTATATGAGACAGATTGGCATATCCATGGGAAAGCTTGCCTATACGTAGTCCTCAAACCACTGAAAAAAGTGACTTATGACCAGTCTTTGTACTTTACTGTGGCAGCCTGCCCAGGTTGCATGATCAAAATGTTGGCACTTGGCAACAGGTATGCATTCACAAGAGCTGCAGCATCTCAGGGTCCTGTCGTGGCCTTCACAGCTGGGGGAAGTCAGATTCATTTAAAGATACAATCCTCTTAAATGCAATGAGTTGCTTTACAAACCTGGTGGAAAGATCATAAAATCTAGCCTGCTCACTTTACAACTGCCATGCTTGACAACTGAAACTTCCCAATCGTCATAAACAGAAGACTGCTTCCAGTGGATCAAAAGAATAAGAATAAGCCGTGACTAAAACTCTTGGTCAAATTTATTGTGGCTTCAAGGGTGTTTGTATTGTTTCCTTGACAAGAGTACCAAATTAATTCCCGTTGTCTTTTGGGATAGCTTTGTCACTTCATAGTCTAACCTATAATCCTGGGATGAACTTAAAAGTAATTTCTCAGAAGTACTAATCTATTTGATTGGCACCAAGAGATTGGCTACATATTGCATCTAGCTGGGGACCCTAAATGAACTTCGACGAGAGCAAAAAATAGCATTTGAAGTACCTCAAAACCCAATTTTCTGCAGAAGAAAGTTTCCAAAAGTTTTTTCCGTTCAAGCTGAGCAATATGTGACCGCAGAAAACAAATATAGTCTTCCATTTACAACAGTTATTTAGTGACCAAAGTTACAATGACACTGAAAAAAAGTGACATGTTTTTCACACTTCTGACCATTGCAGCATCCCCATGGTCACTCGTTCATATTTATGAAGGTTGCAGTGTCCTGGGATCATGTGATCAGCTTCTGCAATCTTCCCACAAGCAAAAGTGGATGGGGAAGCCAGGTTAGCCGTGTTACTAAATTAACCACCGATTCACTTAGCAGATGTGGTATGATCGTAAAATAGGATGAAATTCTCTTAAAACGTCTCAGCAACATAAATTTGGGGCTCAGTTACGGTCCTAAATTGAGGATTAGCTGTATATAAAGTAGTTCCGAAGTGTTAACACTAATAGTGGGAGGCTCATTAAAAACTATAGAATGTGTAAGAAAGGGGCAGAAGAAATCTTGAAAATAAAGCTATTTAGGTGGCTCCGTGGCTAAGACGCTGAGCTTGTCGATCAGAAAGGTCCGCAGTTCGGGGGTTCGAATCCCTAGTACAGGTCTCCTGCGTGAGCAGGGGGTTGGTCTAAATGACCTCCAAGGTCCCTTCCAACTCTAGTTACTCATCAGGACTAGATTCACTCATCAGGACTAAAATACATTTGACAAAATGCAAGGACTATCGCAGGCTCATGGGTATAACAACTACTCCCCCATACATAACTTTGTTAAACATGAAACAATTGGGAAGCTAATTTGCAGGAAAGCGGAATCTATCCATATACGGATTTCTTTGGAAACTTTCTTCTGCGCCAGCTTGATCGGCGAGTTAAAGCAGAAACGTTTCCCCATTGACCGCGGCGTGAGCACAGTTGAACGTAAAAGAGACAAAGCAAGACAGATTTCCTCGCAGACCCTCATTTCCGTTACGCACGTGGACGACTTTTGTTAGGCAGGCTCAAACGCTCTGCGCAAAACGGGGCCGGCAGAAGCATATTTGCTTCTCTTTCAACATTCGCAGGGCATTTACTGAGACGTGATTTTAAGCAACTATAGTATAATAATAAAAAAAACGTCCTGGAGTGTTTTTCTCCCTCTTCCCCCCCCACCCCCAACTTCCTCCGCAACGCTTGCCCCGCATAATCAATTGGGAACCGGACATTTTAGAAAAGCGCTCTGATGCTGTGACTCTTGGGGGAGTCCCAGAATTCTAAGTTGAGAGTCGAATGCCGGGCGGAAATCCCTGCTTCGGATTCCTCAGCCGGAAGCCCGAGGAGATAGAAAACAGAAAGCCGAATCGGAAAACCACGAGAGCAACTTTAAAAAAAAAAAAAAAAAAAAGTCGAAGAAGGCTGAGACCCTCCGCTTTGGAAAGCTTTCCGAAGCGTCACTCGCCTCCCAGCGAATGCATTGGAGTCCTTTCGGAGAATCGGCAAGTGGGCGGGGCTTGAGGGTATAAAACGGAAGTTGCCGACGTTCTTCCGGGAAGGGCCGTCCGTTGCTGTCCGACTCACACACCGATCCCGCAATAGGAAAAAGCAGCACCGGCGGAGGCGACGGCGGCGGCGGCGGCGGCGTTCTGAGGCGGGGCTGCCCGGGTTGCTTGGCCCTTTCCCTGGCTCGCTCTCCTCCCCGTCTCCTTTCCTCTCCCCCTCACCCCTCGCCCGGCTTCCCCGCCCTTCCCGTCCCGTCTCTCTCGGGCGGCCAGGCCGCGGGAATCGCCATTCCCCCCTACCTTTCCCTCCTTCTCTTTTCTCAAGAGACCGGAGTAGCCTTGGGCTGGGCTTGGCTGCGGTAGCCACTGGGGGACAGGCCGAAGCCAGGGTCAGAAGGGCGAAGGAACAGTCCGCCGAGCCAGCCAAGATGATCAAGCTATTCTCGCTGAAGCAGCAGAAGAAGGAGGAGGAATCGGCTGGCGGCACCAAAGGCTCCAGCAAGAAAGCGTCTGCCGCTCAGCTCCGCATCCAGAAAGGTTAGCGGGACAGATGGGCGGCTGCGCTTGTCTCTTAAGGGCAAAGGAACAAAAGCCGGGCCGGCGAGGGCAGGGGCTCCTCCTGTTTCTCCTCCTCCTGTGCCGCACAGGGGTCCTCCGATAGTTTTAATTGTGGGTACCTGAGTCGACAGGATTAAAACTTGGCCCACCCAAGGGATTCCTCTTCTCCTGTGGATGGACATCACGGTTTTATTTTCACTTTCGTGCCTTAGTGTTTCGGTTTTTCTTAATGCATATTTATCTTAATGCATATTTATCTTAATGTATATTTATCTTAATGTATATTTTTCTTAATGCATATTTTTCCTAATGCATATCTTTTCTTAATGCATACTTATCTAGTGATCCCCAGCAAGTCCTTTAAGGGAGGCCAAGTGTGTCTGCGTAGTGGCTGCTTACAGAGTTCATGGAAAGACCATGACTCCTTTTGCTGCCAGAACACTCTTGTTATCTTAGGAGTCTGCCTTTTCAGGGTCACAAAACCAAGGCTGTCTGGTTTTCTTTACAGGATGAGTTATAAACAATATAAATGGCCTCCAATAATTTGAAGATCTCTGAATACTTTTTCAAACTGCATGTTGCTGATAATTTCCCCCCCCTTGTCCTTCCTCTACAAGGTTTTTTAGCTATTGACCCACTCCACTTGTTTTATTATAAACATTGAAGTTAGAATAAGCTATGAGGTGTTTTCTATTAATTATTCTATCTTGGATACATGCTGTGTTTTATAATTTCAAATATTCTGTTTAAAATAACTAATATTCTTCTCTTTCATATTAAACCATGCCTATAACATACTGTCTTATGTTATAGTAACTTGGTTGTCCCTTAATAGTTGTCAGTTCTCGTGCAAAAGCACATTTTGTTTCATTTTGTAAGATATACAGTGAATTTAAATTTCCAAAAAGCTATCCTCGATCCATTTTAGGAAGATTAGAACATCAGGAGATTGGATCAAATTTTCCTCGTGGTTCTTGTGGTCAGGAAACTGTTGACTTAGGTTTCTTTTTTTTTCTGAAAGTTTTCAGAGAAATGTATCAGTTTTTAGTTAATGATCAACATAAAGAGCAATTACATATTTTGGTTTAGGAATAGACGCTTACTTTTCTACTGATTTGGCTACAAAAATTTCTAACCATCTTGCCTTCTCTAAACTGGCAATTTCTTCTGCTTTTCCTGACAGATATAAATGAACTGAATTTGCCGAAAACATGTGAAATAGACTTTTCAGACCAGGATGATCTTCTCAATTTTAAGCTAGTTATCTGTCCTGATGAGGTAAGTAATGCACATGCTACAGCATACTGTGCTATTTGAATCCTGAAACCCCATTATTAGTGAGTTAATAGGCTGTGCCCAGTGCTGGTGGACTTTCTCTCACCTTCCCTTTCATATTTTCCTCTGTATAACGGATGGTTGATATAATTTGTTTGGAGAAAAAGTACTTACTGAAAATAGCTTTAATCATTAGAGCTCTCGTATTTGAAATTGTGAAGAGTAGTGCATCAGAGGGATGATATTGTCTGGGAAATTCCCTCTTGATGTTCTTTACATCCTGCCATATATATATATATATTTACTTCTTATGCATACCCTTCTTAGCTTGTCACTGCACCATAAGTATTAAACCTATTTTACTTTTTTGTTTTTAGGGTAATTATAGTAAAAGATTTCTCAAAATTGGCTTTTTTGAATTTACCTGTGCAGAAGGCAAAGTGTGGCTTAAAAAAAAATGGTTCATATAAAAAACCTGCATACATGTTAAAATGCCAGATTTCTGAGATCCGATTTATCTTGGGCTGATATTTTTGCATCTCAAAAACCTTCTAACAATGAGATCCCTTTGATGCTTTGTAAACTCTATTCAGACTATGGTTTTTGCTGTGCAAGGCAACTAAATAAATGTCAGAAAAATCTTACTAGAACAGTTGAACTCTCTATGGCCTTGATTAGAGTTATGGCAGATGTGTACTAACTACTAATTAACATCAGCTTGAATGTGATTGTTACTACTGAACACAGCCACCTCCCTACTTTTAAGAGTGTGCATGCTTAATGTTGCCATATTATTATATATTTGTTTTTGTTATTCTCCCCCCTCCCCAAAAGAGATTGCAGTTTGTTTTATACAACATATATTAAAGATGGAAACAATTCTGAAAAACCTTGGTCTGATTTTTTTTTCATCTCAAAAAACAGCATTTTAACGGGGGTGTGTAGACTTTTTATATCAACGGTAAATGGCTTTGACCACACATCAGTGTTTTATCTCTTCAGATGCTGGTCTTAAGAAATGATTGGTTGGGAAACTTTATGAGTGGGATGATTCAGTAGACCTGATGTGCATCATCATGGCGGTGTCACGTGATGTATCAGAACTTTTTGCCCTTCGCTAAACCAGGCGTGGGTGTGGTCAGCACGTGACACATCCGGCCCACGGGCCACGAGTTTGACAGCCCTGCAGTAGACCAATGTATCCTGTGATATTGGCATTCATATCAGTATATGTCTGTGATATTTTTACTTTTGTATTTTAAGTCCATTATTATTGCTTAAAATTGTTCACATTTTAAATGCAGGGTAGTCCATTTTGTACAAAGGTAGGCAAAATGTCTTCGCAAAATAACTTATTCTAAAGCGGGGAGAATGTTGGATGAGAGGATGAAAAGGAGAACTTAACATATTCTATTTTTAGAATATCTGAAATAGATATTTAGAATATCTGATAAAATATAGAATCTGATGCGATAACTTTAAAACACATATGATGAATCTGTGTGACAACTTTTCTTGTGAGGAAACATTCCCAGATTGCTCTTTGATCCAGAATAATGGAGTACAATCTCATTCGGAATGTTAGCAAATAAATACTCTGTCCTTTTCTGAGTACAGTCCTGTCTGCTAGCCTTTTTGCTTCTTTACTTGCAGAAATGCATGTAAAGCTAAGCAGCTAAGAATTCCCTATTTTCTGTGTATTTTAGGCCTATTCTAGATTGGGTATGTGATTATTTCTAGGATTTTGAAATGTGAAGTAAAGATATATATCCTAAAATGTAAACATTTGGAGAATTTGATGGTTTGTGTTGGGGGATTGGAAAGAGAACTACTTTGTTGTAACTTTAGTGCTGTCCCCTCCCATTTTCCCACATCTGAAATTTATTAGAGTTGTTTCCTTCTGTTGGGAAATATACTTGCTTAAATTATCCAATGTTTGTCTTTCAGGGATTCTATAAAGGTGGGAAATTTGTGTTCAGCTTTAAGGTAAGCAATCTGTGTCTGCTCCCTATCTAAGACATCCAATAGGGCAAGTACTATATAATTAGCTTTTTTGGTCCACAAAATAACATGGAGAATACCATTCATTGGATTTCAGCCATCCCTGTGCAATTTGGGTAGCAACATATGGATGAATGATGTCAGCATAAGAACAATTTAATTAAGGGCAGAGTTTGGGAACTATAGTTTCCATAAATGAAATATCTTTTGTGCTTCACTGTTTTTTACTTAAAATGGAGCTGGGTTTTGCTCCTGAAGTGGGGAGAATCTCTTAAGTGTTTGGGACTCCAATCCAATCCTTAATGAGCAATTGTGTAGAATCCCAAGTATGCTTGGTACTATGATAAAGATGAGGAGGAGTCATCAACAAAGTTTGCCCTAGATATTTTGCCTGTTAAAGGGTGTTGATAAAATAAATCAGTTGCTGAGAATGAAACAAATTTTGAAAAGAGTAATAATTAGAAATAGTCCTGAATTATTGCGGAAAAAAGCAACTGTTAATAGTTACTGTCTGAGGGTCATTGGATCAGCTTCTGTGTATGGATTTTCAGAAACTTGAAATGATCTGTGTTTCAAAATTAATTGTAAGTTAATTGGATATGAAAAAAATGACATTTTGTGTTTGGAATATATCATACTTATGAATTATGGATTATTTAACCAGTTTGCTGCACTTAAAATATCATTGTGATTCAAATGACATGTCCCAAAAATGGCCTATTGGGCACATGTGGTAGTCAATGACAACCGTCTGTGATCTCACAACTTTCTGCACAAATAATGAGATTGGAACTCAGATCCATTATTATAATTTTTGTTTCTTAAAATAATACCTGAAGAAATTGCTTCCATGATGTATTAACTGTCTGAAATATAAACTGGCTTGCTAGGCAGATATGCCATAGTCTTCCAATAAGTTGTTTGTACATATGTTCAGCGTATACTTCATAGGTGTATATTGACATTCCAATAGCTTCAATTTTCATTTAAAGAAAATCCAGTAATGAATATTAATACATGTCAGAATATGTAGGTTTGTTAAAGACCAGGACAGCCAAAAATTGGTTGAATTTGAATTGCTTTTATATATTAGAAGAACTTTTGCCAATCTTTCTAATAAAAATGCTTACGGTAAACTATTATACTTCCTTTTGTGTTAAAAGTAAGTCTATAAAAATCTTACAACAATTGAATTAAAATAATGCTAATACAGAAACTTTAGAAAACCTGTGTCTTTAACTGGAGATTAAGAAAGCAGGAAACTTTATGCTGTGGCAATGTCTGCCATTTCTGTCTTAACTTTGCTAAAAATCTGTTCAGTGAGTCAGAACTACTAGAAATTAGGAAATTTTATGGCTGTTTGTCAGAAGAGAAAGGGAAGAGTCTAATATTCACATTTCTGCTGAGAATTCCAGGGAAAATTAGTCTTTCCTTCCTGAGGTGACAAAAATGAAATATTAAAGCAGTTTTAAATAAAGTGATTAGAGGGAAGGACTCTTATGGGAAGCAACTTGGAAAGTTTTCAAAAATTTACAGTACTTCAATTCAGGGAAAGTATTTAAGATTTTAGCATTAAGGGTTCATGAAAAAAATGCTACTGTGTTTGAAACAATTGCATTTTTATTGCATCCTTCCAAATTTCAGAGTAGTATATATGGTTCATTATTTTACTCTACGGTTATTATTTGGATCTTTGTCAGCATTCGAACTTGTAAGGATTTGGAGCTTATAATTTCAGCAATTTAGTTGTACCAAACTGTTTTCATATTGCTCTACAATCAAGTTCTTAAAACAAAACTGTGTAATTAAAACAGCCTTATAAACAAATGCTTCACATTGAAATCTTGATTGAATGAATGGGATATCAGTTATCCGGACACATTGCATTGTGTACATTGATAGAGAAGCCAGGATTCCTCTCCTGTTTCTCCATTCTAGTTTGGCGCATTGCGTGCCTCAAAATATAATTTACCTTTTGTTCCATTCAGATATGGCAAAACCCCAAATCTACTGGCAAAAAATTAGTGAAGAATGGGAAAGCCATATATAGTTACATAGATGGCCCAAATTTTTGGTAGGAACATTGAATGGACAATATTGAACATGAAAAAACTGACATGGTGTCTTTGTTTTGTGTTTTGCTTACAGGTCGGGCAAGGTTACCCACATGATCCTCCCAAAGTCAAGTGTGAGACTATGGTGTATCACCCAAATATAGACTTAGAAGGCAATGTTTGCCTAAATATCCTCAGGTACAAAACATGTTCTGATGTTCTTATATATTCTCCTTTCATTCCTATATATTATTTCCTGTTTGCAGGATTAGAGGAAGTTTTAAGAACAAAATTGCAGAAATATCAAACAGCTTATAAAATATTTTTATTTTTGAACTGGGTATAATGCTTTTTGAGGCAATGTGTATTCACTGACTGATGAATTACATTTACTGAATAAAACATGGTTCACAGATCGTAGGAAACAAGGAGTGGGCAAACCTTTGCCTGGGGATTCTGTGGCTCCCAGAGTTGCCTTTGACCATTATTTGCTGAAAATTGGCAGCACAGTTTCTTCATCATCTTAAGACAAATACATAAAATTTACTTCAAGTTTTACAATTTATCACAATTAATTAATCCCTTCAAACAAATAAAATAATTAGCATCACCCACTTTGCATCATTGCCCATCCATTGTGGCCCTTGGTTTTCACACAAAATGTTAGGTGTGATCTCCAGATTTCAGCAGTTGTTGACTTCTGTGCTAAGGTATGTTGGTTGTATTCATGTAATGCAGGCAAAGCCAAACACATATCATTATAGTTTTGTGTTTATGAATCTAGCTACACTAAGGAGCCTTGGTAGTACAGTGGTCTAAAGCACCCTGTTATTAAGACCAGCTGCCTGCAATTACTGCAGGTTCGAATCTCGCCAGGCTCAAGGTTGACTCAGCCTTCCATCCTTTCTAAGGTAGGTAAAATGAGGACCCAGTTATGGGGGCAATAAGCTGACTTTGTATAAATATACAAAAGAATGAAGGCTATTGCTTAGTGCATTGTAAGCCACCCTGAGTCTCCGGAGAAGGGCGGCATATAAATCAAATTAAAAAAAAAAAAAAAAAAGGAGTGTGGATGAGGGCTTGCAAAAGTCATGCCAAACCTGATGCCCCCAGGATATACTGAACTGGCACTGCCCTCAGCTGCAGCCAGCATGGATTAGGGAAGGCAGTCTTCCATTCTAGTGGGTGTATTTCTAAATACTGCTGATTTTTAAAAAGTATTTGGAATGTTAAACGTACCGTATTTTCCAGCATATAAGACGACTTTTTAACACATGAAAATCTTCTCAAAAGTCGGGGGTCGTCTTATACGCCGGGTGTCGTTCTCCTGTAACCAGGCAGACCAGCCCGAAAGGCTCTGACGAGCCTTAAATGGCTCTGGTGATCCAAGCTCTGATGATCTGCTAATCAGGCAACTCAGCTGGGATCGCCAGAGCCATGGAGAAGGGAAAAACTTTCCCCCCTCCAGCTTGCTTACCTTAGCTCAGTGGTTGGGGGTCAAGCAACCCTTTCACAGGGGTGGTCTAAGACAGTGGTCACCAACCGGTGGTCCTTTGCTGGTCCGCGGAGAAATTTTTGTATTTTTGCAGGTGGTGCAATACAGAAAAACGAGCGCAGCCCTCGCCATCCGGAATGAATGGTGCTGTTGTAGCGGTGGGGGAGGGGGCGGTAGAAGCGGGAAGAAGCGGCGTTTGCGATGGCTGGAAGCTGTAGGAGTGAAGCACTACTTTCATTTGTACAGCAACAGCATTCCGCCTTGGTATATTTGTGCCAGCCAGTGGCGCAAAGCAGCCCTCGTCTCCTGCTGCCTGGGACTCAGAGTGGTAAATGGCGTCTGATCCGGAGATCAGCTGGATTTTGCTCTCTAATCCGGATGCCAGATTGGCCCCCTGCAAGCTCTCGTCTCTCGAGGAGCGCTCCCTGAAGCGGGGCTGGAAACTTTGGTTGGGCTCCTCGAGAGATGAGAACTTGCAGGGGGCCGATCTGGCATCCGCAATGGAGAGCAAAATCCAGCTGCTCCCCGGACCAGTCACCATTTACCGCTCTGAGTCCCAAGCAGCAGGAAACGAAGGCTGCCTTGCGCCGCAAATATACCAAGGCAGAATCCTGATGCTGCACTTTCAGCAGAGAGATGAGGGCTGCCTTGGCCATCGGCTGGCCCAAATATACCAAGGCGAATGCTCATGCCGCACAAGTTCAAGTAGTGCTTCGCTCCCACACTTCTTCCGGCCCTCAGTCTCTCAGAGAGATGCTTGACTTCCTCTCAGCCCCAAGACACTGGCTGGCCTATGAGATGAGAGAGAGAGAGAATGAGAGAGAAAGAGAGAGAATCAGAATGAGACAGAGAGAGAAAGAGACAAAGAATGAAAGAGAGAATGAGAGAGAGAGAATCAGAATGAGACACAGAAAGAGACAGAATGAAAGAGAGAGAAAGACAGAATGAAAGAGAATGAGAGAAAGAGACAGAATCAGAGAGAGAGAGAGAGAATGAGAGACAGAGAAAGAGACAGAATCAAAGAGAATCAAAGAATCAGAATGAGAAACAAAATGAAAGAGAATCAGAATGAGCGAGAGAGAGTGGGGAGAGAGAGAGAAAGGGGAGAGAGAGAATGAGAGAGAAAGAGTGGGAGAGAGAAAGAAAGGGGGAGAGAGAAAGAGAAAGGGGGGAGAGAGAGAAAGGGGGAGAGAGAAAGAAAAGAGTGGGAGAAAGAGAAAGAGGGAGGAGAAAGAGAATGAGAGAGAGTGGGAGAGAGAAAGAGAGAATGAGAAAGGGGAGAAAGAATGAGAGAGGGGAGAGAAAGAGAAAGTGGGGGAAAGAAAGAATGAGAAAGAGGGGGAGAGGGAAAGAGAATGAGAGAGTGGGGGGGAGAGGGGGGAGAGAGAATGAGAAAGAGTGGGAGAGAAAGAGAGAGAGAGAGAAAGCGAAAATGAGAGAGAGAGAAAGAGAGAATGAGAGAGAAAGAATGGGAGACAGAGAGAGAGAGAGAGAGAGAGAGACAGAGAGGAGGGAGAGTGCCTGAAGGACCCCATCCCATACTGGGAATCTAGGTGCTTCAGCAAGCGGCGCACTGGATTCATATTAGTGGTCCGTGAAATTTAAAATTATGAAGTTGGTGGTCCCTGAGGTCCAAAAGGTTGGGGACCCCTAGCCTAAGACCATCGGAAAACACATATTTTTGATGGTTTTAGGAATAACTTTATCGTTGGGGGTCACCACAACATGAGGAACTGTATTAAAGGGTCGCGGCATTAGGAAGGTTGAGAACCACTGCCTTAGCTGCTTACCTTGCTTCGCTTGCCTGAATCCATTCCATCAGCAAGCAACTCCCTGCCTGCAATCAAGCAGGCAGGGAGTTGTGGACTTCAACTCCCAGAATTCCTCAGCCAGCAAAACAAAGCTGGCTGAGGAATTCTGGGAGTTGAAGTCTACAAGTCTTAAAGTTGCCAAGGTTGGAGACCCCTGTTCTATTGGGTAAGTTTTTTCCCCCTTTGGGATCTTTAAAAAAAAATAGTTAATTGGGTTTTTTTTAGTTGTTCTTTTTTAGACCTAGCCATTTAAAGTTTAGGAAGTTTTAAATTTAGCTTTCATATAGAAATAAAAATAAATTAAAATAAAATAATATTTCTGCAGCTTTCTGAGATTTAGTGTGTTTCTGTAGTGTTTCACTCTAATTACACAAACACACAAAATCTCACAAAGCTGTATGTGGAATTTTGTGTGTGTAAAGTGTGAAAGTTGTTTTTTTGGGGGCTTTTTGTGGCTGTGTCAGGTTCCTGCTTGTTGCAGGGGCCATTTTGGGTCCAGCACAGCTGCTTTTACATTGTGGGTGAGCTAGTTGATGTTTTTTTAATTTTTATTTGGTGTGCGTTGGAAGAGGGGTAGTCTTATACCACGAGTATAGCCCAAACCCTATATTTTAACAGGAAAATTCGGGGGTCGTCTTATACTCCCAGTCGTTTTATATGCCGGAAAATACGGTATATTCTGTTTTTTTTTTAATCCTGTTATGCCATCATAATTAAAAGGGTAAGAAAAAAACAACCCTTTTAGAAGCTTGACAAAAATTTTACTCTTGGGATATTGTCGTTTTTTAATTACATTTCCATGTAATTAAATACTGTCTTATGTTTCAAAGGTCTAAGAACTGTTGACTTCATTTTTAAGGCTTTGGGATATTAAGGATTTGGGATATTGGGATATTTTCAATTTGGATCACTCTTCATACAATTTTATTTTATTTTAATAATGTGAATTTAAATCAATATTATTTTGTTATTTTTCATTTGGGTAAACTTGCCTGAGCTCATTTTTTCATTATTTTTCTGACCCACAGAGAGGACTGGAAGCCTGTACTAACAATAAACTCTATAATTTATGGCCTGCAGTATCTCTTCTTGGTAAGTATATGTGGAAAGGAGGTGTGAAACAGTGGTACTAAGACTAGAGCATTATTTTCCTGCTTGACCTGGGCAGGAAGAATTAATGTAAGATTGACAGGGAGAAATGATACAATAAGCAAAGCATGGTGTGCTCCTGAAGAATCTGTAGTGTTCTAGGTTAGATGGATTGTGAATGAAATAAAAGCAAGTTTGTATCATTACATTTTGGGAAGATGTATCTGATGTTCTGTCTATCAGTTGGAAGGGGAATTTCCCCGTACACAAGATTATACTTGATAATAACTGCAAAATAAAACAGTTGGAAGATTTTATAGGGTGTGGCCAATATGAGAACGTTTGCACTCAAGTAGAGTGCTTTAAATCAAATTTTAGCTTTCTAATATTGTTTTTTTCTGAATAAATCTGACTACTCACAATTAAAGCATTTGTTTCCAATGAAATGGAACTTTTCTATACTATCCAAAAGCGTGATCTCAAAACCCTTTTATCTTGTCCCTTCTGTTTTTCAGTATAGTATCTTTGTATACTGTTAACTAAAATGCTATGTTTGGAGAATGTTACATCAGTTACATCATTTCCAAGATAGCATCATATATTTGGCGATTCAGAATGTCCCAGTTAATGAAATTTTTAATCATTCACCTAGACATTCTTCATGAACTAAGTAAATATCCATGTGATTGTGGGATATCCTTGAAGTGGGATGCTAGGACTACATTCCAAAAAATTAATTCAACAGAATTCATTTTAAATTATTACATCAAATATAATATTTTTCTAGTTTTGTCATTTCAATTTGAGAAATATAATTTGGAATGTTTCGAACAGATTTAGATTTAAATCCCCTTGGCCTAAATATTTATGTCTTATATGAAAAGGGCATTCCATAACCTATCGTGTAACCAATGCTTAACAGCCTATTGTATTAATAACATATTGTCCGTTTTCATCTTCAAAAATAAGTTTAATCATTTTAAAGAAGATGGATGAATTGGCTATTTGTAGCATATCTATAGAGCATTGAAATATAATTAAAATCAGGTTATTATAAAGTAGAGAAAGCAGTGTATAGATTTTTTCCCACAAAAATAAGCAATATACATGCATTTTTAAATGTATTAAATGGAATTTTTGACAGCCTGACTTGCACAAATTATGTGAAGTAGTACAAAAATTCCTCTGGGTTTTTAACTTTCTAGTCTATTGGCAAAAAGAGATTGTTTTCCAAAAAGCAGTTCCATTCTATAATGGAATCCATTCTACAATAGTAACTCATATATTGGGAGTTCTGGTTCATCTTACAGTTTTGATTGATTGGTATAAAGATAAATGAGAATGACCTTGGAAGATCAGATGAAGAGAAGCTGCCTAGGGAATGACCAGAAATCAGAAACCATAAGCCACAGCTGCTTATAGAGGACAGAACAAGATCTCCATAGGAGGGATACTCCTTAAATTATCAGTCTGTAAAAGTGCTAGCAAGAAAATTATACTTTTGAAACTTGTAAAATTATTTTAATGTAGTTTTATAATAAAGTAGAATTAACTTATCTGGTGATACTTTCTGTTTGGTCTACCCAGTAAGGCTGACATTAATTTTGCAAGTCTTAATGTACAATTCTCCTGCCCTCACTTTTATAGCCCAATAATTTTGGAAGGGTCTGCTCTTCAGCAGTACTGCTTATGCTAGCTGGCAAATACAGGGCAAATTATAGTGGGTGAAAACTGATTTTTTTAAAGAGATAGTTAAAGAATCTAAGTAAAATGGGAAAAAGATGCTGTTGCTTATTCTTCATTGTGATTAAAATGGACTCCTTGTACATGAAAGTCTTTAACCACAAAACCCTGGCATTTAATGGTGTTTTCTTACCTCTCTAGGAGCCAAACCCTGAAGATCCCTTGAACAAAGAGGCTGCTGAAGTACTCCAGAACAACAGACGCCTGTTTGAGCAGAATGTCCAGCGCTCGATGCGGGGTGGATATATTGGTTCCACCTACTTTGAGCGCTGCCTCAAATAAAACTGACTGGCTCCGGGCACAAACTTGCTCCCCCTTCCCTCCCCTCATCTCCCTTCTAGCTCTTTAAAGGGACTCGGCCAACACCGCTGTCTTCAAGGGGGCACAGGAGTCAGAAATGGCAGGGGGTCCTTTCCATCTTTTTTCTCCCCTTTCTCCCCAACTGCTCACCCTACTGCCCCCTGCCAGCCTGGAGCTTCAGCAGCCACCTTCTCACCAGATCCTTGTACCTCCCTCACTGCTCTCTCTCTGCTGCTGTGGGGTGAGGGCTGAGGTTACTGCTGCTTCTTTGTCTCACTCCTTGTGTTGGGGTAGCCACCTGTTCCTGACTGTGTGGGACCCCATCGGTCTTTCTGGGAGCTGTGGTTTTGCTGCTAAGAACAGAAGGCTCCCTATGTGCTCTGGCATTCCTTCCTGCAAATGCAGTGTTATTCAGCTGCGAGATCTGCAGGCCACTTTCCTCTCCTGCTGGGCACTGCGGCTTCTGACCGTAACTATTTATTAAATGGGGGAGGCTCTTGAGGACTGGTGGAAGGCTGGAGCAGGGTGCTCAGCTGCCTTCACTCCGCCCCAGGCATTGTGGCTCAAGGGGGAGGGGCTTGGCCAGGCCTGGGATATTTCTTCTAGGATCAACTCACTTGGGGTCTGGTTTTTAAGGAAAAACTAATAAAGCCACCACCATCACCATCAAACCCACCAATGCTAATAGTAGTAGTAATAAAAGTAACAGGGACACTACTGATCCTATTGTTGTCAACCAGGGCCTGCCCAGCAATGAACTCTACTCTGCCTCTCCAGTGACTCCTGCAAATCCCTGGCCAACATAAAGCCACTGTAATTCTAGTGTGTCGGGTTATTAAAGGGGAATGTTAGCACATTCAATTTGCCCCTTTGCCTTTCATTTTCTGCTTCCTTCTTCCCTGGTTGGTGCAGGGGTGGAGTGGACAGAGGAAAGTGATATGTATTGATATTGACAGTGGTCACAGTAATATTCTGTGCCATCCTGAGAAACAGAAGGAAGAAACTGGAGGTGAGTCCTGAAGAAGTGATGGGAACATTTTGACAGTTGACTTTGGCATACTAGTTAGACACATTTCCCCCATATAGAAGTACAGTTGCCACAATTGATACAGAATACTCTGCCTGCATATTTGGATATCTCAGTATAGCCGTTAGAGCAGAATTGATTTTATGACTGTTCTATGATGTAGGATCTAACAAAGATTCTGACCTTCCACCATAATAAATTCTGCTTTGCTGATAAAATCCATTTCACAAACTGCCTCTAGAAAATTGCATTTTCCTACCAATTAGTGATACTACCTATTTGTTCTAAGCATATACATCTAGTGTAGCTGTGCTGTTAGCTTAACCTGATCTGGGTCATTGCTACAATTGATGTGATAGGTTGCACTTTTTACTAGAATTTGAGAGAAGCTGATAGGAGTTTTTACGCAAAACTAAATGTATCATAGCCTTCCTTGACCTCCCAAATTCAGAAAGGAAAGTCATCAGTACACTATACAAATATATATTCAGTGTCTGTATATACAAAGAAGAAAGGAGGTTGTAAGAAAATCTACTAATAAAAGAGTTCTGTTTAGCAGCCTTGTACATGTTAACATTTCCCAGTTCCCTCCTCCCTACATTTTGAGAATTGTTCTTTTAAACTCTTAACAATATGTTAATGAAATATTCTAATGTAGAGGTAGTCCTCAACTAATGGTAGTTTGTTTAGTGACCATCAAAGTTACGATGACACTGAAAAAGTGACATGACTTTAACACCATTGTAGCATCCCTATGGTCACATGATCAAAATTCATATGCTTGGTAACTAGTTCATATGTCCTGGGGTCATGTGATCCCCTTTTCCGACTTCCTGACAAGCAAAATCAATAGTTTCACTAAACAACCTTGCTATTAACAACTACAGGGACTCAATTAACTGGTCATAGGTCATAAAATGTGGCAAAACTCACTTAACAAATGTCTAACAACAGAAATTTTAGACTCAATTGTTGAAAGTTAAGGATTACTGGTGCTATTTATGGAATAAATACATGGTGCCTTGCAGCATCTGGATTGGATGCATTTTGCAACTGCATGCTATGCCATCAAATGTCATTTTCAGAAGCACATACTTTAGAAAACGAGTCTTCTCAACTTTCTTTCCTTTCAATACAGGCTGTTTCTAAAACTGTTCAAATGAAAAGATAGTATGATACATTCCCATTTTTCATGGTGGTATACTAGTAGCTGAATGAAATCCACAGACAATCCTGAGTATTTGTGTCCATGAAGTTTCTATGCTTCTGTTATGAAGGTGTGGGCAGTGGATCTGAAAATTTATAACCTTTTCCTGCATGAACCACTACAAATTCTGTTTCAACTAATTTAGAAGTGTGATCATCTGGGAATAGTTAATGATTCAGGATTGCAGAAAGGCAGAGACTTCTAAGCCTATAAAAATAATTTACAGACTGAAACATGCTTGTCTATTTAGCCCTGGAGTATCTGTAACAAATAGGCCATGACCATAATAAAGCACTGGTGCTTAATTGCTGGTAGTAAAACAGAATTGCTACTTTTCCATCTCTTCCCCATCCTTCCCCTCTTTCATTTGTCATTTTTATTGCTTGGTTGTGATAGTAAAAGGCATGTGTCTTAATGGCACATGCTAGGAGCCAAAAAAAACAATAGGGAAGGTTAGCTGTCATCACCACCTTGCTTCAAGATTCTCAGAAGCTTCTGTTTAGCTCTTACATCATTCTTGGGGCATTTTGTGCTAACAGTCATACAAAACACTCCATTGTCTCCTGTTCATGCTGTCTAATGAGATCACTCTGCTTATGTGCATCATGAATCCTTGGCTTGAACCAACTGTTATTTAAACATACTGGGTCTCTGCATTTATGAACGTGTATGCTTATGCGTAATCCTGGCCTGACTGACTGATGCAGTTGAGATTTCATTTCCCACCATCTCTAGCCAGCACAGCTGCCAATATAGCTGACTGGAAGAGTTGTAGTCTGGCATATTAAAAAAAAAAATTGGCAGTGGCAAGGATGGAACCAGAAATGTTATCTATCCAAACCATATTGTGCTATCACAGTATATTTTTAATGCAGTGTTTTTTAAGAAATATAATCTTAAAAACACAGAGGTCAAGGGAAATAAGTCCTGAATACAAGGTGGGGGTTGTTAAATTACTTTCTTTTTTGATTCCTCCAAAATAATGTGATGTGCTTTTTGGCTATGAGCAGACCTGCAATGTACAGTAAATGATAAATGTTCCACTGATCACTTTGTTCTCTGGCCAAGTGAAGGAATGACTCAAAAACAACATTCCTGTCCTTTTGCATAGTTAACAGAAATTTCAGCCCAAAGAAGTGATGTTATGGGCAAATCCATGTAATATTGACAGCATCATGGAGGTGGTTTACCTTTTTTTAAAAAAATCAGAGTTTTCAAGTACGAACTACATTTAAGCCTGCTTACCTTTTTTTAAACTCGGTGAAGACTTGCTACCATAGAACACGTTTTTATATAGTTAACTATCACATGAAATGAAATTTCTGGGTTAAAATGACTGGGTTTCATATCATTTTACCTCACTGATTTGTGGAACAAAACAATATCAAAAGAATCCTGGCCTAGCTCTGCAAATTTAGCCAATTTTGTGCCTTGAAGTCTTAATAAATATATTGTGGCAAAAGTATTTGTGTCAGAAAAATCAACACATATTAGCATGCAAAGTCGACAGGAACAACTTTGTAGGTGATTGGAGCAAAAAGATGTGCAGCAGGGTGCACAGCAAAATTTTCATATAGAGGAAGTGGAATGTTCATTTGCAAACAGTAGTTATCTAGTCCAATCTATGGCTAAGCACTGGCGTAGTTTGAAAAAGTGTTAAACTTTGTTTTTATTCTAGGCTGCCTGTCCTTATCTGCTGAATTTGGAGATGTTAAATCTCCAAACTACAAAAGTTGAAGATTAATACCGGTAGCATGAAGGTCCAAAGAATAAGAATAAATTGCTATCTTCAAACCTTCCAAATATTTTTGGTGCCATTTTTTTAAAATTCAGGTCTTCAACATGTAATAGTTTTGGCTTTCCTTCAACCATAGAAACACAATTTTAAACCAATCATTTCACCCAATCTATTTCTGAAAAAAAAAAACTAATTTTTAAAGAAATGTTATAATACTGAATTACTATTTTATGGCCCCATATTTTGGTGTAATTAGCCATACTAAGATATCAACAAAATTGCATATTAGCCTCTCAGAAAAGGTTGTAAGTTATTCAGTTTAAAAAAAAAAATCAAATTAAGCTTGCTGATTTGTGATTTCATTTTTATTGCTGCTATTAAAGCTGAGCGACAGCTTCTTTTAAATTCCTATATCCCCATGCACTACTATACTTGCATTTCCAAATCCCATTCCTCTGAAAAGTCTGGATCCAGTTGGATTTGTATTACATACTACCATATGTTCTTTAAGTCACTACATAAGCTCTTACTGAACATATGCTCAATGTGAATACCAATGGGACAAATACCAAGGCTTTTACATTCTCTTTCAAAAAGCAGTTCATCGATGATAGTACCGATTTATTTATTTTTTTTGGGGGGGGGGAATGCCTTCAAGTCAGTCTTGACTCCTGGCAGCTGCCTGGAGAAGTCCTTGCAATTTTCTTGGCAGGATTTCAGAAACGTTGTTGTTGTTGCCTTCTTCCTTGAAAATCAATACATCAAACTGGCTAATACCCAACTTCTGACCAAGAATGATGATGATTAAAAGTAGCATTTTTTTTGGAACACGGCTCACATTCGCCTCTGGTGGACAGTTTGGAATAGAAACTATGGAAACCATGTGTGTGTGGGTGGGTGGGGTGGGGTGGAGGAAGAAAAGTCTTCTCTGTACTTTTGAAAGATCTCTTAACACAGTTGGCACATAAAATTTCCCGGAAGTACCAACAAGGGCAGACAAGACTTTAATCTACCGTTCATTTCCCTTTCAACTGTCTCTGTATCTAATTTCCGGTTGCGGCCCCGCCTCCCATCCTCTGCGCAAATCAGGGAGGCCTTCGGGTTTCTCCAAGCCGCGTGACCATGACGTTGAAAATGCCACTCCCGTGACGTCAGTGGGCTGAGGCGGAAGAAGAGCGTAGAGGAAATATCGAGGTGAAGCGACGGTGTTAGGTGTCTGCTCGGTAAATTGTTGCCGGGGCTGGGGGAGCGGGGAAAGGTTCGGACTGAGGTATCGGAAGCTTTTAATGTGGGGGGGGGGGAGAAGAATCCTTTCCTGCCTTTCCTCCTCTTTTCCACCGTATTCTGATTAAAATTATATCTATTTAGAATTGTGTTTGCGCTTTTCCCTTTGCTAGTACTCCCTGCCGCCCACCATCACCGCCCTATAATTTAGGCACAGACCTGCGTCATCTAGGCCAGGGGCCTCCAACCTTGGCAACTTTAAGCCTGGAGAACTTCAACTCCCAGAATTCCCCAGCCAGCAAAGCTGAATGCTGGCTGGAATGCAAAGCTGGCTGGGGAATTCTGGGATTTGAAGTCCTCCAGGCTTAAAGTTGCCAAGGTTGGAGACCCCTGGTTTAGGCAACTTTGCCTCTTCGTTTTATATTGCTTGTCCTATTTTTGCTATAAAGTAAGCTCATCTAGTCTGTCCTTCGGCTGTGACGGACTCTCTCTCCTATCATCACCAGTGATGAAGAGGGGTGGGTGGGAGAGCACCTCCGGAGTATTGGCTGGTTCTGGAAGATTAAAGGTTTCCATTCGTTTGTTGCATTGGATGTCTTTGTGACTGGTATTGGATTGGAATGATGTATTGAATGCATATGCTAACTGTTGGGTAAGGAAGGGTGTTTTTCAATACTCCGGTAGTTCATTATAATAATTTATTACATTTATATGCCACTCGGTCCCTATTGTCTCTAAAAAATAAACCCGCAGCCTGTTAAAGTAACATAGCTCAATATTTGTGGTCATGAGCTTCTTAGCCAAGGCGGCTTCATATGTTTAAATTTGTTTTGGTCCAAGGAGATTTGGTTTGATTCTCTTTATAATTCTTTGTTTTGTCTATGATGGATTAGCTGGTGCTTATCCTATTGATGTGTAAATGATGGTGCTAGCTTTTTTTGTTAAAACAGTTTCTGAAGACAGTTGAAAGATTTGAGACTGTCTGGTTGGCAAGT
Organism: Pantherophis guttatus; assembly: GCF_059756535.1. Taxonomy (NCBI): domain Eukaryota; kingdom Metazoa; phylum Chordata; class Lepidosauria; order Squamata; family Colubridae; genus Pantherophis; species Pantherophis guttatus. The sequence continues at coordinate 40,131,784 of NC_142066.1, read as the reverse complement.
CACAATCTTTAATAATTATTATTAGTATGGCTTGTACAGTAATTTATTTTGGTGGATATTCTGTATGACAAAGATGTAGCCAGCTGAAAGTTGCTGAACAACTCTCACTAGTCTTTTCTAGCTCATCTAATAATGACTGGGTGTTGTATTTCAGCCATATTAGAACACCTGAGGGTCCCCCCCCCCCCCATGAGGGTTATAACTCTCTTAACCCAAAGCCTTTACCTAGATAACTGTATATTAAATATATTTCTCTGGGAAGGAAAAGAGAGTAATTATAACAGATCTTTGTTAGATTTATATATTTACATTATTTTAACTCAATCACCGAGCCTTTTAACCCATATCTATTGCTATCTAATTTATGACAGGCAGATTCTCAATATTTCCAAGATTGTGAATTCTGGTCTTTAGAACTCAATGAGAATCATTAAAAATACAATTCCATTTGAACTGTTCCATCATTTCACTATAATGGCTCTATTCTAGGCTTGAGTACAATACACATAGAGGCCATTACTTATACAGAAATATGATAAATTATTGGAAGTTTGGTCCTTGCCCAACCTGAATATAGATGAGTGGGCTTTACCACCAAGAATCCTTATTTAACATGTTCATACCTTTGGAGGGTGTCTGGATTGAGAAAGGTGCTCTGAAACAACAAAAGTTGTTTTGTTTCTTAGGGAAGGATTGCATTTTCATTTTTTGCTTGTAACTAAACAAGCTCTGCCCCATTTTTTGATCTCTCTGACAGAAGTAACAGTAGGTATACACATATTCAGATTATGTTTTGGAGTTGGCACTGATATGGATTAGTGACCCATTGCTGTAGAGGGATCTTCCTTCAAAAGTGTAGGTTGTTCTCTAAATAATAGTGCATTTCAAAACATAACAAAATATAAGTCTGGTTGAATTAGCCAGGAATTTAAGATGGATTTGGCATCTCATTCTTCTGCCTACTTTCTTACAATATAAATGATTTCTCTTAATTTGGATCATTTTTATTTGCTCAGTTTATAACAGTTCTACTGTGTTCACCAGGCAGCAAACTACAGAGAAGAATGAGTTATGGATAGTAAATCAGATACTGAAGAGTGTATAATGTAGAGCAGTGATTCTCAACCTATGGACTGTAGACCCTTGGGGGAGGGCGCAATGTCATCAAAGGGGGGTCTGTGAAGGGTTGAATAAATGTTATGATTTAAATCTTGAGTTAAGTCTAATGGAGTCCATGACCATGGTCCATGGCCACAGAAGGTATATGTAAAGGGGATCTGTGGTGAAGAAAATATTGAGAACAACTGAAGTAAATTGTAATAAAATACACTTTAACATAATTCATATGGTATAAAATACAATGTAATACAATACAATATAACACAAGGTTTGAAGAGTGAATAGAGGTTTCTTTGTAGTTCTGTAGACTTTTTGATGCATAGTTAGAGAAATAAGAAAAATTGATATAAAAATGGCAGCAAAAAACTCTGGCTTAAGCTTGCTGCCAAATGATAGAAGTAACACATACACAGAGAGAATTGTTTGTCTCCCAGAACAGTGAATGTTTTCTATCTTCATTCTCTAGGTCTAGGTTGTTCTCACTCTGAAATGCAGTGTATTTATCATGAAACTTTGAATGTAGTTTTAGTGATCTGATTGGGGATTTCTTTGATCTTTGTCTATATATTTTAATAAATTAGAGTTTCTTGATATATTGGCCAAACCTTGTAATTTTTATACAAAGATACTTTGCTCCTATGTGTTTTATATTTCCGCATCTTCCTTTTTCTCAAGAGTTGTAGGTTGACTCATTTTCTGTCAGGATGGATCTATTGTTTGGGCGCCGGAAGACCCCAGAGGAGATGCTACGGCAAAATCAGCGGGCTCTGAACCGTGCCATGCGAGAATTAGACCGTGAGCGGCAGAAGCTGGAGACCCAGGAAAAAAAGATCATTGCTGACATCAAGAAAATGGCCAAGCAAGGGCAGATGGTGAGTTTGGAAAGAAAAGACAAATATGGTTTTTGAAAGCCACCAGAAGAAAATCTATGTATCTGCTTTCTAACCTGGTTCTCTCATTTTAGGATGCTGTGAAAATCATGGCTAAAGATCTGGTGCGAACAAGGCGCTATGTCAAGAAATTCATCATGATGAGGGCTAACATCCAGGCTGTGTCCCTTAAGATACAGACACTCAAATCGAACAACTCCATGGCTCAGGCAATGAAAGGTGTCACCAAAGCCATGGCTACCATGAACAGACAGGTGGGTAAGCTGCAGAAGTTTTTTTGAACTGCTCCTTTTGAGTCTATATCATATTCACTGACCGGGCATCTGGTTGCATTCAGAAGGTCCCACTTTAAAATTGATTTGCCTAAACTTCTGGGGAGCCAATGCCAGTTAGATTAGGCATCTGGAACTAGGAATCCAAATAATTCGACTTGAGAAAAGACAGCTTTCTAAAAGCTATTTCTTTTAATAGTATGTGTGGGATGTTGAATAGATATTGCATGTAGTGCTTGTTTAGCGACTGCTTCATTTTTGTGACCATTTGCAGTTAAGACCGATGAAGAAATAATTTTGCAGTTCTCTCATTTATGACTTGCAGGTCTATACAGCAAAGGAAAATGAATATGAGATCATAAATATAGTGGTAGCTTTTTTATTGATCACTTCATTTAACCACTGAGCTGTTGGCAACCAGTTGTGGTTGCTAAATGAGGACTACTTGCAAAATCTGTTTTGTTTGTTTTTCAGAAAGGGAATGAAATTGGAACTGCTAAATGGGAAGAACTAGACAATGGTGATACCTTATGAGTGGCTAGGCACAGAAGCATTTTTTAAATTGACTAATGCAAAGAATGTGCCACTTAAGGTATCGTAACAGTTTATAGATACTATTTTTCAGTTCAGCAACTGAATTGTTTTTCCAACAGGATTCTCTGGACTGGATGCAATCTGTTGCGAATTATTCTCACTATCACTTGGTCAATTAATACTTTAAAAAAAGAACATTCAATCTCTTAGTAATAGTAATCTGCTATTCTAGTGATGTCACTCTACTCGCTGTTGCTCATCATCCCCTGATCACCTCCAGAATAGTTTTCAATGCAGTCTACATGCAGCTGACCTTGAAGAGCATCTGGAAGCTTTATTTGATGCAAATAGCAGCTTTGTGTGGACTGTTATGTGGGTGTCTTAAAATGGCTTATGGAACAGAGTGTAATCTTCTTGGTGCAATTTAGGATGCCCTTTTTTACCTTTAAATGCCTACATTGGCACAGGATCACAGTTATTTGAGGGAATATCTCTTCTATCCATCCCATCAGGTCGAGCAGAAGAGGTATGCTCTGGGTCCTATCTGCTAAGGAGTTCCATCTGACGGGACCTAGGAGAAATGCCTTTTCTACTTCAGATTTTTCCCTCTATAATATCACTTCCCACGTGGTGAGATTAGCCCCATCACTGTTAATTTTCCAGAGAGCTTTGAAAAGGTGTTTCTTCCATCAACCCTGGGGTTCTGTGATGAGCCTGTAAAATGGTGAATGAGGCCAGATGATGGTTGTCCTCCTCCTGTCTTGGAAGGCTTATTATGTTTTGTTATTAAAAAAATTGCAATACTGTTTTAACTTTTCTGCTTGTAAGTCTCCTATGGTCACTTTTTGTGAAATTGGCAATGATATGAATATACTAATAAAATATTCCTTTCCGTTCCTTTTGAAAAGGTGAAAAGCAAGTAATGGTTTGTTTTCTTTTCTGAGATTTTGTAACAGTGTTACTTCTTGCTTCGTTTAGCTCAAGTTGCCTCAGATTCAGAAGATCATGATGGAGTTTGAAAAGCAGTCAGAGATCATGGAAATGAAGGAAGAGATGATGAATGATGCCATTGATGATGCGATGGGAGATGAAGAGGATGAGGAGGAAAGGTAATTAGCATTGAGGACAGGAAAGCTCATATGGGTTGCATATTGAAGAGAAAGTTTGGCATCTAAGTGGTGGCAAGTGATAACTTTTTGACCTTCAAATTCCTCCCTGAAATCCAGAAATCTGTGTACGATAAAGCCAAACCTTTTAATTCAGCCTGAAGTTGAGATAAGAATTGAGATTCAGTTAAGGGAAGTGGTGGATTAGCCATGCAAATAAGTGCATTTCGTGTTCTTATTTTCCATTCACAGCGATGCTGTTGTCTCTCAGGTGTTGGATGAGCTAGGTCTGACTTTGACCGATGAGCTGTCAAGTAAGTATTTGCATGAAATGAACATTAGGAAAGAAGTATAGCAAGGGAAAAGGCACTTGATCCACTTTGTGATTCAGCAGCCTTAGAAATTGAATGACTGAATAAATAAATAAATAGGAAAGAAACAGCCCACATGATTCTTGTAAATCCTAGGTGGGTAAAATTATCATTATTTATATCCAATTGACACTGGCTAGCTCACAATATATTATCATAAAAATCCAATACACCTAAAACAAGATGGGATATGGTCACTCTACACAGACAAATAAAAATAACAGAAAAATATTCAACAGTTAATAGCGTTCCAACACATAATTTAAAAACTGGTATTTCAACAAAGATTAAAAATACATAGTGGTAACATTGCCAGTAAGACTGGGACTCTTAAACTTTGTATACTGTAACTCCCGAATCACCATAATACTACAACTTCAGAAATTTGCCCTAAGTAATGCAATTTTAACTGAAGTTAAATGGAAACCCTTGAGAAATGCAGTGGTCCCCTTTGGAATGAATGTCCCATCTTAATTATAAAATTAATTGTAGAAAATGTGGTCCTGGTTGCTTTTATTAAAAAGACCAGAATAAAATAGATTGGTATCTGTGTTGAAAGAAGACACTGAAAGTACATAGAGGAGATTTATTTTAAAAATTGACAATTCAAATGGTGGTGCTATGGGGTTCTGTCTTGTCCATGTATGCACAGTCCAGTCCTATCTTATAGCTTCTGGATTTTCTATCCTACTTCCTTGGATTAATCAGCTTGTCCAGGCAGAGCAGGAAATTGAGCTTTTAGGGTAGCTCTAATGTGTGCAAAAGTCACTAGTAAAGTGCATTGGCCCCCAATCTGTTCAGAACAGGAAGCAATTCTGCTCAAAGGTTTTCAAGCTTTATTTGAATCTATTTGGGAGGTGACCAAGGCATGTGTGACTGTGAGAGAACCTCCTGGTTCAGGAAAGGGCACAGTTGGTGAATTAAACAAAATTTTAGAAAAGCTTTCTTGGCCATGCCTTCCATTGCTCCTTGAATTGGAGATGTGAATCCAAGAGGACACCCTGATTTCTTACAAGTTCTGTTTGAGGTACTGCAACCCCATACAGACCCAAGCTGGAGAAAACATTGGATCCAGGAAGCCCTAAAATCCAAAGCAACTCAATCTTGCTCAAGTTAAGCTGAAGCCTGTTCTTCCCCATCCAGATCCCCAGCACTTTCTTGACACTGAGACAGGACCTCTCCCAGGATTACTTGGTTGTCCAGGAATGGAGATATAAAGCTGGGTATAGCAATAGGAATAGCACTTAGACTTATATACTGCTTCAGCCCTCTCTAAGCGGTTTTACAGAGTCAGGATATTGCCCCCAACAATCAGTGTCATCATTTTACCCTCCTTAGAAGGATGGAGGGTTGAGTCAACCTTGAGCCAGTGAGATTTGAACTGCTGAACTGCACTAGCAGTCAGCTGAAGTAGCTTGCAGTACTGCACTCTAACCACTACACTCTAACCACTGCGCCACCTTGCCAGTAACATTAGCATATTGATGACACCTTACCCCGTTCTGCTGAATTACTTCATCCAGCCTTTGTTTAGTTGTTAAAACAGGAGTAGGGAGAGTGTTAAGGTAAGACTTTTTCCCACTCATCAATTCTATATGGAACTGGTGTCTGGAAGGACAATCAGCACACCATGCCCCTGCTCCCAGCCCTTAGCACCAAGACCAATAATCAATATCAAAGGCTGCTGAGAGATAAGGGGAGCAAAGATGCATCATCTTCATCCTGCACTTGCCAGAGGTCATCCATAAGTGTGATTAATGCTATGGTTAATCATATAATGTGATATGTGCAACTTTGCCCATTTTGCCCACAGTTAACCTATCTGTGATAAGTATGATGCATGAACCCTACATCTATAGTAATCCTGATGCTACAGCCTTGGGCAGAGAGAACTGGGAATGGATGGGGAACGGTATTATTGGGTTGTTGCAGACTTCATTCTCTTCCTTGCAGATTTGCCTTCCACGGGTGGTTCTCTGAGCGTGGCCGGAGGAAAGAAAGCTGAAGCCTCAGCAGCCCTTGCCGACGCAGATGCCGATTTGGAGGAGCGGTTAAAAAACCTACGGCGAGATTAGAAGAGCAGTGCCCAGCTCCCTTGCCCTCCCCTAGCATGGGTGCTCTTCAGCCACTCCTGGTGTTAGGATTACAACTCTGCTGTGGCAGGGAGTTCTAGCTTTGCAAGCTTGTGTGGGGTTGACCTTGGGTGGCATAATTGGGGGAAAGAAGGGTTAAACCCAGCCACGTGGTGCTTTTATATTCCCCTTTAATTTGAAAGGACTTTCAGCATCACTTGGAAAAAGTATACGGTATTTTTTTTTTCTTTTTTCCCTACCATGAAAATGCTTTCATTTCCATGAGGCTGAATAGCTTGGGATCTAAAGGAAGTTTCCTTTTGAAGGGGGGGGGGGGGAGAGCAGGAGTGGGTGACATTCCCTACTCAATACCCCATGTTCTTTTGGTGATGGTGGCAAGGTGGAGGGGGGCAAGAAGGGGGAACAACAGGTGATACTTTGGCTGATATCCCTGCCATTGAGAGTGGCCAAGGACTTTATTATTCTTTTCTCAGTAAAGCTTTATATAAAACCCTGCCCCTGGAGGCAGGCAGGCGGGCAGGCTGGCCTCCACGTTCGATTCTTTGTCTCTTGTAATAAAGATTGTAGTTTATACTAAGAGTTCCTCTGGCATCTGCTCTTGCCCCTGAAATGGAACAAAATGAAATTGTCCCCTAACCACTGTAGTTCTAAGTATCCCAACACTGCACATTTGTCTCTCTCTGTTGTGCATTTGAAACTTTTGGAGCAGGGCATGTTTTATGTGAGAAATGTAGGCAGATTGCCATGGTTCTAGACATTTCCCTTTGAGTCTGGGAGTATATGAAGCATTGTAAGTGTCTTCTTATGCTCTACCTATGTTTGAAACTATGGGCCCAGTTAGTGACTTGTAGATAAGATAGATGGGTTAAAGCAAAAGGAAGACTCCTACAAATTTGATTTGGAGCAGGGAGCACTGAGGAAATATCTACTTAAACAGTGCAAAATTAAGCTGTGAGATTCCGTTCAGCAGGATAAAGTGATAGCATTGACCTTCGTTGCAAGGGGATTTATTTGTCCTCTATAAATTTGTATGTTAAATACAGCAGATATCCAGCAGACATCAGAGGGAGAAAAGGGCTGAAAGAGAGGAAGATTTCTCTTGAATCCAGCCAATGGGCATGCCACAGGAAATTGAATGTAACCAGGTTGCTGGATGAGAGGCTATTTTGCTGCTCTAGCATGGATGCTTTTGGCTTACTAGAATCCAAAAGAGGGTGTACACAGTTGTGCCAGGGAATTGTTCAGATGGAATTGGGTAAGACCAGAAGATGAAGGGAATTTGTGAGGCCTGCTGAATATATGACATGTACCTGGGGGCGGGGGGGGATAGACGATCCCAACCTAGTTTCATTCTAGAAAGCAAACAGGAAGGAGAAATTTCTGGAATCTCTTCCATTTTTGCTCACTTGATATCTATTGACTTTCTGCAAATGATCCAAGGAGGCTGATTTTCATTTTCCTTGTCTTTATTTTTAATTACTATTTTTGGAAGAGGGATACTTCTGATTCTCAGGATCCAAGGTGGAATGTCATCTGAGATCTGAATTGTTTGGAAGCGCAGTATCCAGGATGTCCCAGGGATGGTGGAAGTGGTGATTCTGAAGGATGCCCGATCATGGGATGGCTCCAGCAGGCTGTTTAATGTAAAACTCTTCTGTGGATTTATTTTTCCTTGAGTGCTACTGCACAAAGCAAATATGGCAAAGGTGAGGGTCCCAAAAATCTGGGAACATTATGCCATTTATGGAAAATCAGAAGACTTCCAAATGAATAAAGAGCAATGACTCAGTAATTTAACATGTCCAGTCAGAATGAAATACAGGGGCTTTATTGAAGTTGGGAACTCCTTCTGTAGTGCCTGCTGAGAATGATGCATCAGTGCTGAGCTTTCTGTTGGTTGAGCATTCTTGAGTCCCTACGGGAAAGGAAACATGGCTGGCTTTGGGTCCCAGTGATTTGGAGACTGTAAAGATAATAGAAAATCATAGAGTAATGTAGATGTATCTTCCCATTGCTGTGGGATATAATGCTTCTTCCCTTGGGCTAAGCCATAGCTTTCCTGACAAATGGGTGGGGTGGGGGAGAACTGCCAGCAAACAATTGGATTCACACTACAAACTAGGGTAAAATGGAGTATGGTGGCTTATAATCAGTATATCAGCATAATCAGTATATGGTGGGAATCCAACCATTGATTTCCAGTGTTGTCCAAATTGGGTCATCACATAATACATGTGGTTTATTTGAACACAGCAACTGTATTTGGTAACCAAATTATTTAGGAAGAATATTTCCTCCTATAGTTTTGGGGGCCTCTTGTATCAATATCTGAGCTTGGATTAAAGATTGCTAATGTTTTCTCTTGCAGGAGCCATATGTCTTTACTACATATTGTCTTGCATAAATCTACTTGATGAAGCTTTTGCCTCTCTTTTTATCTTCCTGTGTAGAAAATATGTGTGGAGTCAAGCAAGTCTCCTGTGTTAAGAACTCCCCACTAGTGACAATACTATTTATCTTCAGAAACTCCCTACTAACAGAGATTCTCATTCTTCCCACAATCCCGATATTCCTATCCAGTCTATGGCTTGTTTTCCCTGTTAAGCACCCTGATGATATGGAAGCTTGCATTTAAGAATGGAGTCAGGGGATAAAATTTTATTGCAATAACTGCTACACTTCTACATGCCTTTTGTCTTTTAAATAAAATGAAAACAGTCAAATTCTTTCCTCTAAGATAATACAATTGCTGCACATTCCCTCTTAGTAAATTCCCCATAGCCCAGCTATTCTGTATTGCAACTTGCCATGTTCCCACTGAATGCTGCCCTCAATCCTTTTACCTCCGAAGTCCAAACAACATAGGGACACTCACCTAGGGACCATTTTTTAGATCCGGGTGAGCTATGCCCAGTGCCCGCAAGCAGGAATGATATGTCTCCAGCAGCTCCTTGCATGCCTCTTCTCCCTTTTCTTTAACACTGCAAAGGTAAAGAAGTGGTAAAGTAATGATAACAATACTGCTGGTTTTTCTTACAATTGAACAACAGCACAGAAACCTGGAGATCTTCAAGCCCTCTCTGCAACTCTTGGAGGGTGACACTCCTGCCACACCCACAGTGAGGGTAGTGACTTGGTAGCTTCCATTACCCCAAGACAGTCACAAGTGCCCACTTTAAAATAATAATGAAATCTTTTATTGCATCTTCCCAGATTTTCTCAAGTTCTATTCTTCTCCTGTTATAGGTATTGCTCAGTGACATAAGGATTATAGCCCTTGATATATATAATGTTCTCAATATGAAACTCAACAGATTTTTTAAAAATGATTTTTTCCTTTCCTGAAGTACTTATTTCTGCTTTCAAAAAATAATAAATGCACCAGTCCAATGTTTCAGTGTTTTTCACATTCATGGGTGAGCAGTTGCGTCCTATAGTGGGAGGAATCACATTTGAACTGAAACAGAGAGGGGGAGGATAACTTATATTTTGGTTTTTATGTTGATGATGGTGGCCATTGCAGAAGAGAGGAATGTATATCATGTATTTACAACTTGAAGCTTTTGGACTGGTTCAGAGGTCCAGTCCATTCAGAAGAAGCAAAAAGCCTTTAGAACCCTTGGAATTTCTTCTGTGAAATGGGACTTGAAACCAATTCTGCAATAACAGAACTCGGATCGTATATGGTTCTAGATCAGGGAACATAATTTTTGTATTTGTTGCAAGTTGTATTCTGGCAGCAAGATGGAGATACAAAGAGACCCATTAAAAATAAAAACAAAGATGAGGCCGAGTGAAATGCTACTTTTCATTATCTAAATAACATTTTAGATGTTGATGTCCATCTTAAAATATGTCAAACACTGATCTAGAAGATGTCTAGAATGTGAAGGCTGTCTTGGAGGATTCTGTGTTTTCCTGTCCATTGCTGTAAAGAGCATAATTGGACGATCTTATAGATAGTCCTTGACATAACAATGGTAACCGAGACTGGAATTATGGTTCAAAGTTGCTGAGGCCATTATATCACTGCACCTGATTGTTGTGGTTGTTAAATGAATGTTGCAGTCATTAAGCAAATTTTATGGTTAGTGAATCAATTTTACCCAATGGGTGATTTTTTTTACTGGAAACTGGAATTAAATGCCAAAAATTAGCAAAAAATTAAAAATTTAAATTGTGTGACCATGGGACATTGCAAACAACCATAAAGGTGACCCAGTTATCAAATGCCCAAAATGCAATTTTAGGACTCTGTGTGTGCACATGTGGCTATCAGGTCATAAATAGCTTTTGGTGGGCCCATTATAACTTCAAATGGTCGCCAAGCAATCAGTCATAGGGACTATTTAGTTAACATAGAACAGTCTATCAGCTTTGAGAACTCAGATCAAGTGTGTTTGCTGGTTGATTCATGGATCAGATTTCAGTAAATAGAATAAGCTATCGTTAAATATGAACATAAACATTGTCTCCATGCCAGGAAAAATTCCAACTATTGGTTTTTATGTGTAAAAGAGCAGAAGAGATAACAGTATTCATTCCCTGCCCTTACGCAACTTGAATATTTTAGAAGTAGATAATTAACAGGATTAGTTAGAGTGATTTCACTTTCTTTCAACTACTTCAAATAGTCCCATTTTCTTAATTTTACACATTCTCAGTTCATCAGGGCACAATTTCATTTACCTACTTTTGAAGTCGATTCCTCCTCTAACCTGTTCCTCCCCACCCCACCCCAGCAGCATTTGAGCTATGTGTTAGACATAACCCAACATACTCTTCTGCAGAACTATTTTAATTTTTGAGGATGGGGAGAGGGAATACAAATGGGAGTTGCAACAAGAAATTGTGGGGGTTGAACGTTCCAATTCAGGGTTCCATCCAGCTGTGTCCTTACGTGCCATAATGGATTTTATTTTTCTTCCCCCTTTGATTTTCCTCCTTTACTTTCCAACAGTAAGCCAGTATTATTTAGTGGCCACTGAGAAAATTTAGACCAAGGTGGGTGGTAGCCAAATTTAGGGGCAGGCAACCTAATTTTTAAAATGTATTTTTAAAATAAGTTTTAAAAATGGTTTGATTAAAGATAAAAGAGTTTTAAAATTATTCATATGTGATATGTATAAACTATATGTTATCTAAAAGTGTAATTGTGAGAAAAACACTAATTATATAGCATGTGAAATGTTGAAAAATAAATCCTATATTACCTGGATTTGGGGGAGGGGGATAGTGGAATCAGGGGGGAAAAAGAAAAGGAAAGAAAAAAAAATTAACCTGAAAAAGGATTAGGCAATTTTGTGGTTTTAAAATATTTTGGACTTGAATCTTCATTATATTGCAAACTTCTGTTTTCTAAATATTTTCCCAATATCAGCTTCTTAGCCTGGTTTAAATTACCAGAGTAAAGGAGCTTCTATATTCTGTAAACAAAAAAAGAAGGGTGGGTAGGCCATAGCAAATAGTCATCTTCTGTCTGCACGCGAGGTTATTTGTGGTGATGGAAGCATTGAGCCACGTACTATATTGTGCAGCAAAACTCTTGTTGCTTTTGGGACTGGCTACATTCTTCCTTTCTGGCTCTGCAAAAGTGCCTCAGGCTTGATTCCAGTCCAGCTGAGCCCTGCTATTTCTCTGCTTCTCCCTGGGCTTTGCATTCCTCGTGCCTGCCATTTTCCTAACTTAGCTATGGTTGGATGCATCTCAAATAAAAAGCCCCAGAGTGGCAGTTGGAATCTAGACTGTTATTCCATTCACAGCCATTTTTAAACAATGTGGAGATAGTTCAGATGTCTTGCTCCCAACGTCCTGCAGGTGTTGGACTGCCATTTCCCACATGTCCCTTCAAAACAAAATATGTAATTTATGGTGTCTGTTGTGTAGGGGGAAGTGGGCAAATGGCTGAAGAGAAACGAGCAGAAACCAATGATGTTCACATGGGCTGGGCCCATGGGTTGTTAGTCTTGGTTTGTTGAATAAATCACTTTTGGCTGGATTTCAGGCATAAACAACATTTAATAATTCATATAGTAGTTGATCCCATTCTGATTGAGCCCAGCTTACACAAGATAATCTACTCAGCTTGAATATTAAATTGTTTTATACCACAGAACTATTATTCAGAACTTCTATATAAATTGGGATAATAGTTAAATACCAGGAAGACGCCCAGGTTATGAGAATGGGATCACTTGTCCAATGTATATTTCCAATTGACAATATAATTGCCCCCCCCCAATTAGCACTGTATTCACACAACATGGTAAGACTAAACATTTAGTATGAATCTCTTGAACCCAGGCAATAGGGTTAACTAAGGTGTCTTTGGCTGGGATTAAACTTCTTATTTTTATTTATATAGTATATAAAGCAGCTTCAATCTTAAAAAGACTATATGTCACAGAAAAGACAGTTTCAAGATTTTAATGATGTAAAGTCATCTAGAGTCACCTTGTGTGAATTGGGCAGACATATAAGTGTATAAACAAACAAATAAATATGCAAACAATAGAATGCAGAAAAATAAAAATCTGGAATGACAGCGCAATATATTATTCTACACATCTGAATAATGTGTAGAAAAGTGGAAGACTCTGAGTCTTAGTCCCGCTTTAGGCATGAAAGTTGGTTGGGTGACTTGGCCAGTTATTCTCTCAACCCCATATATCAGACTCTGGTGACAATCTGGTCAGTCAACTGTTGACCACCAATAACTTTCAGAATAGCTGTCTTTGCAAGCTACTGACAGCTGTGAGGAAGACATTATCCTTGACCTGCAGGCTATTCAGAGGAGGAGAAGAAATGCAGAAATGCCTGTTTCTGAGCCTTCCCTGGCTATTCTTTCTGGGGACCTGCCACAGGCACTCCCTGTTTTCTCAAATTTAGATAGGCAGAATTTGTCTGAGAAAGTTCGGAGCCATATAGGACTTTCTAGCTAGTGCTTTGACTTGCATTTGAAAACAAAATGGTAACTAATGCTGTTCTTATAATGAAGCTGCTACAAGATCATAGTGTAGCCTTTATTGTCATTGTTCATCATGTATACAATGAAATTGGTTGTATCATCCTTGTAACAAGGACATCCCATAGTCACCCTGGATGCTGTACTTTATGGCAGTTGAATTTTCTAGGTAGATTTCAAAGGCACTTCAGGAAAAGCAAATTAGACTAATCCATACAAGAGATGACAAAGGTGTGTGTGAACATCTTTTCACTTTTTAAGATAAGGCCACAATGATGCACCAGTCAAATTGAGCAAAGATCTTCCTGGCTATGCTTTCACCTGCTTTTCCTGCAAGAGCCATGAAACCCTCAAATTTCAAGCATGGTTTCCATGGAGAAACACCATCCTGTGGAGAGCCAAGCATACAGCCCCAGAATTAGAAGCGTTCTGAATAAGTAGCCATTCTGTCTTGCATGGGTTGTCTCTGAGCTGGTTTTTCCTCATCCAGGCCCTAACAACCCCTTTTAGGTAATGTGTGTGTTTTGTCATCTTTTTGTTCCTTTGTCCTTATTTTATTGTCATATATTTTTAATTCCTGAACAGCCCTCTGCCCCAAAGTCACTGGACTTGGGCACTCTAGAAATTTAAGCATTAATAAATAACAATAACTGTTGGAAGGGACTTTGGAGGTCTTCTTGTACAACCCCCTGTTCAAAGAGAGACGATATACCATTTCAAATAAACAAGCAAACAAACATGCATTCTTTCCAAATTCCAGATGTGCCCATTAGAAAAGCTTTGAATCCTAAATTTGTGTGTGTAGCTCGTTTCTGATTGCCAATCTGAAATGTTTTCGGTTAATAAGGTGACTTGAGATGTCACCCTATGGTAACAAGGAAATATTTAGGACAGTCCCCTTTCATATTTTCTACTTGTTTAAAATTGTGCTTATTTTAAATAACACCCTGCAAACAATGTTCAGGATAATTCAAGAACTTTGAAATATGGCTAGCCAGATTGAAATATTTATGGCTCAGATTGACATGAATTTTATATAGGAGGCTCTGGCAGGGAAGTAGTTACTGCTGAGGACTGTAATAATAATAATAATAATGACAAAGATTTGGAGAAGATCACAAAGTATTAAGATCTGAAAATCAAATGGAAAGATTATGGTATATACAGGCTGTGATGGTCTCAGTGGTTATCAGTGCCATTTCAAAAAACACGGAGGGCACTTCATTTAGAAAATCTAGGCATTGACAACATTTCTATCTTCAATTACAAAAGGCTACTCTCTTGATCCATACTTCCTATGCTGATATGTTACAATATCCCAGGTTCCTGGAAAGAACTCATTATGAATGAAATATGACACCACTTAAAGAAGTGGCAGCTGTGATTTCACATGGTTGTGTATATAATAATAAGTTTTTATCTCTCTTTTTCTGATACACAATTTAAGGTGGTGAACGTATTCCTGTCTCTTATTTTCCCTGTAACAACAACCCTATGAAGTAGGTTGAGCTGAGATTGACTCACGTTACCCAGCCAGTTTTCATGTTTAAGGGAGGCCTAGAACTTACAGTCTCCCAGTTCCTCAGCCAGCGTCTTAACCATTATTCCAAACTGATTGTTGCAACTATTGTTAGATGGCTGTGCATTCTGTTTTCTTGCTCCCTTTCTGCAAAGTTATCAGTTCAGGAAGTAATTTTATGCCTCCCATTTCCCCTGTTGCAAGTCTCAGTAAATGAAGAAGATGGCCATGATATGTGCCAGCTGGATCCAATGTCTGGTTTCTCCTGGGGAAGTCTTTCTCAACTTGGTTATTTGTTACATGGTGACTTTCTCCAGATTTCTCCCATTAGTGTGACTAATGTTGAGCTCCCAAGGTTGTAGTCTGCATTTCTGGAGAGAGTCTAAGATAGGGGAAATTGCCTCATGCTTTTTATAAACCTAGGGAGAACAAATACTTTGAAGGTTGATGGCAGTCCTTCAGTCAGTCTTTGCAGCAGAATCACAAGGTCCTGCCTTGAAAACACTACAGGAAAAGCCTGAATTTGGCAAATGCCAAAATGCAAGAAGAAGAAAAAGAAGGAAGAAGAAAAGATTTAGACTGAAAGATTTTCACCCCATATTTCTCCCCCTCACTCCAAAAATCATAATGAATGGGGATTCCCATTTCTAAAAGCAGATGCTCTGTGCAATGTACAGCAACGATGCTAGCATACCAAATTAGTCGGACAGGAAGCTTCAGTTCAACCGTAAAACAGCCCACAGAGGGTTCTCACAAACTTTCAGCGCATGCTTGTTGCTTTAAATTGGGCCAGTTACCAGGGCAACGCAGCAGGAGAGCCCAAATGTGGGTCAGGAATACGCTGATGGCAATGGATTAGACTGGCTGTGCAGGGGCCATATAGAAGGAGGAGTTGCTGGCTTCCTCTGCCTGTCACTTCCCATCACTTCCTTGGAAGCCTTGTGACAAGCCGACCTATCAGAGCTGTGCTGCAAACAAGCTGAGCTGAAATCATGTTCAAACATCCATGTTAACCTCTGTATTTCCTATAGGAAGATGTTGCAAATTGCACCCCGTTCCTCTTTCCTTTATGCTGCTGTCCAGACTACTTTGTACCCTTGGCTAATCTTTGCAAAAATAAGGATCTTGTCCAAAGATGCAGTGTGGTTTCCTACAATTTGAGAGGGAAAACACACAAACTCTTTAGGGAAGCCATTCAAAAAACATGCGGATTTTCTGTATTCTTCAGAACAATTTAACATGCCCAGTTTTTTCAAACAAAGGGGTAAACCGTGATTGTATATTAGGCCTCTTTCATTTAATGTCCATATAAACTTATGAAACATGAAGTTTCTGATCTTAGCTTCTACTGCCTGGTGATGCCTTTCCTTGCTTTATGCAGATGGTGCAAATATTCTTTCATTCTCAGCTACAGAGCTGAAAGAGCCCTCTGGGTGTTCCCAAAGGTGCTTTTTCAAGAGCCAACTGGACTTTCTCAAGAGGCAGCTGGACTTACCAGATAAGAAAAAGCACTTTTGGGACAACCGTGACCTGGATGACTGAGAATCTCCATAGACCTCTGGGTATTATTTCCTCCCCCCCACCCCCGTTAATACATAATTTGAAGACCAAACACGTAGGTTTCTTCAAGCATGTAATGAAATGTGGCCGGCAGATCAATACACATAAATTAGAGTAAGTAAAATAGTTTAGAAATCAGCATTATTTTCCTAGTCTCATTTCTTGTTGGACACAGACTATGCATTTTATGTGTCCAGAGATTCCATGATTTCCAGATTGTTTTTGAATAATTAATGTTTTTAGAGTACAGTACTGTATTGCCAAGATGATATGTAGTGCACAAGCCTATGGTCCTGCAGATATTATTAAATTGAGACTCCAAAGTTCAAATGATTGATTGAATTGCCATCAATGGTGAAGGCTGATAGAGTTCAACATCTGCAGGGCCAGAAATTACCTCTCCTGTATCTAAATCATTTTAAGAGATTGTCTTTTGAAAAATCCACAACTTCTGGGGAAGGAGAATGAGTGATCAATTACTCCAGACTTGACCTGACATAACTTCACTCACAGGATGATTCACCATTTAAAAAAAAAAAAAAACCCTAATAGATTCTTACTTTTTATTCAAGATAGTATAGCAAACCATTTAATCTCTCCCTCCCTCCCCCCTCTCTCAATAGAGCTTAGTTTGCTTGCAGTGGTTTCATTACCCAACAGGGTAACATCATCAGTGCGAGTAAGAATGGGGTTTGCTCCTTGTTTACAAACTGGTAGGGTAATTTACTATATATACACAGGGAGCACTCTCCATACTCACTTATTCTGATGATGTTACCCACTTGGGTTGTGAAACATCTGCAAGCAAACCAAGCTCAGAGAGCACCAAGGACTTCACAGCTCAATCCTGAGCTACATGTATTCTTTTCTATTGGAGAGATATCAATATTTTGCAATTTCCTACATGCTCTGATTATGAGTCATCATCATTATCATCATCATCATCCAGAAAAGAAATACCCAGGCATAGGAAGTAGTGAGAAGAAAGTGTCTGTTGTACTTTTGTGTATCAAATGAATATTGTGTCTACTCTGCTTCTGCTTCTGAAGATCTTAAAAAAGGTCCTAAGAGCAGAGTCCTCATTTTCTCTAAGCAACATTCTACTACTAGGCTTACCTTGGGCCCTGCAGCTCATATTCCTTGTTGTGACCTTTCATTAGCCCAGCGTCCTTAGCTCCCTCAATTATGTAATTGATTATCTGCTGCTGATTTAAATTGTCTGTAGCTTCATTAGCAAAAATTAATGTTCCCTTCTCTGCTTCTTTCAGACCTAGCAGATGGAAGGTCTCAGAGTGTTCCTGTTGACCTTCATTATTCCTGCGATGCAAATCAGAACAGTCACATTGCTTGTTGGGACATGTTGCACAGCCAACACAATACTTAATTCATTGATTTGATTCATTTACAGGGATTTACATCTCAGTCTTTCTTGTCCAAGGATTGATCTATTGGAACAGCTATAAATGTAATGTAAATTGTAAATATTAACAAACAAAATATGCAGCCGTCATAGAATTGAGCCATTGACCACAAGTGTCCTCTAGTTCAGTGTTTCTTGACTTTGGCAACTTTTAAGATGTGTAGATTTCAACTTCCAGAATTTCTCAGCCAGCGTGCTTTTATGTACTTGCATGCTGATATCAGGTCTCCCCTCAATCTTAGAGAATTTAAGCTAAGAGAATTTAACGTGCTCAGTTGAGAAAAAAAAAAGTTTTTCCTAAGCTTGTCCTAAATTTGATGCTCTCCAGAAAAGCTGGGATGCTGGGTAGAATTTTTCCCTCCCAGCATCTCTGAAGGATATGAATTTAGGGAGTTGGAGGTAAGGAAGAGGGTAGAGAGTTAAAAGGATGAACTGACAGAAATAAACAGAAACCATTGCCTAAGTAAAAAAGGCTGAAACATTTTTAATACCCAGAATTGTTTAGAGCTGGACAGCATACAGATGATGATGATGATGATGATGATGATGATGATGATGATGATCATGATGTCTAGACATAATATTTGGAAATGGCTCATGAGGATACTTCCCTGATTTTAGTGGATTATAATAAGGAACAATTGGTACAGCACAATCAAATTTGCAAGATTCTGCTATTTTAGCCAATCTCAGTAAAAGTAATTTTAGTTTTCCTGTGGAGTTCATTTCCTGATCTGGCCTACCTACTGGAGCTGACATGTAGAATATGCTTGCACAACATTCTTAGCAACACACATGGTGTGAACCGTGGAAAAGTTACTTATCCAGTCATCCAATCTCATAGGGAGTGGATGTTTTGGATAGCAGCTCAGCCCTTCTTAGGTTTTTCATATTTATAACCTTAAAAAATTAAAATCCATGCCCCATAAAGCATAGCAGAGGCAAAAATACAGAGAAAAAGAAGATGGCTGCTGAAGACTTATTTTGCAGCTGCCATGATCATTAATCTCTGGCTGAAGACAAGAAAAAATGGATTAATTGCAAAGTAACCCTGGGTGAAATTCAGATGTAATAGGGAACCCAGGATGAAGTTCTTTATGACTCATCTCAAGTAGAACCGATGATGAAGATATTTGGCGTTAGCTCAATTTTGTCCCAAGGTCTCAATTTGAGTAATTACAGAAGGTACTGATTAGTGTGTGTGTGTGTGTCAGGTGTTGGCTGCAGTAGCATGATGTAACTGCCTTAAACAAGAAGGTGGAACAGGAAACACTGCAACAGCCAGGGCACTCCTCCTTCTTGTCTTCCATGCTCCAGAGCTTGTGGCAGTGAGGGAGACCTCCCAAGGAGGACTTGTGATTGGTGCTATCTTAGGTCTGAGATTGTAAGATAAGAGAGCAGAAATCTCTTCTCACAGAGTGACTGTTAGAATGAAGAAGACAGAGCATTGTTGCCATTATAGATGTTTCAAAATGTGATGGCCCAATCCACAATGGGATGGTTGCACTGGAATATAATTACACTTAACTTGAAATTGCTGAATTTGTTGCTGGCTGGTTTTTGGGGCCAGCTCGGAGTGCTAGTCATTGCTTATTTGTTTGGTTTTTTTAAAAAATAATTTCATTAAAAGTTTTTAAAAGAGCAAAAATAAAGTACATGCTAAAAAATATATGAAAAGGGTGCAAGAAAGCAACACCCCGAAAGCAACTTCCTACAATGTTTATGACAAGTGTAGATTCTGTATCCCTCCATGTCTTCTTCATCCCAAAACCCATCTCTTAACAATAGGCAAATCAAATTAAGTAACCTTTTCACTAATCTGTTTATCAGCAAGACAGAACTCTAAAATGTTTAGCTTAATTAACATAAAATCAACATCCCACATCTTAATTCTTAGCTATAACACAATCCCATTTAAAAAGCATTAAATAGTCCCAATATCTTAATATAAACAAAATAAAAAACCCAATTTATTGTAACAGAGAAACCATTCCTCTTTACATGTGAAAACCCCCAGTATTCAAATATTAATTCATTAATTCTCTTCAAAAGAGCCACTCTAAATGCAACATATCCTGTTCAAACATTCTAAATCTTAATGATAAACTATAAACAAATTCACAAATATAAACTAATTCCATTACCCTAATAGAAACAATAGACTAAAATATAACAAGGAGAAATGACTTCTCCTTTATAGACAAATGTTCATTAAATTTCTTTACTTTGAATAAAAAACACAAGTACTATCAAAGCAAAGATCATAAAATAACTATAAGTGGAAAAAATGATAACTTAAAATATAATCAAATTTAGTATGCCATATTTTTCAATTACAATATCAATAAATCCCAAAAGAGCCACCCAAAATAATAACATGTCCCATTTTATCCCTGGTCAAATAATCCGACAATGTGCAAATCATCACTTCTAAAGCCCTTCATGACACTGCACTGAGTTATATGAGGCAACAGTTTTTGCTGCTTTGCTGATTCAAATCCCTAGAGAAGGTCTGTCCAGGGCCCTCTGGTTTACAAGCTCCATGGGGTAAGAATCAGATAACAGGCTTTTTCAGTGGTGGCCCCCATTTTTTACTCTCAGAAGTGAGAATAATTCCCTCTTTCTCTGTATTTAGAAGGCAGATTAAAACTATTTTAATACAGCAGTTATTTGAACCCTGGTTTGTGCTGCTATCTTTTATTTTATTATATTATATTACGGTTTTAGTTGTGTGTACTACCATACTACGTTGTATGTTAAACAGGGTTGATTAAGGTGGCTTGGAAATACATTAAATAAATAATAGTTGCTGAATGACAATGGCTATTTGTATCATCAGAACAATGGCTTGCATTTTTTCTTTGGGGGAGAAAGAAACTCAGATGACATACTGCAGGCTTCAATTATAAGAGTCGTTTGAGTATATAGGATTGAATATATAGGCCTTTATAGAGTATATAGGATTTCATATTTGAAATCCAAAATATGCTTTTTTAAAGAAGTCTGCTTATTTATAATCTTTGCTTCAATGGTGTTTCTATGTAAAATGACCCTTGGCATTGTCCCTATTATTTTTCACTGGGTATCTGGCTTTCCCAGATTAGGATCTTTCTATTTTTATGCCTATCATAGGAAAAAATAAAAAGGAAATGATAAAGACCTTATGTCTGGTAGTTCCAGCACCAAATCCTCTTCCTAGGAATGCTAGGATTAGTTTGGTAGATGAAAATAAATAGGAGATTATGAAACCATTGTGATGTCACCAAAAGGAAAAGTGGGGCTCAGAGAAAGTGGGAATGTATGAAGAGGAGAAATTGTTCCTGAAGTTTAAAAAAAATAGAGCAGGATGTTGTGCTGAGAATGAAATGTGCTATACAAATTTATCCAGGTCACTTAGCAAACAAGAAGGAAAGAGTCCTTAATGCGCACTGGCCTATCTTGATCATAAAAATCGCATATTGTGTGTGACTGCATTTGCTTATTTTATTCATCTGTGTGTTTTGTTTTGTTTTTTGCCTAAAATGCAGATGGAATGGAGTCTGAATCTAATCAGTGCAAGATGGATTTTCCTCCTTTTATCTTTATGGCTTCTCTTGTCTTGACTATAAGCTTTCTGGGGTGAGATCTTATCCTGTTAATAAATTGTTAGATATAATGATTGTGCTTTAAAGAAGACTGGTCACAAGTTTATTTATTTATTTATTTTTAAAACTTACACCACCATCCATCTCATAAAACAAGTGACCGTATATAGAGGATGTGAACATTACACTGATTCAGAAGAGAGTATTTTGAGATCAGTTCAGTAATTTATCATTTATATCCAGTGCTCCCTTTTACGTAACACAAACCAATATATTTATTTAATATCTCCTTTAATTCAGTGAATTCAGATTAAAAGTGGGTTGCTGGCAAAAATAGTTGTTTTACCAGTTTTACTCTTTAAAGAAAATTCCCATGAAAACGAGAGGTTCAACCACAGTTGATAATTATGATTTTTTTTTTAAAAAAATCATGTATTCTGTTCTTAGGTGGAGCTTCCAGTTATCTGCCATCCAGAATGTTTATCAGGCTAACATCTGCTCACTCCAACTGCTGGTATTTCCAAACTGTTTAGTAGCCGTTCTTGCATCAATTTTTCCTTTGAAAGCTAAACAGTGGGTTTATGAGGTGAAGTGAGTGGATTTATCTTACTAGCAAAGGTAAGCAAAGGCCTTGCATTTTCTTCTCCCAATAATTCCCAAGTTGACCAATGGCTTGATTCTAATACTTTCACTAAAGAGATGCAGTTTTGCAATGTGATTGTTTCTGAGCAAAGAAGCTGAATTCCTGAAAGTGCTTTTTCAGGTTAATTCTTAATCAAAGGAAGAGCAGGAGAATGGATGTTAAAAGAGGCATGCATTAAGAGAGAGCATTGCTAAAGCTGCTTGAAAATGGGAGCGGGGGGGGGGGAAGCCTTTGACAGAGTTTGGTGTCACTGATTGCAGCGCTCCAGAAAAAAAAAAAAAAAAAGTCAGGTAAAGAGTTGTGTATAGCAGTTCTGACTTGGGGTCAAAGTCCTGGGGCTGTCTGGGAGGCCAAGCCTGTTTATCATGATCAATGGGTGCCAATAGTCAGTGACCTAGTTTATGTTCTTAGTTTGGCTTATAATAACGAAGACTTTCATATGACATTTTCTGAAGGTTCCAGATACCAATGATCACAAACCATCCCTGGGACTCCTGCTAGGTTTGTCCGATGTTGCTGTTGGGCATCCAGACTAATCTCTCTGCCTTATATTCAAGAAATTGCTTGGATTCCTTCATATTCTCTCCTCTCCTCTCCTCTCCCCCACCCCACCTCTGCGCTGGGCATCCTAGCCATTTCCTTGCATGAAAGCCCACATATTAAATGACTGCCTTGAATGACACTGTGGCTCACCTCAGAAATATGGCGAAGTGGTCAAAACAAGCGTTTGGCAGTGGAAATCAGGACATCCCATAATTGGCTTCAGTTACCCACTAACCCTTTTTCTTGTAGCACCTGTCTCTTTCTCCAAATCACCTCGTTTTCCTTCACCAGCACTTCCCCAAATCAAAAAAAAAAATCTACACATACCTCACTGCTGGTATCTTCCATGCCCCACTCACCATTTTTCAAAGTTGGCTTTCAGTTCAGCACAGGGGGGCTCCTCTGGGGGAGCATCTGGAGTGCCTTGTCCTTTTGCAGGGACTCCTTGCTGGCTGGGACCTTGTGACATGTTGCAGCTCCTGGACTGTGTGCTTGAATCTGCCCTGATCAAGGGGAGCGAGGAGCATTCTGGCTGGAGGCAGCCCTGCCCACCAGTCATGCGGGAGGGGTAGACAGATAGGCTGGGTGGGTGGATCTTGGGTATGGGAGATATGCTTCAACAGCCTGCACTGCCTGGTTTAATTTGCAGAGCTTAGTTGGGAGAGGCACCATCTCTCCCACGTGAGGATGGATCTGCTAAGTGGGAAGAAGAGGGGGGGGAGGCGATGGATGGTGTCTCTGGCCTGGAAATGGCCTCAGATCAGATCCAAGGAGACCAGTCCCTGCAAGAAGGAAACGAGCCTGCACTTAGAGAAGGTGATCAGCAGATGCCTGCTTGGAATTTCAGTTTTTTTGTACAAGTTCAGAATAATCAGTACGGCTGAAGCAGTATGAAGGAATGTCAGGCTCTCCAGGCATTATCCCAAAGGAAGCTTATGTTAGCCGATGGGTTGGGTTCAGTTAGTGACTAAGTTTCAGTTATGATATGTGGACACATTGTACTGGGGAATATGTGTGGGGCAATGTCCATGGCCCATGTTGTTTCTTATTTCATCTGGTGAAGTCGGGATGGAGAATTTAAGAGTGGCTGGAATCATACATTTACCTAAGGAGGAAGTGGGGTACCATTCTATCCCACTATCATGCCAGCTGTACACAGAGACTGGCGGGCTGGAACTACTCCATAGTGAATAGTACCACTCTGTACATGCTCGGATACTTTGAGAAAGAAATCGCTGGTTTTTAATACATAGCACTGAAAGCAAGGAACTTAGATTAGACACCAAAACCAGGGACTGCCTCAGGGAGAATGTGCTAGTGAGATTTTCCATAAACTTTTAACTTGCCTCAGATGAAAGTTTGGTTGCTTCTGTCTGAGTGTTGCTAAGATCATGAAAAGAGAGAAGGGGGGGAGGGGGAAGAGAATGTGAAGGAGAATTTCATGTTGGTATAAAGTTGGGAATTTTGGCACACAATGATGATGCCCTGGTAACCTGAGATGGATAGATGTCACCAGACTTTTCTACTGTGCATAAGAAATTGTACAAGTAATCCTTAACTTACCACCACAATTGAGCCCAAAATTTCTGTTGTTAAGCAAGACATTTGTTAAATGAATTTTGCCCTGTTTTACAACTTTTCTTGCCAGCGTTGTTAAGTGAATCACCACACTTAGTAACCTGGTTGTTGTGAATCTGGCTTTCCCATTGACTTTACTTGTCAGAAGGTCACAAAAAGGTGATCACATGCTGTGACCTTGGGATACAGCGTCAGTCATAAATATGAACCAGTTGCCAAGCATTCTGAATTTTGATGACATGATCATGGGAATGCTGCAAAGGTCATAATTCTGAAAAACGGTCACATTTTTCAGTGCCATTGTAATTTTGAATGGTCACTAAACAAACTGTTGTAAGTCGATGCAATACTACCTGTATTTGGGATAGCAGGGTTGACCAAAAGAGTCCAGAACGATTGTTATTATAGTTATTTGGAAGTTTCTTTAAGTTCAAGGCAGTGGTGAAATCTAAAATTTGTTACTACAAATTTTCAGCGAAGAGGTTGTAAAAAAATGCTTTTAAAAGCCTCTGACGATCCCAGCTGAGTTGCCTGATCGTCACAGGCTTTTTTTCTTTTACAAGCCTCTGCCAATCAGGCAACTCAGCTGGATCGTTAGAGGCTTTTAAAAGCATTTTTTCTACGACCTCTTTGGCCGAAGAGGTTGTAGAAAAAATGCTTTTAAAAGCCTCTGACGATCCCAGCTGAGCCACGCGATCATCAGAGACTTTTTTCTTTTACTTTTAAAAGCATTTTTTCTGCCGAAGAGGTTGTAGAAAAAATGCTTTAAAAAATAATTTTAAAAAGCCTCTTATGATCACGCGGCTCAACTGGGCATGGGGGGGGCAGGGATTTTTGCTACTGGTTCTCTGAACCACCCGCCTCCATTGCTACCAGATCGGGCGATCCGGTCCAAACCGGGAGTATTTCACCTTTGGTTCAAGGAGAAAAAATAGTTCATAGGTTTGTTCTGTGGTTTTATTAGTTGTATAGCCCATTTTCCTTCAGGAGCTCAAGGTGGCAGACAGAGCAGTCTCTTCTCCCCCTCCCTCCACAACAACCTTTGGGGCAGGTGGGGCTGGGAGACTGTGATGAGCCCAAGGCCGCCCAGTGGCCTTCAGCCCCACCTTCTTTCCCTGGCCTTGCAGTACAGGTGGCTTGTGGCCAGAGCCTTCATTGGATCTACCCTATAGGAGCAAAGGGTGCCTCACAGGAGAGATAAGCAGCTTTGTGTTCATAGCTTAGCCATGATGTCTTTGGGTATGTAAGGATTTTTAAAATTGGTTAATAGACAAATTACATGGGCGGATCTGGCAGCACCGCAAGATCTTCTCCGTGCCTACTGAGTATTAAGACTGATTGAATTCAGTAATTCCCAGGTACATTCGCAGAAAACTATGATTCCATGAAATGCTGTATAGTTAAAGGGGTGTGTGCTGCAAAGATTGCTAATACAGGTAGTCCTCAATTTACAACAGTTCATTTAATGATGGTTCAAGGTTACAATAGCACTGAAAAATGTAATTTATGACCGTTTTTCACAGTTACAACCTTTGCAGCATCCCCGTGATCATGTCATCAAAATTCAGAATGCTTGGCAGCTGGTTCATATTTATGACCGATGCTGTGTCCCAAGGTCACATGATCCACTCTTGCGACCTTCTCACAAGCAAAGTTAATGGGGAAGCTAGGTTCATTTAACAACCGGGTTACTAACTTAAGAGTTAGTAAGAGACAAATGTCTCTTAACAACAAGAATTTGAGGCTCAATTGTGGTCGTAAATTGAGGACTACCTGTATTCAATTCAATCCAATCCAAAGTTGTGCACAATTTTGTCTTAAGGCGGAAGGGAAAATATAAATATTTGACGGCATCCAAATGGCACCAACAACAATAAAAACAAGAAAAGCAAAGAGAAAAGAAAAGCTTTAGGAAACATATTTTTGGAATGTTTTCCGATCTGACATTATCTATTGTTTGGAAGAATATTAGCTTACCTTTGGACATACACAAAAAAAGAGTTTAGGAAATGAGAGAGAAAAGACAAGTAGAGCAGGACAGTGTGAATTTATATGATCAACATCAGTGCACAACGGTAATTGTCCAGGAGTGCGGGTGTTACGTAAAAGCGCCATGTTTTCATTTTCTCCTTGACTCCTGGCCAGAGACCGAAATTCAGCTTTCATAAAGAGATTGTGATTTTTTAAAATATGGGTCTATACTGACCTCTGGTGGTCAGGAAACAAAAATGTAACATTGTAAATGATTCTAAAAAATACAGTATTTAGTCAAGTATTCAGAAAAGCTTAACTTCTGGTGACATGGGGTGTGTGTGTGGAATTATTGTCTTCTTAAAAAAATATTAGGAATGGAGTTGGGGGGGATACAAATATATTCAAAGTACAAAGAATACAAATATGTTCAGTATATCAGCATAAGGGTATTAATTCCAGTTGCAGTAGCAATTATAGAATTAGTGATGAGAATCTCACAACGTGCCTCAAGTTCAAGTTAACCAAACACTACAATGAAGCCTTTTGCAAGTCTATGTTAAAGGTAACAGTAACATAGTTGGAAGGGACCTTGGAGGTCATCTAGTCTAACCCCCTGCTCACACAGGAGACCTATACTAGGGATTCGAACTACCGAACTGCCGACCTTTCTGATCGACAAGCTCAGCATCTTAGCCATTGAGCCACCTATGATTTGAAGTTTTCCAGCTGAGATTTCAAATTTTTAGTATTATTAGCTGCTTAGAGTCATTTTATTTATTTATTAAATCTATTTGCTGCTTATCTCGCTACGGGGCTACTCTTTTCACATACTTGAAATGGGTAGCCATATAAATCCACCAAAAAATGTATTTATGTATTAGATTTAAACTCTGTACATTTAAGAATACAAGACGGCATAGAAAGCATTCCCTTTCTACCCAATTACCACTACCCCAATAAAGAATGCAGGCCAAAGTTATACTCAAAGACTATAAACCATAATTGTGGTTTAAATTGATGTCCTGGTTTGTACAACATGCTGAGGCATTGAATAGGATCCTCTAAAACCGAGTCACAAACTGACTTCTGTCTAGCTCAGCCTACCATTTTTGTGTAATCCAATTGTAGAGTTGAAAGCTGCCGTTAAGAAGCCACACTTCAGACCTTTAAACCATTTTTGAATGTTTTTAATGTTACTTTTGTACAGTAGCAGTATTTCACTAGATATGAAAAGAAAGTTCAACATTAGATCAACCATTGGAAGAGAAGGACAAGATAAAGAGTAGAAAATGCACACTGAACACAAAAAGAGAACAGCTTCATTTTGTAGTGGAACTTTTATGGTCATTAATTCCAGTATTAGCCTTTCTCTAGTATAGTTTATTCAGAATGTCAGCCATAGTAACAAAAACTTAGCGGCTGCATTCATATAAAATGCTACTCTTGATTTTAATTTTTTTTTTAAATGGCTAATATCTTGAACAAGCCCATTCATTTGATAAATTCAGTGTAGTGAGAGAATCCATGAATTAGATTAATTCATGAACTAGGCTGAGCATATGTGAGTACACAATCATTAACCTGGCTAGAAGATCACTTCTGGGATTTCTGTACTACATGGAAGTGCATCTGGGATAGGTTCACACCTCTTGATCACTGTTCGTACTTGAGCCACAATTGCATTTTGACTGGTACCTTGGATGGGGGCAATTCGGGTTGCTCCACTATGATAGTAACGAGTAGCAGTAGCATTGAAGGGAATACTCGCTCTCATTTTCATGCCACCCATTTCCAGTTCACAGTGGTGGTTGGGTGGGACTTCAACTTCAACTGTGTCAGAGTAAGTGATTGATTCACTCCGTGTGTAACCTTTAGTCCAGTTAAATGTCTTCTCTGATGAAATGCCCCATGATATTCCGAAGACTTCAGGTATCCCTGCTGTCATTGTAAAGCCTATGCCCTGAGAGAAGGAAAGGCCCACATCCCAGCTATGTTCAGAGGTCACTGTTCCTGATAAGGTGGTTGACTTCTTCACTGGCCTACAATCATGGTTGGTAACTTTGCTAGAGACTATGGATATGCCTGATTCAGTGAATGATCCCTGGTCTAGAAAGTACCTGACACTGGAGATGCTCTGTGAGCGATAGTCCTTATTAATGGTCAGGACATCATAGTGTTTATACCAGTACTCCTTACCATTCCAACCAAGGAAGAAAGCTTGATTTTTAGTATCTACCTTCCCTAATCCATACTTATTTTTACCAACATATAAATTTATACCTGCACAGGTGTTGATGGAGTTGGGTGGGACTTTACCCCATGAACCCCCTCTCCAGCTTAGGGTTTCAAAGTCATGTCCATTCACCAAAATCCAGAACTCAGAAGTGGAATATTCTTTGTTTCCGTATGGGTAATAGCAGTAAGGACCCTGGCTTGGACTGTAGTAGCCAGCAGCGCAGCACTGTTCAATGCAAGGATATTCCCATCTGCCAGCATAGCTATTCCAGTAAGACACAGCTCCAGTGGGTAGAGATCCTGGGAATAAAGTCCAACTCATAGTAGTTTCGTAGAAAACGCTAACATTTCTACTAGAATGTTGGATGTCATCATTCTGGTCTTGAGCACTGTTGGGTTCATCTGAAAAGAGAAAAATATGTCAGTTAATTTTAATGAAGAAATTTAAGCATATTTTCTGGAGATCTTTCTCAGCCATGTGAGTAACATCTATGACTGTATGTCTATGGAGATTTTCAGTCGCCCAGGTCATGTTTGTCACAGAGATGCTTTCTTTCAAAAGACAAGAAAGTCCAGTTGCCTTTTGAAAGAAAACACCTTTGGGTACTATAGGATTCTAACATAGTTCCAATCCATTTACTAAATCATTTGTTTATATATAGGTATTAATGCATTCCTAAACTACGATGGCCAAGACTTTCTCACAGGTTCATGAAATCAAAACTGAAAAATCATTTGTAAAAATAACAATGCGACTCTCCTCATCATTTTATTTGTTAAACCAGGTTTTAACATAGGGGTTTTTTTCCCCCTATGAAAACCATTTTCAGTTGATATCTAAGGTCTTTCTGGGTCCTCCATAATTTTATAAGTGGGAAAATTCTTCAAAGAAAAAATATTGAAAATATTGATCTAGTGCAATATTGGAGATTATTTTTTTAGGTTTCTGTTAATTTTAATGGATGAAAGTAATACTCTGGGCTAGAATATAATCAGTGGTGAAATCTAAAATTTGTTACTACCAGTTCCGTGGGCGTGGCTTGGTGGGGGGTAATGTGACTGGGTGGGCGTGGCCTTTTTTTTTTTTTTTTACTTTTAAAACCATTTTTTCTACAACCTCTTTGGCAAATGCTTTCAAAAGGCTCTGGCAATCCCAGCTGAGTTGCCTGATCGGCAGAGGCTGTTTTTCTTTTAAATGCCTCTGCTGATCAGGCAACTCAGCTTGGATCATCAGAGGCTCTTAAAAGAAAAAAAGCCTCTGCTGATCAGGCAACTCAGCTTGGATCTTCAGAGGCATTTAAAAGAAAAAAAGCCTCTGATAATCGCACGGCTCAGCTGGACATGGGGGGGGGCAGGGATTTTTGCTACCGGTTCTCCGAACCACCTGCCTCCATCGCTACCGGATCGGGTGATCCGGTCCGAACTGGGAGCATTTCATCCCTGTATATAATCCTTATATATACATACACTTGGGAAATCTATTGCTTGTATCCTGTTTTGGTTTGTATTTGTTGTTCTGCCTGTCCCACATTTGAACTCCAATTCATAAAATATATAATCCACACCCTAGTTGAGGAATTGGCAGTCACTGTCTTCACTTTACTTATACTTTCTCTTTCTCTCTTAACAGAGACTTGCCAACATACAATGGTTAGCCAATCAGTCTTGAAGATTTCAACATTTGAGATTCTTTATACGAAATACTGTGAGACCTGCAGAAATGCTCTACTCCTGGTACTGATATATGGATTTCAACTACCAGAATTCCTCAACTAGCATGATGCTAACCCAGAATTTGATGATTTGCTGATCTCATAAGATATTTTGGGCAAGTTAACTTTAAAAAATTAGTTGCAATATTTCAGACATCTTGGAATGTAAGTTACGACCACCAATAGTATGCCTTGCTTCTGTCCACAGTGTAATTTCATTGGGTAACTGTAGAAAGGATTTCAATGAGATCAACTTAATGCACTTTTTTAAACAAGGAGCTCAAGATAAAAAAGACTGTAGACAAAAGGAATTTCTCCATGGATGAAGCTCATTTTATATACCTGGGATCAACTGTGGAGGATTTTTCTTCACTGTTCTCTTTTGGAGTTCAAGATTACTGTTGACTTCATTGGCCAGGGGCCCATCTATGATCAGTGAAAGGAAGAGAGTGCAGAACAGTAGATGCATCTGAAACACAAATCAGAGGATCATTTCAGATTTTGGAAACATTGCCAATAAACTGTCATTTTATTAATTCCCTTCCCCTCTGTCCCTATTAGTGCTCTTATATTTTAAACACATGTCTTACGTATTAAAGAACGAAGAATATACTTTTATACAGGCACTTTAAAAATATTTAGCTATAGGTAAGTATGACTGGAGCTAGAAAAACGTGGTCAATTTGAGTAGTAAGAAATGAAAGGAAAAAGTGCCAGGCTTTGAACATCAAACCAAAATGATTCAATGCACATTTCATAGGCTAGTTTTGAAGACAACAATTCCCCATTAAATAAGTCACCAATTCAATTTAGATAGATAGATAGAATAGATAGAATTCTTTATTAGCCAAGTGTGATTGACACACAAGGAATTTGTCTTAGGTCTATATGCTCTCAGTGTACATAAGGAGAATAAAATACATCCATCAAGAATTAAAAGATACAACACTTAGTGATAGTCAAGGTTACTAATAAATTATCAAATCATACTAGGAAACAAATACAAACAATATAATTGAAAGATACAAGCAACATGGTTATAGTAATAAGTGGGAAAATATAGATACTAGTAAGGAAAAGAATAGTAATACAGTCTTAGTAAATTATTTGACAGTGTTGTGGGAATTATTTATTTATTTATTTATTTATTATTATTTATTTATTTATTAATTTTATTTCTATACCACCCTTCTCCCGAAGGACTCAGAGCGGTGTACAGCCTAATTAAAAACACAAAGACAGACAAAATTTAAAAATAATTAAAATTATTAAATAATAGGCCCAATATATAAAACCCCAAATTTAAAATCCCATTTAAAACCAATTAAAATCTTTACATTGATAGCCCAGCTTGGCGGAACAACATGGTTTTGAGGGCACAGCGAAATACACGGAGATCAGAGATTTTACGAATTTCTGGGGGCAGTTCATTCCAAAGGGCGGGGGCTCCCACAGAGAAGGCCTTCCCCCTGGGTGTCACCAGCCGACATAATTTGGCCGATGGCACCCTGAGGAGACCCTCTCTGTGGGAGCAAACTGGCCGGTGGGAGGCTACTGGTGGCAGAAGACGGTCTCGAAGGTATCCAGGTCCAATGCCATGGAGCGCTTTAAAGGTGGTAACCAACACCTTGAATTGCACCCGGAAGACCACTGGGAGCCAGTGCAGCTCGCGCAGGAGGGGTGTCATGTGGGCACAACGAGTTGCGCCCATAACCACCCGCGCGGCCGCATTCTGGACCAGTTGGAGCCTCCGGGTGCTTTTCAAGGGGAGCCCCATGTAGAGAGCATTGCAGTAGTCCAGTCGGGAGGTGACAAGGGCGTGAGTGATTGTGTGCAAGGCGTCGCGGTCCAGAAAGGACTGCAACTTGCGGATCAGGCGAACCTGATAAAAAGCTCCCCTGGCCACGGCTGTCATATGTTCTTCTAAAGACAGCCATGCGTCCAGGAGGACGCCCAGATTGTGGGCCCTCTCTGTGGGGGGTAAAGACTCACCCCCAATAGTCAGCGATGGCACCAGCTGACTATATCGTGGCGCCGGGAACCACAGCCACTCAGTCTTGGAGGGGTTGAGTCTGAGCCTATTTCTCCCCATCCAGACCCACACGGCCTCCAGGCAGCGAGACATCACATCAAGGGCATCGTTGGGTGGTCTGGGGTGGAGATGTACAGCTGAGTATCATCAGCGTACAGATGGACTCTCACCCCAAAACCACGGATGATCTCACCCAACGGCTTCACATAAATGTTGAACAGAAGGGGCGAGAGGACCGACCCCTGTGGCACTCCCCATGCAAGGCGCCTTGAAGTCGACCTCTGCCCCCCTGTCAACACGAACTGTGAGCAGTTGGAGAGGAAGGAGGAGAACCACCGCAAAACGGTGCCCCCATTCCTAACCCCCTCAACCGCTGCAGCATGATATCATGGTATCAAAAGCCGCTGAGAGATCTAACAGGACCAGGACAGAGGAGCAACCCCTGTCCCGAGGCCTCCAGAGATCATCCACCAACACGACCAATGCCGTTTCTGTGCTGTACCCCTGCCTGAAGCCCGACTGGTACGGGTCCAGATAGATAGCTTCATCCAGGTGCCTGGGCAGTTGTCGTGCCACGACACTCTCAACAACCTTCGCCACAAAACGAAGGTTGGAGACCGGACGGTAGTTGGCTAGTTCAGCTGGGTCCAGAGAAGGCTTCTTGAGGAGGGGCCTCACCACCGCCTCTTTCAAGGCAGCAGGAAAGGCACCCTCACTCAGAGAAGCACTTATAATCCCCTGGAGCCAGCCTCGTGTAACCTCCCGGGAGGCCAGTACCAACCAGGAGGGACACGGGTCCAATAAACATGTGGCGGCACTAATCCTACCCAGAACCCTGTCCACATCCTTGGGAGCCACAGGATCAAACTCCTCCCAGATAATATTCTCAAGACCTACCCTCGTCTCCTCCCCTGGACTCACCCAGTCGGAGTCCAAGCCTTCCCAAATCTGAGTAACTTTATCATGCAGGAATTGCACAAAATCCTCAGCTCAACCCTTAATTAGTTATTAAGCAGAGTGATGGCATTTGGGAAAAAACTGTTCTTGTGTCTAGTTGTTTTGGGGTGTTATACTGTACAATCATAGACTAAATGATTAGACCAAACTGGTAACTTACTATGATTAAATAATTAAACTGAATTGTATAATGCGGAGGAGAGACATTTATATTTGTTCAATTTTTCCCCTTCTGCAGTGCTTGGGGAAAGGGAGTATTTCCATTACAAGCCTTGCTGCCAATTAGAGTGGAGAGGTTGTCTACAATGAGATGAAGCCCAGAAAATGTACTAGATGTGGCTGCTAGGGCCAACGCAACTTTAAAAAATGCTATTTTGATCTCTAGCAGAAAAAAAATGAGTGGAAGTTTGCCTTCCTGGGCACAGGAAGCATTTCAGACTGCTTTTGAGACCATCATATACAAGATGTAGCTCAATTTTTACCCCCAAGAAAATGGCTTTTAGAGAAATCACCTTGTCACTCTACTATAAATAATAAACTACAAAGACATGGCTACTGAGCAAAAATAGAGGCATTGATTTTAAGCTGAAAAGTGTAAGTAAAATGTCACCAGGATGTTTATCTGCCTGTCTTTTAGACAACATCTATCCACAAGTCATGTTAGGTAAGCTGAATGAAATACTAAACTTCTACTAATTATATTAATAATGGAGGCAACTTACCTTGGGATCTCTTTCAGAAGTCCAAGGCTTTTGATATGGCAATTGCTGTCCTATTTATATAATTTACAGAGAAAAAAATAAAAGGGTTACAGGGTGGGACTTGTTTTGCAAAGAGAAAAATCCTAATTGGGTAGTGAAGTGAGTTTCATAAGTAATTGAGAATATCCATTTCTGATTATCACAAAGTGGCACCTTGAGAATGATTTATGGAAAACATATCTCATGAACCCTCCAGTTTCTAAAGCAAATATTTGAGTAGAAATTTCAGGTGTTCTTTTGACACTCTGTCTCATACTGAAGCCATTTAGACGTTTTTCAGAAGCTTACAACTGGAGACCTCTTGTCCTAAACTTGTCTACCCCAATGACATTCGGTGTCACACAGTTTCTGAAAATGCTTGTTTTGTAGAACCATCTTAATTAAAGTACCTACAGAAAAATTAGCATCCATTTATTTTATTCCCTTGGAAATACATCTTGTTAATGACCATTATCACGTCTTCCGGCAATGAATTCAATAAATATGTATTGCATGAAGGAATACATGGTTTTTTTGGTCTTTTATCTGGACCAAATCAATTTTATTGCATGCTTCTATTGTTACAGGAAAGAATTAGGAAAATTCTGGTTAACTTCTTTTTTAATCTTGTACATAATTGATGATTTTATTGTTGAATAATTGATGGCTTTATTATTGCTCTAAAATGGCAAACATTTCAGCCCTTTATTGTAGGGAAACTGCCCCCAACGCTCTGGGGGCAGTTTTTTGCTCTATTCTGCAAAGTCTAACTTTTATGGAAATCTTATAGAAAGTACAGGCCTATATCAATTTTAGGCATTCTGATCTTTCTGTGTGATACATTATATGCACACCGAAGTATACCAAGACTATACCTCAGGAATTGCTGACTCAAGCAGTGATGGAAGGCACATCAACCTGGCCACCTGGCTATATGCCAACTGCCTGCTCACATTTGACTAGAAGATGCAGAACCATTTTGAGAGGCAAGAGAGGCGTAAATAACAGAGAAAATTAAAATTGCCTTCAGAAGTGTTATGTGAGCTTGTCACAGAGTATCTTCTCAAATGTCCAAGAGATAATAGATGTTCAAAAGTACTAATGTCAAGTGTTATATTCCAATGTTTTTAAAGTAAAATAGAATCATTTTAAAACCAATCCTGGAGTTTTAAATTTTGAAGAAAGTATTTTTGGAAATGGATGATCCATTTAAAATTCTTGTGGATTCTGAGAATCTAGACAATGTAGATTTGAACTCTAGTGTTTATTTATTTATTTATTTATTTGTTTAAATTTCTATACCGCCCTTCTCCAATGTAGGACTCAGGGCGGTGAACAGCCAAAGTAAAAACAAGACATACATACAACATACAAAATCTAAAATCTGTTTAAAATAATTAAATAATTTTGGCCGTAATTAAAACATTCCAATTTAAAATCCGTTTAAAATTTGACTCAAGCCAGCCCAGCTAGTTGAAATAAATGGGTTTTTAGGGCCCGACGAAAAATCCGGAGGTCTGTTATTGTACGTAGCTCTGGGGGGAGGTTGTTCCAGAGGGTGGGCGCCGCCACAGAGAAGGCTCTCCCCCTGGGGGTCGCCAGCCGACATTGTCTGGCGGACGGCACCCTGAGGAGGCCCACTCTGTGGGAGCGTACTGGCCGGTGGGAGGCTATTGGTGGCAGAAGGCGGTCTCGTAAGTACCCCGGCCCTAAGCCATGGAGCGCTTTAAAGGTGGTCACCAACACCTTGAAGCGCACCCGGAAGACCACCGGGAGCCAGTGCAGCTCGCGCAGGAGAGGTGTCACGTGGGAGCGCCTCGTTGCCCCCAAAATCCCCCGCGCGGCCGCGTTCTGGACCAGCTGGAGCCTCCGGGTGCACCCCAGGGGGAGCCCCATGTAGAGAGCGTTGCAGTAGTCCAGGCGGGAAGTGACGAGTGCCTGAGTGACTGTGCGTAGGGAGTCCCGATCTAGAAAGGGGCGCAACTGGCGTATCAGGCGGACCTGATAAAAAGCCCCCCTGGCCACGGCCGCCAAATGATCTTCTAACGACAGCCGTGCGTCCAGGAGGACGCCCAAGTTACGAGCCCTCTCCGTGGGGGCGAGTGATTCGCCCCCAATAGCCAGCGATGGCGTCAGCTGGCTATATCGGGACGCCGGAAGCCACAGCCACTCGGTCTTGGAGGGGTTGAGTTGGAGCCTGTTTCTCCCCATCCAGGCCCGCACGGCCTCCAGGCACTGGGACACCACTTTAAGGGCATCATTGGGGTGGCCTGGGGTGGAGATGTACAGCTGGGTGTCATCAGCGTACTGATGGAACTCCACCCCGAAGCCACGGATGATCTCACCCAGCGGCTTTACATAAATGTTGAACAGAAGGGGCGAGAGGACCGACCCTTGTGGCACCCCACAAGCAAGGTGCCTCGGGGTCGACCGCTGCCCCCCTGTCAACACAGATTGCGACCGGTCAGAGAGGTAGGAGGAGAACCACCTCAAAACGGTGCCTCCCACCCCCAACCCCGCCAACCGGTGCAACATGATACCATGGTCGATGGTATCAAAAGCCGCTGAGAGGTCTAACAGGACCAGGATAGAGGAGCAACCCCTATCCCGGGCCCTCCAGAGATCATCCACCAATGCGACCAATGCCGTTTCCGTGCTGTGCCCAGGCCGGAAGCCGGACTGGAGCGGGTCTAGATAGACAGCTTCATCCAGGTACCGGGGAAGCTGTTGCGCCACCACACTCTCAACAACCTTCGCAATGAAGCGAAGGTTGGAGACTGGACGATAGTTAGCCAAAACAGCCGGATCCAGAGAAGGCTTCTTGAGGAGGGGCCTCACCACCGCTTCTTTCAAAGCGGCCGGCAGGACTCCCTCACTCAAAGAAGCGTTAACAATCTTCTGGAGCCAGCCTCGTGTCACCTCCCGGGAAGCCAGTACCAACCAGGAGGGACACGGGTCCAATAAACATGTGGTCGCATTCAGCCGTCCCAGGACCCTGTCCATGTCCTCGGGAGCCACAGGATCGAACTCCCCCCAGATAACACTCTCAAGATCTGCCTCAGTCATCCCATCTGGACATACCCAGTCAGAGGCCAGCCCTTCCCGAATCTGAGCGATTTTGTCATACAGATACTGCACAAAATCCTCAGCTCGACCCTGCAAGGGGTCATCCCGCACTTCCAGATGGAGGAGGGAGCGGGTCACCCTAAACAGGGCGGCCGGGCGATTATCTGATGACGCGATAAGAGCGGCAAAATAATTAGTTTTCGCCGCTTTTATCGCCACTAGGTAGGTCTTAATATGAGACCTCACCAGTGTTCGGTCAGGTTCGGAGCGGCTGGTCCTCCAACTACTCTCCAGGCGTCTTTTCTGGCGCTTCATCTCCCTAAGCTCCTCGGAAAACCAAGGAGCTAGGTGAGTTCGGTGCCGGGTCAGAGGCCGCAAAGGCACGACTCGGTCCAAGGCCCCGGCAGCCGCACTATCCCAGGCGGCCACCAGGTCTTCGGCCGAGTCATGAGCCAGAATCTCAGGAAATGGCCCAAGCTCCATCTGGAACCTATCAGGGTCCATCAGGCGCCTGGGGCGGAACCACCTGGTCGGTCCCGCCTCCCTGCGGCAGGGTGCAGCGGTTAGAAAGTCCAGTCGAAGGAGCGAGTGGTCAGACCATGACAAGGGTTCGATGGCTATATCCCCTATATCGAGGCCACTCAACCACTGACCAGAGACAAAAACTAAGTCCAGAGTGTGTCCTCCTGTGTGAGTGGGGTCATGAATTAACTGAGTAAGGTCCATGGCCGTCATGGAAGCCATGAACTCTCGAGCCACCTCAGACGTTTCACCGATAGATGGCAGATTGAAATCCCCCATGATGGCAAGTCTGGGGGTGCCCACCGCCACCTCGGCTATAACGTTAAGGAGCTCGGGCAGGGCCGTTGCCACGTGGCAGGGAGCCAGGTACGTGACCAACAGGCCCATCTGTACTCCACGACCCCACTTCACAAAGAGGGACTCACATCCGGCTATCTGTGGAACAGTGGTCTCCCTTGGATCCAGACCTTCCTTTATAATAACCGCCACCCCCCCGCCCCTGCCCTGAGCCCTCGGCTGATGAAATGCACGGAAGCCTGGTGGGCATATATCCACGAGGGGGACTCCCCCCTCCTGGCCCAACCAGGTCTCCGTAATGCCCGCCAGGTCCGCCTCCCCCTCCTGAATAAGATCGTGGATGAGGGGGGCTTTATTAACAACGGACCTGGCGTTGCACAACATCAGCCGGAGGCTCTGGCCCTGAGAATCTGAACAACCTGGGGAACAAGAAAGGCATTGGGGACCGGAATGCGCAATCGCTCTAAGGTAGCGAGTGCGCATTCCCCGCACATGATATGGTCCCCAGCTTCCGCCATATCTGCCCCTCCCACTCACTGTGCTGATGGAACAGCCCTCTTCAAATCGAACTCCAACCCCCTCCCCGACCTCCGGTTCTGCGTCCCTAATGTCGCAGCCCTTCGTTAAGGCTGGTCTTGAACCCGGTGGATTTCCCCCAGAACCCACCCTAATCCCCCCCGAACCCCTTAAAATTTTTGTTAAAAACTCACTAAAAAACCCACTTAAAAAACCCCTCAAACTCTTCTTAGCCGCATGCCATCTCTCGGGGCTCCAACGCCCGTCATCAAGATAGGCCCTCAATAACGAAGAGGGCCAGACCTGCGAGAGGGGGGAGTCTCGCAGGGCACGAAGGTCATTCACCGAGTACATCAAAGATCAAAGGGAGGTGATAGTCCATGGCCAATAACCAGGGGCCAATTTGATGTTATCACAGTCAGAAGGAGTGCAATGCAAGGCTTCAATAGAGTTCCAATGGAGCATGTGAGACCTCAGTGCCCTCTCACGGCAATGGCGGGAGTAAAATGCTGTTTCGGTCCGGCAGAGGGTGACCCAGCCCTCCTCTCACGGGGGCTGGTCAACCACGATCGTCCAAAAAGCCGGAGTTGAGACAGCAGCTATAGACCCACTCCACCAAGACTTGAATCCCCAGATGTAAACCTCCATTCAACGGAGGGGAAGAATGGGGTCAGGTCAGTCCACATAGTCCAGACAGGCTCAGACAGCGGAGATCATAACCGTCATTACCTCCGGGGAGGTCCAGATGGCATCTAGACCCGGAGATGATTGTTCAGCAGGCATACACGGCATGGCATCACCACATTCAGGGGGATGGGGGTGAAAAAGGAGAGCAGAGGCAACAAATGCCATAGGGGGGAAAACCCCTCAGTCATAGTCCAGCTGATAAAGTTATGATGTTGACATCATAACTTCCTTTTTGTCCTACAATTACATTCTATCTTTTCTTCAAAATTTAAAACTCCTAAATTCCATGATACATTGAATAGCATCAGATACAATAATCAAATTTACATTCCAACTCAACAAATAGGAAAGTTTTCCAAGAATTGTATCCTCCACCTGGTAGTGTTTGACACCTACTTTTCTGACATCAACAGAATAAACTGGTTATTCTGGAAATAAACTGGCAGAAGAGGAATTAAATCAGAATTTTATTTTCATCCTTTTTTCTGTTCTTAAGGAGTGAACTAACTAGGAGTCATTTAGGTGAGTTGAGTGGGATAGAAATGTGATGAATGAATGAATGAACAAATGAATGAATGATCCTTCCATTTAAAAAAAGGACCGCTTCCATGGGAAATTTCACAATAGTATCGTTCAAAACCTCATATTAATGTTTATTAAATAGTCCAGTCTCCATTCCATCCTTATTCTGTGGAATTTTGGTGAATTTGATATCTCTTGGATTCAGGGGTGAAATCTACTTACTTTCCTTACTGGTTCGGAAGTGTGTGTGTTGTGCGCATGTGCCGTGCACAAATCTGTGCATGTGCAAAATCTGCACATGCGCAGAGGGTAAAAAATACATTACTTCCTGGTTAAAACCAGGAAGTAATGACACCTGGCCGGGTCGGCGGAACTTTGCTCTGCCATTGCTACCGGTTCTCCGAACCACCGGCCACGATTACTACCGGATTGCCAGATCCGGTCCAAACCAGGAGCATTTCACCCCTGCTTGAATTAGAAGGAAAGATTATGGCTATTTATAACCCTAATCTAAAAGATTTAATAAACTCTCACTCTATTGATTTCTACATTACCTTGGTTACCTTGGAATTCTTGCAGAGAAATCTTCGATCTGGCCTACTGCTTCACCTGTTATTTTATTTATACCCTCTTCAGAGGAAGGAAGGAAGGAAGGAAGGAAGGAAGGCAGTCTTTTGGCTTCTGTATTGAAGGAGTAGGTGTCTAATGTGCTTTTGGGGGAGGAGTGATTGGAAGTTGCATGGCCGTTTAATGCTAGAAGACACCACTAGAACAATCACTTATATTATGGGATTATGAGATTATCATATAAATGTGCCAGTTTCTAAAGGAAATGTTTGAGGACAAATTGTGTGAATCCGAGTGTCTAACTAGGACTTTTATAGATTCTGCAGTGCATATATATCAACTGAATTGAAGTCAACAAATAGTCTGAAGCATAAAAATTGTTAATGGCAATAAGCATCCCTTAATTTCCTTGCTAGCTTTCCTTAGAGAGACTTTTTATTTTGTCATTGTTTAAAAGTTATGACCTTTGCTGTCCTGCACTTATCACTGTTATATAACTTTTATATAAGAGCGATCATTAGTTAATTTTATACATATTAAAAAGTGAGTCAGTGGAAAAGTTTTAGATATAAATACCCTTGGAAATAAATAATCTTGGGAGCAGGAAAGATCAAAATATTTGAATGGAAATAACAGTATGAATTTATCTCTTTATCCTCTGAAGGCTACACTTGATACTGTATACTCTAGTGCCACCGTAATTATGTGATCAATGTGTAGAAATTGTTTAAGCAAATAAGAAATCATATGGAGAGGAGATTTGGAGAAAAATAGTGGCTCTTTGAGAGCTGGGTGTAAAACCTTTCTAACTCAAAGTAATTGGAAAAAATGATGAAACATTTTTTAAAAAGCTCAATCTCTAGTTCCAGGTTTTAAAGAATCCTATATATTTTTAAGATGTAAGAACTCAGCTAGCTCAGAGAAAAAAATCCAATGTCTAAAAGACTTTGTGGAAGGAGAACAAGTTCTATTTAATAAGACTGAGATTGAGTTGAAACTGGATTTACAAATGATATACTACAAGAATGACATGGAAAAAGAAGCTATACCGACATACAAAACAAACTGGCTAATGAAATAAACTAAAGATTACCTGGATAATTTTTTTATATTGGATTTACAAATTAGGTATTAAAATGTTGAAGGATATCATGAGAAAGAACAATTGATGGAATCAAATTTTAAAACACAATATTTGCACACCACACATAAATATACTCATTCACCCACACACATTCATATATATAAATATGTGTGTGTGTTTGTGTTTATGTGTGTAAGTGTAAATATATATGGTAAAGTGCAAACAACTGATGCATATTAGATTTTATTTTTGTGTGCCTTTGAGTCAGTTTTTGAGACTGCCTGGACTAATCCTTGCAGTTTTTTTGTTAAGATTTCAGAAGTAGTTTGTCACTTCTTCCTTCCTAGGGCTGAAACAAGGAGACTGAACCAAAGTTACCCAGTTACCTTTGTGCCTAAGGCCTCCTTGTTTTTTGCCTGATGCATAAACCACTACACTAAAATGGCTCATTGTAGAACATGGATAATATAATATCACAAGATCCTTTTCTTACAATATCTCTAAGCTGAGCTATGAGTGTGGGTACCCTGTGCCCAGCATCTTACAGATAGCAAAGGGCAATCAGTTGTCATGACTATATTCTGATGGCCATCACTGACCAAGGTGGAGATTCCCTGAAAACTAAATGGAGAACAAGGATCCATTTCGATACTCATTCTGTGAACACTCATTTTATGACTAAACACAGATTACAGATATACCAATATCTCCAGGTACAGTAGAACCTCTGGTCACGAATGCTTCTGACCACAATCAAATCGGGTTCTGACCAAAAAATTCACAATTTTAAAAAATCTGGTCACGAATACATACGCAGGTGGCAATCAAACACCTGTGGCCTATTTCCCCTTCCACACTATTTTTTTGTAAGCACCAAACAACAGCGACCTCGTGTGGCCGCTGCATTAATTTTGTTTAGGTTTGGGTCATGACCAAATCAGGTTGCAACCAAAGTTATGGAACGAATTATGATCGTGACCAGAGGTTCTACTGTATCTTCTTATAAGAAAACTGGGTCCTATGAAATCTTGCCTTGAAATATATCATTGGTGGAATAGAGCACGTGTATGTAACAATATCAAAGACTTAGAAATGATATGGAAAGAGCAATTACAATTGCCAGATTGAGATCAGTATCTTGTCTAGAATCTTTAGCTATAGCACATCCCATCTTAAAAGCTATGATAGGACATGGCTAACTTTTAAAAAAATTATACAGAATTAAGAAGCTGGAGAACCAGCATTTTTCTAAACTTCAGGAACAAGATGACTAGATATTAGTGCAAAGTTTTAGAAGCTTTAAGGCAAGTTATTTAGCAGGTTTCTGTCTAACTTTAAATCATGTGTGTTCTCT
Organism: Pantherophis guttatus; assembly: GCF_059756535.1. Lineage (NCBI taxonomy): Eukaryota > Metazoa > Chordata > Lepidosauria > Squamata > Colubridae > Pantherophis > Pantherophis guttatus. The sequence goes on along the minus strand of NC_142066.1, from coordinate 40,089,323 downwards.
AAAAACAACAGATTCATATTTCTCAGGGGATCAGAGGGCAGCCAAAGTCACCAAGGCCCAGCTGTAGCCTTCCACAAAGCCTTTAGATATCGGGGGAAGCCAAATTATAGTAACAGCTGCAAAATCTGCTCAAATATTTGCTTTAGAAACTAGAGGCAGCTACATGATAGCATCAGCATAAATCATTCAAGCCTTCATATTTTAAGAGGAATTTTCTAAACACTTATAAACTTTCCATCCCACCTCTAAAAGACAAACAAGACACACACTCTAATATAGAAATTGCACCCCCTTTTTTTCACTGGGACAGATATAGATAAAGAGAAGTGGTAAAGCAGCAACTAATTAAAGGATTGCTCTTCAAAAAGCCGCAATGGATTCTCAGGTAAGTTGGAAATCAGTGCAAAGGGATTCATGCAAAATTCATTAACACCTGGCTTTAAAATGGTCTTAACTGATTTCTTTTCTTGATGTTTTCCCAAAAAGCAATCTAGAAATGCTGCATATGTTTAGGAGTGAATGAAAGATAGATAATTTCATAGATATTAGTGTGGGATTTTGAAGTATCATTTAAAAATCTTATTTCAAAATATTGAAAGATGCAGTGAGAAGTGATCCTTGCAAATTTCATGTAGGAAGGTGAACTCAGATTTAACTGATCTGTCCCAGATTTGTGATTCTTCCAGCATGGAGGGATTATAACAATCTGTTCACTTCCTGGAGAAAATTAATGGATATTTTACATTAAGATGTCACATGTTGGAATTAAATATAAAAATATCTTCCTGTTTTTATGTCATGGAATTATTCAAAGTCTAAATGTCTGAACAAGTTGAATACTACAAAGTGGCAGTTTCCTTTCAATTTCATCTTTTGAAAGTATGAAATACTTTTCTTATCTTTGTCTCAGATGTGTCTTTTACTTTCTGCTCTTCTCCTGTCCTCGATCATCAGTGAGTCACTGGCCAATGGTGTCAATATTAGCTTTAAAGTCATAAAGACAACGATGGAGAAAAGCATTCTACAACCAAAACCAGGTGCTTAAGATGGGCACCACCTTGGGAAGATCTCTTAGCATCTGAGGTAGTGGTGGGTTAAAAACTCGAGCAAGGGACAGTCTATCACCTCAAAGGCTATTTGTTCCATTATTGAAAAATTATTAGGACTTTTTTCTCATATCAAAATTAAATATACTTCCATATAATACAAAACCTGCTATGTCTTCAACTTTTCTATGTAACAAGCCTTCAGATACTTGAAGATAATTTCTTATCAGCAGTCTAAACCTCTGCAATGCTTCCTGTCTTTACCTACAGATTTTTTCTTTCTTTCTAGGCTACTTAGCATATTGGTTATTATCCTCTAGAAAGAATCCAACTTTCAAATAACTTCCTAAACTGTGTCTAGAAATGGGCAGAATAATTTTATCTGTGTTTCAATCTTTAAAATGGGCAGCAAAGCTAATATTTTTGTTGCAACAAAAATGGAGTTGGAGCTGTTCACTTGACTTAGTTTGGGAAGAGAAATACATGTTACAGTTCCTAGATCAATTTAATGTAATTTTTAGACTTGTAAGGCCACCCAATTCAAAATGAATCTAGACAGCATGCAGTATTGTTACCGCATTTTAAGAATATAGACTGATGGATTATAAAGTGTATTTGACACTGGCAAATATTAATTATTTATATATTTATTAGATTTTTATCTCAACTTTATTATTTTATACATAGTAAGCCAGTGAATATAACACAATACTCCATCTCTTTTTCCGCACAACAACCCTTTGAGATGGGCTGAGCTGAAGCAGAGTGACTAGTCCAAAGTTATCCAGTTGACTTTCATGCCTATTAGAACTAAAACTCACAGCCTCCTAATTTCTAGGTCAGCAACTCTAACGACTACACCAGATTGGCTCTAATCTATTGTAGATATTCACAATTATGAATAGCCAGAAGAGTCTACTGTTCTCAGAAAACATTAATTTCATTTTAATTCTTTATCTTCCTGCTACAGTTCAGCAGCACAGACCAGGGGGGAAAATATCCATTACAATTTCTGTGGGTTATCCATCAGGGTTACAAAGCATTGAAAACATTATACAATGCCAAAACAATTGTTTTGCACAATTTACAATCTTTAATCTGTCTTCATTCAGATGAATTTCAATTTCCCCTGTTCAACTAGGATAATTTTAGAATGTGCATAGAATGTATGGAAATTTGTGCTTTGTCTGGAATTTTTCAAAGGGCTTATATTGGGAAAAGAATACATAATTACATAAATACTCCCCTCCCCATTTCTTCCTGAAACATTAGCTGATTTCCTTTGTTTCTATTTCATTTTCTTCTCCCAGGCAATGCAAATAGTAGGAATGCAGCAATGAAAGAGGGAGCAGAAGAACAGCCTTCCAACAGAAGCCTTGATGTTTTCTATGGAACAACCATGAGATGGGCTTGGTTTCCCGGCTATGTCCCCCAGTGGAGCTGTGACTTACTGGAACAGTAACGCTAACAGATATGAATATCCTTGCATGGTTTCAGACTGCTCTGCTGGCTATTACAGTTCCAGCTGGGGGTCCTTACTGCTATTACACAGATGGAAACAAAGAACACTCCACTTCTGATTTCCAGATTTTGGTGAATGATCATTACTTTGAATCACTGAGCTGGTGGCCAGGTTCATGTCCCATCCAATTCCATCAACACTTCCTCAGGTATAAGAGTATATGTTTGTAAAAATCAGTTTGGATTAGGTAAGGTGATCAGCGAACATCAAGCCTTTTTCAGTAGACGGAATGGCAAGGAAAAACAGTATAAATATTATGATGTCCTGACCATTAATAAAGACTATCGCTCTCAGAATATCATCAATGTCAATTATGACCTAAAGCAAGGATCTTACAGTGTAGGAAGCATGGCATTAGCTTCCAGCAAACTCATCAACTAAGATAAGGCCACTAAGATTACTACCTTATCAGGAACAGTGACTTCTGAACATTCCTGGGATGATGGCATTTCCATCTCTCAGACCGTCAGCTTTAATATGACAGCAGGGATACCTGACATCTTTGGAGGATCATGGGGCATTTCATCAGAGAAAACCTTCAGCTGGAATAAGGGTTATACATATAGTGAATCGGTCACATATTCTGAAACAATTGAGGTTGAAATTCCACCCAACCACAGCTGTGAGTTGGTAATGAATGGCAAGAAAATGAGGGAACAGGTTCCTTTCACTGCTAGAGCCACCCGTTATTACTGTGATGGAACCCAGCAGAGTGCCACCATCCAAGGTGTCAGCTACAACGTAGTTGAATTAAAAAGAGATGCCCTCAGATGACTTAATAATTAATTTTTTTTTTGACTGCGCTGAAATGGATAAACTGACATTGGAATTGAAAGGAATGACAGACTTGGAGTATTATGTATCATGGGAGAAATGGTACAAATGGATTGAAAACAAAAATAAAACAGACTCAGACATACTAGAATTAGATGAAGTAAAATGTATAGAGTATAAGAATTTTTTAGTGATATGTTGTGTAAATGGTCACAGTTGTGTCAATTTTTTTTGTTTTTTGTAATTTTGCATTTTTTTAATGTTTGAAAATCAATAAAATATTAAGAAAATAAAATAAAATAAAAGGAGATGCATAGGTTGAACGCTGTGTCCCGATCCCAAATGCTGTCCTTTGTAGTTTTATTAGTTTGCAGCAAGAATCTAAATAAAGTTAATTATTGTTGAGCCTTTAGAAGGATTCATTGTAAATTGAAGTTTGTAATAAAAAAATAGTGATTTGCACTAGGCTGATCTTTTTGCTTTATTGGTATTAGTAAAAAACCAGTTAGCCTTGAGTTCCTTTGAACTGAATTTGCTATAAAGCAATTATTAGAAATTGTTCTTAGACTTTAATTCTAAATTACAAATTCAGTATAAATGTAAATTGTGCTCATCTGTTCATAGCAAAGAAATCTCCATTCAAAATAGTGGTGCTATCAAGAGGAAGGGTGCTATATTATTTGAGCACTGCAATCAAGGAAACAAGGCTTGAGGTTTGTGAACCTGACTTTGCCATTAAACTAATATCCCTATCAAATCATTATTGTCCATGATCTCATTATAAAGAAGCTCAGTTGAAATTAATGTTCTTAATTCCTTAAAAGTAAATATTGGTCAGACACCAACTACATAAATCTATTTTTATCTTTTTCCCCAGGTTTTTTTTTTTGCTTTGAAACTTGTCTTCTCTTCCTCTGCTGTTCTTCTGTTCTTCTATTGTAATATTCCTATTATTATAATAGGAGAATATTCCTAATATTCTTAAATTATAATAAGGACTCTTACACAAAAGTGATATAAAGTATTTGTCAGTTTTCCAAGTACCCATGGGAAGCAGAACTCTGAGGCAGGTAGATTCCTCAAAGAACAATTTTATTGGAGATAAACTATTGGCACAACCAATAGTTCCCTCTTTTCCCAAACAATCAATCATGTCCAATCAAGGTGCTGGCTGGTTGCTTGGTTACACTGTTCCTCCTCTCTCCAGCCACCTGTTGGAATGTCCTGTGGTTCCCACAGGAAACTATTCTGTTTTGGCTACAACAGCCCAGCTGTCTATGTTCCCCCTTCCCTGTCCCCTCTTCTGCAACTCAGAGTGGCAACTCTGAAGCCTCCATGATGGCCTCAGCCAGGTTTGCTTCAGAATTGATAGTATTGTATTGTAGTTTGAAAATTAATATTAAAGTTCAACCGTGCTTTAAAAAAGTAAATGTATGCTCTTCTTCCATTATTTTTATCTGATACATTCCCTATCAATACAGATGATCCTTGAGTTATGGCCATTTGATAAATGACTGTTCAAATTTCCAACAGGGCTTATGGCTGGCCTCCAGAGTTATGGCTTTTGGAGTGCCCTCATGGTTACGTAACCAAAATGTGGTGCCTGGCAGTCCATCCACACTTAACAACCATAGGGAGATTTTAACTCTCTCCCACCTACCTATCTCCCTCCCGTCTATGCCCTTTTGGACTCTTGCACTCCATGGCCTCTGCTACTTTATCTGACCGTCCTGTCTTCTTGCTCCCACTGCTGACCAAGCGTGATGGCCTGGCCCTTTGCGAGGTGGCTGCTGGCCACATGAGGCTTTCTTCCCAAGGTTGTGTATATCCTCTGGGGAAGATGGTCTATGTGGTCAGCAGCTGCCTTGCACAAGCCCAGGGTGAGCATGCCTCATCAGTAGTGGGAGCAAGGAGACAGAAAGGTCAATTGGCATGGCATGTAAGGTGACAGAGGGTAGAGTGGCAAGGGTATCCCTGGAGGGTAGAGTGGCAAGGGCTAATGAAGTTGGGATCAACTCCTGAGGCAGCTGGGACTTCCTGGGGCAGCAGGATTTCCCAAGGTGGCTGAGGCTTCATACCATGATGTGCTGTTGAGCCAAGTTGGGGGAGCTTCCAGGTGCATCTGTGGTCCATGCTGCACTGCAGCTCCAGGGGTGTTTTGAAATCCCAGGGCTTCAGTGTGCCAAGAAGCCTCTGAGCCACAGCTTGGCAAGCAGCCTCAGAATTGCACAGTTCTGTTACTGCTTCCTGCCCTGCAAGGCAGGGTGCAGAGTGGCAAAAGAACAAAGATGCTGGGGGAAGGGATAGGCATTTGGGAAGGACTTAAATGGGAGGCGGCCCCTTAACTTGGAAGAATCATTGCTTGAAGCTAGGAAGGATCAAGGCTATCATAGCTTGGTTTGGGGCAGATCATCAGCTAAAGATGGGTGCAATTCGGTTAATAATGGCAACAGGAGTGCTGGGATGCTATTGCTAAGTGATATAATCACATAACATCATGCTTTGTTACTGCATTGCTTAATGATGAAAATTTCAGTCCCAATTTTAATTGTAACTTGCTGACTATCTGTACACGCTTTTCTTGTTGCATGTCCATGGTGAAATTAAACTTAGAATAATTTTATTGTCCCTTTGAATGTACAGCATAGATTAAAATAAAATTTCATTGCATACAGCTTTCAAAGGTTTTCACATCTAATATACACAAGAATGACAAAATAAATAAATAAATACAAAATTATGCATATACCCACATATATTATATGAAACAGCACCGTCTAGTTCGGATGTATACATGTACATGGTGGGAGAAACAAATCTTGCGAGTTTACCAGATGGATGGCAAAGATGCTAGAAATATTTATTTATTTATTTGTTTGTTTGTTTTGTTTGTTTGTTCGATTTATATGCCGCCCTTCTCCGGAGACTCAGGGTGGCTTACAATGCATTAAGCAATAGCCTTCATACTTTTTGTATATACCTGCTTAGTAGGGCTTTGCACCCCCTCCCAAGCGGTGTTCTTTTTTATACAAAGTCAGCTTATTGCCCCCACAATCCGGGTCCTCACTTTGCCTACTTCGAAAGGATGGAAGGCTGAGTCAACCTTGAGCCTGGTGAGATTTGAACTTGCAGTAATTGTAGGCAGCTGGCAACTTAAGGGCTACTTTAACAGCACTTAGTCCACTGCACCACCAGGCTCTTCCAATACTTCAAAACCTCCTCCCAGAGAGGAGCAACAGAAACAGACTGTGAAGTGGGTGTGTTGGATCTCTAAGAATGCTTAGGGGTCTAAGTACATAGCGCTTATAAGCAGTTCATATATACTGTAATTGTTCCTAGATCACAAAAGATGTGAAATTGATTCTTGCAATACAGCTAATGCAACTACAAACTCATTCTTGTTCAGAGATCTTTGGGGAAACTCATGCATTAGAATGAATGCCATCAATGATGGCAGCTGCCAAAGTTTTCCAGTTTTCTAACTGGATGATTCTAGTGGATTTGCATTTTTTAAATTTAGTTTGAGGTTTCTGCCTGTTCTTGAAATAGGATCAATGGAATTTAACTGCAATGCAAGGACAGTGGCTGTGAAAGAAGAAGCTGCTTATAAAGAATAGGTGGCTGCATTCCCTTCATATGATTTTCCAGGTTGCAATGTATGGCTGTGAAAGTTGGACCATAAGAAAAGCTGAGCACCGAAGAATTGAGGCCTTTGAACTATGATGCTGGAGAAGACTCCTGCGAATCCCTTGGACTGCAAGGCAATCAAACTGGTCAGTTCTAGAGAAGATCAACCCTGACTGCTCTTTAAAAGGCCAGAGCCTGAAGATGAATCTCAAATACTTTGGCCACCTAAAGATTGAGGGCAAAAGAAGAATGGGACAACAGAGAATGAGGTGGCTGGATAGAATCACTGAAGCAATAGGTGTGAGCTTAAATGGACTCCAAAGGATGGTAGAGGATAGGAACGCCTGGAGGAACGTTGTCCATGGGGTCGTGATGGGTCGGACATGTCTTCGCAACTAATAACAAAAATTCCCTTCATTATTTTTCTTTGAGACTTCTTTTATTAGCTTAAAAGCAGCAAGCATATCAGGGCAGCAAGATATTTCCAGCATATTTATTCTGCATTCAATTTTCTGGAGAATGCAATAGGATCTGTACTTATTCTGCAGCCAGGAAATGCCTGAAGAAACAAACTAAAGGTCAGCAAAAGGGAAATAGCATAACCCTTCACAGTTTCTGGCAATGAGCTTGGGGATGAGTTACAAAAGCCTGACTCACACACTCCTGGCTCTTCCTCATTTCCAAATGCCTGCAAAGCTGGGAGATTCCAAGGTGAGGCTCCTGCCAAATCAATTTCATACTTGATTCTGGGAGCTCCAGAAATGTAGCCTTTGCTATCCAGGACAAAACCCCTGTGTACCAGGGGTGGGTTCTATTTACCTTTACTACCGGTTTGCAATGGGGCTGTGCGTAGAAGTGTTCTGATGACGTTGGGGTCAGTGGGCGGAGCCTCCCACCAGTTTTACTACCGGTTCTATAGAACTGGTGCGAACTGGGGGCAACCCACTACTGCTGTATATACCCACTGCAAGTCCTGTGCTGGTGGAAAGCTTCAATGAGTCAGTTGCCAGCTAATTACTTAGCATTGCAGGACATATATTGGGCAAAAAGGAGGCTGACCACCCTCTCTAATAGTACTCCTACAATTGTGGCATTGTTTAGTTCTGGAAGTAGCAATTCTAAGGGGTCCACCATATGCCCTTTCTGAGCTGAAGACAGATATCCAATCACATCATTGTGAAAAACCTACAGAAAGGCTCTGGAATGATATCCCCCAACAAATTGTATAAATCACATTCTGTTCTTAGTTAGATTAGCCTTTAAAACCTGTGGATTGTCTGACTTTTTTTTTTTTGTTAGTGGTCATTTTCTTCCAACAGTTTTTTTTAATATTGGATGTATTTTTTAATTTCAATTTTGTTTATATTACACACTGCTCAGAATTGTATTGGAATCAGGGTCTTATAAAATTAATAAAGTTGTTATTTATAATTTTAGCTGTAATAAAATCAAATTTGGGGTACTTAGCTATAGCCTTTCTTCAGTCCAGGTAAGAGGCCATTGTGGGAAGAAATGTCATCTACATATGAAGCAAAGAAATTTTCCTTGAAGTCTTCCTGCTGCTTAACCACAAACATATAGAGACTTGACCTTACTGTGTAAATATGGCCCAATAAAGATATTGTGAAATGGTTGAGACTTTGAAATCTGAGGATTTCAAAACTTCTGTTCTAGAAGTCTTTGAACTGCCCTGCCTTCTGCATTAGGGTCATTTCTGCTGCTACCATCTGCTATCTGTTTGGAAGCTTCTTCACCTGGTGTACTTCTAATCCTTGAAAGATGGCTTTCACAAGATGTGCTACTCAACTAGGGATTACATGATAAAAATGATATTATTTCAGTAGTACCATCTTTTTGCCATATAACACTGAAATACCGTATGTAGCTTGGTATGTGTATTTGCTCTGCATTGATTGAGGGGATGATTATTTTTCCTCTTGTCCTTGATTGTTTTACTCTATGTGTATGTACATACAAACACCTATACTTTAATATATGCATGCATGCATGCGTGTGTGTGTGTCTGTAAAATTTTCCTTTTAACCCTATCAAATAAAAGAGATAAAATAGAGAAAGTTACAAGTTCTGAATGCAAACTTAAAAGAATCTGTAAAAGAAAAATATTTAGAGTGAATTTATTGGTTGTGGGCAGATCACAAGATGTCATTGGCTTGTGGAAAAGGACTTTCTCTAACTAAAAACCCTGGTTGTATCCTGAGGATAATGACTATAATTACCATTAGAAGACATAAGATGTTTACTGCAGAGCAATTGTGAGCCAGTGGAGGAATTGTTTCTCAGCAATTTCTTCTTTAGCAACATACCTAACAGTTGGGCAACTGATTTTTTTAAAAAAATAGTATTTATTGAATTTTCCAACATTTAAAACACAAAACACATATTTACACTTATAACAGCTTTTCCATATCGGTATCCATATCTTTCGTAACAATCATATTTACAAAAATTCTACTTATATACATCACTATCCTATGTTATATCCTATTTAAATTATAATCATATCTAGTCATAAATCAATATCATATATTTCTTATAAATCTTACATTCTATATATTATACTCTTTACAACTTATACCTTAGGTTTTATGTTTACTCTTGAGCCAGGAATACCATCTATTCCAAATTTGATAGTACTCGGATTCTTCCCTCTCCTTCATTTCCATAGACAGTCTATCCATTTCTGCACATTCATAGATTTTCCTTATTATCATGTGGTCTAGAGGAGTATCAGTCTGTTTCCAATTCTGTGCTAAAGCAATTCTACTTGCCATTAATATATTTAATGTTATGTATTGTAATTCTTTCCCCATTTTATTTTATTTATTTATTTTATTTATTAGATTTTTATACCGCCCCCTCTCCCGAAGGACTCTGGGCGGTGAACAGCCAAAATTAAAAAACATACAATATAAACAATTAAAATGCGTTTAAAACAGAATTAAATCCAAAATGGCTCCCCAATTTAAAATGCCTTACCCATACCCCTATAAATAAGACGAATTTAAAATTTAAAAATTTAAAATTTCCACATTTAAAAAGGGGGAAGATTTAGGCCAGGCCAGCTTGATAAAATAGAAAAGTCTTAAGCACGCGGCGGAAGGTGCGCAGATCCAGGATCCTACGTATCTCCGGGGGGAGCTCGTTCCAAATCGTAGGTGCCCCCACAGAGAAGGCTCTCCCCCTAGGGGCCGACAGCCGACATTGTCTGGCTGACGGCACCTGGAGGAGCCCCTCTCTATGGGAGCGTACTGGCCGGTGGGAGGCTATTGGTGGTAGCAGGCGGTCCCGTAAATAACTAGGTCCTAAGCCATGGAGCGCTTTAAAGGTGATAACCAGAACCTTGAAGCGCACTCGGAAGACCACCGGGAGCCAGTGCAGCTCGCGCAGGAGAGGTGTTACATGGGAACTCCATGTCGCTCCCATCACCACCCGCGCGGCCGCACTCTGCGCCAGTTGGAGCCTCCGAGTGCACCTCAAGGGGAGCCCCATGTAGAGAGTGTTGCAGTAGTCCAAACGAGAAGTAATGAGGGCATGAGTGACTGTGTGTAGGGAGTCCCGATCTAGATAGGGACGCAACTGGCGGATCAGGCGAACCTGATGAAAAATCCTCCCGGACACGGCCGTCACATGCTCTTCTAATGACAGCCGTGAATCCAGGAGGACACCCAGGTTGCGAGCCCTATCCGTGGGGGCCAATGATTCACCCCCAATAGTCAGCGATGGCACTAGCTGACTATATTGGGACGTCGGAAACCACAGCCACTCGGTCTTGGATGGGTTGAGCCTGAGCCTGTTCCTCCCCATCCAGATCTGTACGGCCTCCAGGCACTGGGACATCACTTCAAGGGCATCGTTGGGGTGGTCCGGGGTGGAGATTTTCCCATCAAAAATACCCAAGAGAAACAATTCCGGCTTCAACTCTATTCTCTGTTCAATTATCTCTTGTGGTAGAATGTTCCCTGCTTGTAACCACATCTCCAGCACTCAAGCGATCGGTTTGAGAATATCTTGGCCAGTCTGGCTGGTGGTAGGTGCTAGTGATAGAACATTTTATAAAGGTTCTCCTTATAAACAGCTGACATTGTTAGTTTGTAGTTTCTCTCTCATAATTTATCCCAATGATCTAATTGAAAACTATGTCCAAAATTTCTCGCACAACTAATAATTGTGTCCTTCACATTTTCTTCTTCCATTTTAAATGTTAATAATAAATTATATGATTTAGTGATCATTTTTTCACCTGTTCCTAATATTTTGTCAAATTCCAATTGATCTCCATAAATGCCATATTGTTCTTGATCTTTTTTATATTTTATATTCTTATATTTTATCTAATTTGCAGGTATGGCAATTTTTATTCTTTGATATTTTAAATCTTGTTCGATTTTAAATTTTCTTTTTTGTCTAATAATTCTGAATACTTTACCACTTTGTTTATGTCTAATACATAAACTCTGATAAATATTTGGGACAAAATTAAGAAAAAAATATTATATGAAAGTTCCAATTTGGATATCAACAATGGAGGCAATAATTTGTCCAAATGGGTAACTGATTTTTAAGCCATTGTCATATACAAAACTTTATTAGTCTGATTACTACTTATATATCAGTTCAAAAGAGCCATGAGGAATATGATTTAAAGTTGGCATCTCTGTATTCAGAACTGAAACACAGGACAAGGGCAAAAGTGGGTAAGCCTCTTATAGCAGAGTCTTACATTTTTGAAGAGGGGGAGTCAATAGTGGGGTGATGATATAATTTCCACCCTAGAATGCTTCTGATATGTTCTCACGCCACTTACAAAAGTAAATAATTATATGCATATAATTGCACATATACACTATAATTTTGAAACTTCTAAACTTTTCACACCCCCTGGAATATCGTCTCACATCCCATGTTGGAAACCCCTATATTAGATAGATTGATAACCGGATAGACTTCAAAAAAATTTACTCTTGATTTAATCAGTAAACATTTATTCTGTTACCCATATAGTGGACATGTGTGTTTGTGTGCATGCACATGTATGTACATACATGTATATAGACTATACACTCTACCCTGGAACAAAGTTACTGTTAGTGCTCTGGCCACCGGAGAACCATTTCACCATTCCCTAAACATACAGTTATCAAGCATGTCTAACTGTCTGCAATACAGAAATAAGATAATCAGTGTTATATTGTTTACTTCATACTACTCCATAGAAGAACAATGCAAAAGTAAAGAAAATGAAGACCTACAGTATATTAAGGCAAAGTTGAGTCCTTGACCAATATTTGCTTCAAAAATATTGTATTCATTGTCTAATCTATTTTTAGAATAGAATAGATTTTTTTATTGGCCAAGTGTGATTGGACACACAAGGAATTTGTCTTGTGCATATACTCTCAGTGTACATAAAGAAAAGTTACATTTGTCAAGAAACATAAGATACTGTACAAAATTTAATGATAGTCATAGGGTACAAATAAGCAATCAGAAAACAATATCAATACAAATCGTGAGGATACAAGCAACAAAGTTACAGTCATACAGTCATAAGTGGAAGGAGTTGGGTGGGGAATAATAATAAGATTAATAGTAGTGCAGATTTAGTAAATAGTTTGAAAGTGTTGAGGGAATTATTTGTTTAGCAGAATGATGGCATTTGGGAAAAAATGTTCTTGTGTCTACTTGTTCTGGTGTGCAGTGCTCTATAGTGTCATTTTGAGGGTAGGAGTTGAAACAGTTTATGTCCAGGATGTGAGGGGTCTGTAAATATTTTCAGCCCTCTTTTTGACTTATGCAGTATACAGGTCCTCAATGGAAGGTAGGTTGATAGTAATTGTTTTTTTCTGCAGTTCTAATTATCCTCTGAAGTCTATGTCTGTCTTGTTGGGTTGTAGAACCAAACCAGACAGTTATAGAGGTGCAGATGACAGACTCAATAATTCCTCTGTAGAACTGTATCAGCACCTCTTTGGGCAGTTTGAGCTTTCTGAGTTGGCGTAGAAATAGCATTCTTGTGATTTTTTGATGACGTTTTTGATGTTGGGTGTCCATTTTAGGTCGTGAGATATGGTAGAACCTAGAAATTTGAAGGTCTCTACTGTTGATACGGTGTTGTCTAGTATTGTGAGAGGTGGAAGTATGGGAGAGTTCCTCCTAAAGTCTACCACCATTTCTACAGTTCTGAGTGTGTTCAGTTCCAGATTGTTCCGGTCGCATCATGAGGTAGTTGTTCAACCTTCTGTCAGTATGCAGATTCATCATTGTCTCGAATGAGACCGATCACTGTTGTGTCATCTGTGAACTTCAGTAGTTTAAAAGATGGATCGTTTGAGATGCAGTCACTGGTATATAGAGAAAAGAGAAGTGGAGAAAGTATAAAGCCTTGTAGGCCCCTATGCTAATTGTATAGGTTTCTGATGTGTGATTCTGCTTAGCTTCACATGCTGCTTCCTGTCTGTTAGGAAGCTTATGATCCATTTACAAGTATGTTCAGGTACCGCTAGCTGGTTTAGCTTAGTTAGAAGAATGTTTGGAATGATGGTGTTGAATCAGTGGTGAAATCTGAACTGGTTTACTACCGGCATACGGTAAGAAGAACAGCGTGCAAGGGGGGGGTGGTTATCAGCTGTGAGGCACAATCTTTTTTTTTATGCGCTGCTCAGCTCTGATCGTCAGAGGCTTTTTAAAAATCTTTTAAAAGCATTTTAAAAACAGCTTTTAAAAGGCTCTAATGATTCCAGCTGAGTTGCCTGATTGCCAGAACATTTTAAAAGCATTTTTTCTACAACTTCTTTGGCCAAAGAGGTCGGGGGGAGGGCATTGGGGGGGGGCATGGATTTTTGTTACCTGTTCTCCGAACCACCTGCCATCACTACCGGATCAGGCGATCCAGTCCGAACCGGGACCATTTCACCCCTGTGTTACAGTCTCTGTGAGTTCATCTAAGTCTGCAGAGATACTTTCAAAAACATTCCAATCAGTGCAGTCAAGGCAGGCCTGTAGCGTTAACTTCGCCTCCTCCGTCCAGGTCTTCACTGATTTAATTGTTGGTTTTGTGGTTTTAAGTCTTTGCCTGTAAGTAGGTGCAAGGTGAATCATGCAATGATCAGAGTGCCCCATAGCTGCTCGTGGTAATGACCGATAAGCATCTTTTAGTGTTGTATAGCAATGGTCTAAAATATTATTGCCTCTAGTGGGACAATTGACATGTTGAAAGTATTTTGGTAGCTGTTTCCTTAAGTTGCTTTGTTTAGATCTCCCAAAATAATGGAATTGGGGTATTTGGCTTCAGCCTCCATAATCTGGTCAGCTAGAGTTCGTAATGCCTTATTTACATAGGCTTGTGGGGGGGGGGCATAAACAGCAATTGGTAGAAATGAGGAGAACTCATGTGGACAGTAAAATGGTTTACAGTTGATAAGTAAAGACTAAGTTTTCATCACAGAATTTATATATTATAGTTATATCCTATATATCCTAAGTTATATCCTAAGATTTAAGTTTTAATTTTATCTATTTTTCTCTAAAAGTCTATCATGGAAAATCAAGGGGTCTGGGAAGATATTTGACATCACTATCTAATGTGCTGTTGGCTACCATTAAGTAGAAGGAGCAGAGTTGTGAGGATTCCAACTATTCCATGGAGCATTAAGCCCCAGAACTAGCTGTGTGTCCAAGAAACAATAGCAACCCTCAGGAGTGGAAGGAAGAAAGTAGAATTCCAGAAGATCATTTATCATTTTGGTCTGCTGAATGGAGATGTGGTTGACTTGGCACCTAAAGTTGAGGTGACCTTTCATTATTTTGTTCTCAGAACAGCTCCCTTTTTCAATGGATGATCTATTGATTAGTTTTTGGAAATACAGTATCTTGAGGTTTTCAGGAGTCTGAGACATCCTCATGTGGGTTTTTCCAATACTCCATTAATGGATATTAATACGAATTTGAAATCAGAATCTGTCTACAGCAATTTGGGGATATTTGATGTTGCTGGATTAAATATCCCATCATCATGTATATTCCCATCTTTAGAAGCCTCAGTCTGGGAATAACAGGCTGGAATAAATGCCATATTATTACTATTGGGTAATTCTGGATTCACAATCCATGTCATGATTTCATGTGATCATCAGTGCATGGTGATCTGAAAGGTCCAGGAGATAATGGCAACAGTCACAGCTGCCTTAGCAGGGGAGAAAGCAAGAAAAGAATGTTCTGCTTTTACGACTTCAAAAGGGAGGAAATATTCTACTTTGTTTAGGATAGTGTGGGCAGAAGTTATATAGTGAAGGAAGCATTTTTATCTTTCACTTCAGCTTACTGGGTGGACAAGAAGTGATGGTTGCCTGCCTGCTTTGCCTTCTATTTGCCTGCAATCTTCTGCCAGTTCTCTTGGCTGGCAAAGGTAATACTGACACTGTGGTTTTAGAAGATGAAGGAGCCTGGGCAATCTGCTGTTAGATCCCATTTATGCTGTTGAAAACCCTTCCAGTCTCTCCTCCTCAGTTTTCTAAAGGGTACTCTCTCTTTCTCCTCCTCATCTCCTCTCTCACTCCTGGTCATTTCTTTCTCTCCAACTTTATCACCTAATAATATTGGCATGCCATTGAACTTACAGGTCTTGCAGCTTGGACCTCTCTAGTCTTCTTGTGCTAATGAAATCATTTCATTAAAGACAGGAGATATTTTCCAATTTATCTTTTCAGAGAGCTGCAGCTAAGGATTGTATGATTTAGGCATGTATATTTCTGAGATGATTTTAGTTGGTTCTTAATTGATGTGTTGTAAGAAGGGGTAATGCTGACATCAAATTAAGAGTGGAAGAATGTACTTGAATTCCTCAACTTATGATCACAATCAAGCCCAAAATTTATGTTGTTAAGTGAGAAATTTGTTAAGTGAATTTTGCCCCATTTTATGAATTTTCTTGCCACATTTGTCAAGTGAATCACTGCAATTGTTAAATTAGTAATATAGTTGTAAAGTGAATCTGGCTTCCCCATTGACTTTGCTTGTCAGAAGGTCACAAAAGGGGGTCACATGACTCCGTGACACTGCAACGGTCATAAATGTGAGTCAGTTGTCAAGAATCCAAATGTAAATCACGTGACCGTTGGGATGCTACAATGGTCATAAGTGTGAAAAATGGTCATAAGTCACTTTTTCAGTGCCATTGTAACTTCAAATGGTCATTAAATGAACTATTGTAAGTCAAGGACTTTCTGTATTTTCCAAATTTTTCCACCTGTAGAAGATGGGGTTGTTAACACAAATTTTCTTTTTTCCATAAGACTTTTCTCCTATACTTTCATCTTGCTTTCCTTTCCTTTCCTTTAGATCAAGATTCAACTTCTTTCTATACTGCGAAAGGCTTTTAAATTTTATATGCAGTAAAACAAATTAAGGGCATTGTTTTTTTGGAAATTTGCTTGGTAAATTAGATTTAAAAGATGTTTTAAGTATTTGATCTGGGGCTTTTTTATGTCTGTAAGATGTCGACTTCTACCATGCTGACTAAAAGGTGGGGAAAATTTAAGAAATAATCTATTTACAGTTTAGCCTATTTAATTGCTAAATCACTCTAAACCATCCAAACCATTCTACAGAGGATGCTATTTCTTCTGTTCTCCATCTGAATTTAGCGCACTTAGGAGAAAGAAACACTCATGTGTGAATGCTGTTTGTTGACTTCAGTTTGGTATTTAACACAATTATCCCTAAGCATCTAGTAGACAAACTGGACCCTTAAGACTTTTAAAATTTATTTTTATTTTATTTATTTGTCAAGAACATATTAGGTTTTATATATATATATATATGAGTATAAGCTTGAATTGAATACATAAAATAAATACGAATAGAGGAAACATTAGGACAGGGATGGTAGGCGGTGGTCTTATGCACGCCCCTTACAGACCTCTTAGAAATGAGGTGAGGTCAACAGTAGACAGTCTTAGGTTAAAATTTTGGAGGTTTTGGGATGAAACCACAGAGACAGGTAGGGCATTCCAGGCATTGACCACTCTGTTGCTGATTCCTGACTTTCTTTTTTTAAAAAAATAGTATTTATTGAATTTTCCAACATTTAAAACACAAAACACAAACACATATTTACATTTATAACAGCTTTTCCATATCGGTATCCATATCTTTCATAACAATCATATTTACAAAAATTCTATTTATATACATCACTATCCTATGTTGTACCCTTATTTAAATTATAATCATATCTACTCACAAATCAATATCATACATTTCTTATAAATTTTACATTCTATATATTATACTGTTTACGACTTATATTTTAGGTTTTATGTTTACTCTCGAGCCAGGAATACCATCTATTCCAAATTTGATAGTACTCGGATTCTTCCCTCTCCTTCATTTCCATAGACAGTCTATCCATTTCTGCACATTCATAGATTTTCCTTATTATCATGTGGTCTAGAGGAGTGTCAGTCTGTTTCCAATTCTGTGCTAAAGCAATTCTACTTGCCATTAATATATTTAATGTTATGTATTGTAATTCTTTCCCCATTTTATTTTATTTATTTTATTGGCCAATCTGGCTGGTGGTAGATGCTAGCGATAGAACATTTTATAACAGTTCTCTTTATAAGCATCTGATATCAATAATTTGTAGTTTCTGTTCCATAATTTATCCCAATGATCTAATTGAATATGATGTCCAAAATTTCTCACCCAACTAATAATTGTCTCCTTCACATTTTCTTTTTCCATTTTAAATCTTAATAATAGATCATATGTTTTAGTAATCATCTTTTCCCCTGTTCCTAATAATATTTTGTCAAGTTCCAATTGATCTCCATAAATGCCATATTGTTCTCAATCTTTTTTATATTTTGTTCTAATTTGCAGATATGGCTACCAGTCAATTTTTATTCCTTGATTTTTTAAATCTTGCTCCGATTTTAAATTTCCTTGTTCGTCTAATAATTCCAAATACCTTACCACTTTGTTTATATCTAATACATTTGGATAAATTATTGCCTCCATTGTTGATATGCAAATTGGAACTTAAATATAATGGTTTTTCTTAATTTTGATCCAAATATTTATCAAAGCATTTCGCACTAGATGTCTCTGGAAGTATGTATGTGTTTTATCTTTTCCTTCCCACAGGAACATGTGCCATCCCAATTGGAGATCATGACCCTCTAGAGTTAATATCCTCTTGTTATTTAATTGGACTCTATTACTGCTGCCGCTTGATAGTATAATTCCCAATCAGGGAGGCCGAAGCCTCCTTTGATTCTAGAGACTTGTAAAAGTTTAAGCTTTATTGGGGCTTTTTTTTTCAACCAAATAAATTTATCTATTATTTTATTTAATTGTTCAAAGAATATTCTTCCCAATCTTTTTGGTATTGTTTGGAAAAGATATTACAATTTGGATAATATGTTCATTTTTATTGTAGCAATTCTACCAATCAAAGATATTTGTAGTTTTGCCCAATTATCTAAATCCTTTTATATCTGTTGTACCAATTTGTCATAATTGTCCTCTTTTATTGTGGAGCATTTTGCTATTAGCCATATTCCCAAATACTTCACTTTTTTAACAATTTGGATCCCCAATTTCTCTTCCTTATTTTGCCTTTTTGTTAAATTCTTAGTCAGCATTTTCATTTTTTCTTTACTTATTTTGAGCCCTGCCACTTTACCAAATTCTTCAATTTCCTGTACTAGAATGGTTCCTGTCTCCAATGGGTCTTCTATGATAAAAACCAGATTATCCATGATAGCTTGAACTTTGTATTCTTCCTGTTTGATTTTAAGTCCTTTTATTTTTCGATTTTATCTAATTTGTATCAGTAATACTTCCAATGATAGTATAAATTAAAGGTGGACAGAGGGCATCCCTGTCTTATCCCTTTAGTTATACTAATCTTCTCCGTTGTTTTCCTATTTATTATTATTTTCACCAATTGATTCAAAAAGATCGCTCTAATCGTACCTGTAAAATTTCCCCCAAAGTTCATAATTTTTAACTGATTGATAAGAAAGTTCCAATTTAAATTATCAAATGCTTTTTGGGCATCTACAAACAATGCCAGCTGCTTTTCCGGATGTGCCTCATAATATTCTAATGAGTTTATAATAATCCGTGTATTTTTCCTTATATGTCTATTAGGCAAAAATGTATTTTGGTCCAAATAAATGATTTCATTTAATATTTTTTCTGGACATTATTGTCACGAATATTTTGTAATCAACATTAAGCAGTGAGATTGGCCTACAGTCCTTAATTTGTTGAGTGTTTGTATCATCATTTGGGATAAGTGTTATCAGTGCCTCCATCCATGTCCTTGGTTGTTTTGCCTCTTCTAAAGCATCATTGTATATGTTCAATAGTCGTGTTTCCAATGGTTTTTGTATCTCTTTGTAGAACTCTGAGGGGATACCATCTGGTCCTGGTGTTTTATTATTTTTTTGCTTTTGAATTGCCGTCTTTATCTCCATCATCATAATTTTGTCCTTTAACATTTCTTTTGTCCAATATTATGGGGAGGTTCCTATCCTTTAAGTATTGCATAATGTTATTTTCCTCTATTCTCTCTTGCCTATAAAGAGTTCCAAAGAAATTTTGGGCTATTCTCTTTTTATCCCCCATCTGATGCTTTATGTTCCCCTCTTCATCCTGTAGTTGTGTTATTAGCTTTTTTCCTTTGTCTTTTTTCAGTTTATAGGCCAGCCATCTCCCCAGTTTATTAGCATGCTCAAAATATACCTGTTTTGTCGCTCTGAGTTTTTGGGCAAATTAATTAATTTCAGCAAATTAATTCTTGTATTAATTTTTCAGCCAGTGAAATTCCAGACATATCACTGATTCAGTGAAAGGTGTACTTTAGTTTTCTAGGATTTGCAGTTCCAAACTGGGGGCACAAAACAGGAACTGAATCAATGAGTAAGGATGAGTAAGAAATAAAGATTAAAAAAACAACAAATGGTAGCATTTGCTGGGCAACATTATTGGATAATTCTTTCCTTGGAATATCACTTCAGGATTCACATATATGATCCCATTTAGCTGATCACTTAATCAGAAAGAGAGGTAGGATTGGCCCTTTTCTCTCTCAGTTCTTGGCATAATTTAGAAACATATTAGTTTGATTCCAAGCATTTAATTATTATTCTGTGATTCTGAGGCTTTAATAGATTGTTCACTCATTTCAATCATAGTTTCCCCCCCTCCAGGTTCTTCTTCCTGTGTCTTCCCTTTTATCTTTAATCGGAGGCCATATTCATCTTGCACTAGAGATGGAGCCATTGATGAGCAGCTCTGGTGCAGCACAACATCTAATTATGACACAGATGGCCGGTGGAAGCACTGCATTCTTCAAGGTAAGTAATTCAGAATCCTATTAGAAATGAATAATCCAGAAATCTGCCATCTGCTATCTTCTTCTCTGGGCAATGGGTTAATAGGTTCCGTTTGAACAACTGGCTCATGGCTTCTAAGCAAGATATGAAATATAGCATTAACATTACAGATAATGATAAGATAAGATAGGACTAGTGTTTGTCACTGTTATAAACCTCTCATCCCCCAGCCTAATCCTTGATATGGTGAAGCGTCATCATGATAGTTGGCTTGAGAGAAGAGCAATAACATTATTGTTATTGCTATGTTCCCTAAACTCATTTTCGATTGCTTCTCATCCAAGAAGCTTCTTCAGCTCTGACAGGATAGTGGGGAATGGAAGGATTTATATTTCTTGCAGACAGCTGGTAATCTGCATCCTTTTAGAGGGTTGTTGAAGCACTTGGAGGTTTATCTGTGTCCTTAGAATCACCTGAGTAGTGCTCCTGGTTCCTGTAGTCTGCAATCTTTCTCTGGAAATCCAGTCCTACTCCCACATCATTCAAAGGGTGTTCATCCCAAATTGTATAGCTAAAAGTCTATAGAGATTCTCAGTCATCCAGGTCATGGATGTTCCAAAGGTGCTTTTTCAGAAAGCAACTGGACTTTCTTGTTGTTTTCTTTTTGAAGATATTTCGCTTCTCATCCAAGAAGCTTCTTCAGCAACCATAACCTGGATGACTGAAAATCTCTACAGACTTAGATCTGATGGGAAAAAATACCCAATTGGCAGCACTCAAATGAAAAATGATCTGCTTGAGTGTAATACTTCTATAAATAAATGGAGATGCAGCACCATTCTTTCATCTCAGTAGTAAAAGGTGCCGGACCAACCCTCAAAAAATAGTCAGTTCATGTAATTTCTAAATCCAATAGAGATCAGGAGAGACAAAGGGTAATTTGGCCTTAAAAAGCAAGAAATTCTATCCTGATTTGGAGCCTAAGCCTGCAATATTCTGACTGAAACGGGTGGACAATTTGCAATGTAAGCAAATTTTTAGTAGCCTCTTGAACCCCAGAGATTTCAGTGACAATATTCAGCAAATTGCCAAATCATAGAGGCATAATTTCATATATTTTTTTACAAGAGAAAAGTAATGTACAAAAAATCCCAAAGAGTAGAAACTTCCAGATTGATTTAACATATTATTATTATGTATGTGTAATTAACAGATTCACAGTCTAAAATTGATGGGAATTTAATAATTCAAATTCTAACCAAGGACCTAAGAATTATTAAGGTAGTATCTAGGAATATAAGTAGTTCAAGCAGGGTGGAGGGTTTTAGGTTGTTGTTTTTTGTAAAATTGGGGATTTGGGTATGATAATTTCAATAATTTCACATATTGAGGTAGTCTTTTAGGTATTGTCCCATGTGCTCCAATCATGATTGGTATAACAATAGTTTTCTTTTTCTGTAGATGTGGAGTGTCAATTTGCAAGCCCTGGTTTTTGTAATTTTTCCCTACTGTTTTTCCTCAATCCTAACGACACCAATATAGCAGATTCAATGAACCAGATTTTTTTTCTTTTAAATAACTGTGTTATCATTCATGTTATGAATAAGATGTCTGTTTGTTTGGATTTTAAAGTCTCATAAAATCTTAACCCACTCATTTTTCTAAAACCTTCTCAACCTGACAATCTGTCAAAAGGGCAGTACACAAACTAAAGCCATCTCTATCTATTGGTCCTGATGGAATATGTGCCTACTGCGTACTTTCTAAAAAAGCTCTCCTCTGCCATAGCTGAACTTCTAAACACCATCTATGAAGTATCTTTTAGAATGAGCTCTTTGCCTGACATATGGTCATTAGCAACAGGCATACCTATCTTCAAAAAATGTGACCCCAGCCTTGTTGAGAATTATAGACCAATCTCCCTTTGCTGCATCACCTGTAAAGTCATGGAATCCATCATAAACCAATCCATCACCCTCCACTTAGCGACAAATAACCTACTCTCTGATAAGCAATTTGGTTTCAGGAAAAATTTGTCATGTAATCTGCATAATCTGCATTTGTCATACACTGCAAAAACATTTGGACCTCTCAACTTGACCAGGGAAAAGCAATAGATGTTATCTACATAGACTTCTGCAAAGCCTTTGATTCAGTGGTACATGAATTAACATCTGTTAAAACTAAGTTCTTATGGCATTTCTGAATCTTTGCACAAGTGGATAGCTACATTCTTATCAAACAAGCATCAAGTAGTTAAAATTGGAAACGCTATATCAAACCCTGCACCAGTTAACAGTGGTGTTCCCCAAGGCAGCGTTTTAGCACCAACAGTCTTTCTGCTTTATATTAATGGCCTTTGTGATTATATTACAAGCAGCTGCATCCTCTTTGCTGACGATGTAAAACTATTTAACACCACAGGCAATTCTACTACCCTACAAAACAACCTAGATTATGTATCTGAATGGTCAAACAATTGGCAACTCCAAATCTCTGCTAACAAATGATCAGTCCTGCATATTGGCAATAAACATCGGAACAGCAATACAGGCTGAGCGGAAACAATCTAAAAGATGACCCATACTCTATCAAGGGCCTAGGAGTACTCATTTCAAAAGATCTAAGCCCCAGAGCTCACTGTAACAACATTGCTAAAAAGGCATTAAGAGTTGTCAACCTTATTTTACGACGTTTTCTCTCTGGTAACGCTATACTTCTAACTAGGGCATACAAAACTTTTGCCAGACTTATCCTTGAATGCTGCTCACCTGCCTGGAACCCACACTGTATTTCGGACATTAATACATTAGAGAGAGTCCAGAGGTATTTTACAAGAAGAGTACTCAATTCCTCTGCTCACAATGAAATTTTAGGCCTGGATAACCTTGAACTACGATGTCTATATTCTGACCTAAGCTTAGTACATAAGATTATCTACCTTAACATCCCTACCTGTTAATGACTTCTTTAACTTCAACCACAATAACACAAGGGCTATCAATAGATACAAACTAAATGTAATTCGCTCTAATCTTGATTGCAAAAAATACGACTTCAGCAATAGAGTAGTAAAAGTTTGGAACACTCTACCTAATCCTGTTGTTAGTTTCTCTAACCCCCATACCTTTTATCTTAAACTATCTACTGTGGACCTTACACGTTTCTTAAGAGATCCCTAAAGGGGCATGCATAAGTGCACCAGCATGCCTACCGTCCCTGTCCCCATTTATATGTAATCATTCTATGTGTTTATGGCTATGTTTTGCCTATTTATATCCATTTATTTGTGCCATTTTTTCATGTAACCATGTCCATGTCTATATTGATACTTGTTTCCTTATACTTGTTGACAAACAATTACATAAATAAATAAATAAATCCCCATAGTTTTCACTACATTTGAATCCAAACCTCTGACACAGTTTTCAGTGAATAATTTTGGCAACTTGGTCATGATGCCATTTGTACTCAGTTTGTGAAATTTTGCTTCAGCAGCTGATCAAATGGTCAGTTGTTTCATCCATTTCACTACAAAGTCAACATTTTCTATTGTTCGTTAAATGTTGAATTTTTGCCTTCATGCAATTAGTTAGTAAAGCTTGTTTTTGAGTCAGTAGAATAAATTCTTCAATTTCTTTCTTTACTACTCTTGATCTGATCTTAACTAACTCCATGTGGGGTTTTTAATCAGATTTTTCCTTCTGTGTCCTTCATGTACTGACTAGGCATTGATATGTACTTGGTATAGCAATTGGTATATATTGCATCATTCATCCCGATCATTACTGGAAAGATTTAAAAATTTAAAGGCAAAAAAGAACATTCTTCACATAAGTCTAAAACCATTTATTTGTCTTTAGGTCACTCATTTGACAATGATGAATGGAAAAGACAAGATGTAGAATTGAATGTAACAGGAATTATATAAACAAGCAGAGTTCTTAGCTATCTCTTGTTCCCATTTCTTTCCATCTATATCCATATCAGTGGTGAAATCCAATTTTTTTTACTACTGGTTCTGTGGGTGTGGCTTGGTGGGTGTGGTGTGGCTTGGTGGGCATGGCTTGATGGGTGTGGCAGGGGAAGGATACTGCAAAATCTCCATTCCCACCCCATTCCAGGGGAAGGATGCTGCAAAATCCCCATTCCCTCCCCATTCCTGGGGGAAGGATATTGCAAAATCTCCATTCCCACTCCACTCTGGAGTCAGCCAGAGGTGGTATTTGTTGGTTCTCCGAACTACTCAAAATTTCTGCTACCGGTTCTCCAAATTAGTCAAAATTTCTGCTATCAGTTGTCTAGAACCTGCTGAATTTCTCCCCTAATCCATACTTTCCATGTTTTCAGAGCATGGAGGCAATTCTGGAGGCAAATCCTGTGTGTTTCCCTTTGTCTACAAAAACCAGACATTCTACACATGTACCAAAGAGGAGAAGGGAAGATTCTGGTGTGCCACCACAAGAAACTATGACAAGGATCTTGAGTGGAGCTACTGTGCTGACACCAGTAAAAACAAGATATTGAATGTTGTAATTATTTGTCTTACAGAAGGATATAAGAGATCAAGGTCTTCAAGTCACCAGTTTCAAAAGCTTCTTTTCATTGTTAGTTCAGGCCTGGGAAACAAAATGTTTTGTAAGAAAGAATATAAGAGAGTACTAAGAGAGACAAACTGCCTGCTAGGAAACATTTAACAATGTGTGAAAATTCATCTGCTGCACAGTTAAAGTAATATGACTAAAAATGAGTACAGTATAATCTGGAGAGAGAGAACAATTTAGAGAATATTTCAGTTACAAGGATTAATTTAGTTGGGCAAGGGATTTGAAGGAAGAAAGAGGCTGGCCTTAGATTTAGGACACAGAGAATAATAAAAAAATTATTATGGAAATAGAAACTCTTCCAATATTTGAGAAGAGAACAACTTGATACATGTAAAGCAAAGGATATAAGATAATGGCAGAGGAAAGTTGATCTTGCTTAGCCATGGAGTTTTGAAAGTGAAAACAAACAAAAAATTATGGCCCAATTTTCACACTCATATTTCTAATCCAAATAAGAAATTTTCTGTTCGCATAGAAAATTGCGATTTGTGAACTGGTGCCCTATGATGTCCATTTTGCATAATCTGCATGATTACCAGATTTAACTGTTGGGTTAATTCAGATACTGATATAAACTTGTAAAGCCAAGGAAGGTGATAGGCTTCCCTCCTTCCTTCTTTATGGATCCTGGGGAAATGAGGGGTGGGAGGATTTTATTTTTTATGATGACACCTACCTTCTGGAATACTTGGCCCAATGGAATGTATCAAGTCACATCACTCTGGGAAAGAGTGACTATTCACAAAATAAATTTGATTGAATGCTCATTTTTTTTGGATTAATTCTCTTCCAGTTTCCTGTTCTTTTCCCAGAAATGATGTGTTCCTGCTGTTTTTAATATTAATATTGGGGTTGTTATTTAATCTGTTTTAGAAAAGGCAGATGCAATAACTATTTCTTTTCATAAATAATGTTTTAAGTGTCTTGAATTTCTTTTTTATGATTTGTATTTTTAAAAATGTTTTAAAATATTTTTATTTTAAAAATAGATGAAATTTGTGTTCCTCCCTTTAAAAAGGGTGACATTTTCTTGTCTTTGTCTAAATACTCTTGTTAAAGGAAACTAATATTCATTTCTGCACAGGATTAGATGCCAATCCTAAGGGACCCTGTGTCTTTCCTTTCATCTTCAACCACACGTCTTATTCATCATGCACAACAGATGGAATTTCTAATAAGAAGCCATGGTGCTCCCTTACCAAGAACTATGATATTGACTTTCAATGGGCCTATTGTGAACCTTCTGGTAGGATGGTAGCATGCAAAGGATTTATGATCTTTTTCTTTGTGCTGAATGAGAGGAAAAGGTTATGTGTATGTGATGTTGGTTAGTGGGGGGGGGAGGTTGGAGAAGGAGTAGGATATTACGACAGGATTTTAAAAAAATGAATGGAAAGCCTGAATCAAGACTCCTTTTTGTACAAGAGACTTTTCAAAAAAAATAATAATAGAGAAATATAGTAGTTACTTTGGCCCTAGGACCATGAGAAAGCAAGCATGTTGTTTCTGTTGTGCTTAGAACATTAATTTTTTTGGTTGACTTCTGTATTTATTGGATGGTCAGCATTTGGGGTATCAGGTTTTATGTGAATAAAACTAATTTTTCCATGCCCCTATAAAGGAATTATTCAGCTGCAGAGGTTACACAGATAGACCTCACTTAATGACTGTCCTGTGTAGCAATTATTCATAGTTATAATGGTACTGAAAAAATAACTTTATGACTGGTCCTTGCATTTATGACTATTGCAGCATCCCTGCAGTCACATGATCAACATTTGAGTGCTTTGCCATCAGTGAGTCCTTATGACCATTGCAGAGCCTTATGGTCACATGATTGCCATTTGTGTAATTCACAGCCAGGCTTTCCACAAGTAGAATCAATGGAGAAGGTGACAGTAAAATCACAAGCCGTGGTCATATGGTGTGTCCCTTAATGATTGTGCTTAACAACTGCAGTAGAAGTGGCATTGTAAGTCCAGCTTAGTCATATGATTAGTTTCTAAACAACCGTATCACTTAGCAATAGAGTTGTGAGTCCCAGTTGTGGTCCTTAAGAGAGGTACACCACCTATATGAACATTTAGTTCTTCCAGTTATAAGTGAGATGGGAGGAAAGTGGAGGAAGATAGAATGATTTATTTTGTCCAATACCTAAGGACATGGAGAAAGATAATTCCAATGTAAAATAGATTATTAGAGTTCCATGCCTGAATGCTCACTCAAGAAAAGCACTACTTATGCCCTGAGACTGGATTAATCCACAAAATCTTGGAGAGTTTGGGTGAAAAATGATATTAAAAAGTTTTTCCCTGCCATGCAAAAAAACTCCTCCCTCCCCCCACCCCTCTCTCCCCATTCAATATCAGGATTTTACTTTATATGTTCAGTATGTAAAAATAAGAAAAATAACAAGACACTTTCTGGTACATCTACTTTTGGCTTCATTACACATTAAATTTAGGTTGTAGGTTTCTACATTGCAAAGTTATCCCTGGGTAACTGGTATTCTCTTATATGTTTTTCCTATTTTAACTATTAAACATCAGAGCCAAAAGAGGAGGATGAGAATCTATCTTGCACCTTCCCATTTGTCTATGATGGCAAGCTGTATTTCAGCTGTACAACAGAGGGGCGAAGTGATGGGAAACGTTGGTGTGCCACCACTATCAACTATGATCTTGACAAAAAATGGAAGTTCTGTCCAGAGGAATTAGGTAAGAGAGAGAAAAGAAGAAGGGGAAAAAAAGAAACAAAACCTTTTTTCCAATTGCGTTTGAGGAAATAAACTATTTTAACAGATGATTTAATGCAGGGATCTTATGCTACTAGTTTGTTTTGCTCCAATAACAGTAGCTTTTAGTTGTTAATACAGTTGTTAATTAGCCAGCCATCAACATCCTAATTAACAACTAAAAGCTATACGCAATCCAGAACAGTATAAATACAGCATGTAGAACAACCCAGTGCACATACTTTGGAGAGAGAGAGAGAAGTTCCCTGATGATGGGCTTCAGCAGAAGCCCAAAACCTTGGAAGAATAAACTTTTAGTTCCCATGACTGACTTTGATTGGATCAGTAGTGGGATTCAAATCCTGTCGCTACTGGTTTGCAAAATGCTTCTGTGCATGCGCAGAGATGTCCGAGCAGGTGGACGGAGCCTCCCGCCACTGCTACTGGTTCGCCTGGTCCAGGGGAAACTGATAGCAATCTACTACTGGATTGGATCCTTCAATGACTCTATATTCAGTGGTCAAATTTTGCCATTGAAATATGTTATGCTGGCATTTAATGGCCAAATGCCATCCCAAGGTACAACAGTATCTGCTTCTCTTCTGGGAAGTCCATATATCTTTCTTCATTTGCTTTTTATTTTAACATTTAACAGGAACAGAGCTACAGCAAGATGATCCAACTTGTGTCTTTCCATTCATCTACAAGGGCAAGTTCTACAATGTATGTATTGATGAGGACATGGATAATGGAAAGTTCTGGTGTTCCACAAGCAGCAACTATGACAAAGATAAGAAATGGCAATATTGTAATGTCACAAGTAAGAAATAAAATGAATACTTTGTTTTGTGAATTTTCAAGCAGTGGGCACAATTAGATCAAAGAATGGAGACTAGTCTTAAAAAAGTTATCCTACCAAATATATGGAATAGAAACCGCTTGATGGGAACTTAGTGTGTATGCTATGGTATTGCCAAGTGCATTTGTTTCTTATTTATAGTATACAATCCTCTTGACAATTATGAAAAGATAATTGCATGTTAATTTTTATAAACTTTGAAATGGAGGGCCACAAAAGTTACAATATGAACAAAGAATGCAGTATTTAACCAAAACCTCTATTTAACACAAAACCAAATCGTTTAACTAATACTAAAGTATACAGAATAATCCAGAAGTCTATTCCATAAACTATGGGAAAAAGTAGTATTAGCTGAAACATAGAGTTTGACAGAGCCGTAGCTGTGCTACAATGCCTGGAATCTGTATGTCCTAGGAAATCTATGTCTATAAGAAGTCTATACAGTATATCCTACTATTTCTATAAAAGCAAAATGGTCTTTCATCACAGATTTATTTAGGAGGGAAGATAGAAGATAGATCCTGCAGAAGATAGATCCTGATTATTTTCTAATATATTCAGTATCATTCTGGGGATATAAGCCGATAAATATTTTTCCATTCTGTGTTAGTTTTACATGTATTTACAACTGAACATAAATCAAACGTGAAAGGTATCCCTAGCCTTACTTTCACCTTTTTCTTTTAAGATCCAGAACCTAATCTAATAATAGTAAATCCACTTTGTGTATTCCCATTCATCTACAAAAGCATCTCCTACAATATATGTACAGCAGAGGGCATGAGTGATGGGAAGCTGTGGTGTGCCACTACCAGCAACTTTGATTTGGATAGTGCATGGGTATACTGCAATATCACAGGTAGGATTAAAACAGACAAAATATTTGCAACAAAAGTGCACAACTTCAGTTATAGGTCCAGGACTACATATATTGATCCTGGACTTGAACTCAGAATTAATACCGAGTTTTTGTTTGTTTGAATATTTAATATGGCAGATATGGATTGTATTAAATACATGGAGAATAAACATATTAATCAGTTGCAGTTTATGTAGTGCTTTAGATAATGGATAATTTAGCTCACTGAGTGATTCTTTGGCCAAGAGGTGTTCTTATCCCTCTCCCATCTTTCCTTGAGCTTCAAGAAAAAAGCCAAAATAAACCACAAACGCAACATTTAAACATTTGGTCTTTGCCTGATGTGTTAGAAATAATATTTTCCAAGTGATTCACAAAGAAAAAGAAGAAGGTATGGACAATTTGAGAGTACCTAATTTGACAGGATCTGAAAAACAAATTATTTCAGGAATGGGGCATTTTGGAGAATTTGGAATATTCTGTTCCTCCTCTGGACTCTGTTCTGAAGAAGCTTCTTGGATGCGAAGCAAAACAAAAATAAAGAAAGTCCAGGTGCCTTTTTAAAAGGCAACCATGACCTGAAGGATTGAGAATCTCCATAGGTGTCCTTTTGATGTGTTAGGGCTGACCACAAACTTTTTGGGTGGCCATGAACAACAGTGGATATGATAAGAGTGCAAACTAGATGAGGCCAGTTCTTTCCAAGTCTTCGTTTTATGATGGGAAATTTATGAATTTCTTAGCTTTTAAATAGTTGTTTTAAGTCTATTTTGGAGCTTTCACTAAAAGTTCTGAATCATATTACCAACAAATGGAAAGAAATGAAGCCATTGGATTTTTAGCACCTACAGCTAGTATGTAGAGATTCTCAGTCATCCAGGTTATGATGTCCCAAAGGTGCTTTTTCAGGAGGCAAAAGAAAAGAGAAAGAAAAAAACCAAAACTTTTTCAAAAGAAAAAAAAAAAAACCTGGTTGCCTCCTGAAAAAGCACCTTTGGGACAACCATGATCTGGATGACTGTGAATCTCTACAGACTTTTAGCTATACAATTTGGGATGAAGACCCCCCCTTTTTTTTAATTGAAAAAGTTTTTCAAATACAATTTTTCCCCCCTATGTCTCTTAATTCAAATATTTTAAGTATATTAATATCTAAACATAACATCCCTTTTCCTAAACTAAGCAATCAGTAACGTTACCTATCACCTTGCACCATATCAATTTTGTTTCACCCACTTTCCTACAGGTCTACCATACATAATATATTTAATATCTTTATTCTTCTGCCCGTATCACTAAAAGATATTTCCATATATAAATAAAACCCTCAAATGACTTTAAATTTGTATTCCATATAGTATCTTCTGTAATGTCTTTCAGCTAGATTGTTAATTCCATTGACCATGTTAGGGTAACATCAAGTCCTGCTTTCAACAGTATATTCAGTATCTTCAATTACCATCTGCCCCCATCATTAATAAGTATTTCTGTATATATAAAAAAAACCCCGAGTGACTTTATATTTATATTCCATATAGTATTTTCTGTAATGTCTTTTGTCTAGATTATTAATTCCAACAACCACGTTAGGGTAACAGCCAGATCATCTGCATGCCCCAATTCCATAGTTCTCTTGCCTTATAGCTCAACATATACGTAATCCATTTTTCAGAGAGTCCAAAATAGAAAGTTCCAATCCGCTCAATTACAGGCCATCTTCCACATCCCAAAAACACCAGCACTGCAGAGATCTGTCATTCTTCTCAAAATAGTATAAGTCTGTAATTTGCCTCAGCTATATTTTCACGTATCAGCCTTCTATAAATCCCGCTTATTATATTTAATCGTCTCTTAAATAACTGGCATTAATCTGTTGGCTAAAAAAGAATTGTAGTTTAAATTTTTTTGGTTTTGTAGAACCTGCTTCTTCTTTTCTTAACTTGTTGTGGTTTAGATCTCCACCCTGGTTGTCTTTCTAGGACTTGTATATTAGCTGATTGAATTACATGCTGGTTTTTAACTTGATAAGACATCGAATCGAAATCCAAAGCCGCCTCTCTTGTATTTATAAGTGATCCAGCTATAGCCTCTGAAGGAGAATCCAAAAGCGGCTCATCCAAAAAGCCCTCTATAACTTGTCGTTTTTCCATTACCTCCATCTCCATCTGCTTGGCCTGAGTTTCAATCTCTTGTTCATTTTGCTTTTCTTTATCCCCCTCCTGTATTCCTGACACTGATAACATACGTGGAGATGTTGGGCCCATTTTAAAAACCTTGTAGTAAAATTCTTCCGCTTTTTCAACAGTGTTTAATTGATATCTTTCTCCTTGATATCTCAATATTATACCAACTGGAGCATCCCACCTAAATGGGATGTTTTGTTTCTTTAGCTCAGTCACCAAAAATCCAAAGTCCTTTCTATCTTTTAGCATCTTGGACGGCAGCTCTTTATATATCCAGATCTTCATTCCATTCATTTCTAAAGTGGAGTTAAAAGACTTTTGCACAATATCATTTCTTATTCCTTTATCAGTAAAATAAACCACCACATCTCTAGGCAAGTGCCACCCAAAAATTTACTCTGTAGATCTTATCAATCTTACAGAATACTTCTTCAGAGCTGACCTTTAAAATCACAGCCAGAACTTCAGCAGACATCTTTCTCAAGTCCTCTCTGTTATTTTCCTGTATTCCCCTCATTCTGATCGCAAATTCCATGGATCTGAATTGCATCATCGTAACTTCATTTTCAAACCTTTGCTTTATATTATCTACATTGTAAATCTTGTGATCAGCTTCCTTTATTTTAGACTCTACTTCTGAGCTATTTTCTTGAATCATTGTCAAATCATTTTCAATTCTTTGCATTTTATTATCCAGATTATGAATTTTATAATCAGATTCTTTCATTTTAGACTCTATTTCTAAATTGATATCTTTATCCATCTGTACAATTACTTCTGAAAAGCTTTTCAAAGCTGTTACAATATAGCGCTTCAGGTTATCATACTTTTGTTGAACCAACTCTTTAATTTCCTGTCTAAATTTTTCAAGATTCTGGTTCATAATCTCATCATGTCTTGCCAACTCCTCCACAACAAATTCCTTTAAATCTTTAAAACCATTCTTCTGCATCTGCAAGCTCAAAAATTGCTCTTGTGATTTATAAATGGGGGAGCCCTCCCCAGCTTGATTGTCTGGCTTTGTCAGTTTTAACGCCATCCTGCCATACAAACAGACTCTTTTTAAAGAAAAAGTCTTCTCTCCACACAATATCAATATCAAGTCTCTAAGAAGGAAGAAGCATGAAACAGAAATTTTTCTCTTCTCTTGTAGCCAGCACTATTGCTTCAAATACTTTGTAACATATTAAGCCATTCAAACGGAAAGACTTTCGCTTTCAGCTTTCTTCTCAAGCCTCAGCCAGCCGCCATTTTAAACATTTTTTTCCCTTTTCACTCTTTCTTCATTCTTAAAATCAATCATAGGGTTGTTACAAATACTTGCGATTTAGAGTCCCAAATCCGGATTTCATCCTGCTTATTCAAACAATCTGTTAGTTTTCGCTGATTAGGTTGGTCACATTGTCTAGCTCTGCAAGGTGCAGAGTTCTCCCGAAGCCCAGAGCAGCGGCAAGCTGGATAGGGAGCCTCATCCTGTTTCCTCCCCAAGAGTAAAAAAAAAACTCTGGGGACTTCACAGAGGGCTCTACCTGCTCTCGCCAGCTCTCCTCACATTTCCTTAAAGAAACTGAGTTTTTCGAGCCGCCCCTCAGCTGTAAGGGCGGCTCTTTACGGGCGGC
The DNA here is from genome assembly GCF_059756535.1 of Pantherophis guttatus. NCBI lineage: Eukaryota > Metazoa > Chordata > Lepidosauria > Squamata > Colubridae > Pantherophis > Pantherophis guttatus. The sequence continues at coordinate 40,056,123 of NC_142066.1, read as the reverse complement.
GGGGGTGGCGGTCCCAAAAGACCGTCTAGCGATGACGGAAGCCAAACCGGAAGCTGGATGAAGACCCTTTTGAATGGTGTGGGAGTAGGAATGGATTTCCAGAGGGGAAAAAATTGCAGACCACAGGAACCAGAAGCATAACTCAGTTGACCCTGAGAACACAGATAAACCTCCAAATGCTTCAACAACCCTCTAAAAGAATGCAAATTACTAGCTGACTGCAAGGAATATAAATCCTTCCATTCCCTACTATCCTGTCAGAGCTGAAAAAGCTTCTTAGATGAAAAGCAAAACATCTTCAAAAGAAAAAGTCAAGTTGCCTCCTGAAAAAGCAGGAGCTAGTATTGGCTCTGGATAATCACAAACCAGGGACCCGAAGCTCACTTTTGTCTAAGGGATCTCATACACGCAGCCCTCATTTAGGAGTTCCAGGGCAGATAATCTAGGATAGACAGCCCTGTTCTCCAAAGAAGAAGTATGGCTAAATTTTGTTGCTATTATACCTTACATACTATTGAATATTTACTCCTAATACAACTATTTCATACTGCCTAATAATAGAGCTGGCCTCCAAATTGATGCTTTTGGCTAAACCAGATCTACCAAGATTTGGAGAACCTGCTATAATGCAAGTATTCATATACTTGCTTTAAGACTACTCGGTCTCAGTTTGGGCCTTTATTTACTTTGGGCGTTTATCATTGCACTGTGATATTATCATTGGAGAAAATGAACATAATCAATATCTGGCAACCAACAGTAGATTCAAATGCCATACCTGTAGTTATTTCTATGTTAAACACATTGAGCTCAATTAACATTATAGCAACAAATCACATGAAAAGCCATCCATTTACGACTGTAATTGAGCCCACTATTAAAATAATAAATCGTGATGGCCATTGTGGGTTACCCCATGATTGTGCCTGATTTTACAATTTTTTTCAGTGTTCATTAAATAAATGCAGCAGTCCTATAGTGCATGTCATGCTTGTTAAGTGAACTTATTGCTTGCTATGGAATGTTTTTTTACTGGAAATTGGAAGTAAATGCCGATATCCAGCAAAAACATTCATGGCTACATGACTGCGGGATGCTGCAAATGGCCATGAGTGCAGGCTGGTTGCTAAGTGCCCTAAATGTGACCATGGGGGGGGGCAGTTGTTAGAATTTTGAATTGGGGGCATAAGTAGCTTTTGTGGTGTCCATCTTAACTTTGAATGGGTGCTAAATGTCCAGGCCATAAATGAAGGACTACCTACTGTATATACAGTAACTGATTCCTCCTACTATAAGTGAATGGTTGCTTTGATTTCTTATTTAAAGTTTACTTTCACAATGTATCAAAAAAAGTTTCTAATGCACCTCAAATGTGAGATTTGAATCCATAAACATAAAATGAACTATATTTTGGTTGTACAGTTTAAATTGTTTTTTAAATAAAAAAAACCACATCAATGGAATTGAATGACCTGAGGTCTCAACGAACTTTATCTCATATATTCTGTTCAGATGCTGATCCCAAAGAAATGTGTGTCTTTCCTTTTTTGTACAACCAAAATTTCTACTTCATGTGCACAACGGATGGGATGTTTGGCAAGACATCTTGGTGTTCCCTCACCCAAAACTATAATTCAGACCTGCAATGGACTTACTGTGAGCCTTCAGGTAGGAAGAATCACAATAGCAATAGCACTAAAGACTTCACAGTGCTTTACAGCTCTCTCTAAGCCAGGGGTGTCAAACTTATGGAGTCATGGCGTCTTCATGTGACATATTGGGACTTTTTCTACCTTTGCTAAATCAGGCGTGGCCATGGCCAATGCATGACACATCCAGCCCATGGGCTGGGAGTTTGACAGCCCTGCTCTAAGTGGTTTACAGAGTCAGCATATTGCCCCCAACAATCTGGGTCTTTATTTTACTGAGCTCAGAAGGATGGAAGGCTGAGTCACCCTTGAGCTGGTGAGAACCGAATGGTGTGGAAGTAGAAGCAAAACCTTTTTTGTGCATGGAATTTCATAAGGGTCGAATGAAACACTGATGATAGCAGTGTTATTTGCCAGGTTATAGCAAACCAGGTCCAATTTTAAATGAAAATAGTCATTCAAAACAATATCGAGCACCCTAATACATCCCCAAAGATAAACATTTTCTCCCCAAATAAGGGCTGTCTGGTATTGGACACAAATTACAAAAATAGTCTGTATGTAGACACCCTTACAATGTCTTTCTGAGGAACTTCCAAAATGTTACGAGATAACTCAAATTTTACAAACTGAGGAAATATTTTCTGATCATCACTGTCTGAAGAATTTGTAGTGCAGAATGAAGGTGACTACTGAATATTTTCTAGGGGAAAGGGGTATTTTAAAAAAACTTTTAAGTGTGGGGCTTTGTTTTCTTCGTAACTCAAAACATGTTCCTCAAGAGATGGAAAATGTGAATAATAAAATACTCAGAAATATTCATAGGAAATAATTAGTAAATTATTTAGTAAAATGACTCCAATCATTTCTCTATTGCCCAAAAAGAAACTAGTTCATTAAATATGAACTTAATGGCACTCCATGTTCCTCCTTCCATTATTTCAGGGCATCAACATTTTTATAATGAGGGATGAAAACACGAGTGATGTCACCGTCATGTCAGTGTACTGAGTTGCATGATTACATCAGATATTGTGATATAGCACATCAACATGGCACTCTATATGGTTTTCATTTCTCATGTGTAGTCATTTTTACAACTTTGTGGTTTGTGATAGAAACAGTTGTTTCAGAATATTGTGTTGTACAATGATTGATCTATCACTGCTTGCTTCATCAAAAGTGAATTATCTTAGATAAAACTGAGGAAATATCAGGCAAAAAGCTGAAACAATTTTTATATTAAACAAGATATTATAGGTATTGGAGAGAAAGAAACACATAATAGAAGTCACTGCATCTTTCTTTATGCATGCATGTTATTTATTGAGTGTGTGGGATAAATTGAGATTCAGTATATTGCTTAAAGCAAAGGTCTCCTCTCTGAAGTTAGTTGTTTTCTTGCAGATTTTTAATTACCAAATTAGGTAAAACCATCATTGCTAGTAGAAACCAAGCTCAGAGGGCACCAAGGACTCCACAATTCAGCCTTGAGCTACAAATATTATCTTCTAGCAGTCTAACTAATTCTTATTCCTATCTATATATATACAGTATAGGACCCCTAGAAGATGTTAAGCTTACAAACATCCATCCAAACTTTTCAAGAAAATGAAAGAAGTCCAAGCAGGGTACCTGCGTGTGATCTCTCTTCCAGGCATTTAATAAATCCACTGCATGAATGGAATGACTATGTGCTTTGGTGCACATTATTCTATCTTCAGTTACTTTGCTACAAGGATAATTCTGATTAATTTCATTCTTCTATTATATTCTTAAATATCAGGGCCTGATGAGATCATGGAAAGCCCACCATGCATTTTCCCCTTCATCTATCAGGGAAAGCTTTACAGAAATTGTACTGCAGATGGACGGAGAGATGGGAAGTTCTGGTGTGCAACAACCCAGAATTATGATGTTGATAGGAAATTGAAGCTCTGCCAAGATTTAGGTAAAGAAGTGAAATGTTACAAGAAGAAAAGAGGGGTCATAATAAAATATATGAGGGAATATGTTTGAATTGAATGACTAACAGATATTTGAAACATGGTTTTGCATATTCTATATGTAAACCAGAAAATGTTATCATGTCTTTGATGGTGTTCCTGTCTGTCAAGAGGTAATTGAATATAAGCAATTGCTTTAGGGTTAATGCTTACCATCAGTAGTGTCTTTCTATAGGTCCTACAAGAACTCCTAAGGATCTGATATTGTAATAAGGGCTTGCTCATATTCAACTATCCCTCACTAGATATCCATATGAATTTGGCAGGAGAGAAGGGGGGAGGGGGAAGAGAGATATGAAATGGTTTGCTATACTCTCTTGAATAAGAGGTAAGAAACTATTAGATGTTGAGTTTTTTTTAAAATGGTGAATCATCCTATGAGTGAAGTTATGTCAGGTCAAGTCTGGAGTAATTGATCAGAGAGAGAGATGTAACTTTGAGTGCAAGGGATTTTTTTGAATTTTACATGTGGCAAGATACTTACATACTGTACATAGAACACATTGTCAATCGAACAGAATTGAAATGTCAGTGAGCCCCAAAGGTAGGTAGATGTCAAATAGAGCAATAGAAAATGTCCCTGTTGCTCCATCAGAACTAAGGATGGGGAGCTAGTTTTAACACCAACAGCAAATTATAGAATAATATTTGGCTACCAATATCAGATTCTAATAAGGATAAAATGAGTAACATGGTGCCTCCTATAGTCATTGTAACTGAAAACATCCCATAGGATATATTCTGGATAAAAATAGAGAAATTTTTCCATCCAGGAAGGGTTGACAAGGTCATTTATAACTCTATACATGGAAGCATGACAAAATGTAATATATGTGTCTTTCTGCTCGGAGAGTTTAAGAAAAGATGGCCTCTACATACCATTCTGATAATATCTGGTTAAAAGTGGTATCTCTAAGAATGAATGAAAGGGTATGTCCCAGAATCACCCAAGGAACAAAATACTCAAATTTTGTTCCACAGAATTTCTAAACATCAAATGACTGAATAAATGTCTTTCTTCTTTCTGTTTCCCCCCCTCTGGATAAATAGAATAGAAAAAAATTGGAAAAGAATAGCTAGAAGATGTATGGATGGAAATATGGAAGGATGGGATCCATAAAGGGCATCTTGTCTAGGGTCTTTCCAGGCCTAGCAACTGCACAATTAATATTTATTTAAACTGTTACTTACTGGGCCTGAGGTAGAAATAAAGGAGAAAAATGAATGCTTGAAAGCATGTGAGCAGACCATTTCAATAATAGGGATTGACTTTTGGTTTTATTTATGACTTTTTGTGGATTCTAAGTTTGCATTCACTATTGATAAGAACGGATCACATGTCCTTGTATTCACTTGCTTTTTTGTTTAAAACCCAGGGCCAGATCCAATGATACAAAGCCCATCATGTGTATTTCCATTTATCTTCAAGGAAAAGATCTACAGTACATGCACTAATGAAGGCATGAGTGATGGGAAATTCTGGTGTGCCACCACCAACAATTATGATGTAGATAAAAAATGGGCATATTGTAATGACACAGGTAGGAAAAGAACATCAAATGACTTTACAAGATAAGTTCAAGTATAATGTAAAGATTGGAAAATCAATAAATAAGATTATTTTTTAATAATTGTCAAGGAGAATAAAAGGAGCTCTGAAGAATGTCAGATATAGAAGAAGAATGGAGCATCTGTAGGGAGCATCAGAAAAATTGAGAGTATGTCCAATACATGTGTGCATGTAAAACATCCCCAGAACTCTGACTGACTGGATATTTCCATCATCTTGAGTCCCCTGTGAAGACTCAAAAAAGAAAGATAGATCTTCTGGTTCTCTTCTCATGCAGACTTGCCAGAGATTTTGTTCTATGCTTCTATGGGATAGGAGAGGACAAATAGATCTTCTATGTGTGTGCACTTAAATGCCAGATACTGTATATCAACCTGGAATATATTTAAATAAGCACTGTAGAACAGGTATTTTTACCTCAAAATACAGTTGGTACAATTTTTCTTTCAAATATGCATTTTCAAAAAAGATTTTAATTTTTTAAAGCTAAAAATATGTTGGAATATTCAGCTGCAAAAATCAGTATTAATTTTCACGTTAATCAGAAATGCATTATTACAATTCTTTGCAATCCTTCACCCTAGGAAAATACACCATTTCCTAATGTGATTAGCTATATTACTGTCTGAGCAGGAGTATACAAAATACAGCAGCATCCATTTTATGATTGCATTTTGATACGGAAGGTTCTCATGGACAGACTTGGTATCTTAAACTCCAAATACTTACAAAAGTATTTACTTACTTGCAAAAACATATCTAAAGCCTCTTCAGATAATAGACAGTGGCTTTGTACTTTGGGATGTAATCTTAACAAGCTGTACAAGTGTGGGTCTTGAACTGATGGAATTTGCATGACCATGATCCATGGTTTGTGGGACATAGTCCATTTTCTGTAGAGCAAAATGGGTAAAGCCTTGTTGGGTAAAGCAACTATAATTAAGACTCTAAAAAAAAAGAGAAGAACTTCTACTTCTGGAAATAAGCAAAGAATATGTTGGAAAGAGTTTTGCAATATTTACAAATTCTTCTTTCTTATTGTCAGGGCCTGCTGAGAATGTGGAAAGTCTACCTTGTGTCTTTCCATTTGTCTTCAAGAACCAGGTTTACACCGGTTGTACCACAAATGGCAGGAGTGATGGAAGATTTTGGTGTGCCACCAGCAGTAACTATGATATTGACAAAATGTGGAGGTTCTGTTCAGAGGAATCAGGTGATCTCATGAGAACTAGATTAAATGTCATTCCATTGGAAAAAGTGGCTGGATGTATATATGTCAGGCTTCTCCCTTGCTGGATAAGATTTTTATAAGATAAATTCTAATCTTTGATTCCATGGATTCTTTTTAGAAAGTTTCTGGTATTTTGGAAGTATAGGAATGGAGAAGGAAATGTTACGGCATTATGCAAGAGCTACAATCATATTTGCTTCACATGATGGGGCTTAAGATAGGAGTGTGCAATTTGATGTCATTCAAATATTTTGAATTTAATGTACCATCAATCCCACAGTTTGATTAATAACTAATGGTAAGAGATTGTGAGAATTGGAACCCAAAATATCTGGAGGTGCCACTTGCCATATACAGTACAGTACTTGGTATGGAAGGAACTCTGTATAAATATTGTTTTTGTCCATTCATATGGCCATCAATGCAGGTTGCTTTTGCAAGAGATGAGGTACATTCCAGTTGTAGGTTGTGTCTATTACCCTTCAATAAAAGCACGTGTAGAGTCTGCTGCTGTGTCTTTAGTATGAGGAGCATAATAAAACAAGTATTTTTTTGTGTGTTTTGAATATTTGTATGATTTTTTTTCATTAGGGCCAGATCCAAATGTTGAAGATCCAACATGTATTTTCCCATTTATCTACAAAGATAAATTATATACAACATGTACTGGAGATGGCATGAGAAATGGAAGATGCTGGTGTGCAACCACTAGCAACTATGATGTAGATAAGAAATGGACGTACTGTAATATCACAGGTAGGACAGCAGCAGTTGCTGCAGCAAAATACTACTACTGCTAATTGCAACAGAAACCACTTTTCTGGACACAAACTTATAATACTAACTTATAGGCAACATCAACAATCATAGATGGAAATACTTTTAAAACAATTTAAAAATAATTTCTTAAATCTATTCCTCTGGACAGTAGGTGGCAGTGGCTCTAGGCTTTTTTTTTTTAACAGCCAGTATGGTGGTTAAAATGCTTTTTGGGTGGCCTTTATCTGGTTTCTCTTACTTTAGAGCTTCTTCTTACAGTAGGGAAGAACCTACAATTGGTAGGTAGAAGTCCTTACAGAGGAAGGGTACAAAAATGTTGAAATAAAGAGCCAAAAACAAACAAATATTGCAATGTCCTTGATTGCATTTCTAATGTTCTTGATTTTAATTTACAAAATCTTCAGCAAATCCATTATTTGAGAAGAATCCCAATTTATTAGAAAATACAGGAATGGGGCAGCTAATTTAGGATGAAGTGTGCTTCTCTAATTAGCAAAATATACACCGCATGATTCTAAAAGAGAAATAACTTTTTGAACCTCTTTGCAAGAAAGGCACCCAGATGGTCTGCTGGTGAGAACTTTCTTTATTGTCTCTTTTTGTCTTTTCCAAAATCAATGCATTTTTGCTTCGGAGAAGAAAGAAGAAACTAGAAGCGCTGTCATTCAATTATTCCGATCCCTTAGGAAGCACCAGTTCCAAAGCATTAACAGTATTGGAAAGCTGAAAACAATGTATTTCTAACCTAACACAAAGTTGAAATTGCAGCAAAATTAGGTGTGAGTTTTCCTTTAGATTTTGCGTTTTCACTACTTGACACAGTATTTTATTCTTTCTATGTAACAATTTTAAATTATTCCTTTGAATCCAGTGAGTATTTTTCCATTGTGGTCTTTTAAAATCCAGATCCAGATCCAAAGATAGATGGTCCAACTTGTGTTTTCCCATTCATCTACAATGGCAATTCCTATACCACATGCATCAGTAATGGCATGAGGGATGGGAAGAAGTGGTGTGCCACTACTGGCAACTATGATGTGGATAAAAAATGGATGTGCTGCAATGACACAGGTACAAAAAGATTAATGGAGTTGTTTTAGTTGGCCTAGAAAAAAGAGGCCTATTTTTGAAAAACCTGAATGACAAAGTTTTTAGAGTTGAACAATGGAAGACACTTTGTTGCAACAAACACCCATTCATTTTCATTAGTTCCTACATTTTGCACATCTTTCTCTTGAATTTTGCTTTTTCACCTTTCTTCTTTTTTTCTTCAATGCAGGGCCAGGCACAACTGAGGAAACTCACAAATGTGTCTTTCCATTTACTTACAATGATAAGAGCTACAACAGCTGTACAAGCGATGGACAAGAAGATGGAAAACTCTGGTGTGCCATCACCAAGAACTATGATGTAGATAAGAGAATGACTTTTTGTACTATCACAAGTAAGAGAATGAAAAGGGAATGGTGAAGAGAAGTAACCTTTTTGATTGATTGATTTTCACCCAGGAGAATTCTAAGCTCATATTCATTCAAAACTGACTGGGAATTGGTTTTGGATGGTATAATTTTGTTTCCATACAGTGATTATACTTCCCTGTTTCCCTGAAAATAAGACCCTATTCCTAGTATGTTTTTACACATGCATCTAAGACCTACTCCCAAAATAAGCCCTACTTAAGAGCCTGTGCAGCCACCCAGCCACCCATTCTCTTTTGTGGCGACAGCACTGGCAGCCATGTGCAGCATGAGCCCAACTGGCCACCGACCCACTTTTTCTGCTGGCTGCAGTGGAGCAGGAGGCCAAGCAGTCTGTTGGTGCCATGCCTGCGAGGCAAGGCAAGTGTTGGGGCCTGGATGGCTTGGCTGCAGGGGCCCTGAGGTAAGCCAGTGCAGGATGCATGGGACAGCTCCACCCGCGCCTTGCCTCGGCATCACTGATCATCATTTGGGCTCCTGCTCTGTTGCAACTGCAAGCAAGCAGAAGTAGCCTGGTGGCCACATGGGTCCTGCTGGATGGGGCTGCTGGAGCTGCCCCATCCAGCAGGTGTTGGGGCATGAGTGGCCTGGTTTTGGGTAGGACATCTCCACCCCACCACCTCACAGCAGTGGCACTGGGCACCATGTGGCCTCCTGCCCCACCGCGAGCAAGCAGAAGAAGTTGGCCTCCCGTACATGAAAAAAAAAATAAGACACCACTGAAAATAAGCCCTAGTGCTTATTATCGGGGAAACACAGGTATAATTTGTGAAGTGGGTTTAGTAAAGCAATGTATTTGATGAATTGCTCATCATGATTTATCCCATTATCCTTGAAATGGCGTACCTTGCCTTTTCTTTTTCTTTTCATATTGCTGCAATAGGCTCACTCAATATCTCACCACAATTCTGTAAAAAACATAATGCATATCTTTTCTTTATTTTTGAAAGAATTATTTTGACATCTGCAATCTCTGGCTGAGAAATGTAAACTCTCAGTGGCAGGGAGGATGAGGAAAAGTACATTTTATCCAGTAATTTCTAGTATGGCATAAATGAAGAAATAGAAGACCAACCTGTAGTTTGACTGCTTATTTCACATTGATAAGAAGAACTAGGTGTAGTTAGATTTTTAACACATTGAATAATGTTTTAAGTTATTCAAGAGCTTCCCTGACCTTTCTAAGTATCCTGAAATGAAGTCCAGTACCAGCACCTTATGGCCGATGGTGGGCAGAGAGACAGAACCTGAGAAAAAGCTGTAGTTGTAAGGAAACTTTCCCAGTCTAAACCCATCCAGATATAATGATCTACAGTGGGCCAGAACTACTGCTCTCTTGGACCATGCTGACTTGGAGTTCTAGGTATTGTAATTGGGCAGAATATGAAGATCAAATTGAAAAACCTTGTGTCATTTTGTCTTATTTATTTCTGCCATATAATTTGAAGAGAGATTTCTTAATTACAGATAATTTTCTATTTATAATGGAAAAGAGATTTTTTAGGGATGGACTTGTTGCATATAAAGTCTGCAGATACTCCTTTAGCAGGAGATAGTTGCTGACTGCCATTGAATGAATAAAATGAATAGACAAATAATTTCTTTATATAGTCACATGTAGACATTTCTTTTAGTCTCTGCCAGTTTGTGTTCTCTGTTGCCACCTCGTTTTAAAAATCTTGATCTAGTTGAATTGAATGGTTTCCATCAAGAAGCTGAACTTCTGTGAGAGAAAATAAATTCAGATTAATCAAAATGTTGAGACTAGAAAAATTGCAGAGAAAAGCAATGAAGATCATTAGGGGACTGGAGGCTAAAATATATAAAGAACGGTTGCTGGAATTGGAATGTCTAGTTTAATAAAAAGAAGGACCCAGGGTAACATGATAGCAGTGTCCAATATCTCAGGTGCTGCCATAAAGAAGAGGGAGTCAAAGCACCTGAGGACAGGACAAGAAGCTATAGATGGAAACTGATCAAAGAGAGAAGCAACTTGGAGCTAAGGAGAAATTTCCTGACAGTTAGAACAATTAATCAGTGGAACAATTTGCCTCTAGAAGTTGTGAATGCTCCAACACTGGAAGTTTTAAAGAAGAGATTAGACAACTATTTGTCTGGAATGGTGTAGGGTTTCCTGCCTGACCAGAGGTTTGGACTAGAAGACCTCCAGTGTCCCTTTCAACTCTGCTGTTCTCTTCTGTTATGTTCTCTTCTGTTCCGTTCTGTTCCATTCCATTCACAGCTGCATTAGATGACCCAGCATTAGGTGATCACAATAAGATTCATCAACACCAGAAAGCTTGTTATTTGAAGCTGTGTTGTTTTTCAGTTTCTCACTTCCACAGAAAACGTCCACAGTTCTGTAAATTAATGTATGAAGTGATGTAATCTACACATTTATGCATTAATATTTAGATAGAAATTTAAGCTATTTGTCGCCTTCACACTTCTTGGATGTTCCAGAGCAATTCATTAAAAACAGAAGCACAAAATATATTTCATGTCAAAATAAACATTTCAAAGTCATGGAATAAAAGAGACAATCAAATTCCTCCATCTCTGTGGTTACATTGGTGGACTAAAAAAAGGATTTTCTATAAATAATTCATTTATAGATGAATTATTTCTATATAATATTATAGATATAATTAATATTAATCAGAATTAGTTTTTAAAGCTGCATGTAGGCAGAATTTATGTGATTTATTGAAGGAAAGACTGAATTCAAATAAATACTGATGGCCCCTTTCTCTTTTGTCTTTTTTTAAAAAAAATCAGAAACAGGCTGTGTTTTTCCTTTCATCTATAAAGGAAAACAGTATGAAAGCTGTACCACCATGGATCACAATGAAGGAAAAACTTGGTGTGCCACCACTCCGGACTACAAAAGTGGTCTGAAATGGAGATTATGCAATGGTGAGCCAAAGGGCAGTGCTAGGAAATTATTTTATGTTTTTCTTGTTATATCCAACTGTAACTTTCATATAATCAAGAGGTAAAAATATGCTTTTATATATAGTTACTTTTTTTAAAAAATAAAAATGTTAATTTTCCCCAACAGATTACATATTACCTAATACCATTCCACCAGTATTTAATTTATGTATTCGTATTTTCATATACACTCACTGCCAATTTGTACATTTTAGCACTTCCTCTCATATTTAAATCTACACTTTCACCGTCCTGCAGGTATCTTCATCTCCTTTCCATACAATCAGATCATTTTCATTATGTCTTTCCCTTCAATTTTACTTGCAATAGACACTTTTTTTAAAAAAAAATACAGAAGTTACATTGCTTGTATGCAGTTAAATGTAAGACATCTCTCCTTCATTTCAATTTTTAGAGTTCAAATGAATACTCTACATTTAAATACTGGTACTCCTCAACTTATGAACTTGAGCCTTCCCATCACGCAGGGGTGAAATTCAAAATTTTCCCCTACCAGTTCTGTGGGCATAGCTTGGTCGTGGCAGGGGAAGGATATTGCAAAATCTCCATTCCCACTCCACTCTGGGGCCAGCCAGAGGTGGTATTTGCTGGTTCTCCAAACTACTCAAAATTTCCGCTATCGGTTTTCCAAAAGCTGTTGGAACCTGCTGAATTTTACCCCTGCATCATGGTCATAAATCATGACAATTGTATAGAGAGTCACCCACACGACCAATCCAATTTTATGACCTTTTTTGTAGTGGTCATTAAACAAATGTCATGGTTGTTAATCAAACCAATTGTTTGCCATGGATCAATTTTGGTGAAAACCAGAAGTAAATGCCAATTTTTTGCAAATACATTGTAAAATATGGTCATGTGACTGCAATATGCTGCAAACATCTGTAAATATGAACTGGTGGCCAACCACTTGACATAGGTCCTGTTACTGTAGATGGTGGTAGTGGTAATAGCTGTTGGATCTTTGAATCTGGGTTGTAAATACTCCTAGTGAGAACCATTGTAATTTTGAATGGCTGCTAAGAGACCAGTCATAAATCAAGAATTACCTGTATGATCATATAGCAAATCTTTTGTGATTTGAATTGACCATCAGTACAAGTGGGCAAAGGTAAAAAGACTGAAGGAAACTTGAATTATATTAGTTTTTAATTTTGAATTTGTAGGCTCCACATTTTGGAGATGGTTTAAAAAATGTTAAATTGTTTGAATTTTTCATTTTGTAGAGGAAGAAGATATGTAGACCAAGAAAATTAAAAAAAAAACCCTTTCCATATTTTATTCTTCTTATCATCTAGAAGCGGATTGTGTCTTTCCTTTTATCTTTCGTGGACAGTCATATGACAACTGTACCAGTGATGGGCGTGCTGATAACAAAAAATGGTGTTCCCTCACTGGCAATGCTGATGCCAATCATAGTTGGCTTCTGTGCTGAATTGAACTGAAGAATTTCAGGTGGGGATTGAGAAAGTTTTCATTAGATGGGAATGGACCAAAGTTATCTTCATTTCAGCAGTTTCTGACATTACACATTTATTGCTCTTCTGTTGTCAACTGATTTTCTACCTGTTGGAGATGCACCTTTTATCTGTGAACATCTTGGTGGGTTTGATACCGTAGATCTGTAGTGGAAAATAAATGTACCATTCATTTGGATAGCACCTATGTTTTGAAATAAATTTTCTCATAGCACTTTTTAAAAAAAGATTAGAACAAGATTGTAGAAATAATGCTCCTGAGATTGCATGTATTTCCTATGGAAAATCTGAAGCACTTTCAGAACCTGCAGCCTTCTTGCCATTACTTTTTAGACATCCAGTCTATTTTATGCTTCCTCTGCCCTTGGTCTTCATTGGCTGAGTGGCTAATTCCCATATTTGAACAAGCCAGACTCCTTCAATCTTTCCTCCAGTTCACCTTTGAGGACTGATCAGGCTGGAAGACGTACATTCTATAATATACTGTACTTATGACACACTGATCATGGCTTTGGTTTTGAACTTCTCCCTTCTCCTTATATACCTTTCTTATAAAAGACTGGTAAAGTATGACTTGGGAAATGAGATGCTACTTAGTAGTTCCATATTATTAATGTAATATTGGTAGAGGAGCAGGAGACAAACAATTATGAAACATTGTTTTTAATAGGAATTTAATTTGAAGGAAGGAAGGAATTTGAAGGAACTAAAAGAAAAACTGCATGAGTGTATGCAGTTGCTTTAATTGTATCATCAATGGTAGTCTGACCATTAATATTTCAAAGTTATAAGCAGAAATCTCCTAGTCAAAGCATTGCCTGGCTAAGAGGAGCCGTTTAGGATTCTTTCATTGAAAATGCCAAGGATTACATCTGACAACTTCCAAATGGAACCACTTCTTCTGCCTGAGACTTGATAATATGACTTTACAGTGCATTTCATTGAAAAAGCTATGTTTTGCTTTGTATATGAAATGTTAAAAGAATTTTATTTTATTCCTCCTGGTCTGTCCTAAATTAGCCAGTCTGCTGTCTTCCAGATTGAACTCTGTATAGAGTTGACACATTATAATGACATACAGATTGACTGAATATTCCTTTGTATTTTTCAGCTCATGTCCTCAAAGATAGACCAGCCAATCATCAGGCCTTGCTGAAACTTTTCCACAGCCAGAATCAATGTACTACAGAAGTTGATTTTTCCTTGCTTTCTAGATCTGGAAATAAATTTTTTCTGTAACTCTCTGGGGCAATTATTATTTTTTGCTTGTAACTGTCATGTGATGGTAGCAGAGAAATGTATGCGTTCCCAATCAATATATTTCAGACTAGAAAACAGACATCGTAAGAATTACTTGGAAATTCTGTTGTTATGGGGCTTAATAGCAGAATTTTGAAAGCCTGACATTTTCCCACTGCCTCTTCTTATACTAAAGAGAGTCACGGCGATGTTATCTTGATTTTCTTTCTCATTCCCTCTTCCTTCTCAGAGTTAAGTGGATGTTTATCTTGTCTTTCTTTTTCAAAGTTTTGCTCTTTCTCTAAGGAGTGTAGTAATACTCATCACAGTCCTCATCTATGAAAAGAAATAGCTAAAGATCCATTGCACAACTTGCAGTTCTAGGACCATGTAAACACTTCCAAAATTTTCACTGTCTGTCCCCAGACAGTGGGGACAGACAAATGGAAATTTTTACATTTATAAAAATAAATCAGGTAAGGAGAATTCATATTAATGCCACATGGTAAAATTAAATCCGATCATAATTATACTTTGCCTTGGCCTTGTCATTTTTTTTTTTGGTGACAAACAATTATTTGCATGCCATTTAAGACTAAACTGTCTCCTGAGCATGAACTAATAAATGAATAAAAACCACACACATTTGTGGTATATGCAACTTTGTAATTATATCTGGCATGTCTGCCTTAGCCATTAAAACTCTTTGGGTATCTTTAGGCGAGGCATTCATTCTTGCCCAACTTTTTGGAAAAAAATGAGGTGAAGCCATGCTATATATAAGCTACTTTAATTCTTGAAGAAAGGGGCAGGATATACATAGTAATTTAAATAGGATGGAATGGACTAAATCACTTGACTTAGTTTGCAAAAAGGTTACTAGTATTAAATAACTAAAACAAAGCCCATCACCAAATCATACAAACACCCCCACTAAAGAAAAGAGGATTGTAGGTCAGCTTTTATATATATGATGAACTTTTCAAGCAGGGAACCTTAGAAATAGTAATACTATCTGGAGCCTGAAGGGAAAATGTCTATTGTGGTGCTGTTTAGCCAAATGATCCTGAGGGAAACTGCAGGTGCTTTTAGCATTCTTTTGAAAATAAAAAAGTGTACCTTAGAATAAAAGAGAAAAGTAATCCTATTTATTTTTATTTAATTTCTATCGCTGCCCATCTCAACTACCGTAAATAACTCTGGGTGGCTTACAATTCTGAAATGATAAAACAGGGAAAATCAATAAAAACAATCCAAAACATATATATACAGCAGCTGAACTAGTTGACTAATTGACAATAAAACGAAGAAAAGGGTTCTGTAGCATCTTTGGAGCCTCATGCCCAGGTACATAGCCACGTTTTTAAAGCCTTCTAAAAGATCAACAGAGATGAGGCCATTCTATCTCTGAAGGCCTCAACAGAAAAGAGGCTGTCGCTCAGTCCCCACAGAGCAGGAACTGTAGCAAAGAAGGTTCTTCTTCTGGGCCCACCAGCCAGAACATTCTTTGGCCAATAGGCTCTGCAGCATACTCAGTCTACTGGATTGAATTGAGTGAATTTGAAGGATTGTCCCATGCTCCAACAGCGAACTCATTCTCTGAATGCTGAATCTTTGGTAGCTGAAATGGCATAACTAAGACCAGCAATTTCATGAGTAAAACACAAGGTTTTCAAATGACAAGTAAACCCCTGTGAATAACTACGAACAGACTACAAACAAATACAAACAAAATAAAAATCTAGTCTAAGGGAGAGGGCAATTAGGCATGCTGAACCATGATGGCAAATCTATGGCATGAGTGCCAGACATGGCATGCAGAGCTTCTCTGTGGGCACACACGCCGTTGCCCCAGCCCAGCTTCAATTGTGTTTCTCCATCGCGTTTCACTCAATCAATTCCAACTTCTCGCAAAAGAAAAAAATCTCGTTAAGTTGGAATTGATTGAATGAACTTTTTCACTTGCATGCTTCACAATGGGGGAGGCGGGGTCCTGTTCTCCTTCTGAAACCTATTATGATGTGGAACCACAATATGACCCATGCAGCTCTTTCACTCCTCTGCTGCGACTCCCTGTCACCTTCTCATGGCAGAGGGATGAAAGAGCTGTCGCCCTGTCATGGCAATGGGGATGGGTAGAGCCTTAGTGTGGAAGCAAAGTGCCCCAGCACTTGCCTTTGCATGGCAACAGTATTCCGCCTTCATTGTGGTACAGTTGCTGTTGTTGCCAGCAAAGATGCCTGGGAGAGAATGGCGGGGGTGGATCTTGTGGGGTGGGGTTCATCGCTCAAGCCTGGCCTACCTCCTCCCTCGATGGCTGGGCCAAGAGAAAGAAAGGGTGGCATAGAGAAGCGCTCTCCTCCCCCGGGCAAGCACCGAGCATAAAAGCCCAGTGGGGTGACTGGCCTGGCAGAAGTGCCCTCATTGATGTGTCAGATGGTGGAGAGGCCTGGCCCTGCTCTCACAGTGGGACACTGTTCGGCACCTCCAGACACGAGCTGTCACCTTTGAAATGTGCCATGCCTTTGAGGAAGCTGGGAAGCGATGGCCATGGGGTGGTGGGGGGCAGCAGAAACATCAGGGCTGTTCCCTCCTCCTCAGCAAGCCAGGCCTGGAGGAATGCGGAGAGTTGTGGGCTGAGCGCTGGAGGGTCAGAAGGTGCACTCCCACATCACCCAAAATGCGTTTCCAGAGCGCGGTCCTCTGTCCTGAAGTGGGATTGAGTGGGAGGTAGGGGGAAGGAAGCAGGGAGCAGGGGAAAGGGTAGGGGGGCTTTTAGGAGGAGAAGCCTGATTGGCTTTCCTTTTGGCATGGGGTGGGGGGAAGACCCAATAAAAATCCAATTTCCCCCAATAAATGTGGAAAATAAAGGCCTGTCAGTCCAGAGTCTAAAAAGGGGGGTGGGGGTCTGTTCATCGGCAGATCGGAGAAGAAAGTTGAAATCTGGGCAGGAGGCTATTCAGAGAGGGATCTGCCTGGGTCTCTTCCTCTCTCCCCCTTAGACCCCCCCTCCCGGCTTTCTTCCCTATCCTCATTTTAAGGGGAGGGGGAAGTAAGGTGGGACTATAGTAGCTAAAAGGCTGTGAGGTTTTTTTTTAACGTTTATTAAAGACAAGGATGGGGAAGAGATGCCATTTCTTTCCCAAAAACCCAGGGAAAATGGAATAAAAATAGGTGTGTGTTTATGTGTGTGTCCATCTGTGTGTGTGTGTAAATAACAGCCCAGGATAGCTTCAGCAATAAACAGCAGCTGCTGTTATTTTTGCTGAGAACTTCTAAGATACACAGCATTCTCTAATAAATACTAACAATAACGAACCATAATATACAGGATTAAAAGAAGGAAGATGAAATCAGAGGAGGAAGGAAGGAATGAAGGAAGGAAGGAAGGAAGGAGAAGGAAGAATAAGGATGTGATGGCCTTCCAGAAGCTACTGCACTGCACTCCCATCTTTCCTGAGTTGTACTATTAAAGAAATCCAGTGCCACCAGGGAGAAGTCAAGTTGCGAAAGAGTGATTGAAATTCCTCACAAAACCTCATTATTCAGGTTAAATTGTGATAAATAAGTGGGTTTGGGGTTGCACTTTGGGCACTCGGTCCCTAAAAGGTTCACCATCACTGCCCTAGAACATTGATGCTTGTGATAAAAAAAAAAGTTGATTATGTTCCCAATTCTTCCACTAGAGAAAGGTACCAAAAGTACTTCTGCATATTTTATTTTCCTTGGGAAAATATGCTCAAAAGTTCAGAGATTTACCAGTATGTAATCCTTGTGGCAATTAGAAACAGGCAATCCAATATGAATAGAATGCAAGAAGTGTTTGTATAGAAAAGTAGATCTGTCAAATGCTAATTTAGACTTAGAACTGGTTTCCAGTTTTAGCTTGTTCCAGTTTTTCAAAAATGTCCTTTCACTTTTCTTGCAAAACTGCCAATTCCTGTATTTTCTTCTTTATATATCTACCAATTCTTCTGAGCTACATAGGGTCACATTATTTAAACATGAATGGATTCCTTATTTAAAAACATCAACAAGTCATAATGACTAGTCCCTAATGTGGAAGCATTACGTAACTATTATTAACTAGGGAGGATTGAGTGATTGAGCTGCTGATGACAGCATAAGCTTCAAAATTTATACTGGGAAGAAGGTGTAATCAAGTGGGATTTAAACATATATTTTCTCATATCTTCTTAATTATCTCATGGAGGTGATGGGCCCTTTTAATGCATTCTCCCTTGCCATCCTTCCTTCCTCCTTCCTCTCTCCCTCCTTTTCCCTCCCTCCCTTCCTTCCTTTCTCCTTCCCTTCTTAATTCCTTCAGACAAATAAAGTATCAAATCCCCACAATTCCTTTATACAATTAAGGTATCAAACATCTTGCAAAAAAGAAAAAAAATCTACACAAACATGTGTTGGCTCTTATCAAATTATCAAACACAGCATGCTCTCCTCCTGTACTTGATGGAATACTTCAGTCTTAATGGGTCTCCTGAAATTCAGAATGGCTTGTCAATTTGGATTTGTACTGTTTGGCAGTTGAAACATAAACAGTATATTCAATTTCTGCATTTTAGGGCAAATAGAACCTTGGTAGTACAGTGGTTTAAAGCACCCTGTTATTAACACAGCTGCCTGCAATTACTGCAGGTTCGAATCTTACCAGGCTCAAGGTTGACTCAGTCTTCCATCCTTTCTAAGGTAGGTTAAATGAGGACCCAGTTTGTGGGGGCAATAAGCTGACTTTGTATAAATATACAAAAGTATGAAGGCTATTGCTTAATGCATTGTAAGCCGCCCTGAGTCTCCGGAGAAGGGCGGCATATAAATCAAATTAAATAATAATAATAATAATAATAATGATTGGAGGGGGAAAAAAAGGCAGCTCTATTTATATGAGTCTTTGTCAAGATGACCGGCAGTGCTGGTCATAGTGTAGTTCATTATTCAATAATTTTAACAACAAATGCTTAAGAGGACATAATGTACCTTAGAGAATTGTTTTATGGTTTCTTTCCAGTTCCTGCTACCTGTGTATTCCCATTTGTTTACAAGCAGAAATCCTAACCCCCTTGCATGAAAGATGGAGCTGCTGATAAGCAACTGTGGTGGGTCATGACCTCTAAATATGACAGGGTCTGCAAAGGAAAACCATATGCTTCCTATGTGAGATCTGCAGAAAAATAAGTTGTTATTTTCTCTATTTTGCATTGCCACCAGTTCTTGCTTGTGGGCAAGTGCTATTTCTTGCAAATCTTCCAGTGAACAATTGTTGCTACTTTGTCATGCCAATGTTTGTAGTCAGTCTATGCACCTATACAGCAGCTAACTAGATGACCCATTTTTTTCAGCTTCTTTGCAAAGGTAGCATTTGCTATCTATAACTATCTTCTCAATTCTGGCTTTGCATGCGTTTGTTCTTAAGACTTGATCTTGTGCAGCCAGAATTAGCCCCTCTGTGTCTTTCTTCAACTTTTCCACTCTTAGCTATTGACAGCTTTTGTTGTCAAGTTCTTTGCCTACTAACTTTTTAATGTACAGGGAAGGCCTTGTAACACTTTGCCATCTCTCTCTTTTATTATCAGTTTGTATTTCTTGTTTGCCAATTTAATTTGTCCAATACCCTTTTTCTTCTTCACCGTCTGATATACTTGCAACATTCCATGCTTACTTATGCTTCTTGGTAAGTAAAATTTGTTAACATCTCTGTATGGATGGATGAAGGGCATGATTCATTGTCATCATTTTTCTTGTCTTCCTATCAAGGGTTCTTAGTGCTGCTTCAGTCCAATCCACTATTCCAGCTGCATATCTAATGACTGGAATCCACCAATTTATATTTGGGATTTAAAATCTCTAGGGACGGTGTCAGTTGACTGCTCAATGTATTGAACCTGTCTGCAGGTTAAAACCTGTTATCAACTAGGAGGGGGATGGAAGGATTTTGCTGAATCTGAATTCCAAAGTTTGGTGTTTTGTTAAAATCCCTCTTATGAAACTACAGTAGGGGATAACAGAAATAATATAAGTGGACTACCCAGTGTGCCCAGTCTTTCCATCAACTTAAACAGGTATTAATGTCACTGCTGGCTTTGGGCTTGCCTAATTTAGAGAAACCCTTTTCTCTTTCTGTAAATAAGCAAAAAGGAATCATGAATAGATCTTCAACTCTGAAATTAGGAAGATGAGAATGACCTGTGACATATTTTTCAAAACAATCAGACACTGTTGCCATTGGCTGACCAGCCTGCCTGAGGGCATGTGCTGCCATCACCATTCTGATTGAGACTTGTCTTGGTATCATAATTGGGGTCCAGCATATTGAGGAATTTATCTTGAAGCTGCATTTGGCCAACACTTTCAAGTCTATACAATCAATTTCCACCAAAATAGTCAAAAGCTCCTTTTGTTTCTTGAATAGTAGTCATATCTTGTCCAGCTGGACTGTTTTCTTTGGAAAATAAAATGCTGTTACATGGAAATTCTGATCCAAAGTCTTTTGGTGATGTAAAGAAAACCAATTTCTTCTAAACAAAGAAGTGGTATTTCTGAGCTTCTCTAAAAAGCCACTTGTAATTAACAAATTATTGGCTAACTCATCCGCACCTGCGAAACTACTTCTTCATAACAAAGAATAGAGAAATAATCTATTTTAAGAACTAAAGCAGAACATTATCTAAGAACCTATCTTCCTACTTAATAGTAATGTAGGAAGTTCCCCTCCCCCCCCGAGAATGAAATATTTTGGGGAATATTAAAAAAGGCAGAATATTATATTTTCCCTGAAGGAGAAATGGAGAAACATGCTCTTAGAGGCAGAAAGCAGCCCCAATCTTCCTGCATAGTGAAACAGCCTCCAGTAGATGTCTGAAATCTTTAGAGATGGATATTTTGTGCCTATTAAAAAGGACTGGGCCAATATATTCATAAACAAAACATCATGCCACAGAGAGGAGAGGAGGGGGCCAAGCTATTTCCCAAAGCACCTGAAGGTCAGACAAGGAATAATGGATGGAAACTGACCAATGAGAGATTCAACCTAGAAATGACGAGGAACTTTCTGACAGTGAGAACAATCAACCAATGGAACAGCTTGCTTTCGGAAGTTGTGGGAGCTTCATCACTTGAACTTTCAAGAAAAGATTGGACTGCCATTTGTCAGAAAATTTGGACTAGATGACCTATAAGGTCCCTTCCAAATCTGTTAATCTATTAAATCTTCAGCTCCAGTTGATGGGATCAAGAGTTTACACTCCCCTATTCTAAGAACAGGACATGATCTTTAGGTCATAATAGAATTATCCCACCACCATTAGAATAGCAAAAGATACAAAGCTCACTACATTGTACAACTCCCTAGAGCAGGGGTGTCAAACCCAAGGCTCACGGGCCCATCCAGTCCACAGGACGCTTCGATCTGGCCTGTGGGGCTGCTCTGGAAACAGCAAAGGACCAGCCTGTGGTGCTTCTGCCAGTGAAAAGGGAGTTTGGGAGGGCCGCGAGTGGCCCTCCCCAACTCAGTTTTCATTGGCAGAGCACTCAGACCACCACAGGTGCCCGTGACATGAGTCAAGATGACCACACCCACCCTACCACACATCATGCCCCCCTAAGGTCAAACACAATTCTAATGTGGCCCTCAATGAAATAGAGTTTGACAACCCTGTCCTAGAGCAACTCAGAACCCTATAATCCATTCATTCATATAATCCATCCATTCCTAAACCAAGGGCTCAGCCACCCCAGAAACACACTTCTATCACTGAAGTCTCTGGAAACCAAATAAACCTCCATTTTATTTCCAGCGGTCTCCTCCTGGCTTAGAACTGAATCAGTAGCCTACTTTTCTTCCAACAGTAGCCTAATTTAACAAGAAAATTGAAAACTAAGAATGTGCTGCCTTATGACTCCCAAGTAGCAAAACTTCAAATAATTTAACTTTGGAAATGATACTATTTGAATTTAGGGAAAGCCTGTGTGTGGGGAATATATTAGAATCAAAGTATACTTTGGAGAACTGGATCAAAATGCTTTCAAGCATAGGAAAAAAGAATTAAAAGGAGCCATGGATCAACTGAATTCAGATTAGGCATTGTAGAGTATGGATTGCAAAGTTTACATGTTAAATAAAAATGCTGTTCTTAAAAATGATATGTGAAAGTTAAGAGTTTGTCCATTTATGCAAAACAATTTAGACTCAACATTTCAAGCAAGAAGAGCTTAGAAGGGCCAGTAGTAGAAGTATTTCCATTTCAGCAACAGTATTCTAAAAAGGCATGGCACAGAATTAAAAAAAAAGAGATAAGGAGAAGGAAAAAAGCAATATGTTTGAAAGCATATTGAATATTTTAGATGCAAATAGTTTAATACTCCTGTTTTTCACTGATTACTAAGGGAGAGCAGCTGGTTCTATTTGTTTTTCCCTGTGTGATAAATCAATGTACGGCATGTGAAATTATGAATATTATTTGATTTTCTGTGGGGAAAGATGATGCTTAATGGAACTAGATCAGCAAAACAGGAAATATTGAGAAAAACACAATGATGCAATATTTCATCAATGTGCCAAATGGGATTTATTACAATTAACTGTTGATTCAGAGAGTCAGAAGGGAAATTTTAGAGTAAAAATATGATTGCACGAGATCAAACTTGGGGGGAGAGGGGAAAAGAAAGAGAAAAAAATAATTTATTCTTCCAAAGGGAAAACAATATCTGTGGCTCAGTTGAATTTTGGAGTTCTTAAGAATCTCTGAGCCTGGATGCTTGCTTGTGTGATTGTGCAATAATGATGTCCTCTAATTTGGTAATGAAAATATATAAGCAAACAGCTAAGTTTGGAGAGCACCAAAAATTCCATAAATTATTCTTTGTTTTGAATTCTTACCCAGAAACCAGACAATTGCACAAGCAAATATCCAAGGTTGGAGAGCATCCAGAAATCCAAAGTTCAAGATGAACTTTTGATAAACATACACCTTTCATTCCCTGTCCCCCTTAAATAGTTGTTCCAGACTTGAACATAATAATCATTGTGTACATTGTTTAAATTACTTCATCTGTTATTTTTAGTTTCTTACTCTTTTCCAAGAAACCATATTCCAAATGTCTACATTTGTAATGTGTCGTATATATCTTAATTTATTTGATCCAGGTACTGTCTGACTCCAGAACAATTCGAGGAGACTCATGGTAAAACTGACAAATAAAAATACAATACAAATAAGAAACAAGATAATAACAAAACAAAGCAAAGCAAAGCAAAAAAAAAAACAAAAATAGGCCCATCCAGGTAACAGCACAGAAAACACATACAAAGACATCCCACAAGAGACTGAAGCCATCCCAGCAACAATCTGAGAGAAAATACCATAAAATGTAGATTGATAACTGGCTTTTAAATTAGCACAGGATTATATCGTTTTGCAAAGCAGACATCTGATTGGATAGCAGAATTCTAGGGGTCAGTTGGACAGTTAGAAGCAGATGGAGAACTTTCCAAGATCAAAACCTAGCAGAAAAGTGAGTTCCCTCAAATGTTGATGGGCATATCAAATCTAAATATTTTTATTAGAACCCGTCTTTTATACTAGGTAGTATGTTTAGTTTTGATTCTTTTCTACGTGATAGGTTTATGAGTAGGTTGGGAGAATATGTACTGTTTGGTTCAAGGCCACATGCTGGTTGTGTAAATACAGTATGCTTAACCTTGTTGCTAAATTAACCTATGTTTGGAGTGCAAATAGTAAAACGAATTAAAATTTACTTTATATGCAAATAAAGTTTGTTGGTTGTATGGGCAGGGTAATTGACAAAATTATCTCTTTTCCTTTTTATATACAGAGGGACAATGATTATGTGTCTTTGGATCCTTAGCCACATATCTTTTCTTTTATGTACACTGAGAGCATATGCATCAAGACAAATTCCTTGTGTGTCCAATCACACTTGGCCATTAAAAAATTCTATTCTATTCTATTCTATTCTATTCTATTCTATTCTATTCTATTCTATTCTATTCTATTCTATTCTATTCTATTCTATTCTAATTTTATTCTAGTTGTTAATACAAGTAAAGAGAGAAGCAGGTAGAAGTCCAAGTTGTTTTTAATGGTCTGTGGTGAGATTAGGTCTTCTCCTAGGTCTTTCCTGATCTTAGTTGGGCAAAATGTTTCTTGATCTCTGTCACTGCTATCCATATTGGCATATAGATTCTTTATATTTTGATTAGGGCTTCTACTTTCATGAGAAGTGTCCATATAGTACAGATTTCCTGGAAGTATAGTCCCCAGGTCCCCAAGGGAATGTGGTAGTCTGCCATATCTGAGCCATTTTTTTGGGAGCTATTAAGCTAATTTTTCAACCCTGCATCAAATATTTGATCTGCAGTAATTTTCAGGGCTCTCTTTTTAAAGTTGAATTTCTGCAAACTCCAAAAATGGTTGAATAATGCCTGTGAAGCTTACATATAAAAAGTAGCCAGCTGCCACCCTGGCTTCTTTCCTCTGACAATTTACCAATCCTTGGAATACCCATGCTCTGCTTTCAGTGAATTAACAGTGCTAATTGTGCAGGAATAAAGTGCTTTATGGCTGAATGTAGGAGCAGTAATTTCATCTTGTGTTAAGGGCTAACATGTTTGATATTTATTCATTTTCCAGCTGAGACAGTGTTTGAACATCACTTTCTTTTGCAGTTCTCGGAAGAAGATGTGGCCAAGCAGATCTTATAGAAAGAATGAGTATAGTGCATTTTTTTCACATCTGTCAGATTCCTTGACCAAGAGTGAAAATGGCCTTTTCTGTAATGTTCCTTGTGTGCACATGGGCTTTCACATCATTACTTATTGGATTCGAAAGTAAGGACTAAAATCTCTTATAATTGCTCTTGCTTTTAAATTCTCTGTTTATTTCATGAACGCAAATATAAATATATATTTACTGCATGTGTGTATGAAAAAAATCCAATTTGATTTGGATAGTGAACATAGTTTTTGCTTGACCTTCTTGTTGATCAGAGATAATACTATTCAGTTTGGTTGATGCTCTGTTCTTAATATTTCAAATTGATTTAAAGTAGACATATGCTTCTAGGAAAAGGTAAGGTTGCTTTAAAAATTTTTAAAGAAATACATGAAACGTATGTCAGTTCTAATAGAAAAGCTGAGCTGAAGCACCAAGCACATGATTTTCTCAGGATATACTAATGTGGGGAAGGCATTATGAATAGTGGTGCAGTTGAGTAACAATTGATGACCCTTATAAACATTTTTATTTATTTATTTTTTATCCCACTATTATTATTTTTCTAAATACCTTATTTTTCACTCCATAAGACACACTTTTTTCCTTTCTAAAAGTGGGTGCTGGAATAGCTGATTGGCGATATTCTGGAGGCCGATCCAACTGCCAGTCAGCTGTTCAGAGGCAAAGGCTCCAGCATTCCCCAGCGGGGCTCTAGCATACTCCTCCACACTAAGGAGGCAGGCTGTTTGCTGCAAGGACACTAGACAGATTAGTGGAAACTAATCAAGGAGAGAAGCAATTTACAACTAAGGAAAAATTTCCTGACAGTTAGAACAATTAATCAGTGGAACAACTTGTGTCCAGAAGTTGTAAATGCTCCAACACTGGAAGTTTTAAAAAGAGATTAGACCAGTGGTGAAATGTAAAATTTGTTACTACCGATTCGGTGGCTGTGGCTTGGTGGTGGGGGTTAATGTGACTGGGTGGGCGTGACCAAGTTTAAACAAAAAACTTTTAAAACCATTTTTTTCTACAACCTCTTTGGCCGAAAAGGTTGTAGAACAAATGGTTTTAAAAGCCTCTGACGATCAGGCAACTCAGCTGAGATCGTAAGACGTTTTTAAAAGAAAAAAAAAAGCTTCTGCCAATCAGGCAACTCAGCTGGGATCGTCAGAGACTTTTAAAACCATTTTTTCTACAACCTCTTTGGCCGAAAGGTTTTAAAAGCCTCTGATGATCCTTGCGATCATCAGAGGCTTTTTTTTTAACTTTTAAAAGCATTTTTTCGGCTGAAGAGATTGTAAAAAAAATGCTTTTAAAAATTAAAAAAAAAAGCCTCTGATGATTGCGTAGCTCAGCTGGGCATGGGGAGGGGCAGGAATTATTGCTACCGGTTCTCCGAACCACCCGCCTCCATTGCTACCGGATTGAGTGATCCGGTCCAAACTGGGAGCATTTCACCCCTGGATTAGACCATTTGTCTGAAGTGGTGTAGGGTTTCCTGTCTAAGCAGGGGATTTGACTAGAAGACCTCCAAGGTCCCTTCCAACTCTGTTATTCTATGAATACCAGATGGACGCTGGGAGGCAGAGGCAGATATTTTTTTCTTGTTTTTTTTCCTCTAAACCTAGGTGCATCTTTTGGTCAGGAGCGTCTTATGGAGTGAAAAATATGGTAATTCAAGGTAATTCAAACCAGGCCTGCTGCTCATTGTTTCTGACCCAACTCAAAAACCTTTGCCTAAAGATGGCCCATCTTTAGCCTCAGAGGCTGAAGATGGGCCTCAGAACTCCTTAGCCCCAGAACTCCTTAGTCTCCTGGAAAAAATCTGTTGAACTGAACAACCCATTCTTCTTTATTTTTAACCACTATTTTCTTCAAAGAGGTTCAGTTTTTCTTTTTCTTTTCTTTTCAGTACCATCTCTACCATGTGTTTTCCCATTTCTTTATGAGGGAAAATTTTATCCTTCATGTACCACAGATGGTTCCAGCAAGGATATCTCCTGGTGTGCATTAACTGATAACTATGATGAAAAACGTCTGTGGAAACAATGTGCTGTTACTGGTAAGAGGTACAACTGATACCCCTATACTACCTCCAGTAATTTTGGGATTAATGTAGTCTTCTCAAACATGGGTTCTTCATAAGTGTTGGGACCGCAGATATTTGCATTCCTCTTTCATATGTCTCATGGGTACGCTGGCTAAGAAATGTGGAATTATTTACTACTATTGACTGCACAAACTTCCATTCTCGGAACTATATTAGAAAGTCCTTGAATTAATTTTGATAATATGACCTGATGCTAATTGCAAGATGGGGCTGGGCCACAGAAAATGGAGCAGAAACTTTTTTCACCTGCAACATACAGACATTTTTAGTGCATTCTGAGAGATCAAGGGAAATTTTGGTATCTTTACTTGACAACTCGTGTGAATACTAAAACCTTGTGATATAGTCTTGTACAATTTCTGCTGTTGTCTTTTATGTTGTGGATCCTTGCCCAAATTCTATAATTTTGTGTCACATATTCTTCATGGACTGCCTTGTGAATGATAGAATGTGATATTATTCTTATTATAACATTTATATTGATGCCTATTCGCATATGGCAATTCAAGGCGGCTTACAGGGGTATAAAAACATTATATAAAAAAATAAAACTAATATAAGAAAATAAATTAATAAAATTTATTTATTTATTTATTTATTTGATTTGATTTGTATACCACCCTTCTCCAGCAGGATTCAAGGCGGTGAACAGCCGAGATAAAATAGAGCATACAAAATTTAAAAAACAGTTTAAAAGGTAATTAAATAATTTCAGCCACAATTTAAAACAACCCAATTAAAACCAATTTCAAATTAAAACTGAAACGGATGGGATCAAGCCAGCCCGGCTAGGTAAAATAAATGAGTTTTCAGGGCCCGATGAAAAGTCCGGAGGTCTGGTATCGTGAGTATCTCTAGGGGGAGGTCGTTCCAGAGGGCGGGTGCCGCCACAGAGAAGGCTCTCCCCCTGGGGGTTGCCAGCGACATGTCTGGTAGACGGCACCCTGAGGAGACCCTCTCTGTGCAAGGGTACTGGCTGGTGGGAGGCTATTTGTGGCAGAAGGCGGTCTCGTAGATACGCCGGCCCTAAGCCATTGAGCGCTTTAAAGGTGGTCACCAACACCTTGAAGCACATCTGGAAGACCACCGGCAGCCAGTGCAGCTCACGCAGGAGAGGTGTCACATGGGAGCGCCCCGTCACTCCCATAATCCCCTGCGTGGCAGCATTCTGGACCACCTGGAGCGTCCGGGTGCACCCCAAGGAGAGCCCCATGTAGAGAGCATTGCAGTAGTCCAGGCGGGAAGTGACGAGTGCCTGAGTGACCGTGCGTAGAGAGTCCCAATCCAGAAAG
This sequence comes from Pantherophis guttatus, assembly GCF_059756535.1. Classification (NCBI taxonomy): domain Eukaryota; kingdom Metazoa; phylum Chordata; class Lepidosauria; order Squamata; family Colubridae; genus Pantherophis; species Pantherophis guttatus. The sequence goes on along the minus strand of NC_142066.1, from coordinate 40,027,584 downwards.
GGACGCAACTGGCGTATCAGGCGGACCTGATAAAAAGCCCCCCTGGCCACGGCCTTCTAAAAACAGCTGTGCATCCAGGAGGACGCCCAAGTTGCGAGCCCTCTCTGTGGGGGCCAGTGATTTGCCCCCAATAATCAGCGATGGCACCAGCTGGCTATATCGGGACGCCGGAAGCCACAGCCACTCGGTCTTGGAAGGGTTGAGCTTGTTTCTCCCCATCCGGGCCTGCACGGCCTCTAGGCACCGGGACATCACTTCAAGGGCATCATTGGGGTGGCCTGGGGTGGAGATGTACAGCTGGGTGTCATCAGCGTAGTGATGAAACTCCACCCCAAAGCCACGGATGATCTCACCCAGCGGCTTTACATAAATGTTGAACAGAAGGGACAAGAGGACCGACTCTTGCGGTACCCCACAAACAAGGCGTCTCGGGGTCGACCGCTGCCCCCCTGTCAACACAGATTGCGACTGGTCAGAGAGGTAGGAAGAGAACAACCGCAAAATGGTGTCCCTCACCCCCAACCCCTCCAATCGGTGCAACATGATACCATGGTCGATGGTATCAAAAGCTGCTGAGAGATCGACTTCCGGTTTGCTGCTTGTTCCCGCTGGACGCTCCTCCGGGATCGTCGAACCCACTGCCTGTAAGAGCCGCCTTTTTCAGCGGAATGGCGGCTCGAAAAAACTCCGTTTCCATTAGGAAACGGAGATAGAGCCGGCTGGGGTGGGTAGAGTCCTCTGCCTAATCCCAAAAGTTTTTTATTTACTTTTGGGAGGGAGCGGAAGAGACTCCCCGTATCCCCAGCCGATGCTCCGGGCTCTGGGAAATCTCTGCTACACGCAGAGCTAGGGGGCAAAAGCAAGCCTGTAAATCTGTCAAATAAATTAATTAAAGAAGATATGAGCTGGACCTCTGATCCTGAAGCGCAAGTATTCTTTTTATTCTATTTTGCCTAAGAAGTGAAGTGAAGGGAAAAAAGTTTTTTTTTTAAAATGGCGATTGCTGCTGCGGCTTGAAGAGAGGCTGAAAGGGAAACTCCTTCCATTTTCAATTACAAAGTAGCGGAATGAATACTTTTGGCTGTAACTGAAGGCAAAATCTCACTCTCACTTCTGTTTTTTTTTTCTTTTTTCTTTTCTCTCTTTGAGGATCTGATATTGATCTTGGTTGGAAAAAAAGTTTTTTTTCTCTCTTTTCCAGTAAATTTTGTCTGCGTGGAAAAATGGCACTGAGACTTATAAAACTAGACAAACAGGCAGTGGGGGGGATTCCCCCATTAATAAATTACATCAACAAGTTTTAACTCTTCAGTCTCAGAAACCTGACTTTAATATAATAGAATTTCTTCTTGAGGAGATTGTAAGAAGGGATGAGATTGTGAATCAGCAACTTGAAAAATTTAAGTTGGAAATCAAAGAAATTGGTGAATTGGTGAAATCTAAGTTTGGCTTTTTGGATCGAAAGATTTTAAAAGTAGCTAATGGCTTAGCAGACTTTATGACTCAGTTGGAAGCAAATACTAACTCTAAAATGAAAGAAACTGAGGAGAATTTGGATGACAAGATCCAAAAAATTAAAAAGGATTTGGCAAACATTCAGGATAATAGTTCAGAAGACAAACTTAAAATGGAGGCTGATCAAAAGACTGTTAATGAAGAAAATGTACAACAGAGGATTGAAAGAGAAGTTTTAATGATCCAATACAATTTTACAGAATATGCAATTAGACTGAGAGGTTTGCAGGAAGATGACAGAGATTTAAGGAAGATATCTTCTGAAATTCTGGCTGGGATTTTAAAGGTTCAACCTGATGAAATGTTTTGCAGGATTGACAGAATTTATAGAATAAACTCCTGGTTGGCAAAACAAAGGCAATTGCCTAGAGATGTGGTGATTTATTTTACAGACAAAGAAATTAGAAATAATATTGTCCAGAATTCTTATGATTCTGCTTTGCAATTTCGTGGAAGGAAGATCTGGATTTTTAAGGAACTCCCACCCAAGATGTTAATGGAGAGGAAGAAATTTGGTTTTCTAGTGAATGAGTTAAAAAAAAGGAATATTCTATTTAGGTGGGACGTCCCAGTTGGTTTAATATTGAGACACCAAGGAGTAAGATACCAACTGAATACTGTCGAAAAAGCGGAAGAATTTTATCAAAAAAATTTAAAAATAAATCTAACATCTTTAGGCATAACACAGGACAAGCAAAAGGAGTTGGAAATAAAGGGAAATCATCAAATTACAGAGGCTGTGGTAGATAAACTGTCTTTGGACTCCTTGGATACCCCAGCTGGACTGTCTATAAATTTGAGAGCAGTGTCATCTGATTCTAATGTGATGAACTATCAACTTACAGACAAGTGCGTAAATCACCCAGTTGATATACAAGTGATGGAAAAGACATATGAGATAATAAAACAAAACCAACAAGATCAATTTACAAAGCAGAATGACAACCGATCAGCTGATATACAATTTGTAGGAAGGAAATCTGGATGGAAATGCAACCCGCAAAAGAAAAAGAAAAGAAACAGATCTCATAGAAATAGTAGTTTCTAAACCAAGCAACAGTGAAGCCAGGGATTTTTTAAAAAATAAATGAATATGTGAAAAGATATTGGAGGCGAATTATCGTTTAATACTATCTTGAGGAAAGTGGCAGATCTCTGCAATGCCATGATTTTGGGATGTGGAAAGAGCCTTACATTGTTGGATTTGAACTATCTATTTTGGATTTCCTTTACCGATAAATATATTATATCTATTTTGAGTTACAAGGCAAGAGAGTCATGCTGGGGCATGCAGAAGATCTGGCTGTTACCCACTAAGATGATGGGGATTTATAATCCTGATGAAAACCACAATTACAACTATATGGAATATAATTATAATGTCACTCGGGTGGTTGTTTTTACTTTTATATATACATGAGGATATTCATTATTGATGGGGGCAGAAGATGACTGAAGATTTTGAATAAACTGTTGCACCAGGATGCTATGTTACCCTATTATGGATGACGGATTTAACAATCTAGTGGAAAGACATCAAAGAAGATACTAAATGAATTATAAATTTAAAGTTATTGTCTTTTCTCTTTTTATAAAATGGAATGTATATATAGACATATGTATATTTCAGCAGAGTGGGCAGTGGATTATATTTAGAATTGTAGTGCATGGTAATCCTGCAGGAAACTGGGTTGAAATAGGCTAGTTTAGTGATTGATTAGTTTAAGAAAAAGGATTTTTAAGTCATATATTTTGGGGAGTGGAAGAATTGGATAGAACTGAATAAATTTGGAGAAGGCTGCTTTGAAATGTTAAATTAATATATATAAAAGTAAAAGTTATGTTGTTGTAATAATAATAATATTTTATAAGTTTGGGGGAGGAGAAAAAGGGTAGATTGTGAAAAGCGGAGAAAAGCGGAGTTATAAGAATACTATGCTAAGGGTCAGTACTTTGAGGAGTGAGTAAGGGCATGGTAAAATATTATGTAATTAATTATGAATTAGCTTATTGTTGTGAAGAAGAAGTCACAGGGGGGGATAGGTGGTGAGGGCGGGTTGGGGAAGAAGGGAGGAAAAGGGGGAAAAACTTGTATTTGAAAAACTTTTTCAATAAAAAAAAAAAAAAGCTGCTGAGAGATCTAATAGGACCAGGATAGAGGAGCAACCCCTATCCCGAGCCCTCCAGAGATCATCCACCAACGCGAACAATGCCGTTTTCATGCTGTGCCCAGGCCTGAAGCCGGACTGGAGAGGATCTAGATAGACAGCTTCCTCCAGGTACTATGGCAGCTGCCATGCCACCACACTCTCAACAACCTTCGCAATAAAATGAAGGTTGGAGACTGGACAATAGTTAGCCAAAACAGCCGGATCCAGAGAGGGCTTCTTGTGGAGGGGCCTCACCACCGCTTCTTTCAGGGCGGCCGGCAGGGCACCCTCACTCAGAGAAGCATTAATAATCCTCTGGAGCCAGCCTCGTGTCTATATCGCCATCGCTGTCTATAGGGGGTGAATCTCTACCCCCCCAGAGAGGGCTCGCAATCTGGGCGTCCAGAGTGTGCCCGCCTATGTGAGTGGGGCCATGAATTAACTGAGTCAGGTCCATGGCCTTCATGGAAGCCATGAACTCCCAGGCCACCTCAGACGTTTCACCGTTGGATGGCAGGTTAAAATCCCCCATGACCAAAAGCCTGGGGGTATCACCGCCACTCCGGCTATGATGTTGAGCAGCTCGGGCAGGGCTGTTGCCACGTGGCAGGGAGCCAGGTACGTGATCAACAGGTCCATCTATTGATAATATAATATAATAATATAACCCCCACTCCGCACCACAGTGACAATACACCAACCATTTAATGGACTCCATCCTGCGCTGGGTTCCCCAGGCCCGCTGGCAGAATCAGGTCTTCAATGCCTTCCAGAAGAGTGTTAGAGTTGGGACAATTCTAATCTCTGGGGAAATGATGTTCTAGAGAGAGGGAGCCACAATGGAGAAGGCCCTTCTTCTGGGTCCCATCAGGTGTATCTCCCTCTGGGATGGGACCCAATGGGATTCCTTGCCTCCCCATACTAGTGGATCAGATAGATGTGAACAGCAAGAGATGGTCCCTCAGATAACTTAGTCCCAAGTCACGAAGGGCTTTAAACAACCAGCCCCTTGAATTGTATCCAGAAACAGATCAGCAACCAATGCAGCTCCTGCAGGAGGTGATACATGTGAACACCGAGGTCTGCACAAAACCATGTGGGCTGCTGCATTTTGCACTAACTGGAGCTTCTGGATGCTCTTCAAGGGCAGCCCCATGTAGAATGCATTGCAATAGTCAAGACAGGAAGTGACTAGGTCATGAGTGACTGTGAGTAGGGATTGTCGGTCCAGGAAAGGGAGATATGAGTGTTTTCAATTGTTTTCAATTAATTTGGTAGCTTGAGACAGAGCGTTTCTACAGTGATTTTTTTTCTGATTGTCCCATTAGCAATTAGTTAGACAGCATTGATTGACTTATATTTCTGGCACATGTGAAGAGAATCACAGGTTGCCTTCAATGGGATTTGCAACACTTCAGGGCTGTGTATTCTATTTGCAATTCACTATATTTATTTGTAATATGTACCATATTTTTCAGAGTATAAGATGCACCTTTTTACCCCCCAAAAGGGAGTGAAAATTTAGGTGCGTCTTATACACCGAATGTAGCCCTGCCCACCCACTGGCCCCCACCCTTTGGCCTGTGCCTCGCAGGAGTTATGTTCTTGCAAGCAAACAGCAAGAAAAAACAGCCCCTTTCAGCTTCAGCATAGGTTAATTAGCACAAGTTGATTAGATCGGCCTCCCAACTCTCACTGATTTGCTCTCAGCTGTTTTGTGCAGGGCTCTCCTGCTTGCTGCAAAAAGTGCTGGAGCAGATTTCCCCCCCTAGCTATGCTGAAAAAACGAAACTGAAAGTAAAGCAGGTTCTTTGCTGCAACGTGACAAAATGAGGCAGAGAGAGAGATTTCTTTTTCTTTTTTCTCACCAAAAAAGGTAGGTGGAAACAATGGGAAATTTAGGGCAAAAGAGGAGAGTTCAAGATTTTAAAACACAAAAGAAAAAAAGCTCTATTTAACTAGGGAATTGTAATAATTGAGATACTATTAATTGTATATTGTGTTGAAAGCAGAAATGGTTAAGTTGTGGTTTGGTGGAATATATGGGGAAAATTATTTGGTGTATTATTATTGGTAAATATAATTAATTATTTGTAAGAAATTGGATTGCATGGAAATAATTGGAATATTCATGTTCATATTGATTAATGTACAAAAACATAGTTATACCTAATTGATTTATAAAAAATGTTGAATTTGTATTAAACAATTGTAATATTAAATAATTAATCAATGTGAGGATGGATATAAAAATAGATGACACTGGGAAGGGGTATAATATAGAATAGAAAGGAAAAATTGAATTTAATTAAGATTAGAGATGAGAATGAAGGGTAATATTGGTTTTTTTAAAAAAATAGATGAGGAATAAATATGGCAAAAAGGAAATATAGAAATTGTAAATTTAATTGAAATGACTAAACACTGTTTAAATTTTGAACCAGCCAAACACTCTGTTCAAAGAAAATACATTGTATGTTTGTATGTGTGTTTGTCTAAAAAATAAAAAAAAACTTTAAAAAAACACCAAAAGGTAGACCAAAAGAATAACCAAAAGAATAACTTAAAATGTAAAGGTCAAAGGAAAAGCTACCGTATGATTCGGAGTTTAAGACCCACCAGAGTATAAGACGCATACTCTGGTGGGTCTTAAACTCAGAAAAATACGGTAGCTTTTCCTCTGACCTTTACAGTTTAGCTTATTCTTTATTATGCTGGTGACAATCTCACTATTATAAAAGAACCTTCTCTGCAATCCATGATTTCATGGATTTCCATGAGTCCAACTCTCATCTGACCCAAGTAGCACAGCCAATGTCATAGGACTGTGGGGATAGTAGTCTAAAATATCTGGAGAACCTCAGTTGCTCACTTCTGTCTTAGATAAAGACAGCCATATCTGTATTTATATTTATACATTGCTCTAATATCTATTTGCATATTGCTTTCCTTTTTGCATAGAGTATGGAGGCAATTCAGGAGGAAAACCCTGTGTTTTTCCCTTTCTTTATATGAGTCATGTTTACTACACCTGCACAGCCAAATCTGACCGTAAAGGGCAATTCTGGTGTTCTACAACTGGGAACTATGATAAGGATAAAAAATGGAGCTACTGTGCTGATACCAGTAAGTGAAATTGAGGACTATTATCTTAGAAGTCATGGTTAGGGTTAGGGTTGGCACTATTTTCTTTGGCAGGATAAGGTTAAAAAACATATGAGTTTTGCAGGACATTATGTAAGGAATATTCTAATTGATACATGGAGGAAAATTAAGAGTAAACTCTACTTTTCAACTCCTTCTTGGTTGGTCCCGTTAGAAGCTACAACATATAGTTCGCTTTATAATAGAGAAAAACACCTATCCTATCGGGAACTGTTGGATGCCCAAGGCTGCTTAAAAACAAGAACTGAGTTAGAGCTTCAAGGAATAAAATTGGATTGATGGTCTTATGCCCAGATTAGCTCTAAATATAAGAAAGACAAGGAAAAAAGTGATATAGACATGACCCAGCAAGAAATAAATAGTATTATATTAGGAAAGGAGGAAAGAATATTATCTAAGATCTATAAATTCTTAATAACTTATTGGATAGGGGATGAGATTGTTAAAGACTCAATGATTGCCTGGGGGAGAAATATTGGTTACTCAATTGAACTGATAAAATGGGAAGAAATTTGGACGAAGCAATTGAAATTTCTGATGGCAACTACTTATAAAGAAAACTTGTATAAAATGATGTATAGATGGCATCTCCCTCCCGCTCGATTAGCCAAAATGTTTCCAGGATTCTCCCCAAATTGTTGGAAGTGTGGAGAGATAGGTACTTATTATCATGTATGGTGGACCTGTCCTAAGGCAATCGAATTTTGGAGATCTATACAGAGGTGGATATTAGAAATCACGGGATATAAATTACAATTGAAACCTGAATACTATCTATTAAATATTAGGCCAGATAAGATAGGCACGAATATATGGTGTTTGACTACATATATCACAACCGCAGCAAGAATATGTTTTGCTCAACATTGGAAGGGGAAAGACCTACCGGCTGAAGACCTGATTCTGGGGAAAATTATCGAATATGCGGAAGCTGACAGGTTAACAAAAATTTTGAGAGATCAAAAGGACTCCGTATATTTTCAGTGCTGGGACCAATGGTATACTTGGTTGAATAATAGAATAAAAAAAGGATAAGGTTAGTGTAGATTTTTTTGGTTTTATTTTTTATTTGTATATCTTGACTAAAGTTAATATATTCTGTAAAGCTCCCGTCACGATCTGCGTGCAAATAAATATTTTGTTGTAAAGAAATAAATAAAAATTAAAAAAAAAAAAAAGAAGAAGTCATGGTTTATATGGTAGTAAATTAAAAGCTTTTATATGGAATATTCCTTTCTGGTTTGAGCTGAGCATTAACAACTATTAGGAATTTGAATGTAAAATAGAACAGAAAAGATCAAAGGCACGATTATTTCCATATATAACAAATCAAATCAAAGGTACAGTACATTTAGGAGATATAATTTTGTTATCCATCATTTAATAGATAGTTGTAAAATGGAAGGGTATAATTAAGGTCCTGGTTCAGTCAAAAATAAATATTTTTCCCACTAATCTCAAATTTTCCTTAGAATCAATGGTATAGAACTGTGATGGCGAACCTATGGCATGGGTGCCACAGGTGGCACGTAGAGCCATATTTGTGGGCATGTGAACGTTGCCCTACTCAGCTCCAGCATGCATATGTGCGTTGGCCAGCTAATTTTTGGGCCTTCCGGGCCCACCTGAAGTTGGGAAATGGGCCGTTTTCACCCTCCCCAGGCTCCAAGAAAGTCTCTGGAGCCTGGGGAGGGCGAAAAATGGGCCTACCGGGCCATCATGTGCCAAAAGCAGAGGTAGTGTGGGGGGGAGGTGCAGTGAATTATGGGTATGGGCACATGCATGTGTGACCCTTCTGCATGATCCCCACTTTTGGCCCGCGACAGCAAAAAGATTAGCCATCATTGGTATAGGATATAACCTTGCATGCTATTACCCATAGTACTAACAGACTTACCTCTGAGTAGATATGCTGAGGGTTACACTTTAAAAAAAAAAACTCACTGTCTTAGTTGATGGACAAACAGTATGGCAAATGATCATTCTCCTTTTATCTCCTTCTTCCAGGACTTGATGCAAATTATCCTACTAGTCCATGCGTCTTTCCTTTTATCTTTGAAAATAATCTTTATTCAACTTGTACAATAGATGGAAGATCTGATGGAAGGCTTTGGTGTTCTATTTCAAGTAATTTTGATATTGAGCCTATGTGGGTATATTGCGAGCCTTCAGGTAAGCAAAATAGATAATGGAAATAACCAGACAAAGCACAGATGTAACTTGAATCTAACTTATTTATTTTATTTATTTAGTTTGTCAAACATGTGAGAGATTACAGGAATAAGTATAAACATGGATATTAATACAGGAAATGGGTATGAATAAATGGGGACAGTAAGACAGGGAGAGAAGGCACACTGGTACGCTTATGCATGCCCCTTACAGACCTCTTAGGAATGGGGTGAGATCAACAGTAGACAGTTAAAGTTAAAGTTATGGGGAGTTGAGGATGTAACAACAGAGTCAGGTAGTGTATTCCAGGCAATGACCACTCTGTTGCTGAAGTCGTATTTTCTGCAATTGAGTTTGGAGCAGTTTATCTTGAGTTTGTATCTATTTTGTGCTCGTGTATTATTGCTATTGAAGCTGAAGTAGTCATTGACAGGTAGGACGTTGTAGTGGATAATTTTGTGTACTACGCATAGGTTGGACCGTAGTTCTAGGTTGTCCAAGCCTAAAATTTCAAGCCTGGTGGCATAAGGTATTTTGTTGTGAGCAGAGGAGTGGAGTACTCTTCTCGTGAAATACCTCTGGACTTGTTCAATTGTATTAATGTCCGATATACAATGTGGATTCCAGACAGATGAGCTATACTTGAGAATTTGTCTAGCAAAGGTTTTGCAGTACAATGTTACTGGAGAACAAGCTTTGTAAGATTAGATTTACAACTCTTAATGCCTTTTTGGCAATGCTGTTACAGTGAACTCTGGTGCTTAGGTCATTTGAGATGAGTACTCCAAAGTCCTTGACAGAGTGAGAATTGTCTATGAGCTCGTATCTGCCCAGTTTTTATTTGGTGTTCTGATTTATTTATTTTTTTTGCCAATGTGTAAGATGGAGCATTTGTTGGTTGAGATTTGGAGTTGCCAATTGTTTGACCACTCTGACACATAGTCAAGGTCGCTTTGTAGGGTAGCAGCATTGTCGGTGGTGTTGAATAATTTAACGTCATCAGCGAAGAGGATGCAGTTGTTTATAATATGATCGCAAATATCATTTATGTAAAGTATAAAGAGTGTGGGTCCTAAAATGCTGCCTTGGTAAGTTTTGATAGGGTGCTCCCTATTTTGACTACTTGTTGCCTGTTTGATAGGAACACAGTTATCCATTTATGCAGGGATCTGGAAATCCGCAAGAGTTTAGTTTGAACAGTAGTTGCTGTGTATTGAATTAAAGGCTCTCTAGAAATCTATGTAAATTGTGACTATTGCTTTACCCTGGTCGAGTCATGTAGTCCATATGTTTTTGCAGTGTAGGAGTTGCAAATTTCAGGACAAATTTTTCCAGAAACCAAACTGCTTGTTAGAGAGTAGGTTGTTTGACTCTAAGTGGAGGGTAATGGATTGGTTTATGATTGATTCCATGACTTTGCAGTGACACAACACAGTGACACAACACACAACATATGACACAACACAGTGAGATTTGTACCAACTAGGCTGGGGTCTCCCTTTTTGAAGATAGGGATGACTATAGCTAATAACCATAGGTTAGGTAAGGAGCTGGTTCTGAAAGATAACTCATAGATTGTGCTTAGAGGTTCTGCTATGGCATTGGAAAGCTTTTTTAAGAAGTAGGCACATAATCCATCAGGCCCAATAAATAGAGATGGTTTTAGGTTGCGTAGTGCCTTTTCAACATTATCTTCTGTAAAATCAATATGTAATAGATCGTTGCAATTAGTTGTGGTATGATTAGGAAATGTGGAGCATGAGCCAATGCTTTTAACAAAGACTTCATCATTACAGTGTTTCCCATTAGACCCTTTTAGGGTTGGGATGGTTTTTGAGTCTTTAACGTTAACTTTTAAAAAGAACTTTTTTGAAAAAAGGACATGCTTTGGGAAGAAGAATAGTTTAATAGTCAAAAAACAACCCATCTTCTGGCTGTGGGAGTTGTAAGAAAAAAATCAATCGATTACCGTATCACCTCCCTATTATTAAATCTCCATTCTTCATGTGCCTTGGTTCCAATGGTTACCTATTTTATATGGGAAAATTTGAGGGGTCCAACTTTGGACGTAAGTATTTGTATACTTACAGTATTGCAGTATTGTTATTTAAATACTATATACAAATAAATAGTATTTAAATAACAATACTGCAATTCAGGAGAAAGGAAGTCCAGTGCTTGAAGTTCAAATGCATTAAGGTAACAATATGCTAACAAGTGAAAAAGCTAACCACTAGATTGCAAGAGTAAACACTAGGAATTGAAGATTTTTAAATAGTGATTAAATAACAGAGAATTTTAGGGCTTTGGTTTTCTTTCCATAGGAAAGTGGCAAGGTTAACCTTATCAATTAGAGTGATATCATTATAGCCTATCTCATAATTAATGAATATTTGTAATTGTCATGTGGCAATTAAATAAAGATAACATCTGAATATATCTATAAAGAGGGTTTGCTATGCCCCCTTCTTTAGACCTCTCTTTCCTGGAAGTTCCTTGGGTTCTGAACCTGTCAATAAACAAATCTGCTCTTCAATGTTATATGTTGGTTTCTTGTTCAAAAATATCCCTTTTGAAAATGCTGCTTCAGTGCTGTGTTCTTCACTCCTAGGCCACAGTATGGAAGGAATGTGGTTTCTAATCCTTTATTTATATTACTTGCTATTTTGCTCCTAATGTACATTTGTAAAAAATTTGAACATTTGATCATTTTCCTTTATACCTGAAAAGAATATTTCTGACTACAGACTGAAGTTAATCCCTCTTTATCCTTAATTGCCACATCAATCCTTTCCTTATATTGCTTCAATCAATGCTTCTTTGCTGGGTTTCCTCTCTAGATCCTGCCCCTTGCAGTTTCCCCTTCATATACAGAAACAAATCCTATTATTCCTGCACAACAGATGGGGCTTTATACAATCAGCTATGGTGTGCTACAACCCCAACCTATGATAATGACAGCAAGTGGAAATCATGCTCCTTTCAAGGTAAGAGAGTGAGAAACAATTGCCTGGAGCACTTGTGGGTGATCTGAAATATCTCCTTGTCTGAGAGAAATTATTGAAGAGCCAGTTTAATCACTTTCCTTCAGTTTTAAGTCATCAGCTCCACTTTTTGCTGCAACATTTCAATGTGCCATTCTTCCCCAGAAACTCTGCTTTTTACAAAGTGTTAAAGATCTGCACTGGATGTTCTCCTGGACATTGGGATGGGATGCCAGATGGAATGTTTCATGTGTTTCTTGGGTTTGTTGGATTACAAGTCTCAAGCACTCTTTATATTTATATTGTTTTTTGCTGTTTATTTCTTATTTGTTGTAGTTTTTCTAGCCAATTAGCCACTTGAAGTCACAAGTATGAGTTCGGTGGATATATGAATTGACATACTAAATAATGATTTTTCCTTTAATCCCTTTTCCAAATTTGCAAGAAGTGGAGGCCTTGTCTCTTTTGGTGAGGTCATTGCATCATATGCCAAGTACTCTTCAATTCTTGGAGCTTCTCTGCTCAATTAAAGCATGAAAATGTTCCAGTGTGATACTCTTATGACGCATCATAAAGTTCCAACCCAGAGTTCTAAGTTCTTGCTTTGTTTCCTTTTCTTGGACAACTGAACCAAACTCTCTCCCAGTGTTACTTTGTCCTCCCTACATTCAACAGAATATGGTGGGAACTCCAATGGACAGCCTTGTGTCTTCCCTTTCAACTACAAAGGAGACGCGGTTACCACTTGCATTGATGAGGATGAGAAGAATGAGAAGAATGGGAGATTTTGGTGTGCCACGACAGAGAATTTTGATGTGGACATGAAATGGAGTTTCTGTGCTGATACACGTTTAAACAAGAAAAAAGGCAAGTAGCTCCTAGATACCCAGATACATGGTTGGACTTAGGAACACAGCACAATTTTATTTACATTTACTTGGAAGTAAGCTACCTTGGGGCTGATTCTGAACCCAAAAGACTATTGGTTCAATGTTTTATGCAACTGCATTTTTTCTTTACACAGATGTAATGATCATTCCTTTCCACTATATCCTTTCAAAGTATTAACTGCATTTAAGGATTGCTATGTCCAAAGCCTTTATAATGTCACATTTAGTCTGATATTCTGAGATAATAGATGAACAAAAAGTAATACTAAGAATGGTAACAGTATTGCAAAGAAAACTGGCTTAAAGTACAAGGATTCACATGTAGCTTTTAGGGTTTAGCAGCCGAATCAGCACCAGAGCCTGGCAAGATTTGATGTACAGCCTTTGGACAGTCTCTGGTGCTGATTCGGCTGCTGAACCCTAAAAGCTACATGTGAATCCTTGTACTTTAAGCCAGTTTCAATTCTAGCATCACCACTTCATGCCTTATGCTTATTGATTCTACAAAATACAAACATTCTATGAATATTAATTGCCATTTAGGATGTCAGTGTTACAAGCAAATATATTATTTAACTTTTCAGCCAGCGCTGAGTATAAAATAAAGAATGCAATTCATATCAAAGTTTTAATTATATGTTAATAGTTTCAGTCTTGAACTAATTATTTAATATCAAGATCTCCATTTTGTTATTACTGCATATGTGTGTTGTTGTATATGTTCTTAAAAGGAAACAAGATAGACAAAACAAAGTTCATAGTCTGAATTTTAAATTTTGTTTCTTGTTGAAAAAATTACTAAGGAGGTTGTGCAGCACTTTGGAATGGAAAGTTAAAAGGATATTTGGGATACAAATTACCCACCTACATCTCCTTAAAGCAGTTACAACTTTCCCCAAGACTGCACCTTCCTTTGGCCGGTGCTGTAAAATTTTGGGGAAAAAAAGATGGTTTAAGGAGTTGTGAATGGGAATTACATTACATTTGTGCCCCCATATTCACTACAGTATCTTTTGCCATCAAATCCTGGACAACTTTAAATGAATATAGCATGACTGGAATGGCATTCCTTTGCTTTTAGAGTTTGATCTTATGCTTTTCCTCTTTCTCTCCCACATACATTTGTCTTCAATAATTTTCTGAGAAGATATGGAATCAAAAGAGCCCTGTTTTTTTCCTTTTAACTATAAAAAAAAGGTTTACTCAGCATGTACAACCGATGGTACGTCAGGCTGGAAACTCTGGTGCTCCCTCACTGCCAATTATAATACAGATCACAAGTGGAGGTTCTGTGAGCCTTCAGGTAAGAACAGAAAGTTCTTCCTTTTTCATGTGGGAAAAGGCTTCCCACATGAAAACTGTGAGGACACATTTATAATTGCTTTTTGTCTTTATCATTTGCTCAGTTCCCTAAATGGAACAGTTTTGTTTCTATGCTTTTCTTTTCTCTTCTTTTCACACAAATTTTATTTTTCATTTAACAGATTTACCAAGTGAAGATCCATGAAGACTGAAACAAATAACTAATAATCTGCCAATTAGGTAGATATCAAAGCATTCCTTATTTTATTCTTGTTCAATAAGTGTAAGAAAAGCCCTGTTAGACAGGCCAGTGGATCAATCTGTTCAGCAATCTGTATCACATATTAGCAGAATATCCAGAAAACTCCTATCCTTGGCAAAGGGACAAAGATTCTTAGCAGCTGATATTTAAAGTGTTAAAGTTGCCTGAAATTCAGGAGCCCTAAACAGCCCAACAAACTGATGGACTTTGATAGCTGATCCTTCATGATTTTTTCTAGTTCCTATAAAAACTGCTCAATTGGTAGCAAATTCCTGTACCAAATCTCAGTGTAGCTATATACTATGTAAGATGCATTTCTAGATTCTAGAATCTTCAGGTGTCTGATTTCAGTAGATTAATCCAAGCAATAACATGGAGAGAGACAAGGAGGAGAAACATCCAACTTTTTCCAGTTTCTCTAGCATTGGTGATTTTTATACATCATCTTCTTTTCTTCAAACTGAACATTCTAATCACCATAGACATTTCTATCCCAAAGTTTTGGCTTGGAGGTTGCCTTCTGAATGAGGACCATTATATAAAAAAACCACTTGTACATTTAACAAATAGAAGGGTAAATGGGGCAGAATCTGTTAACCCAACCTGGTACTCTCGCTATAGCATCCACAAAGAATCTTCACAAGGTCTATGTGATGTAAGGACAGTCCAGAAAATTCAGAAACTCATGCACAGACCTCAGAAATAGTGCTGTGGGTGGAAGGGGCATTCGGTGTCAAGGGAAGGGCAAGTGGGCAGGCTTCCTTTCCTTTACCAGAAGGAAGGGACTAATTGAAAAATAGTGGTAGAATTACCACTGGGATTACATTTAAGGATATCATGTTTGTAATGCTTCAGTGCAAAAGGAATGAGAAATACTTAATTTAGAAAGAAATAAGTGAGGGAAAAGACCTTTCTTCTTGACTTTTCTAAAGATCAGTAAAGCCATTTTTATAAACCAAAAAAACAAAACTAAAGCCCCCCCCATCAATTAATAAATAATAAAAATGAAAAAGTTTGGTGTTGCACCCTGAGAGCTAAACTCTGGTATACTGTATTTAAACATTTCTATGCTTGTATCAGTAAAGATACACATATTTAAACATATCTCTCTTAAATGCATCATGCTCTATTTCCTATTAGCCCCACTTTCCTTGGATATTGAAGTGGGTGGGTGGGGGGGAAGGCTAACCAGGGTATTATAGTAAAACATGTCAGGAAAATTTTCAATTCTTAATTATCAAGGATCCTTGTGAAAATATCTTTCTATGTTGCTCAACTCTATAATATGCAAATCTGGTGTTAATGATGTATTCTAGAATGTCTTTTACTTGCAAGGTGGAACTATGTTATACATCACCTTGCTTTACTGGTTTTTTCCATTATCTGTTAGATGTGAGTATATACAGTACATGAGTGTGATTGAATAATTTGCCTCTCTTTCCAGATTACAAAATCATTCAAGCAATAACTTGGACATCTGTGATTTCTACTACTGTATTTTAATTTGGCAGCAAGATTTAACCCATCTATTTCTGATTCTAATTTATTTTCATTGATACCACAAGTGAAATAATAAAAAAGAATAATAAAAACAAAAAAACTTGAACATTGGGCGCTATCTAACAAAATGAAATTCAATAGTGAAAAAAGTAAGATTCTACATTTAGGCAAGAAAAACAAAATGCACAGGTACAGTTTATATGGTACCTTGCTCAATAGCAGTAACTGTGAGAGGGATCTTGGCGTTCTAGTGGACAATCATTTAAATATGATCCTTCAGTGTGCTGCAGCTGCCAAAAAAAGCCAACACAGTTCTGGGCTGCATAAACAGAGGGATAGAATCAAGATCACGTGAGGTGTTAATACCACTTTATAATGCCTTGGTAAGGCCACACTTGGAATACTGTATTCAGTTTTGGTTGCCACGATGTAAAAAAGATGTTGAGATTCTAGAAAGAGTGCAGAGAAGAGCAACAAAGATGATTAGGGGACTGGAGGCTAAAACATATAAATTGGGTATGTCTAGTTTGATGTAATGAAGGATTAGGTGTGACATGATAGCAGTGTTCCGATATCTCAGGAGCTGCCACAAAGAAGACTGAATCAAGCTATTCTCCAAAGCACCCGAGGGCAGGAGAAGAAGCAATGGATGGAAATTAATCAAGGAGAGAAGTAACCTAGAACTAAGGAGAAATTTCCTGACAGTTAGAACAATTAAATCAGTGGAACAACTTGCTTCCAGAAGTTGTAAATTCTCCAATACTGGAAGTTTTTAAGAAGAGATTGGATAACCATTTGGCTGAAATGGCGTTTCCTGCCGGAAACGGGCTGTTGGACTAGAAGACCTCCAAAGTCCCTTCCAACTCTGTTATTCTATTCTAAATCTTTTAGAAGTCACTAGTCTGTATTTCACTAGGATCTTGATGACCTTACTTTAATTGCTTACTAGAAAGTAGCCAGCCTTTGTTAGAGAACTGGGAAGAAAAAATTGGGCATGTCAACAGATAGAGGTAGAAAGAAAGGTAAAACTCAGTTGCAATGTGTTATCTCTTGTGCATATTCACTCTCTGGTATTTGTCCGGTCTCAGCATGATACTTCAGAGAACTTCTTCCACAATACAGACATCATACAATCAGCTTTGATCAGACATAAAGTGGTTTCCTATATGCATACTTTTCAAACCCTTTTATGCAATCATTCAAATTGAAAGAAAAATAATAATAAGGATTATGCTTCATCCCTAATACCTTGAGCAGCCTTCATGAATGCAGATAGGCTCCCATCTGAGTTATTTTGAACTCAAGTACAGTACTGTAGAAAAGATAAAATCATCATTTTGAGGAGGAAAACAAAACACAGCATTCCTGAGAAACATGGGGGAGCTGAGTTCATGAAAAGAATTGAAATAGTCTGAAGAAACAGATTCCTTCCTGTTGTTGAGTTGCAAAAACGCGTCAGATTTCATTTAGCCACCTTCCTTCCCCCCATAATAGTCACAAATTTCTTCTAACTTTTTAGAAATGTACATATTTTTTTAAAAAAATAAATTCCTGTAATTAGTTTTAGATAATAACATTTTCCATGCTTTGCTTCCTGCCACACTAAATTCCAGATTTTATCAGATTTTATCACAGGTTAACTGAAAACAGTAAAGAAAGCAAGACCTATGCTTGTAAAAGAATACAGCAAAGCTATCAAGTTGTGCTTTGCACATTTTTACATTGTAATTATACTGCTGTTTTTTTTAAAAAATAAAATATTGCTAAGAAAAGTGAGATCCATATCATCAATAATCCTTAACCTTCATTACAATGGTTTACATTGCAACCTAAAAAGTCCAAACCATTATACCAATTCAGAGTAAACTGGGCAGAAATTGTGTTTGAAATTCTCCATCAAACTAATGGGCTATAAATTTGGATACTCCTTTTATCCAAAATTCTCCAGGAGGAAAATATTTTAAAGAATTTTTCAAAAGTAGACCTTCTTAGCTGTGACAATGCACCAGTTTAATGGAAGCACCCTCTGGCTTTCCTCCTAATTGTAGGAATAACATACCTAAACCATGAAAATATTTCAGAATTCCCTTCTGCAAAATAACTTTGAAAGGAATTTTTCATTAACGAAATTAAGAATTAAGGAAAAAAGAAAGAATCTACACATAGTCACACAATTGGTTATAGTATGGATTGGGGGAAAAACCCAAATTAATAGATGGAAACATGCAATTGTGGAAGGAAGTTAGCTGCTCTTTTACAGGTCGATTAAGGGGAGCAATGCAATGCTTACAATATGTGCACGTGTATATGTTGAAAAGACACAGAAGTTCCAGAAATGGTTGGAAAATGGCCCGCATACTCGAGTCTGCTCTTCCTCTTTCCCAAAATTTATGTAAAAAATCTCACTAGCTTCCATCAGGAGGGATTCAGCCTACCTCGCCAACCCGCGGTCCCGTCGTTTCGCCCTTCTGCTTTTTTTTTTTGGTGCTTATGCAATCCAGACCAAGACGGAGAATGGGCTCATCTTGAGCCCCGCCACTTCGAGGAGGCATAAATAGACCGCAGAGATGGCTGAGGGAGCACTCCAGAACATCCTCCAGACTCCTCTATGAAAGATGGGCCGCCTACTCTTAAGCGCGTCTTTTCTGTTTCTTTTCCTCTTCATGGTCCTGATACCATCGACCCGGAACGCCTTGCCACCCCGAAGTAAGCTGGCCTCACTTTTACATCGGGTTTGCGAGCGAGTGGTCGGGAAGCATGTGTGGGCGTGAGACCCGCTTTCTCCGTGTAATTGGCTCTCGTGCTCGAGGAAATGCGGCGGCCTCTTTCCCGTCTTTTCCCGTCAAGCGTAGGAAAGGCTTATGGGTTCCTTAGTCAAGAAAAGAAATGAAATGAAACGAAACGAAGCTCCACCGACAAAGGCCCCTGATTCTATGTGAACTTGCTGAGGAAGAAAAGGTCTTTAGAAGGAAAATTATTGTAGCATGTGTGTGTGTACACACACGTGTATACATATACATATATCAGTAATAATAAAAACATTAAATATCTTCATTTTGCAATAACAGTAATGCAATTAGTACTAATAATACTATACTTCATTTTGTAATAATAATAAGAGTTAAGAAAGCTCTTGTGTAGTTTAGAGAGGATAAAATATAAATGCTCTGTAACTGTAAAAAAGATTAGAAGCCACTTCTTTATGTGGTCTTTTTCTCTTCTTTCTTTTTTCTTTCCTTTGCTATTCACTTAACACTTTTTACTTTTACAAAAAGTATTATTTGTATTTTGCAAAAACAATAATATTTTTTTTTAAAGAAGAGCAAGAAATTGAAATGCAACGAAGTCATTTTAGAGACTGAAGATACTGTTTATGCACTGCAAAAGCTAACCAGGGTTGAATTTCACATCCTCTGGTGCATTTTGTCTTACTGCTTGTACCTCAGATAAACAATCTGCAGGCTTAATATGTAAGGCAATGCTTATGGAGCTAGTTTGGATGTATTGTCTAGCATCCAAGTTTCTTCTGGTTTCTTTATCTCCACAGATCGCCGTGAGAATAGAAACAGGTGTGAGTGTGACCATGTAACCTCATCTATCTCACCAAGCCTTATTAGTTCTATACACTTAATCCAGCCTGGATCACACTGCAATGTTTTGCAAGTCATGTAAGTGTCTTTTGGCCTGATTATATCCTCTTCTTATAAAGAGTGATGGTTATACTAAAGTAGTTAATTCATCCAGCCATTTTCTCTGTTTTACCTATCAGAGCTGTCTTGAAGGATGGGAATAAAAGGTGCCTGGATCCAGCAGCTCAATGGGTCAAGCGCATTGTCCAGGTTCTCCTGAGCAGGGTATCTATCTTAAGTATTCAGGGGAAGTGAATGGGCCTAAAGAGCACTTCTAAAATAAAATGATTTTATTGGGTTTGATTGAAAACTGATACTTTATCTTCTAAATAAGGCTGAGAAATGTCTTTGTATTCCTCTGGGCCAGAGTTACTATCCTAATTGGCCTGAGGCACCAGTTGAATTTGTCATCAGAACTAAAGAGAAGTGGTTGCAATAGTTTTCCTGAGTTTGATTAAACTCAGGCCTACAGGTAGTCTGCTTATGATGCTCAGGAACATGTTCAAAATGAAGAAAGAAACTTACAATCCTTGGCCATAATTACAGCCACTACAGTGGCCCTGTGAACAAAAGTCATGTGCTTGGCAATCCACCTGCTCTTACAACTGCGTGCAGGAATGCAGCAGCAATCTCCTCACTTACCTTTCGCCAAGACCTGGGCCTATTTCTCATTCTGCTAAGTCCATGGGCCTGTTTCCCATCTGGCTGGGTCTCACACCCTTCTCCCCACCCCTCCCCACAGCTTGGTTCACTTTTCCTTTGGAAAGCAGCCTCTCTCTGTCATATGGCCTTCCTACATAGAGTAACTGACCTTCGGGAAGGACAGCTGGCTGATCTATCCCAAGGCCTGAGTACTGAATAGAGGCCACATGGTGTTGTGCCAAAAGTGAGTGTCATTTTAGAGCGGCCGCAATTTATTGCAGCCGCTTCCAAAATGACACCCACTTCTGAAATGGTGCCATGTGGCCTCCTTGTAAGAAGGGTGTGTGGTAGAGCAGCTGCTTCCTGAAGGAAATCTGTATAAAATGTAAGTGGGCCAAGCTATGATGGGAGAGTGTGGGACCCAATGGGGTGGGATGTAGGCCCAAGGTCTGTGTGGACCTAGGAAGACAGGAAACCATCACAGTGTGTGGGGATGGTAGGCCACTTGTATGCTGGGCTGGTGCTGCATTGTGGCCTGCCTGGCCCTGTGTTAGGCCTCCTAGGGCCTTCCCTATTTGAGGCACTCTATGATCTACTTAACAACATGCCTGGCCACTTAATGACCACATCAGTGAGAGCATGGATTGAGGTAATTAAGCAAGGTGATCATGTGCACCCCTCAATGTTTATCGTGTAACTGTAATAAGCAGGCTTCATTACAGTCATAAATTGAGGACTAGCTGAATTAGCTACTGAATTTTGCATTTTATTTTATCCTGACTCTTGAGCCTTAATTAATTAATATTGTAATTAATATTATCTGATCAGAGTAGATGTGTATATAATTTCTTACCTCCTACAGATAACAAAAAGTTAACCATGAATGGTACTGGTTTTTCTGATTATAGTCTGGCACTGGTGAGTGTTATTAGGAGCATAAATTGAAATAGATATCAAGGAAAGTTTAAGTATGGCATTTGCATTGTAAAGAGTCATGAATTGATCCAGATTCAGTGCTACTTAAACACAATAAATATGTAAAGGAATATAAATGATGATAGTAGTTGTGCACAAATTTATGCCTTAGTAACATCTTTATTTTTATGTCCAATATTTATATTTTGCTGTTTAAATCCACAGGAAAATCACTAACAACCTATGCAAAATGGATGTAATGGAAGATGGGAGAGAGAAAAATGCTAAAAAATTGGATAGAAGAAAGAGCTTTCTGCCTTCGATGGTTTTAAAAGGAATATTTCAAACACTGCTTTCTTGCTTTGCATCATTATACATTAAGTGTACAGCAGGTGGTAGCATCTAACTGATCTGGACTGATCTCCGATACTAAGTAGAGCAGTCCCTGATTGCAGCAGAACTGCATAAGTATTCCAGCATTGTTTGTTAGTAAGAGCAGGAAATCAAGACAACAAAATAACCCACCTCACCACCATCCATAGTAGAATAAGGCTATAGTGAAACATTTATGTAATGTTTAGAAAATTGCATGGATGTACTCATCAGAAGTGGAAATGACTGCTTTGTATGCATCTTTATCGTTCCTTTTGATATTTTAATAATAACTTCTCTGGTTTCTTTTGAATTGGAGAAGAAAACATATATACAATAAATACTTTATATCATTTTTCCTAATCCTAATTTGTTGTTTGAGTTTGGGAATACATTTCTAGGAATTAAATAATATGCTAAATAAAACACTCAAAAATACTGACTGATAACAAGGATCATGCCTCAATATGAAGTAATTAATTAGGCTTAGGTGACCAGTAAGTAATAACATGGGGAATTTGGAACACATTTGGAACACTAGTGAATTTTAGTCAAAACATTCTCCAAAAGTTTATCCAAGAGCAAAAAAAACTGCACAGGATAGTTCCTTCATTAAGAAAACCTTTGCTTTAAAAAAGGAGATATGAAAAGGCTTAACAAGGAAATTGAACCTGAGTAGCTTGGTCAATAAAAGCCATAGCAGGAATAGAGTAGGAGGGGGATTGAATGGAGGCCTTGGATTGGGAAATGGTGGGTTCAGGCTGGGATTAGGCTTCTCTCTCAATTGACAACAAAAATTATAAAATGTTGAGTTTTTAAAAAAGGGGATAGCTCATGGAAATTATAATTACAATTATTAAAAAAATGCCTCTGTTCAATCAGGAATCTTGGACATGCAAAGCAAATGATTTAGCCATCATATTACTGCAGTATTTAGAGAGTATCAATTACACAATAGATTAGGGAATCAGAGCTGGGAACAGGCAGGAAAAGAATTTTTCCTCTAAAGCTTGTTGCTGTGTGTGCATAGGTGTTCATTCTAATGCTTCAGCTTAACGATTAAATTTTCCAAAAAGTATATTTATTCAATAAAATCCACCTACAGAAAGTAAATTGAGAATTGTTTTCCTGGCATGCAGCAGATTTGCCTATTGGCAGCCTTAGATAATTTAGACTGATCAGCTGACAAGCTGTGCTAAAGCTGTCCAAGTGCAGAGAGTTGTCTTAAACTGGATCAAGGCTCAGCTGATATCAGTATGGGATAAGGTCAAGTTAAGGGTGTGTTCTTTCCCAATATATGCTTGAGGCATTGTACTTATCTTTAGAGCAAATTAAAGATTGTTTAAAGTTTCATGCAACTTCACTTCCAAGTAAAGGTGGTGTGTGGGGTGGTAGGTCTTTAGTTCTGCATTAATCTAGATAAATGGAGAGAGGTTTTTTTAAAAAAAAAATATTTTCTTTAAAGTTTTAAACGTTTCCTTCCAACCATTTTTTCCAACTTCCTTCTTCTGGTTTCTACTCTCTACCATGGGAATTGGGAAGAGATACCCTGCATTACGATAGATAATTTTAATACTCAATCCTCAATCAAATCCAGCCTTTTTAGTGCTTTTTTGTTCTAACTCAGTTTCCAGCTTTCAAAGATTTATGTTGCCACTAGAAAGAGTACCGTTTTTTTTAAACTATCCTGATCTTTATTATCAAAAAGGTTAAACCACGGTGACTATACATTACATACATTACTAAGACAAATTCCTTGTGTGTCCAATCACACTTGGCCAATAAAGAATGCTATTCTATACATCTGCTCAGTACTATATATTCATAGCCATTCATAGTTTGAATCATACTAGCGAAGTTGTACTTACATACAAAGTTAAATGTAAGTATGTTATTTCTTCAGTGCCTGATTTATGTATAAACATCAAATGTTGGAGAGAAGAAGCAAACTATTTCTCTACCAGTTGCTCTGCATTAAAACCAATACTCTCCACCAGGTGTGGGGAGTTTAGGATTGGAGTATTCCAATCAAGAACTTTGATTATCTCAATATTCCAGAAATCTACTGAGTACTTGACAGAACTGCCTATCAAATTGCTGGGAAAATCTGCAAGAATTCAATAGAATTCAGTAGGATTGAAAAGAGATCTGGGAAGGACTATATTGATAGTTGACTCATACTTTGGAGTTTTGGAGTAGTGACTATTCTCAATTGTTAAGGGGTGAACTAATCATAGCAAAGGACACACCACAATGTTCTACATCTTTAGATCAGCTACCAACTGCTCTGAGACGAAGAGACATTTCTAACAAACACCTGTGTGACTAAAGCTTACATAAGCCCATTGTGGCCTAGGAATTATGAATTCCTGAGACCCTTGGATGCCCCCATTCAACATAATGATTGAGAGATAACAGAACTAATCCTGTGATGAACTGCAGAAGCTCAGTTATATCCCTAATTTATTAACAACCAGCTGCAAACTTTTCTATTATCAATGAAGAACCTCACTAGTTTGTTGGACGTCAATTAGAAAGAGTCTTTGCTTTCATATTACCACATGTGGTGGTTATGCTCAAAAGCAAAACAATTTTGGAATAAAATCAAAACCCAACTGGAAGAAATAACAGCACAAAAAATATCATTAAAACTGGAAACATATTTATTAGGTATATTCATTAAAAATTACGAAAAAGAAACAATATATTTAATCACACACGTTTTGACCGCAGCGAGAATCATTTTCGCACAGAATTGGAAATTACAAGAAATCCCAACGCAAGAGAAATTAATATAGAAAGTAATGGAATGTGCTGAGATGGACAAACTCACCAAAGAACTCCAAGAAAAGGAAGAATCTGAATACTACTTGGTTTGGGAAAAATGATATTAATGGTTGGAGAAAAAGAAAACAAAGTAAAGACGACCCTAAAAACTTGAACTAATTCATGTACCAATTGAGACTTATTAGAGTTAAGATAGAACTTAAAAATATCGTTATATAAGGAGAGATGTTCATAGAGATATTGAGAAATATAAGTTACCGATGTACTATCTTAAGAAATAAGACACTAAGTTTAAATGTTGTATATGTATTGTTTTACTTGTACTTTTTCTTTTTCTGTGTGTGTATGTTTTTTAACTTAATAAAATAAAATAAAAAGAGTGTTTGCTTTAGTATATAGAGGAATCTGTTAATTTTAACCTGAAAATAATTTAATTGCTGGAATTCTTGTAATCTATTCCATTCTTCTAAATACATTTCACTAAAGAGCTTAAAAGAGGCAGATGCCTGCATACTTGTTAGCTTTAGATTTTGTAAACCCCCTTTTAGGGGGAGGGTGTATTAGAAGATGAGCATAGTTATAATTTGAGGGAGAAATATAAACCATGATGATACAATTTTGATAGTTGAAAATGCAAATTATCAGGAAGCTATAGTGATGAAGGTCAAGGAGTACAGTAAAAAATGAAATTACAATGATATACAAAAACCAAATCAATGACAATGGGTATAACAACAAGTCTTAGAATTTACAATGAAGATATTTTAGAATTGACTATTAATTGTAAAGGAAAAGGCAGTAAAAAAAAAAATAGATCGCAGACTAGCACCTGACGAGATATCCATGAAGGCTTTCAAAAAGGTATTCAGAGATCTTAATACATCTGTTACAACAAAGATCAGAATACGCAGGCAATGATTTTACCTATGACAATCTGTGGCAGCAAAAGTTGGAAGCAAAGTGAAAAGAATCTTAAAAGTTTTTGTTGAGGAAAGGCGAGAAGGAGATGGATTGCCAAGAAAACAAACTAATGCTTCACAAAACAAATTTCAGTAGAAACTGAAATTGCAGGAATCAGATTATTATATTTGTGATACATTATTTGAAGACCTAGTTTTCTTGCTGGGAAAATGGAAGGAAGGGGAGGAGGAGGAGGAAGAGGAGGAGAAGACAAACAACAAGGTGGAGAGATTTGATTAGAAAGGTCATGGGTACAATATTGCGTAATCTAAGAGCTCAGGTTGAGGCTGAGTAATGCTGGAGAAAGTCTTATTTGTTTGTGAAAAATCAATATTAACTTAATGGTATGTAATAATGATATAAAGAAGACACACAGTGAATAGATAACTTAAATATTTACTTCTCTAAAAATACTTTTCACATTCAGAGGGGCATGTTTTCCTTGGTAGAGAAAAGAAACTGTTTTCATTGTTGAAATGTTTTCCTTCCTTTCTGCAGGCAAATATTAATCAATTCAACAACTTTTTGTTTAGCTATTTATCTCTTCAGGCCAGATGTCAGAAACTCCCTCTTGACATCTTTGTTGACACTTTCAAATCATGTCCAGCTTCCTTTTTTTTTTTATTAAAAAAGTTTTACAAATACAAATTTTCCCATTTCCCCCCACCTTTCCCTCCCTAACCCTCCCTAGCCCTCCCCTCCTCCCATGACTTCCCCAAGGTGAAATCCATCCACATTATATTATATCATACTTTACCACCCTTCTATTCTCCCCCCCTGTGTACTATACATTTCTACATAACATTGAGCTATTCTACCCCCTATATACTATACATTTCTACACAACATTCAGCTAAAAGCTATCTGGTACTTCCTAGTTTGGTATTTATTCTGCACATAATCTATCCATTTCTTCCACTCCCATGCATAGGTCTTTTGAGTCCGGTCTTTTAAGTATGCTGATATCTTCACCATTTCTGCAAAACTGGCCACCTTCAAAGTCCATTCTTCAATTGTAGGCATAACATCCCTTTTCCAATATTGACCAATCAGTAACCTAGCTGCTGTCACCATATACAGTATCAATTTTGTTTCACCCACTGAAAAGCCCTTAACTATACCCAATAAAAACAATTGAGGAGAAAATTGGAGTTTTTTCTTCAGAATATTTTGCATAACCCACCAAATTTTTATCCAGAAAACCTTCACTTTCTTGCAGGTCCACCATATATGATAATATGTAGCATCTAAGCAATCACATCTCCAACATTTTGGTTGAACATTAGGATACATGCACGGCAATTTCTTGGGATCTAGATGCCACCTATAAAACATTTTATAAAATTTTTCCCTCAAATTCTGTGACTGTGTAAATTTAACATTCTGAACCCATATTTTTTCCCACGTTTCCATCATAACTGGTTCTGCAAATTTTTGCACCCATTTTATCATACAATCTTTAACCAGTTCATTTTCCGAGTCTCTTTCTAACAAAACATTATAAACCCTCTTAATATGCATTGGGCCTTTCTCTTTTATCTGTCTAACCAATTCTTCTTCATGCAACATTAATCCAGTTTTTTGATCTTCTCTCCATCTCAGTTGAAGTTGATTATACTGTAACCAAGTTAAATTAATCCCTTCTTCCAACAGTGTGTTTAATGTCTTTAGTTGTCATCTGCCCCCATCACTAAAAAGTACTTCTTTGTATAAAAACCCCTTTGTATAAATATAAATATATTTATATTTATATTCCTTATAATATGACCAAGATCCAACCACAACGGTATTTTATAATCCTATTGGAGCTGGTGCTTCTTCCATACTCTCATCAAGGAGTTTCTAAGCATATGGCTGTTGAATACTTTATCCACTTTATTTTCATAGAATAAATATGCATGTCAACCAAGTTCAAGATCATAACTCTCTATATTCAATATTCCAGTCTTTGTCCTTCCAAACCAATCACTTGCTTGTGTCAACGCTGCTGCTTCATAGTACAGTCGCAGGTTTGGAAGTTTAAGACCACCCCTTTCATGAACATCTTGCATAATTTTCAATTTCACTCTTGGCTTTTTCTCATTCCAAACAAACTTATTCACTCCTTTTTGCCATTCCATCAACTGTTTATCACTTTTAAGCACCGGAATCATTTGAAACAAAAATAAAAATCTAGGTAGAACATTCATTTTAACTGCTGCTATTCTTCCAGGTAGAGACAGCTGCAGTTTTTTCCAAGTTTCCATATCCTTTTGTACTTTTTGCCACAACACCTCATAATTGTTTTGGAACAGTTTTATATTTGAATCTGCAACTTGAACTCCTAGATATCTCACCTTTGGTACTATTTCAAACCCTGCCTTCCTTTCCAGTTCCTTCTTTTGATCAACTGTCATATTTTTAACTATCGTCTTGGTTTTTTTCTGATTCAGTCTAAATCCTGATACCATACCATATTCTTCTATAATGTCTTTCATCTGAATTATTGATTCCATCAGCCGTGGTAGGGTAACAACCAGATCATCTGCAAATGCCCTTGTTCTGTAATCCTCTTGCCTTATAACTATTCCCTTCAAAGTGCTCGAGTCCCGTATTGTATTCAACAAGACTTCTAGAGTTAGAATAAACAACAACGGGGATAACGGACAACCTTGTCTTCTACCTTTTTCTATACTGAAGTTTGTGGTTAAGCTTCCATTAATGATAATTTGTGCCGCTTGCTCTCGATAAATTGCTGAAACCGCCTGCACAAACTGCTCCCCAAAGTCCATCTTTCTTAAAGTGTTTAATAGAAAGTTCCAGTTCACTCGATCAAAGGCCTTCTCTGCATCCAAAAACACCAGCACTGCAGAGGTCTGTTTATTCTTCTCAAGATATTCCAATAAATCTATAATTTGCCTCACATTGTCCTTCATGTATCTGCCTTCTATAAATCCTGCTTGATCATGATGAATCACCTCTTGAATAACTGGCATTAATCTGTTGGCTAATACTTTTGCAAAAATTTTATAATCCGTATTCAGGAGAGATATTGGTCTAAAATTTTCCGGTTTTATAGAACCTGCTTCCTCTTTCGGTATCAAGGAAACAAAAGCTGCTTTCCATAAAGGGGGTATTTTACCCCCTTGTTGTATGCTACAAAATAAATCTTTAAGATGTTCAATCATTTCTACTTGTAAAGTTTTATAATACACCGCAGTTAAACCAACCGTTCCTGGAGCTTTAGCTGTTTTCAGTTGTTTAATAGCAGCAATAATCTCCTCAGATGTTATTGGTAAACTCGTTCTTTCCTTTTGATCATTAGAAATTTTCATAACTCTCCTTTCTTCTAAATATTTATTTATAAATTCATTCTGTATATCATCTTTGGCATATAATTTGGTATAGTAATCTAAGAAGGCTTCTTTAATTAGTCTTTGTTGAAAAACTTCCTTCCCTCCATACTCAATACTACCAATAGTCCGAGTACTCTGTTGTTTCCTCAATATGTAAGCTAACCACCTGCCTGGCTTATTAGTGTTGCAAAATGTATTATGTTTCGCAAATTGTAAATTAGTTGCTGTTTGTTCCGCTGTAAGCATTTGAAATTGGCCTTTCAAAAGTTTTATAATTCCTTGTAATTTTTCATCTGTTGGATTTTTTATAAGCATCTATTCTTTTTTCTTTATCTCTCCTTCCAATTCTAATCTTTTTCTTTGTCTATTTGATTTATGTTTAGAATTCATATGGATCAGTACCCCCCGCATATACACCTTACTCGCATCCCAGGCAATTTCAATAGGGATACCCTTATTCAAGTTCATTTCAAAAAATTCCTTCATTTGTTTTTTAAGTTCATTTACATTCTTTTCATATCTAAACAAGTTTTCATTTACTCTCCACGATCTTCTCTAAATCTTTCCCATTTCTATTTCTATCCAAACTGGGCTATGGTCAGTTAAAGTCCTCGGAAATATCTTTGTTTTCTTTGTTTTTAAAAGTAAGTCAGCCGTAAGTAGAATAAAATCAATCCTAGAGAAGGATCTATGTCTATCTGAAGGAAAGGAAATTCCAATTCTTTTGGGTTATACACTCTCCATATATCTTTCAATTCCAAATCTTCTTTCATATCAAAAAAGATCTGTGGTAATTTAACACATGACTTTGCCAAACTCTTTTTATCTTTTTTGGGATCTATTACTCCATTCCAATCTCCCATAAGTAAAATAGATCTGAAGTCCCATTGTAATATTTTGGAGTATAATATTTTATAAAAATTTTCTTGTTGCTGATTAGGAGCATAAATTCCAATCACCAAAATTGGACCATTATCTGTAGAAAGTTCAATTGCTATATATCTTCCACTGTCATCTGCTTCTAAAATTTTGGCTTGCAATCTTTTATTTATATAAGTCACTACACCATTCTTTTTCTCCGAATTTGAGGCTATAAACTGTGCTCCTAATCTAGGATTTATCAAATATTTTTGATCTTGTGTTCTAATATGAGTTTCTTGTAAGCAAATAACATCATTGTTAAATTGTCTCAGATAATGAAATATCTTCCTTCTTTTCTGTGGTAAATTCAGTCCATTTACATTCCAAGATAAAAACTTAATTGTCATTTGTAGTCTCCTGAAGCGTTAAGAGCATTTGCTGAAGTTTCTGTTCCAGACTGGTAGTTTTTGGCTTAGCTCCTCCCATAGCTTCGGATTTTTGTGCTTTACCATTGGCTCCCTTCTTATCTTGTGATGGCTTAGATCTCTGCTGTTGTTGTTTCTCTAGAATTTGTTTATAAGCTTCTCGAGTTATACACTGATCTTTAGCTTTATACGACATCAACTTGAGATCCACTGCCACTTCTCTTGTATTTTTGGGTGGTCCACCTAAAGCCTCTAAAGGAAGATCTAGCAAGGGTTCATTTAGAAAACCCCCTGTTGCTCCTTGAGTTTCCATTGCCTCCACCTCCATCTGCTTCCGCTGCTCTTCAAGCTCTTGTTCAAATTGCTTCTCTTTCTCAGCCTTCTCTATACCTAACACTGAGGATGTACGTGGAGATGTTGCGCCAGTTTTAAAAACATTGAAGTAAAAATCTTCCGCTTTTTCAACAGTATTCAATCGATATCTCTCACCTTGATACCTCAATATTATGCCAACTGGAGCATCCCATCTGAATGGAATTTGTTGTTTCTTTAATTCAGTCACCAAAAATCCAAAATCCTTTCTATCTCTTAACATCTTAGGCGGCAACTCTTTGTAAATCCCAATCTCCCTTCCATCCACTTGAATAGTAGAAACAAAAGACTTTTGCAAGATATCATTTCTTATTCTTCTATCTGTAAAGTAGATCACCACATCTCTAGGCAATTGCCTTTGTCTTGCCACCCAAGAGTTCACTCTATAGACCTTGTCCATCTTGCACAAAATCTCCTCAGGGCTAACCTTTAGCATCACAGCCAGGGCATCAGCACAAACCTTTCTCAAATCTTCTCTATTATTTTCTTTTATTCCTCTTAGTCTTACAGCAAACTCCATGAATCTAAATTGCATCATTGTCACTTCATTTTCAATCCTTTGTGCTTTATTGTCAACATTAAAAATTTTATAATCAGCTTCTTTCATTTTAGATTCTACTTCTGAACTAAGTTCTTCCACTTTTTTATCAATCTGGACAACTACTTCTGACAAGCCAGTCATGACTGTCAGTATGTCACACTTCATCTTGTCATACTTTTCTTGAACCACCTCCTTAATTTCCTGTTGAGATTTTTCAAATTTCTGGTCCAAAACTTCATTTTGATTCATCAGAGCCGCAGCAATAAATTCCTTCAAATCTTTAAAACCAGTCTCCTGTGCTTGGCTCTGAGTCTGCAAACTTAAGGCTGCTCTTGTGACTTGTGAGTGGGGGAAACCCTCCCCCTGCAGCTTTGACTGGCTTTGTCTGCTTTGAAGCCATTCTGCCACGCAGACTGATTCTTTCTAAGAAGGAAGTTCTCTCTCCCTTTTCACCACAGAATCCTTTCAGAAATTTCCCCAGCTTTAATCAAGTCTCTAAGGGAGAAGGAACAGATCAAAATCACTTTAAAAAGAAGTGATTTTCCCTTTTCTTCTAGCCAGCACTGTTACTTTTAGATACTTTGTAACGTATTAAACACTCAGGCAATTCCACTTTCGCTTTCAGCTTTTCCTACCGCTGAAGCAAACTTTTATTTTTTCTCCAATCTTAAATTCAATCACAGGGCTAGTACAAATACTTGCAGTTTTGAATTTCAAGGCCAGATTTCACCCTGTTTATTTTTGATGATTCTCTTGGCTTTCGCTGGTTATGTTGGTTGCATCGTCTGGCTCTGCTGAATGCAGAGTTGTCCCCGGAGTCCGGAGCCTCGGCGAGCTGGATAGGGAGCCTCACCCTGCTTCCTCCCCAGAAGCAAAAAAGACAATCTGGGGACTTCGCAGGGGGCTCTACCTGGTCTCGCCGGCTCTTCTCACGTTTCCTTAGGAACTCGGAGTTTTTCAAGCCGCCTCTCAGCTATAGAGGCGGCTCTTTACGGGTGGCGGGGCTGGCAGTCTTGAAGAGACCATCTAGCGACGACGGCGGCGCCAACTGGAAGTCCCATATCCAGCTTCCTTGAAGCCCTCTCCTAGAATGACAGATGACAAATGGAATGGTATGAAGCAGTGGTGGGTTTCAAATTTTTTTACTACTGGTTCTGTGGGTGTGGCTTTGTGGGTGTGGCTTTGTGGGTGTGGCAGGGGAAGGTTACTGTAAAATCTCCATTCCGTCCCCACTCCAGGGGAACTTTACTGCAAAATTCTCATTTCCTCCTGATCAGCTGGGACTCAGGAGGCAGAGAATAGATGGGGGAGGGGCCAGTCAGAATTTTTACTACCGGTTCTCCAAACTACTCAAAATTTCCGCTACCAGTTCTCCAAAACTGGTCAGAACCTGCTGAAACCCACCTCTGGTATGAAGGGAACATCTCTCCTGCTGCTACAAAGCTGTCCAGAAACAGGATGCCCTCTTTGTCCAACTCCTGTCGATGGCAGAAAGCTGATGGAGGGTGGCAAAACAGGCAGAGTAGTGCGCTTCTCAATTCTTCCTCAGACACCAGGCACAAGAGGAAAGGATCTAACCTAGAGAGTGGCATGGCTGGACATTCATTTGGAATGGATTCGGTTGGTTGCAGTCCTAGGGCTCTTGAACTGGACTTTTCATTCAAACAAGGAAAACAGACTAGTTAAAGCATACTATAGAAAATTCAATTTTCCTAACTCATTTCTATATAGTGGGAGCTATTCCTTGGGGTATGGAGAAAGTAACTACATTATCATAGAGATCAAGCAGAGGAGAAAGACTGTCAAAAGTCTTGAAAGTGATTTCAGTATAAACGAACTTTCTCATTAATTGGGAGGGGAGATAAAACTTGGTTTAGTTCAGTTTAGCCAATAAGAACAGGTTCTGGCATTTTTAATGACATTGTTACTTTTCTTGTAAACTGCATAGTGTATCTAAAGGAAGCACAAGCCCTTGACTTGGAATTAAGATTTACCATCTGTACCTTCCATTTTCACTAGTCACCCAGTGATTTACAAGAAAGACTATTGTATATGGCAATTTTCAAGGAGATTGAGTCCTGCCCTAGTACCCACATTGCATCTGAGAAACACTTGAGAAGTAGGTTGGGGTGAGAGACAATCCAGCAGGCTGGATTTTGGAAGCATGGTTCAGCAGGCTGGGAGACAGTCTTTAGAATTGCTTAGGGTTTTTTTTTTAAACTCTTAGTGTTTTCAATCTCTGCAATACCCACTATTGTTGCTTGCAATGCCTTCCTTTATTCCTCTGCTGATGCTTCTACTTATGCACTCAGACTGCACTGAGAAGGGGGCAGAAAGGGAGGCCCAGGTTCCGCGGGAGGTCCCTGTTCTGCAGATAGACGGGTGTGAGTCCCTCCTCATGAGATGGGGCCTGCAAGGGCAGTTGGGCCTGTTGATTATGTACCTATCGCCCAGCTGCGTATCAACGGCCCTGCCCGGGCTGCTTGAAGTCCTATCGGGGCTGTTGGTTGAGTTTCCCAGACTTATTGTGCTGGGGGACTTCAATCTGCCTTCTGTGGGTGGGGCGTCGGGAGCGGCCCGGGAGTTCATGGTTTCCATGGCAGCCATGGACCTGACTCAGATAATTCAGGGCCTGACCCATGTGGGGGGACACACACCCGATCTTGTTTTTAACTCGGAACAGTGGCATGCAGAGCTCGGTGGGGGAATGCCAGTCATTTACCCCCTGTCATGGACCGATCACTATCTCCTCTGGCTGGGCTTCCACTATGCCACCCCCCACTGCTGAGATGCGGGACCGACCACCTGGTTCCGCCCCAGGTGCCTGATGGACCCTGAGCGGTTCCAGATGGAGCTTGGTCTGATACCTATCTCTCTTTCCCACACCCCGGTTGAGGTTGTGGTGGATGCCTGGGAATGGGTGGCCTCTGGGGCCCTCAACCGTGTCATGCCTTTGCGGCATCTGACCCGGCGCAGATCCTGGTTGGCCCCTTGGTTTACTGAGGAGCTCTGGGAGATGAAGCGGCGGAGGAGAGGCCTAGAGAGTTGTTGGAGGTCCAGCCATTCCAAATCTGACCATGCACAGTTTACATGGTCTTACCTAGTGGAGATGGAGGCAGTGAAGCGTTCTTACTTCTCTGCCCTCATCACATCTGCAGATAATCACCCGGCTGCCCTGTTTAGGGTGTCACGCTCCCTTCTGAATCGGGGAGCGGGGGATGACCCTCTGCGGGGGCAGGCCAAGGAGTATAGTCAGCATCTGCTGGACAAGATTGCTCAGATTTGGGACAGTCTGGACTCTGACTTGGCAGGGTCGGACGGGGGGGAGATGACGAATCTTGTTATCTGGGAGGAGTTTGATCCTGTGACCCCTGAGGAAGTGGACAGGATCATGGGGAAGCTGAATGCTACCACATGTTTGCTGGACCCGTGTCCCTCCTGGCTTGTTTATGCAGCCCGGGAGGTTACGCATGACTGGATCCGGGCAATGATTACTGCATCCTTGGGTGAGGGTAGCTTCCCCACTGCCTTGAAGGAGGCAGTGGTGAGGCCCCTCCTCAAGAAATCTGCCTTGGATTCAGCCATTTTGAACAACTTTCGTCCTTTCTCCAACTTTCACTTTATTGCAAAGGTTGTTGAGAGCGTGGTGGCACGGCAGTTCCCGTTGGCCCTGGAGGAAACAGAATACCTTGATCTGTACCAGTCGGGTTTCAGGCCCGGATACAGCATGGAGACAGGATTGGTCGCGCTGGTGGATGATCTCTGGAGGGCCTGGGACAAGGGATATTCCTCTGTCTTGGTCCTATTAGATCTCTTGGCGGCCTTCGATACCATCAACCATGGTATCCTGCTGTGACACCTCGAGGGGTTGGGGATGGGGGGGCACTGTTCTATGGTGGTTCTCCTCCTACCTCTCAGGGCACTCACAGGTGGTGTTGGCGGGGGGGACAGAGATCGGCCCTAGACCCCTCACTTGTGGGGTACCCCAGGGGTCAGTGCTCTCTCTCCTCTTCTGTTCAACATCTATATGAAGCCACTGGGGGAAGTCATCCGTGGTTTTGGGGTGAGGTATCATCAGTATGCTGATGATACCCAGCTTTTCATATCCACCCCAAACCAGCCCAGTGATGCCCTCGACGTGATGTCCAGGTGCCTGGAAGTGGTAGGGACCTGGATGGGGAGAAGCAGGCTTCGGCTCAACCCTGCCAAGACCAAGTGGCTGTGGGTTCTGGCATCTCGTCTCGAACAAGATATTCCATCTCTGGCTATAGGGGGTGAAGTGTTACCCCTGTTGATAGGGCGCTTAACCTGGGCGTCTTTCTGGATTCACGGTTAAATTTGGAAGATCATGTTATGACCGTGACCAGGGGGGCATTTGCTCAGGTTCGCCTGATGTGCCAGTTGCACCCTTATTTGGACTAAGATGCCCTACGCATAGTCACTTATGTGCTCATCACTTCCCGTATTGACTACTCCAATGCTTTCTACATGGGGCTGCCGTTGAAGGCCACTCGGAGGCTTCAGCTGGTGCAGAATGCGGCTGCACGGATAGTGATAGGAGTGTCCTGACACTCCCATGTTACACCTCTCCTGTGCGACTTGCATTGGTTGCCGGTTGCCTTCCGGGTGAGATTCAAGGTGCTGGTGATCACCTATAAAGCCCTAC
The DNA here is from genome assembly GCF_059756535.1 of Pantherophis guttatus. NCBI lineage: Eukaryota > Metazoa > Chordata > Lepidosauria > Squamata > Colubridae > Pantherophis > Pantherophis guttatus. Next base: position 39,992,139 of record NC_142066.1, on the reverse strand, counting down.
ATGGCTTAGGCCCGGGATATTTGGCAGACCATCTGCAGCCAGTAACAGCTTCCCATCGTCTGGTGCGCTCTCACAGGGAGGGCCTACTCAGGGTGCTGTTGGCCAGACAATGTCGGCTGGCGACCCCCAGGGAGAGAGCTTTCTCTGTAGGCGCACCCACCCTTTGGAATCAACTCCCTCTGGAGCTCCGGGTGGCCCCTGACCTTCGCTCCTTCCGCCGTGGGCTGAAAACGTGGTTATTTTATCTAGCCACCCTAGACTGATGGGGTTTTTAATAGAACTTAATGGGGTTTTATTGGATTTTTTGGTCAATTTTATCATGGACTTTGTTTTTAATGGTCTGTTTGTTTTGTTTATTGTTGTGAGCCGCCCTGAGTTCTGTGGAGATAGGGCGGCATATAAGTGCAATTAAATAAATAAAATAAATAAATAAATATAATGATTTGTCTGAAATGGTGTAGGATCCTCTACTTGAGCATAAGTAGAAGACCTCCAAGGTCCCTTCCACCTCTTTTATTATGTTATTCCATTATGTTGATACTATTCCCAATTTATTATAGACATTTTGGGCAGAAGGATTTTTTTGGGGTGGGGAACTCCCACTTGAGGGTCACCTATTTTTTTGAGTCCCAGTATAGCTACATAATTTTTGACTACCTTAAACCAACCAAATTCAAAATTAGCAACCATGATGAATGTTGTATATATTTGGGTGATTTTGTTGTAATAGAGAACAAAGGAAGATCAATTTCCAAACAAAATATGAGAGATAAGTGTATAGTCTGAATGGTAGGGGGTGGGGGGTGGGGTGGGCAGTGAAAAGGGACAGCAATCTATTTTGAAATATGTATATGTATATGTATATGTATATGTTGCAATATTTCCAGGATCAGACTCAATAAAGATAATAGAAGTTAAAGCTTTAAATATATTTCTTTTTAATTATGATAGGCATTCTATATTCACTGAATATTCAAGGTAGAAGCAACGAGAATGGTGAGGGTGGCTCCTTATATATACAAGGGGTGGAGCTAGGAATGGGAGTGGTAAGTTATGAATACATTAAAGTCCAAAGAATAAGTTAACCTCTGATGTTCCATATATACATTATTTACACATTGGAGAATAAGGCATTTACATCTGACAAATCCCCCTCTAAATGCCGGTTCGTTACACAACACCAATTACATTCTGATTCAGGACAATATAATACATATAATTTAGAAGTTAAATATTTGTGTTGTTTAGAAGGTAAGGGTTTTGTTAATATGTCAGCTAATTGTTCAGAAGTATCGCAATGTATTGCTTTAATGAATCCGTCTTGAGACAGTTGTCTCACATGCTTAAACTTTATATCAATATGCCTGGACCTTTGTCCAATTGCATCGGATCTGGATATTTCAATGGCCGCTTTATTGTCTTCATGCATAATAAATGGTAAGGTGGGTTTCTTCCAAACATCAGTGATCAGATCATTGAACCATACAAGGTTATTTGCAGCTTTGGACAAACAAACATATTCCGCTTCTGTAGTAGAAGTGGCTACTAGTTCTTGTTTACCAGTATACCAGTAAACTGGACAATCATTCAATAGAAAAACATAACCAGAAGTACTCTTTCTGCATGATGTATCACCAGCCCAATCTGCATCAGCATAACAAGTAATTTTTGGTTCTCTGTCATTATTGGGTTCCAACATTAAACAAAAATCTAATGTACCCTTCAGATATCTTAGAATTCTTTTGACAGCTTCCCAATGATACAAGGTTGGTTTACTAACATATCTTGACAATAGATTGAGAGGTAATGCAATATCTGGCCTAGTCCAATTAGATATATAAAGGAGTGAACCTATAACTGATCTGTAAAATGTGTTGTCTTTAAACTCAGGGGAAGATTCATCAGTGTTTCTAAGAAAATCAGTTTGCATAGGGGTGTCACAGGTTTTAGCATTATTTAAGTTACATTTGTTTAGGAGTTCGATGATTTTATCTTTCTGTGTAAGTTTGAATCCCCTTTTAGTTTTGTTAATTTGCACACCAAGGTATTTATTCACTTTACCCAGAGATTTCAGTGAGAAGTGTTCATTTAACTTATTTACAAAGATTTCCCTGCTCTCTTTATGCTTTCCAATGTATAAAATATCGTCCACGTAAATTAATACAAATTCAATATGATCATTACTCTTTTTTACAAAGAAACAGTTATCAGCAGTGGTGGCGTTGAAATCCATGGTCTTAAGTACTTTTACCAAGCAATCGTACCATCTTTTGCCGGATTGCTTTAATCCGTACAGACTCTTATTTAATAACCAAATTTCGTTCTTATTAGTGTATTGACTGTGTGGTGCTCTTACATATATTTCCTTATCTAATTTTGCATGTAAGTATGCGGTCTGTATGTCATATTGGAATACGTCCAGATTGAGTGCAGATGCTACTACAAGGGCTGTTTTGACACTCTCTGTTCTCACTGTGGGTGAATATGTATCAGTATAGTCTTCTGGATATTTTTGTGCATAGCCTTGTGCAACTAGTCTAGCCTTGTATAAGGTATTGCCTCCTTCTAAGTTCTTAATTTTATAAATCCACCTGGTACCTATAATTGTTTTATCCTTAGGTGCGATCGCAGGTGTGAATACATTTAATCCTTGTAAACTTTCCATCTCTTTTTCCATAGCTAGTTCCCATTTTTCTCTTTCTTCATGTGGAAGTTTCAATACTTCTTCATATGTATTAGGTGTTATTTGTTCTCCATTCATATGCATTATGTAATCTTTGTATTTATTTGGTATTTGGTTTCTATTGTTTCTAATAGTTCTTTCAGGCTTGCTATGGTTATCATGCAAATATCTAGCTTCCTTTTTTGTTAATGTGTCTGTCTTTATTTTATGCTGACTATTAGTCCAAGTTTTGGTTTTGTTCTTACTTTTGTTAATATTTTGATTTTCTGTTGTTCCTTCCTCGCAAGATATCGTATCTTTACATTTATTAGGAAATATTTCATTAAGGTGCAATTTTGACCAATTGGCCTGTTCATGGAACACAGCTGTTCTGGATACTATAAATTTGTTATTACTATCAATAAATCTGTACCCTTTGGTTCCAGTTTCGTATCCCATGAATCTTAATCTCCTGGATACGTTTTCTCCCTTTCTCCTCAATTGTTTAGGTATGTGTACGTCTGCAGTGACTCCAAATATGTGCATGTGTGATAATTTGGGTTTTCTATTGTACATCACCTCATATGGTGTCTTATTCACAATACTGGACCAGGTTCTATTTTGAGTGTAATTCGAATAATGTAATGCCTCTGACCAAAATTGTTTGCCTAAACCAGCATCCTCTAATGTGCACCTAATCATGGTTTGTAGTGTGGAATTTTTCCTCTCTGCAACTCCATTTTGAAATGCAGAAAAAGGATTGGACGTGAAATGTAACATTCCTCTATCCTTTAACCATTGGGAGAATTCTTTAGACATGAACTCACATCCCCTATCTGTCATAATTTGCTTTATTCTGATATTATGTTGTGTTTCTATACGTTTGTAGAATTCCTTAAATTTCTGAAATGTTTCATCCTTGTGCTTTAATGTGTAAACAAAACCATATCGGCTGTAGTCATCCACTATTGTTAGGAAGTAACGTTTTCTATAGGTAATTGAGGGACTTAATGGACCAACTAAGTCCATATGTACCAAATCAAAAATATTGTTAGTTGATCTGTTAGATTTTTTTGGTCTGGGACTGGTTTTTAGTTTGGTGGACTTACATACTGAGCATTCCAAATAATTTTCACAATTTTTTATTTTGACACCTTCTGCGTGTTCAGTCATTTTTTGTACTACAGGAAAGCTTGCATGTCCTAACTTCCTGTGTAAGATGTGAGCACACTCATCATGAATTGGTTTACCTATTTTTGGTTTCTTTTCCTTGTATGTGTTTTTGTGATCATGAGTTATTCTACACTCATCATTGTCACTGTTACTGACATTTTCATCATCTGCTTCAATACAATCTTCCATATTTGAATCAATGTTATGTAAACATCTTTCTTTAGTTATCAGATAGGGTAGACCTCCTTTTATCATTACAGTACCTACATTTGTTTTGTTCTTTTCTATAGTTGCTTTCCCCTTTGAGAAAACTATATTGATATCAGATTCTCTGCTTAATTTTATGGCACTTAGTATGTTGTGAGGTATTTCTGGGATTAATAATACCCCCTCTATTTTCCCTAGACCAGGCAAGGTCACATTTCCTTTGCCTAGTACTTGAACCTTTTCTTGATTAGCTACCTTTATCACAAACTTATCTTCTATAAATGAAGATAATATACTTTTGTTGTTGGTGGTGTGATTTGTTGCACCAGAATCAATAAGCCAATTGTTATTCTCATCCTGCTGTGTTCTGGTGCTGTCTTGCTTATTTAGCCCATTCAGTGACCCAGATTTCCTCTCTTTTGAATTTTCTCTACCCCCTCTACCTTCTTTGTAATTTGGTGGGCTTCTATATTTGTGTCTATCTGTGGAAGATTGTCTGTAATTATATTTGCTCCTATATTCTGGTCTATGTCTCTCTCTTGAGACTTTGGGGCAGTCTCTTCTACTATGTTCCCTGGATCCACAATTGTAGCATCTAAAGGCCTCATTATGTTTATCTTGAAAGACTACTTTCCTAAAAGGTTTGTGGTCTGTTTGGTTACTGGATCGATTTTTTCTTGAATTGTCTTCTGCTATCAATTTGTTAGATAGACTTTCTATGGATAAATATCCCAAATTAATGGTATCTAAGTGTGACATAAAGCTATCCCATGATGGATCAAGTGAATTGATAATAACACTTTTCATTGTTTGATCTGAAATCACTTCCCCCCTCAATTGTAGCTCAGCTCTTATTTTGTTTAGATTTATCAAATGCTCACTTATAGAAACCCCTGGTTTTACTCTAGAGGAAAAGAAATCCTTAGACATTCTTGTGGTTGTAGCTACGCTATCGCTGTGAAATAGATTAAACATGCATTGAATTATTTCTGATACAGTTAGGTTTGGTTTGATGCTATGATACATTGCAGGAGACACGCTAGATATTATTATGAAAAATGCTCTATGATGTAAACAATCTATTTTTAAAGTCCAAGGTCTTCTTGGAGGGCTAGTTATAAAGAATAGTAAATTTTCTTTCATGAAAATAACCTGAAGCTGTTGATACCACTCTTGTAAATTAATGCCATCAATTCTAAGTTTTGAGAAGTCACTGGGTAAGTTACCTACATTATTCTGACCATTACTTACAACCTGGGGCAGTCCGTGATCTCTCAAGTGCAGGAAATTACAGAACGGCATTGGGATGCTTGCAATGAGTCTGCGCGGTTCTCTGGCCAGTTCAAGTCCTTCTGGGTCGTCTACGTAGTTTCGCACATGCGCGTTGTTCATTTCTTCTTTGGTGGCGTCGTGGAAGGTTCTCTCCCTTTCAGCTCTCTCGATCCGCTCCTCCTCAGATGAGTCGGTCTCTGGCTCGGTTTTTGGGGTTCTGGTGGTGGTGACGGTTCTTTTCTTCTTTTTGTGTGCGTTGGTATTCGATTTTGTCTGTGGTGTAGGGCGAAATCGGCATGGCTCTCTGGGCTCGGGCGTCGTCGCTTTCGAAGTCAGGATGGGAGCGTGCAGGTCTTGAGTCGCCGGTTTGATTTCTTGCTTCTTCGTAGATGTCTTGGTAATTTTCAGTCTTGGCCCAAAAGCAGCAAAAAGCGTTTTCATTGCTGATTTTACTTGAGATTTTGTTAAATCGTCTTCACTTTCTGATTTTGGATCATCTGAAGAGTTTGAGACTTCTTTCTCACTTTCTTCGTCTGATAGTGTTTTTCGCGCCAGAAATTTTGAACTGAGCGTTTTGATTGGCTCTGCTCCATTCTCTTTTGAAGTTCGTTGAAACCAAGATGGCTGCCATTCAAAATTTCGCGCGGGATCACATCTTTTCTTTTTAACAACTATTTTCTCAGTAGTCATCTCACTTACGATTTTTTGATCTTTGGGTTTTTCTTTAATGACGTTTTTCTCTCTCGCTGCTCCGCTGTTCTTTAGCATCTCCTGGAGGTCCGCGATGAGACTTTCATCATTCTTTTGGCTTTTTAGTATCTTTAATATCTCTGACCTGAGTTCGTTATTTTCTATTTCGATTTCTTTCTGGTCATTATTTTCACTCATTAGTTCTTCTTCTTCAGTGATGTATTCTTCGGATTCTCTCGAAATCGCATTGGTGGATTCGTTGATCATCTCTTGATCAGTTTCTATTTCTTTGCTGTAGGCCCTGGTGTTGGGCCTATCTTTCTTGGACATTTTTAATTACTTATTGAGTCAATTAACCATCCTCTGCTACCAGCTTGTTGCAATATTTCCAGGATCAGACTCAATAAAGATAATAGAAGTTAAAGCTTTAAATATATTTCTTTTTAATTATGATAGGCATTCTATATTCACTGAATATTCAAGGTAGAAGCAACGAGAATGGTGAGGGTGGCTCCTTATATATACAAGGGGTGGAGCTAGGAATGGGAGTGGTAAGTTATGAATACATTAAAGTCCAAAGAATAAGTTAACCTCTGATGTTCCATATATACATTATTTACACATTGGAGAATAAGGCATTTACATCTGACAGTATATGTATACACACACACACATGATTTTATATATAAAATATAAAATACAAAGAAAAATAAAATAATAGTGGAAAACTAAGAAGAGGGGGAGAGGAAAGAAAAGAAATATATTGTAAAGGAAGAAAAGGAAAGAAAAAGGCATCAACTTTCTGATTAATCCTTCCAAATAAATCACTTTTTTCTGTCAGCCAGGGTTTCTGCAGAATCCATCTTTCTGGTCTTTTGCTATTGCAGATTGCTCTATCCTCATGGAATCCTCTTTACAACTCTCCTTGATTCATCAGCACTTCTAATCCATACAACACAGTTACAATTCTAATAACCTTCTCTTTTGTTTTAGGGATATGCCCCTAATATATTTTCAGCAACAGGCAGATGTCTGTTCACAGTTGTTACACAATCTAAGAACCTTCTAGCTGTCTACCTGACTCTTTACATAGAATTGGGAAATAGATAAAAGTCTTAATTATACTATATACCATATATTCATTAGGACAGTTAGAATTGGCTGAGATCCTCAGAAAGAGGAAGGTGAGAAATGTAAAAAACAAAAGTCAATATACATATTAATCTATGGATGTAAGAAAGCAAGGACAGAGAGCTATAGCAAATATTGTTGATGTAAATTAAATTTAGCTATAGTTTCTTTCCCCTCATGTCTTTAAGTTCTGATAGCTTACAATGGTGTGCCACAACCACTAAGTATAACAGGGATAGGAAATGGAAAGTATGTGTCCATGAAAGAAGTTGATCTGTTAGTACCATGTTTCCCTGAAAATAAGATCCGGTCTTATATTTTTTGGGACTCCAAAATAAGCATTAGGGCTTATTTTCAGAGAAACACGAACACAATATAAAAAAAAAATTATGAGGCGACCTTGTCCTCTGAAATATACGGGTAGTCTTTGACTTACTACCACAATTGAGCCCAAAATTTCTGTTGCTAAGTGAAACATTCCTAGTACAGGTCTCCTGTGTGAGCAGGGGGTTGGACTAGATGACCTCCAAGGTCCCTTCCAACTCTCTTACTGTTACAATATCAAGGTGATCATTTGACTAGATGCTCTACCCCACTGAGTGCGCACAAGTGGAGTGAGCTCATGCAGACCGACGGTGTCCGGCAGCAGCTGCAGCCCACGAATCTCTTGGTTGGCGCACTGCTGCTTGGACAGGTAATCAAGTTGATTACCTGTCCAAGCAGCAGATGGAGGGAGAGGTGCAGGGGGGAGGAAAAAAAAACAACCTACATTCTTTAAATATACTAATGATACCTGCAGAATTCTGCAACTTCAAAATTCTATGTTTTGTTACAGCTGGAATTTAATTTTCCATGGTTTATGGATTGATGGAACCCAAAGAATGAAATACTTATGAATTCTTCTTTTTCTAGAAATTGATTGTATGCACACAAATTAAACTTTAATTTGTTTTGCTTCTGGGGGTGTTTTATTTGCTTTTGTTTGCATGTTGCTCTTTTGGTTGCCTTTTCTTTTTACTAGATCATTTTTTCAGTTGTTTAGGAGTCTAGCGGTCCACTTCAGGAAACTCAGTTTTGCTGCAATTCTTCTCAGCCCCAAGGAGCTTGAGAAATCCCTCTCTGTCTCTGTCTATCTCTTTGTCTCTCTCTCTTTCCTTCTCTTTCCTTCTCTCTTTCTCTCTCTCTCTTTCTCTCTCTCTTTCTTTCTCCCTCTCTCTCTTTCTCTCTCCCCTTCTCTCTCCCTCTCTCTTTCCGTCTCTGTCTGTCTGTCTCTCTTTGTCTCTCTCCCTCTCTCTCTCCTTCTCTTTCCCTCTCTCCCCCTCTTTCTCTCTTTCATTCTTTCTCTCTTTCTCTTTCTTTCCCTCTCTCTATTTCTCTCTCCCTCTTTTTCTTTTTCTTTACCTCTATCTTTCCTTCTCTCCCTCCCTCTTTCTGTTTCTCTCTCCCTCTCTGTTTTTTTCTCTCTCTCTCTCTCTTTCTGTCTGTCTGTCTTTCTCTCTCTCTATCTTGTGGAGGCGGTGAAGGTGAAAAATGGGCCATTTTTGCCTGTTTTTTTGCCTTTTCACACCCCCCCACCTCCACAAGCATTCTGCAGGCTAAAACCAGGCAAAAATGGCTTGTTTTTTTGCCGGTTGCCTGTTTTTTTGCCTCTTCTAACCCCCCCACCACCTCCACAAGCATTCTGCAGGCTAAAACCAGGCAAAAATGGCTCGTTTTTTGGCCAAAAATAGGCCATTTTTGCCTGTTTTTTTGCTTCTTCTAATCTCCCCGCCACCACAAGCATTCTGCAGGCTAAAATTGTTGAGCTTATCTTTTGGTTCCAGCCCACAGGTCTCCCAAAGGCAAATCATGAGCTCTGCTGAAGGGTGGGTGGGGTGATGTGGGCAGGGCAACCTCGTGGTGCTCTGCGGGCTGGATTAATTAGTTCAGCAGGCTGCATGTGGCCCATGAGCCGTAGTTTGAGGACCCATGTTCTAGTCATCACTCTTGGTACACAGTGGGTATATATGAATACTTTGTGTGTTCAGTTACCAAAAAAATGGTTACTAATATGATAAGGGTCTTGCAAGATATAGCAGATGAACTAAACTTTAAGAAATGATGATATGCTTATACAGTGTATAAATAAATAGCAGAATTACAGTGTATAGATAAATTGCAGAAGTGGATTTATTTATTCTATGTATAACCTACCCAAGTCAGAAACAACTCTGGTGATGTACAATTTAAAAACACACCAATACAATTCCAAAAAGAATAGAGGAAATAAACTGGGGAATAAAGCATGAAGAGAATATATAAGGCCCTCTGTAATATATCCAAAATGAGGGTGAGAGGAAAATATGATAAAAACACATGTAGTTTAAAATTATAGACTACCATAAACTGTTAGTCCTCCTTTGCCCAGTGTCACAGTGTTCAAATCCAAAGTTGGTGACTATGTTTTCTAGATAAAGAATTAAGGGCATTTTAAAAATGACCATGGTAAGATGTGTAGGCAGAACTTTAAAGAGAAGTGTGATGTTATTTTTTAGGAGGTGTCAAAAACATGAAAATGATGACTACCCAACTTTCTGTTGCTATGATTTAGTCAATTCAGCCTTCAAGAATGACACTATTAGGCAGAACCAGCTAGTATCATCTTGCTGCCTGAATTGCTGATGCTATTATCATTACCATTATATAACAAATTTATATCCTGCCTGATTGTCTTTAGATGGGTGGGTCATATTAAAGACAAAAAGAATTAAATAGTAAACAAAAATAAAAAAATAGAAAATGGCAAGAATGACAAAAAGAATAGACAAAAACAAAAGAGAAATGAAGCTATGCAGTCAAAATATGATTTTATTTACCTTTGCCAAAGGCTAGATCTTAAAAGCCTTTGAAACACCAGCAGGGTGGGGGCTATCTGGATCTCAGGAGGAATCTCATTCAGGTATTACTAAGAAAAAGTGCACTTTTGGGGTCATGATAAATGGCATTGTTTAGTCGAAGGTACTTGCAATATGCCAACCCTCCAATAAACATTCCTTCCTATCTGTCCATTGCCCATTCTAATCAAACCAAGTAAAATTATTTTGGCAAAAGACAAACAAAAACCAATGCTCATTGCCCCACTATTGCTGAAACCCCACCCCCTCACATTAATTATAAGAAAGTGACCAACAATCTCCTGTTCTTTCATGATATTCAAAATCTGGTGCTTGCACTGGCCTCTGAATTCCACCTGAAGTTAGTATGGAAGAATCACATTCAAAATAGACATCTATTATGTGGGCCCTGCACCCCTTTTACTTGTCTAAAGAAGTGCTTTATCTGGGAGCTGCTATCATTCTTGCCCATTGTTGAATCCTGGTCTTTCAAATATAGGAGAAATCGCTTACAAATTTCCCCACAAATTTGTTTTAATCAAAGAGCAGCATAAAATTTTCACTGACCATTGGTCATTTATGATTTATTTATAAGCAACACTTTTTGGGTCAAAATGTTTCAGGGCTAAACTGACACTTTATTTCCCAGGGAAAAATAGATATGGAGAAATGATAAATGCCCTAACTAAAGCCATTTTAATTCTTCATAACCTTTCTTCCATTTATGTCAAATCTTTATTTCTTTTAATTAGGAATCAATCTTTTAACATACAGAATATGAAGGGACGTCTCATGACCAGGCCTGCATCTTCCCTTTTATCTACAAACGTAAATTGTCTATACTTGCACCAATGGACACAACTGATGGCAGATTTTGGTGAAGTTTTGTATGAAACTATGATCAGGGTGTCATGGTCATAGCTATTGTGCTGATATAAGTAAGTTGCAATATCATTTTGCTAAAAGATGGTGTTGGATTAGGTTTATAAAATTAGAGTTGATTTTAGACAGATCTAAATTGATATGTACCAGTAGCAGGATCAATTAAGTATACAATCAGAGACCAACATATAAATAAAATAATAGGTATTTGGTGTGGAAGTTGTCTATGGAGATTGGTGTGGAAGTTGGGTTTGTAGCTCCTTAAGGCCATAGGGGCTGTGCAATCATGGGAAGAGAAGCATTTAAGACGTGCAGATGGAAGTTGTGTCTATGCCTTGTGCTTCCAAGTTAGCCTTTTGTGTTTGACTCTGAATTGCTGATCTTTGAGATTTTATCATTGATTCCATAACTAGAATCCAGTCCTATAGATCCATGCACTTTTCCTTTCCTCTATAAAGGTAGATCTTGTATAACAGATGGGGCATCCAATGGGAAATTCTGGTATTCTCTCAGCAGTAGCTATGATGTGGATCCTAAATGGGATCCATTTTGGTAAGAACCTAATATGCATTTTTAGGAAAAGAAGTACAAAAATAACGCACAGTATTAAAATGGATATAAAAAAACATTATGAAACATGAATACAAAAATGTATAAATGGAAAAAATGCATATTCAAAGTTCAAGGGATTCTTATAGGGTGAAAACATATGTGACTTAAGGATTACTGAATTTAAAATTAAAAAAAGAGAGAATCTGAGCAGAATCAGAATTGAGCAATACAGTTCCTAATTGTATTTTCTTAGGCTGTGAAGCAGTAACTGTCTATCAGGTGAGATTCTGAACTTTTGTTCATGTGCATATATCTTTGGTTCTGGGGGTGCTTAGATCTGGCCCATGGAGCCACCCTGGAAACAGTGAAGGACCAGCCCACAGTGCCTCTGCCAGTGAAAATGGAGCTCGGGTGGGCTGCACATGGCCTCTTCAGGCTGTTTTTGCTTGCAGCGGGTTAGCAAAACAAATTAAAAGCAAAACAAAACAAAATGAGAAACATTTCCCATTTTGCATTTAAGCATCTAAGAAGGGACCGGAAAGGAGAAAGGGAAAGAGGAAAGACAAAGAAAAAGTGGGAAGATGGGAAGATGGGAAGAGAGCAAGGAAGGAAGAAGGGGAAGGAAGAGGGAAGGAAAAGGAAGAAAAGGAAGGAAGGAAGGAAGGAAGGAAGGAAGGAAGGAAGGAAGGAAGGAAGGAAGGAAAGAAAGACCTGCCTTAGCATTTGGTAACCAGCAGCCCTTCTGCCCTTTCACCAGAATCCCCTTGTCTCCTCCTCCTGACCTCTCCTGGTGGTCTCCCATCCTATTGCTTTGGTTATAAAGCCAGGTCTCCTTGTGTGGAGAGGGAGTGGGCCTCCCTCTGACCCTCACACTTTGCTTTCCCACACACCCCATGAGCAACTTGCCCAAGGAGAAAAAGAACAGCAGTAGCAGCCTTGAGGAGGAGGTAAGCACAGTCAGGCACCCCCTCAGGTGCCCTGAAAGCCAAAATATTGAAAGCCAAAAATCACTAAGCACATCCAAAGATGTGTGACTTCAACTGTTCAGTTGTGCTTGCGATTGTGACCAGAAGCCATACTTCCATTGCAGTGGTGGGTTGCTCCCGGTTTGGTCTGGTTCTATAGAACCGGTAGTAAAACCTGCGGGAGGCTCTGCCCTCCCGCCATGACGTCATCATGGGTGATCTGCGCATGCGATCCCATTGTGAACCGGTAGTAAAGGTAAATGGAACCCTGTTCCACTGGGTTTTGTCCATTCTATATAAAACACAGTAGCCCAGCTACATTAACGATAATTACATTTTTATATTGCCTATTGGGATCATGCATTGTAGTAAACCAAAATGTGCTATGTTTGATTTTGGTATAGTGTATTGTGTTAACCCAGACATTGTGAACTGTAAAGCATGGTGAATAACTCAAGATGTGGTATGAACCCAGTCAATAATTGGTTCACACAAACTATGGTCAAGCTAACTATAGCTAGACTGATATGCAAACAGGGAAATATGTATATTTTACATGTATTTGCTAATTGTGGTTGGACAAAGGTAGACAAAGGTGCCAAATGATGAAATGGGCATTGTGAAGTCCTCATGTAAAAAGAAAAAAGGTGCATATTTAATCAGGTAATATAATTTCGGTATCATTATGGCTGATTGCAGATGCAACTGCTCCTATTGTCCATTGCAACAATTCGGTTTCCGTAACAGGGACAAGGATATGATAGAAGGAGAAGTAGCGTAGTGAAGCAAATTTGCTAACAATAGGTGCAATAATCATATGAAATTCTCAATACAGAAAGATAATGCTAGTTGCTTCTGCAGAATACAGCAAATGAAATAGGACTAAGAAAACAATACCTATTACATGGCATCATTTGTCTCCCTCATCCCTAAAGAAGGTTACCAACAAGATGTGACAGTGAGGAACTATTACAATATAGCAAAACTGAGGAGCTGGATCTCACTGAAAACTAAGCCGCTGTGACATGGTTTGAGTTCTTCAAAACAAGAACTATGTAAAGTTTAGTCAGAAAAAATGTTTCTCCATATTGGGAACATATTGGGAACATTAAGACAGCAGTATCAGTGGTGGGTTGCCTGGTTCGGACCGGTTCTCAAGAACTGGTAGTAAAACTGGTGGGAGGCTCCACCCACTGACCTCCGTCATCATAGGTGATCTGCACATGGTAGTAAAGATAAGTAAAACCCATCCCTGAGCAGTATCTAAGCTTTGCAGTTTAGAGGCCCAGTAGGTGGAGGAACTGGGCCGTGTGAGTAACGGGAGCTGTGCACATGTGCATTCTGGTTCACCACTCACATGGCCCAGTTGTGAATAGGCCACAGCCCCGTAGTGGGTCACAGCCTGGGAGTTGATGACCCCTGTGGTAAGATGTGAATTTCAAGCTTCACTGGGAAATTCTGTGAGTTGAAGTCCATACATCTTAAAGTTGCTTAAATGGAAAAAAAACTTGGCCTAAAAGATGAAGGGCCTCCAATCCTTTGCTTTTACTCCCAAGAGGCCCAAAGTAGTGCTGGTAGGGAGTTGCAGTGCTCCTTCCATCATATAGGTGGTTGTGCTTCCAAGCACCCAAATTTTGATCACATCACTATGGGACTGCAATGGTTGGACCTTTGGGCAGGGGTTGTAAGTCCTTTTGATCATTGCCATGGTAATTTCAAATAGTCACTGAATGAATGGTTATAAGTCAAGAACTACCTGTATTGCAATCAGGGAATCCAAGTTTAAATTCCATCTCACTCTGAAGACCACTGGGTGACATTTGAAAAGTTAAGCACTATCCAACCCATTTCACAAGAAGTAATTATGCAATGAGGAACTCCAATCATTGGCATCTCAAACCCACAAAGAAAAAGCAAGATCATTATTTTGAAATGGAAAGCAAACAGTACAGCTTTCCTGAGAAATTGACAAGACAAGGAAGTTGAATTTATGCAGAGCATGTAAACACTCTGAATAAATACACCCTTTCTTGAAGTTGACTGTGAAATAGGCAAGAAGCCCTAAGCCATAAGCTTATTATCATCTCCTCTTTCAGTTTTCAGTGTTTCTTTTTAACAAATTCCCTTTACAATTCCAATGCTCCTAATATTTAATGTCATATAGCTGCATGGGTTGAACAATTACTTCTTTTTACTGTCTCCATTTCAACTGGCTATGGGACTGAGTTAGAAACCAGGAGACTGTAAGATACAAAGATATACGCAATTTCCTTGGCAACAATATATCATATGCCCTTTTTTAAGGTTTGTATGTCTGGGTATTTTATTTCACAGTCCAATACACAGCATTTTGATCTTCTGATGGTCCTCTTCCCAAACCTAAACTAGACCTGACCCTGCTTAGCTTGCAGAGAAGGTTGGCAAAGTAATTGCCACTTCTTAAGTGAATAGCTCAAGGAAATTAAAATCATAATTGTTAAAAAGTTGGCTCTGCTCAGTTGTGAATCAGACATTTTAGTATGTAAATATTTTAGCCAGTATATTACTGCAGTGCTTCAAGAGTGATATTTTCCCAGACATTAGGGAATTAAAGCTATGAAAATGGAAAAAAGGAACTTTTTCTTTAAAGCTATTAATTGTCTGTGCGTTCTAGTGCTTTAATTTTTAAAAAACTTTTCCAATATATATACATGTTCAAAAAGACACACCTGTATAAAATAATTGGCAATTACATTTTTGGCATAAAGGAGAATTGTCCACTGTCAGTCTGTGATTGTGGGCAATTTAGATTAAACGGGTGATAAACTGGGCTAAATCTGGGCCAAAGCCCTCCAATCAGCTAAGAGTATTTTTAAACTGGTTTAAGACTTTGCTGGTAAGGGGATTGAGGGAGTGCCCTTCTTTTCCAATTTTCCTTGTTATTTTGGGCTAAGCATGTTTATTTTCATGGGTTATTGAATCCTTGCAAGCCAGATTCAGCCATGATTATGGGCAGAATCGATGTGCTACAAGGGTTAACTATGATATATTTAAACAATGGAAATATTGTGCCACTCAAGATTTGACAAAGTTACATATATGAGATAGGACTTTTACTGATTTTAGGAGATATAACAATTGTCTTGAAACAGTCCCAGTTTAGGATTATTTTAGTTATTTTCATGGGTTATTGAATCAAAGTGTAAGAGACTAGCATTTCATAGAGTTGCCATGAGAGCCTTTGAAAAGATAGACAAATGCTTTGATGCATTTATAACTACAAATGTCAGAATATGCAGGTCATGGGTTTCCTCTAATAATCTATGGAAGTAAAATTCTGAAGCAGACTAGAAAAGATCCTAAAGCTTTTGGACATTGGTGCTGGTCGAGGCTTTTGAACATACCTTGAGCGGGCTGAGAAAACCACAAAGTCTTTTCAGGAGACCAGGGAGACTACAGAATTTCCAGTTCTAGTCAGCCTATAACTCCCCTCCCCCCCAAAAAATCCCAAATAAAGAAACAAACCACATTGTGCACCTTGATGCTGCTAATAGAAAAAGATTATTGGTTAAATAGACAAACTGTTCATCATTTTACAACATTCTGAGGTAGTGAAGAAATTACTTTGGGGAAAACCTCCCTCCATTCTAGAGGTCTCCTGGTATGATTTCCTTGTGGGCTCCACAGTCTGCCATGAAGTCCCCTTCCAATGATCTCTATATTTATTTGCACTTTTGGTTGCTTTTATTCAGTTACTAAATTGTATCTGACTTTTATTGATCTCATGGATTATGGCATACCAGTCCCTGCTGTTTTCTATTGTCATTTGAAATTTGCCGAAATCCTTGTTCATGATGTCAAAAACAATAGCTAACCATCTCATACTCTGCTGTTCCTTTCTTCTTTTGCCTTCAACTGTTCCTGGCATAAAGATTTTTTCCAATGAGTCCTCTCTCCTCATCTTTATTTGCATATGAGTAGCAATGTCCACAAACAGAATCAAAATTAGCAAGATGATGGATAGAGTAGACGGTGAACTCTTTTATACATGTTCTGATAACATGTTCAGAGGAAGCAGAAGACAATAATCTCTCTGTCATTTTACCAATTTTGACATCCCTCTGCTCCCGAACCCAGAATCTTATTTCATCTCCTTGTAAATTACCATCATATACAACCAGTTCCTTAACATTCAGATTCTTCTTATTTCTGCTGAGAAACAGAGTTTAAGCATTTCCTAATGATACCACAACTTTCTAGGTTATGCTTCTTTTGCCAAATTTGGGCCAAACTATGGAAATTTAATCCAACAAATCTGGAGGGTACCAGATTTTTTGGGGGTAGAGTCTGATTTAAAACCTTTGATGCAACAGCAAGGCACATACTGTAATCTGAATAAGCAGTGGCCTTTTTACAGCAATATCTGGATTTTGACTCAATTTAATGAAACATTATTACTTGTTTGTTCTCGGCATTGAATGTTTGGTGAGAAAATTTTTTAGTATTTAATGAGGAAGTTGGTCACCTTGAATACATTTCTGAGAAAATCCTCTTGTATGAAGAAAAAAACCCACAGCAGCTGCCAAGTCACATATTCTATTCCTAATGGTTATGTAGACATTGGAAGCTGAAGACTTCTGACGTACCTTTGTAGAGCATATAAAAACATGGTACCCTCCAGGGTATCAAGTACATTTAGAGAGAAAATGGCCTCAATTACAGCTTTCCTTTTGTTCTGCACTCTTTTTCAGTTGCTCATTGCAACAGGTAAGGGAAATACATCAAATAGTTTGGGTTGATTATTTCACCTAGGGCAGTATATCACTAATCTTTGCTTTAAAAGACTAATTTTCAGGGGTTATTAACTTAGAAAATTTATATGCTGTTTGGATCAATTGCACGGCTTGTTTCCTGATTCCAAATCAAGGAAATGAATGAATGCTTAGGAGGGAGTTTCTTCAGTTCTGATCTTGTCTTCTTTTACAATTTTAGACACGCGTCCCTGCGTCTTTCCATTTATTTACAATGGGAAACTCTACCATTCTTGCACCAACGACCATAGCTGGAGGGGCCTATGGTGTGCCACAACTGCAAACTATGATACATCTCCTCAATGGAAACATTGTTCCTATAATGGTTTGACATATTTACATTTCTGGGATATATTATTCAGGAGAGTTAGGAGAAATAACAACTGTCCTGAAATAGTTAAATGATTCCCATAATAAAGTTTATGAGACTGGACTTAGTATAGAATTAAGACAGGCATTGCAGAGTATTTATGTGCACTCACCTTTAGTGAGCTTCATAAACTATATATTATAATCAGTGGTGGAATGCTCCAAAGTCTGCTACTTGTTCGCTGCACGTGTGCATCCATGGTGCACACCAAACATGCGCTTTGTGTGCATGCGCACTGCAGGCGCTACAGTGCAGCGCTGAAAAAGGAGACTTAAGAAGCCTTTTTAAATGTAAGTAGAACAGTGGTGGGGGGACAGCTGTGCCGCACAATTTAGATTCGTTAGAAAGCAGGATTTCCTGATTTTTTACTACTGGTAAAAAAAAAAATACTACTGGTTTGCTCGAACTGGTAGGTTTTATTGCTACCGGTTTGCGTGAATCGGTCTGAACCGGTAGCATTTCAGCCCTGAGTATAATTACTGATAAAACTACTAAAAGTTTTTTTCATGGTGCCTTCCTAGCATTTACAGTTAGTACCCTAAAATGACATATATTGGGGTTCAGTGTACATTGAATGCATTGGCCTTTTATCTTTCTCGAAAGAAGGAATGTGTCTTACTGATATGAAATTAAAATATGAAGTTATGTGACATAAAATATTGCTAAGACAGTTTATATGTTTTAATATTTTCTCTTGCGTTTAGAATATGGAGGTAATTCTCATGGACAATCTTGTGTATTCCCCTTTAAGTACAAAGGCTATATATTTTACTCTTGCATCAATGAAGATAATAAAAAGGGAAACTTCTGGTGTGCAACAACCAGGAATTATGATAAGGATAAGCAATGGAGCTACTGCGCTGATACAAGTAAGATGTGTGATGTTAGCTTATTTGTTATTATTGGCATGGCTAGGCTACCTGTACCCAAAGGGAAATAAGGGGACTTTTTAAGTCATAAGAAAAAGCAGAAACAAAATTTCAGCAAGATGTAGAAACAAGGAAAGTTTTTAGGAAGGGAGGTTGTTTAGAGGCAGAGTGTATAATCAAAGTCTGGCATCCTTTCAATCTTGGGAGTAGGTTCAATAGAATCATAGCAGCTGATAATGTTCAATGTAAAAGGCCAGTAATGGTTGAGTTACAGTAGTGGCCAAAATTATGGAAACCTTTTGGGAAAAGTGTATTTTTGAGGTTTAATGGCTAATAACATCACTTTTTTTGGAGTAGTACCGTAAAATTATATATCAATGGAAAGATAATTTAATCAAGAATGTAATGCTTTTCAACCTTTGTTTGAGAGATAAAAGTAGCTTTTTCTGTGGAATTCTAGATTTCAGGCCAAATTCCTGCAGTCTGCACCGAACAGTCCTTGCCCTCAACTTCACATTGCATTGCACCATTTCATCTTGTATAAACCCAGAAGATTTTCTTCAGTCACGTAGGCACAGACTTTTAATTCTTCTATCATCACTTGCTGTTGTGAACCTTTTCCTGCCTTTACCAGTGTGGTTTTGTAGTGACTGAGTCTCCTTATACCTCTTCAAAAACTTAAAAACGCCACCTTTGATTAAGTTTCCCCCCAATTTTTCTTCTAATTTCTTTATAACTGTAGCCTTGTCCACTTAATAATACTATTTTATATTGCTTTCTGGGCAACCAGTCAACTCTTTGCACCATTACTTTAATTTTATTACGTTTTACAAGCTCACTAAATGAAAGAACACAAAAAACCCCAACTAATGTATAGCCATCACATAACACACTGACAAATGCCCTCCTCTCAGCTTCAATACATGACATCAATAACTGAATGCTACTGTGATCTGATTGGCTCATTGCCAAAACAAGATGACACCTGATTGGCTCTCTAAACACTCATGCTCATTGGCTACAGTCAAATGAAGGAAAGCTACCTGATATCAATTTAAGCAAGTTGTGCTTCCTTTTTCTAGTTATTTGGCTATAACTTTTCAT
This sequence comes from Pantherophis guttatus, assembly GCF_059756535.1. Classification (NCBI taxonomy): domain Eukaryota; kingdom Metazoa; phylum Chordata; class Lepidosauria; order Squamata; family Colubridae; genus Pantherophis; species Pantherophis guttatus. The sequence goes on along the minus strand of NC_142066.1, from coordinate 39,972,599 downwards.
AGAAAACAGATAATTGAACAAAACTGTGTTGCATTACATTCATGATTAAATTATCTTTCCATTGATATATAATTTTATGGTACTACTCCAAAACAAAGTGGTGTTATTAACCATCAAACGTCAAAAATACACTTCTCCCAAAAGGTTTCCGCAATTTTTGCCACTACTGTATATTAGTGTCCCAGACCTGGGATTAAGAAACAGGTTCATAGATAAATGGGCCAGAAAAAAAAGGGGGGAAAAAGAGAGAAAGGTATCACCTAGTTGTATATTCTCATGTTCTCCTCAGATTGATCAAAATAGTTCTGGACACAATAGCTATAAAAAGAAAACAGCTCAAGAATATTAGCAAAGTCACTTGAGAATGGAACAAAACAATTATGAGAATAATTTATATTTTGAGATATTTTAGGAGAATTAATGTAGATTCAAATCAATTAACCCAGCATCTGTATCAATGTAGCAATTCCTACTGCTCTGTAACCTAAGAAAGCAGAGAGAATGCAGGCTTTCTGTAAATGGGTCATTACTGACAGGAGCATATCAGAACTAGCAATAGGAAAAGCTTTTAAATGAAGAAATGCTGTTTCTTTTTTACTTTGAAAACTGCTGAACAGTATCTATGTATATTAAAAAATTGACCATTTACCATTCTTTGTAGGACTAGGTTCATATAAACCACTGTCGCTTGTCAGACAACAGGTGTAATTCCTCAGGTAAGAAAAAAAAAACCAAGGAAGAAGGAAATGCTTTAGTGGCTCAGTTTGGGTGGCTACGGAAGTTTCTCAGATGCTAACTGATTGTTTTCATATGAGTAGATATAATTTATTACAATCTTTGTAATATTGTCCCCCCAATTCTTCCTCGTGTAAGATGGGCAAGTGCTGCTGTTTGGCAAGGCTCATGAAAGTTTCTAGTTCTCATTTTACAGACACCAATATTCCCCAAGTTTGCAGCTGATGAAAAGTCAGAATGGTAGTCTATGCACTTAAGAAGCTTAGCATTGGAACCTGGAATCTTAGCACTGGAACAAAAATATCTGTCTGCATTTTTCATTTCTATTCTGTAGAACAGTTCTTCTCTCATATAATAGCACAAATATAGTTCAGATATCTGTTTGAGGCCAAAACAGTCTGAAACATTGACTTGACTTTTGTACAAAATGGACTCTATGGTGCAATTTATATGATTGACTACAAGGAAAAAATAGTATAAAATATAGGTTGACTTCTGTCCACACATTCCTTTAGCGCTTCAAGTGTCCCTTTTAATAAAATACCTACATCTAAAGATTATTAATCCTCTATCATTTTAGTCTTTTTGCAGTATGAATCTTTTGAGTAGTATAGCTTCCTTAATGCAGCTGGATTTTGCCAAATTCTGCAGCAGATTAATTTATACTGAATCATCAGAATAAAAGCAATACTCCTCCAAAGTAGATTGCATTCAAGATCAGCCTTTCAAAGCTTGGTTTGAGCACAACTCCATGTAGTGCCTCCAAATTATTTTATTTCTAAAGTATTAAAATTTATTAAATATTACAGTACATTCACTTGTAGGTTCCATAAAAAATAATAATAATAACGATTGGTACCCTTACTTCATGCAGTTCAATTATGTGATACACAATTTGTAAATTGCATGTGGTAGTCCTGCTGGACAGTTCTATGATGATGGTTGAGTAATTATGCAAATCACTTTTTGCTTTTTGTAGTAAATGTAGGTAGCATATTTATCCTTTCTGACAGAATTGGCTGTGATTTTTGTTTCTGTGAAATAAAACAGATTGCAAAAAGTCTCTAAAGTGTTTTTGAGTTATCATAACTTCCTATAAGTAGATACAGTATCTTGAACTCTCTGAACTTTATGATGTAACTGTATTGTTTTCCTTTTCCCCTCAGATTAGCAAAATCAAGAACATTTGGGATGATTTGATTCTGGAGATGAAAATTTTCCAATCAAAGTTATGATACTAGCTTGCTAGAAGCATTTCTTAAGCATTTCTTTTGCATTTCTTAAGAAATTATTCTATTGCCAGATGCGGCCAGCTTCTAAACTCCACATGTTTGCTGTTATCATTCTTAACAGCTTCTAGGGAACCTTCTTCTGTGCCATAAAACTTTGGAAGAAATCCATGAATTTTCTGCCATTTTATCATTAGATTAAAGTTATTATCTTCAGAATATTGTATCCTTAATGGTTTAAAGTTTTTTAAAATTGATTTGCCATGTAATGTTTAAGAAACTGGTTAAAATATTTTTATGTGACTTTGTTCATTGTGGGATTCAACACTGGAAAGTATAGCAGAAGCATGCCCAACATCTGAAGATTTTATAGCTCAAGTTTAAGCTACTGATTGACCAAACTGTATGAATGTCCATTTTTTTTACTGGCATTTATCCATTCTTATGCAAATACATGTGATTATGGTGTTTTCTTCTTGCTTTGAATTTCTGGACTGTTCCTGATCATTTCTGAACTGCAGATTCTTTGTAATAAATATTCCAAGCATCAAACTAGAGCATATTCTTTTGCATTGCCTGAATTGATTTACATGGCCTCCTTAAATGACATTCACAAATAGGAGCCAATAAAAATGCTGCCATGGATGTGTTGCCAGTGTTAAGACTGTATCTAGGAAGATGATGCAGGAAAGTAATGCATGCCAAATGGGAGACACTCTCAAAAATATGGATTGGAAATTAGAATGAGAAAAGTAGCAGTGGCTGGGAGGAGTCAACTGCTCAAAAAGATGAATTTGCTACAATTGATTTCTCTCACCCCCTCCAAAAGAGGATGCTCCAGACAGAGATAATTTACGTCAGTCCTTGACTCTTTATTTAAATGAAAAAATAGTGCTAGTATATGTGTCTTGCATAATTGAACCCAAGAGAGAGCTATACCCTGGCCACATAACCCAGGTGGGTTTGATCTTAGAAGACCACTCCTCTAAAACAGGCACATCTTGAGATAGTTTCATATCTGCACAATGAAACTTTAACCAGCCCTGCAAACAGATTTTAAGGTCAGTCACAAACTAAAAAAGCTGAACGTAATCAACATATGTCAAAGCACTACTTTGACAAGAACTACCAAAAAATAACAACAAAAACAATTAAGAACTAATGGCTCTTTTACTGACTGTAGCCAAAATCACTCCAGGTTCCAATATTCTCATTAAGAAAAAGCATTGTAAAATTTTAATTTTTACAGAAAAGAGGGAGCTGGTACATAAAACATGAACAGAACAGACCATAGAAAAGACTATTTTTAAAAAGCAAATAAAGTTATGATTTTACTGCTGAGGTTAAAATACAAATTCCAAAATAAAGAAAAGAAAGGGAGAAAAAAAGATAAAAACAGAACAGGACAAAATTGGGAAAATGTGATAAAGACAAAGTAAGAAAGATAAACATAGACTGTTAGATAGGTGGATTGAAGAGACTGGAAACAGGCTTCAGACAACAGCTCTTCATTCAGCAACTATTTACAATCCAGCAACCAGTCCCTCTAACAGCCAGCCCTTTTATAGGGAGCTGTCAAGGAAACCAGCCAATCATATTCAAGTATTCTTCCTGCCCAAACAGCAGACCAGAGGGAGAACTATCTTGTCAATATCTAACACCCTTCCCTCCTAGATGGAGCAATCCATTTTACATACATAGTCGCGTAGGTAGGCAGGGTGTTTACTACTTGACCTGCGTTGTTCAGTTTTCATGGCGGTACCGGCTGAGAGGTTGTGCCTGCTGCTGCCTCTTGCTCTGCCCCTGGAAAGTCCTGGAAACTTTTGGGTGGGGCCTTGGATTCTACAGAAACCAGTTCGCTGGAGGAGCGTCGCTAGATTCCTGGTTCTTCAGGTGCGTTATCCGGTTCCATTGGGCTTGAATCTGCTAGGAAGGGATTAGAATTAAACTCTTTTTGTTCAGTTTCTATACTTTCGTTGTTTGAGCTGAGGTGGCTATGTAGTTGGTCTATGTGCTGCCTCCATTGGCACCCGTCGTTTAGTCTAACAATGTATGACTTGAGCCCTGTGATTTTCTCTATTTTGTCAGGTAGCCATAGGGGTCCTTCAGCAAAGTTTTGTGAGTGAACCATATCCCCGATGCTAAAGGACCTGGTTCTGCATTTCAACTGTTGTTTCAGGTGCATAATTTGGGTGCAGGCAGTCTAAGACTGATCAAAGCTGGCGACCCATCAACAGCTCAGTTGGGCTTCTACCTGTGAACACACGGGGTGTTATGTGTTGGTACAGGAGGAATCTGTCTATCTGCTCTTGCCAATCTCCTGATGCTAACCTGCCTAGTGCCTCTTTGGTAGATCTTACAGATCTTTCAGCCAATCCATTACTGGCTGGATGAAAGGGTGCTATGAGGGCATGGCGTATACCCAATTTAGCTAGATAACCCTCAAATTGTGTGGCCGTAAATTGCAGTCCATTGTCCAATACAAGGACATCAGGCAACCCGTGAGTTTTGAATATTTTGTGGAGGACTTTTATTACTGCATCTGTGGTGGTGGTGGCCATTAGGATGATTTTCATCCAATTGGAATAGACATCCACGATTACTAAAAAGGTTTGGCCATGGAAAGGCCCAGCAAAATCAATGTGGATCCTGGACCAGGGGACTCTTGGTCAGTCCCACTTTTGGATGGGTGCTTTAGGGGGAGCAGGCCATGATTCTTGGCAGGGTTGGCATTTGGCTACCCACTCCTGTATCTCTTGATCCATACTGGGCCACCACACAAAACTACAAGCCAGGGCTTTTATCTGGACAATCCCTGGATGAACCTTGTGCAATGCATTCAGTATAGAATACCTTAAACTGGGCAGTATAATTACCCGTCCCCCCACAGTAAACAACCCCTTTGCACCCATATCTCGTGTTGCCACATTGCAAACAGCTTAAACTCTGTGCCAAATGGGTCCTTTGGCCATCCCCGCCAAACCCAGTTCAAATTTGTTTGAACATCGCATCTTTAGCTGAGTCCTTTGCCACAGCAGCAGAAGTCACAAGGCCAGAGTCCAGGCAGTCAATGAGGAGAACCGGAATGCCCGGGGTCGGGTCCTCCAAAGCAGGGGGCATCTGCTGAGAGCATTGGCATGTCTCAAGGTCTTTCCAGGCCGGTGAATCAGTTTGTAGCAGTATGCCAAACTGGCCCATCTCGTAAAACGGGGCAACAATGCTACCGGTGTGGGGCAATCCCCCACCAAGAGACCCAACAGAGGTTTGTGGTCCATCACCAATTCAAAATCCGTCCCATACAAGTATTCATGAAACCGCTTGATCCCTGTCACCACAGCTAGCACTTCCCTGTCCAGCTGGCTATAGTTCCTCTCCACACTGGAAAGTCTCCCGGAGAAATAGGCAACCGGGGCCTCGGTCCCATTAGAGAGACTGTGGCTAAGCATAGCCCCCACACCAAAAGGAGAGGCAGCGCAAACTAGCACCAACAGTAGAGTGTCATTATACTAAATTAAGAAACTGTCAGCAGAAAAGAGGTATTTTACTGCAGCAAAAATGGCAGTTTCCTTGTGTCCCAGACCCAAAGGCTCTTCTTTGCCAATAGTTTGTGGAGAGGTTCTGCAACGGTGGCTTTATTCTTTAAAAACACACTATAAAAGTTGAGCAAGCCCAGGAAAGCCTGCAATTCCGTCTGATTTCGTGGAGCTTGGGCTTCCTGAATTGCCCTGACCTTGCTTTGGGTAGGCTGAATGCCTTCTCTATTTATCCTGTACCCCAGGAACTCGACTTCAGGAATCCCAATTTTTTTAAAAAAAATTTATTGTATTTTTATTGTTAAAGAATAACAAAAAAAAAAAAAAAAACCCAATAGAAAAATCAATAGTAAAGAAAGAAATTCCCCCCCCCCAACATGCTATACAAATGGAAAGGAAGTTTTAGGAAATTAAAGTCTTCAATTCTTCCAAAAATCTCTTTGATAAGATACTGGCGCCGATTCATCCAATCTCCCAAGTGTAAAGTCCAGAAATGGTTGCCAAGTGTTCCAAAAAACATTCTCTTTGTATATACCACTTCTAATTTTAATATCACAAGTCAATTTATCATTTAATGCAAATTTCCATGTTTCATTATACCATTCTTCTAATTTTAAGTCAACATTTAATTTCCAATATCTAGCAATTATAATTCTCCCCATTATAACCAAAATCCTCACCAATTCTCTTTCTCCAGTTCTTAATGTTGTTTCATTCAATATTAATAATAATATGGTTTCCGATTTCAATTTGACCCTCTTCTTAATTTCAAATATTTCATTTTCTATCCTAGACCAAAAAAGTTCAACCCCATTACATTTACACCACATATGAGCATATGTCCCAAGTTCCACTTTACATCTCCAACACATTTTATCCACTTTATTATCCATTTGAAAAAGTCTTATGGGGATCAGATACCACTTCCAAATAACTTTATAATTATGTTCTTTAATCCTTATTGATAATGTCCTCATTATTCTGCTAACCCAGTTCATATTCCAATTTTGATTAGAAATTTCAATACCCAGTTCTTTTACCCAATTCTCTTTCATTACCATTTGTGAATTATTATCAAAGTTAATAATTTTATAAATTTTGCTAACTAATCCCTTTGGCCCAATTTCATCTTTTATTATTCGAGATGTCAAGTTTTCAAATTCCGTTTCCTTTCTACTCTCATCATTCCTTTCTTTACATTTCCTATTCCATTTATTCATTTGAATTCTTTCGAACCAATTAATGTTTAATTTTCCATAAATTTCCTCTTTCCTCATTTCATTTTCTGTAAATTTCAACAATTCACTAATTGTTTCCACTTTCTCTTCTATTATAATCCTCTCTCTGTTACTATTTAATTTCATTGGGCAATTCTCTTTCAGTTTACCTAAATACAATACGTCTGGTATTAATTTTTTTGCTACTCTGTCCCAATTTTTAATCAAACTATTTAACCAATAATTACAAATTTTAACCTTACCTTTAAAATTTTCCAAAAACCATTTGTAACCAAATTTCTTTAATCCCAATTTGGCATTTGCTTGGAGCCTTGCGGCCCTAAATTTTAACAGCATCTCCCTCAGACAGGAGGGTAGCTGCCGTTTGTCATCAGCAATAACCAAGACGTCATCGAAATAAGGCACTGCCCTGGGAATTTTCTGCAATAGTCTTTCCATCACATTCTTGAAAAGACCTGGGGCAACGCTAACGCCAAATTATAAACAGTGACATTTGAACGCCCCTCCATGAATTACAAAGGTTTGGGCCTCGGCAGTACCGCCATCTACAGGCAGCTGCTGATACATCTGTGCGAGGTCCAATTTTGCAAAAATCCTTCTGGGGCCAAGGGAATGCAAGAGATGCTATGGGCACTGGGTACATGCTCTGCTGGAAAGCCTTGTTCAACGTGCACAGATGCGCACAGAGCCATCACTCTTGATCGGAGTGACAATAGGGCTCTCCCACTTAGCGTGGTCAACTGGCTCAAGAATGCCCTGCAGGATCAGTTTATCTAGTTCTCTGTCTATCCTGGGTTTTAGGGCAAATGGAATCCTCTTGGGTTTTAACCTAATCAGTGCAACCTTGGGGTCTAGACTGAATGATATTGGGGTGTCCACATACTTGCAGAGTTCCGGATTAAACATGTCTTGGAACCCCCAGAACAGGTCATTGGCCCACAAGCTGGTGATGGTGTTGATACCGGTCATACCCAGTCCGAGGGACTCGAACTAGTCCAACCTGAGCAGGTTTGGAAGGTTTCCACCAACAACTGTTAAAGTCAGATCACCCTGGAATTTGTTGAACTGGACCTTGAAGGTTCCACAGCCGATGACAGGGATCCGATTTCCCTGGTAGTCACTGAGCCGCAAGTGTTGGTGCGCTAGTTGGTGTTTTTGAAGTCTTGGAAAGCAGCCTTCAATCATTACCAACAAGCCGGTGTCGATTTCCATGTCGCAGGGCAACCCTTCTATTGACATGTAATTTCTTCCCTGTGAAGGCAACCCTTCACAGTGACATGTAATTTCTACCTGCAGGGGGTGCTCGCCTGCCCTATTCTAGTCTGGGAGTTTGTTTCTGGCACTCTTGTGTTAACAGCTTCATGGCTAGGCTTCCAGGTTTCCTGCCTGATAAAAATACCCCATCAGAGGAAGCAATTATAAAGAAGATTTTGGATTGTGCGGAAGCAGATAAATTGACTAAAAAACTGGAAGATAGAGACCAAACACAAACATGTTTATCTTGGGAAAAACTATATATTTGGCTATTAAAGAGGAAACTATAGCGACTTCTGGTGGCTTCGCCGGCACCAAAAGATTCTCCTTGGTGAGCGCCAGCCCCGGGACTCCGTTAGAGCCGCTAGAACAGAGAAAATCAGCTGTCTAGCAGCTTGAAAACTTTCCCCCTGGGAGAAGGGGAGAAAGAGAGGTGACTGGTGTGGGTAGAGCTCCCCAACAGCCCCAGGTTTCTTTTTAAATCTGGGGCTTAAAGGGTGAGAGCTCCCCGGGAAGCTCGTCTTTGCTCCGGAACTGGGATGTTTCTGCTTCAAGCAGAACCAGATGCCGCAACCACCTCAGCAACTCAATTTAAAAAAAAAAAGATTTTGGACTTGAAAGCTGTCAGAGCAAATACAGGAGAAACTAAAATTGCAACTACTAAACTTTAACTCTGGAAAGCTTATCACTTCTCTCTGAATTTCTATGGGAGAAAGAGAAAGTAAGATGGTGTTTGACTCTAACGGGGCGTGAAGAAGTGAAAGTTAGATACAGAGTATTATGCTGTGTTGAAAGCCCCTGTTTAAAAGAAGAGGATTTTATCTTAAAGGAGAACGATTTTTACCACTTAAGGACTGGAATAATTGATTTAGTTGCTGGAAAAGTATAAAGTGAAAGTTTTATTGGGAGGGGGGAAAAAAGAAAAAAATGGCTGGCTTTTTTGAAAGTGATGAAGGCTTACCACTATATACATCAGTAAATACACAAATTCTGACTGTGGATCTCTTTAAAGAAATTTTAGAATCAGTTACCTCCGTGATAGTGGAAAGAATGGAAGGGTTTTTTAAGAAGGATTTTAACATAACCCAGACATTGTGAACTGTAAAGCATGGTGAATAACTCAAGATGTGGTATGAACCCAGTCAATAGTTGGTTCACACAAACTATGGTCAAGCTAACTATAGTTAGACTGATATGCAAACAGGGAAATATGTATATTTTACATGTATTTGCTAATTGTGGTTGGACAAAGGTAGACAAAGGTGCCAAATGATGAAATGGGCATTGTGAAGTCCTCATGCAAAAAGAAAAAAGGTGCATATTTAATCAGGTAATATAATTTCGGTATCATTATGGCTGATTGCAGATGCAACTGCTCCTATTGTCCATTGCAACAATTCGGTTTCCGTAACAGGGACAAGGATATGATAGAAGGAGAAGTAGCGTAGTGAAGCAAATTTGCTAACAACAGGTGCAATAATCATATGAAATTCTCAATACAGAAAGATAATGCTAGTTGCTTCTGCAGAATACAGCAAATGAAATAGGACTAAGGAAACAATACCTATTACATGGCATCATTTGTCTCCCTCATCCCTAAAGAAGGTTACCAACAAGATGTGACAGTGAGGAACTATTACAATATAGCAAAACTGAGGAGCTGGATCTCACTGAAAACTAAGCCGCTGTGACATGGTTTGAGTTCTTCAAAACAAGAACTATGTAAAGTTAAGTCAGAAAAAGTGTTTCTCCATATTGGGAACATATTGGGAACATTAAGACAGCAGTATCAGTGGTGGGTTGCCTGGTTCGGACCGGTTCTCAAGAACTGGTAGTAAAACTGGTGGGAGGCTCCACCCACTGACCTCCGTCATCATAGGTGATCTGCACATGGTAGTAAAGATAAGTAAAACCCATCCCTGAGCAGTATCTAAGCTTTGCAGTTTAGAGGCCCAGTAGGTGGAGGAACTGGGCCGTGTGAGTAACGGGAGCTGTGCACATGTGCATTCTGGTTCACCACTCACATGGCCCGGTTGTGAATAGGCCACAGCCCGGTAGTGGGTCACAGCCTGGGAATTGATGACCCCTGTGGTAAAATGTGAATTTCAAGCTTCACTGGGAAATTCTGTGAGTTGAAGTCCATACATCTTAAAGTTGCTTAAATGGAAAAAAAACTTGGCCTAAAAGATGAAGGGCCTCCAATCCTTTGCCTTTACTCCCAAGAGGCCCAAAGTAGTGCTGGTAGGGAGTTGCAGTGCTCCTTCCATCATATAGGTGGTTGTGCTTCCAAGCACCCAAATTTTGATCACATCACTATGGGACTGCAATGGTTGGACCTTTGGGCAGGGGTTGTAAGTCCTTTTGATCATTGCCATGGTAATTTCAAATAGTCACTGAATGAATGGTTATAAGTCAAGAACTACCTGTATTGCAATCAGGGAATCCAAGTTTAAATTCCATCTCACTCTGAGAACCACTGGGTGACATTTGAAAAGTTAAGCACTATCCAACCCATTTCACAAGAGGTAATTATGCAATGAGGAACTCCAATCATTGGCATCTCAAACCCACAAAGAAAAAGCAAGATCATTATTTTGAAATGGAAAGCAAACAGTACAGCTTTCCTGAGAAATTGACAAGACAAGGAAATTGAATTTATGCAGAACATGTAAACACTCTGAATAAATACACCCTTTCTTGAAGTTGACTGTGAAATAGGCAAGAAGCCCTAAGCTATAAGCTTATTATCATCTCCTCTTTCAGTTTTCAGTGTTTCTTTTTAACAAATTCCCTTTACAATTCCAATGCTCCTAATATTTAATGTCATATAGCTGCATGGGTTGAACAATTACTTCTTTTTACTGTCTCCATTTCAACTGGCTATGGGACTGAGTTAGAAACCAGGAGACTGTAAGATACAAAGATATACGCAATTTCCTTGGCAACAATATATCATATGCCCTTTTTTTAGGTTTGTATGTCTGGGTATTTTATTTCACAGTCCAATACACAGCATTTTGATCTTCTGATGGTCCTCTTCCCAAACCTAAACTAGACCTGACCCTGCTTAGCTTGCAGAGAAGGTTGGCAAAGTAATTGCCACTTCTTAAGTGAATAGCTCAAGGAAATTAAAATCATAATTGTTAAAAAGTTGGCTCTGCTCAGTTGTGAATCAGACATTTTAGTATGTAAATATTTTAGCAGTGCTTCAAGAGTGATATTTTCCCAGACATTAGGGAATTAAAGCTATGAAAATTCAGAAAAGGAACTTTTCCTTTAAAGCTATTAATTGTCTGTGCATAGGTGTGCGTTCTAATGCTTTAATTTTTTAAAAACTTTTCCAATATATATACATGTTCAAAAAGACACACCCGTATAAAATAATTGGCAATTACATTTTTGGCATAAAGGAGAATTGTCCACTGTCAGTCTGTGATTGTGGGCAATTTAGATTAAACGGGTGATAAACTGGGCTAAATCTGGGCCAAAGCTCTCCAATCAGCTAAGAGTATTTTTAAACTGGTTTAAGACTTTGCTGGTAAGGGCATTGAGGGAGTGCCCTTCTTTTCCAATTTTCCTTGTTATTTTGGGCTAAGCATGTTTATTTTCATGGCTTATTGAATCCTTGCAAGCCAGATTCAGCCATGATTATGGGCAGAATCGATGTGCTACAAGGGTTAACTATGATATATTTAAACAATGGAAATATTGTGCCACTCAAGATTTGACAAAGTTACATACATGAGATAGGACTTTTACTGATTTTAGGAGATATAACAATTGTCTTGAAACAGTCCCAGTTTAGGATTATTTTAGTTATTTTCATGGGTTATTGAATCAAAGTGTAAGAGACTAGCATTTCATAGAGTTGCCATGAGAGCCTTTGAAAAGATAGACAAATGCTTTGATGCATTTATAACTACAAATGTCAGAATATGCAGGTCATGGGTTTCCTCTAATATTCTATGGAAGTAAAATTCTGAAGCAGACTAGAAAAGATCCTAAAGCTTTTGGACATTGGTGCTGGTCGAGGCTTTTGAACATACCTTGAGCGGGCTGAGAAAACCACAAAGTCTTTTCAGGAGACCAGGGAGACTACAGAATTTCCAGTTCTAGTCAGCCTATAACTCCCCCCCCACAAAAAGTCCCAAATAAAGAAACAAACCACATTGTGCACCTTGATGCTGCTAATAGAAAAAGATTATTGGTTAAATAGACAAACTGTTCATCATTTTACAACATTCTGAGGTAGTGAAGAAATTACTTTGGGGAAAACCTCCCTCCATTCTAGAGGTCTCCTAGTATGATTTCCTTGTGGGCTCCACAGTCTGCCATGAAGCCCCCTTCCAATGATCTCTATATTTATTTGCACTTTTGGTTGCTTTTATTCAGTTACTAAATTGTATCTGACTTTTTTTGATCCCATGGATTATGGCATACCAGTCCCTGCTGTCTTCTATTGTCATTCGAAATTTGCCGAAATCCTTGTTCATGGTGTCAAAAACAATAGCTAACCATCTCATACTCTGCTGTCCCTTTCTTCTTTTGCCTTCAACTGTTCCTGGCATAAAGGTTTTTTCCAATGAGTCCTCTCTCCTCATCTTTATTTGCATATGAGTAGCAATGTCCACAAACAGAATCAAAATTAGCAAGATGATGGATAAAGTGGATGGTGAACTCTTTTATACATGTTCTGATAACATGTTCAGAGGAAGCAAAAGACAATAATCTCTCTGTCATTTTACCAATTTTGACATCCCTCTGCTCCCGAACCCAGAATCTTATTTCATCTTCTTGTAAATTACCATCATATTTTGGAAAGAGGTATATTGCAATTAAAATCTTTAGAGGTATTAAAGGAAGAAAGGAAAATTCAAACCTGGTTTCAGTATGGGCAATTGTATACTAGGTGGAAAGAAGATCAGAAAATTGATATTGTGTAAAATGAAGAAAATTTAATAAAACAAATCAGAGATCAAAGTCCAATGCATATTAAAATGTTGTATAATGCACTGATAGAAATAGATTCAGAAACTGAGTTAGTGAAGGATTGTATGATTAAATGGGCACAAAACTTTGGGGAATCAATATCTATGGATGTATGGGAAAAAATATGGGTTAAAAATGTGAAATTTACTCAAGCCCAAAATCTAAGAGAAAATTTTTACAAAATGTTTTATAGATCGTACTTAGACCCCCAAAAGCTAGCCTGTATGTACCCGAACTTACAGCCTACATGTTGGAGATGTAAATGTGATGATGCAACGTATTTTCATGTATGGTGGACATGTAAGAAATTTAAGGCATTTTGGATTAAGATATGGTGGAGTATACAAAATATTCTTAAAAGGAAGATAAAATTTACTCCACAGTTGTTTTTACTGGGTATAACTGAAGGATGTACAGTTATAGAGACTAATTTGATTTTGAACTTAATAACGGCAGCCAGACTTTTGGTGGCGCAATACTGGAAGAAGGAAGAAATACCTACTATTGAAGAATGGACATTAAAAGTAGCTAATCTGGCGGAGATGGCTAAAATTTCTCCATATTTGAAGGACCGTTTGAATGAAAGATATGTACTGGAATGGAGAAGATGGATTGATGATACACAAAACAAATACGGGACTAAAAAGTTGCAAATAGCTTATGAATGAAATATTTAGATGCTTTTTTTTCCTACGTTGATATTTTAGTACCTATGGCGGAGTTAAAGTGTAGTTTAAGTTAAGTTAAGAGTTTATAGTTAGTTTGCTTATGTTAGATTATGTTTGTTAATGCAATGCCCTGTATTTTGATCTGGGAAGTCGGGGGGGGGGGGAGGGAGAGGGGAAGGGGTGGGGGAAGGGGGGAAATTTGTTTGTAAAACATTACATTACATAAAACATACAGCAATATCTGGATTTTGACTCAATTTAATGAAACATTATTACTTGTTTGTTCTCGGCATTGAATGTTTGGTGAGAAAAAGTTTTAGTATTTAATGAGGAAGTTGGTCACCTTGAATATATTTCTGAGAAAATCCTCTTGTATGAAGAAAAAAACCCACAGCAGCTGCCAAGTCACATAGAGGTCTCCTAGTATGATTTCCTTGTGGGCTCCACAGTCTGCCATGAAGTCCCCTTCCAATGATCTCTATATTTATTTGCACTTTTGGTTGCTTTTATTCAGTTACTAAATTGTATCTGACTTCTTTTGATCCCATGGATTATGGCATACCAGTCCCTGCTGTTTTCTATTGTCATTCGAAATTTGCCGAAATCCTTGTTCATGATGTCAAAAACAATAGCTAACCATCTCATACTCTGCTGTCCCTTTCTTCTTTTGCCTTCAACTGTTCCTGGCATAAAGGTTTTTTCCAATGAGTCCTCTCTCCTCATCTTTATTTGCATATGAGTAGCAATGTCCAGAATCAAAATTAGCAAGATGATGGATAGAGTAGACGGTGAACTCTTTTATACATGTTCTGATAACATGTTCAGAGGAAGCAGAAGACAATAATCTCTCTGTCATTTTACCAATTTTGACATCCCTCTGCTCCCGAACCCAGAATCTTATTTCATCTCCTTGTAAATTACCATCATATACAACCAGTTCCTTAACATTCAGATTCTTCTTATTTCTGCTGAGAAACAGAGTTTAAGCATTTCCTAATGATACCACAACTTTCTAGGTTATGCTTCTTTTGCCAAATTTGGGCCAAACTATGGAAATTTAATCCAACAAATCTGGAGGGTACCAGATTTTTTGGGGGTAGAGTCTGATTTAAAACCTTTGATGCAACAGCAAGACACATACTGTAATCTGAATAAGCAGTGGCCTTTTTACAGCAATATCTGGATTTTGACTCAATTTAATGAAACATTATTACTTGTTTGTTCTCGGCATTGAATGTTTGGTGAGAAAATTTTTTAGTATTTAATGAGGAAGTTGGTCACCTTGAATACATTTCTGAGAAAATCCTCTTGTATGAAGAAAAAAACCCACAGCAGCTGCCAAGTCACATATTCTATTCCTAATGGTTATGTAGACATTGGAAGCTGAAGACTTCTGACGTACCTTTGTAGAGCATATAAAAACATGGTACCCTCCAGGGTATCAAGTACATTTAGAGAGAAAATGGCCTCAATTACAGCTTTCCTTTTGTTCTGCACTCTTTTTCAGTTGCTCATTGCAACAGGTAAGGGAAATACATCAAATAGTTTGGGTTGATTATTTCACCTAGGGCAGTATATCACTAATCTTTGCTTTAAAAGACTAATTTTCAGGGGTTATTAACTTAGAAAATTTATATGCTGTTTGGATCAATTGCACGGCTTGTTTCCTGATTCCAAATCAAGGAAATGAATGAATGCTTAGGAGGGAGTTTCTTCAGTTCTGATCTTGTCTTCTTTTACAATTTTAGACACGCGTCCCTGCGTCTTTCCATTTATTTACAATGGGAAATTCTATCATTCTTGCACCAACGACCATAGCTGGAGGGGCCTATGGTGTGCCACAACTGCAAACTATGATACATCTCCTCAATGGAAACATTGTTCCTATAATGGTTTGACATATTTACATTTCTGGGATATATTATTCAGGAGAGTTAGGAGAAATAACAACTGTCCTGAAATAGTTAAATGATTCCCATAATAAAGTTTATGAGACTGGACTTAGTATAGAATTAAGACAGGCATTGCAGAGTATTTATGTGCACTCACCTTTAGTGAGCTTCATAAACTATATATTATAATCAGTGGTGGAATGCTCCAAAGTCTGCTACTTGTTCGCTGCACGTGTGCATCCATGGTGCACACCAAACATGCGCTTTGTGTGCATGCGCACTGCAGGCGCTACAGTGCAGCGCTGAAAAAGGAGACTTAAGAAGCCTTTTTTAATGTAAGTAGAACAGTGGGGGGGGGGGACAGCTGTGCCGCACAATTTAGATTCGTTAGAAAGCAGGATTTCCTGATTTTTTACTACTGGTAAAAAAAAAAATACTACTGGTTTCCCCGAACTGGTAGGTTTTATTGCTACCGGTTTGTGTGAATCGGTCTGAACCGGTAGCATTTCAGCCCTGATTATAATTACTGATAAAACTACTAAAAGTTTTTTTCATGGTGCCTTCCTAGCATTTACAGTTAGTACCCTAAAATGACATATACTGGGGTTCAGTGTACATTGAATGCATTGGCCTTTTATCTTTCTCGAAAGAAGGAATGTGTCTTACTGATATGAAATTAAAATATGAAGTTATGTGACATAAAATATTGCTAAGACAGTTTATATGTTTTAATATTTTCTCTTGCGTTTAGAATATGGAGGTAATTCTCATGGACAATCTTGTGTATTCCCCTTTAAGTACAAAGGCTATACATTTTACTCTTGCATCAATGAAGATAATAAAGAGGGAAACTTCTGGTGTGCAACAACCAGGAATTATGATAAGGATAAGCAATGGAGCTACTGCGCTGATACAAGTAAGATGTGTGATGTTAGCTTATTTGTTATTATTGGCATGGCTAGGCTACCTGTACCCAAAGGGAAATAAGGGGACTTTTTAAGTCATAAGGAAAAGCAGAAACAAAATTTCAGCAAGATGTAGAAACAAGGAAAGTTTTTAGGAAGGGAGGAAGGATGTTTAGAGGCAGAGTGTATAATCAAAGTCTGGCATCCTTTCAATCTTGGGAGTAGGTTCAATAGAATCATAGCAGCTGATAATGTTCAATGTAAAAGGCCAGTAATGGTTGAGTTACAGTAGTGGCCAAAATTATGGAAACCTTTTGGGAAAAGTGTATTTTTGAGGTTTAATGGCTAATAACACCACTTTTTTTGGAGTAGTACCGTAAAATTATATATCAATGGAAAGATAATTTAATCAAGAATGTAATGCTTTTCAACCTTTGTTTGAGAGATAAAAGTAGCTTTTTCTGTGGAATTCTAGATTTCAGGCCAAATTCCTGCAGTCTGCACCGAACAGTCCTTGCCCTCAACTTCACATTGCATTGCACCATTTCATCTTGTATAAACCCAGAAGATTTTCTTCAGTCACGTAGGCACAGACTTTTAATTCTTCTATCATCACTTGCTGTTGTGAACCTTTTCCTGCCTTTACCAGTGTGGTTTTGTAGTGACTGAGTCTCCTTATACCTCTTCAAAAACTTAAAAACGCCACCTTTGATTAAGTTTCCCCCCAATTTTTCTTCTAATTTCTTTATAACTGTAGCCTTGTCCACTTAATAATACTATTTTATATTGCTTTCTGGGCAACCAGTCAACTCTTTGCACCATTACTTTAATTTTATTACGTTTTACAAGCTCACTAAATGAAAGAACACAAAAAACCCCAACTAATGTATAGCCATCACATAACACACTGACAAATGCCCTCCTCTCAGCTTCAATACATGACATCAATAACTGAATGCTACTGTGATCTGATTGGCTCATTGCCAAAACAAGATGACACCTGATTGGCTCTCTAAACACTCATGCTCATTGGCTACAGTCAAATGAAGGAAAGCTACCTGATATCAATTTAAGCAAGTTGTGCTTCCTTTTTCTAGTTATTTGGCTATAACTTTTCATAGAAAACAGATAATTGAACAAAACTGTGTTGCATTACATTCATGATTAAATTATCTTTCCATTGATATATAATTTTATGGTACTACTCCAAAACAAAGTGGTGTTATTAACCATCAAACCTCAAAAATACACTTCTCCCAAAAGGTTTCCGCAATTTTTGCCACTACTGTATATTAGTGTCCCAGACCTGGGATTAAGAAACAGGTTCATAGATAAATGGGCCAGAAAAAAAAGGGGGAAAAAAGAGAGAAAGGTATCACCTAGTTGTATATTCTCATGTTCTCCTCAGATTGATCAAAATAGTTCTGGACACAATAGCTATAAAAAGAAAACAGCTCAAGAATATTAGCAAAGTCACTTGAGAATGGAACAAAACAATTATGAGAATAATTTATATTTTGAGATATTTTAGGAGAATTAATGTAGATTCAAATCAATTAACCCAGCATCTGTATCAATGTAGCAATTCCTACTGCTCTGTAACCTAAGAAAGCAGAGAGAATGCAGGCTTTCTGTAAATGGGTCATTACTGACAGGAGCATATCAGAACTAGCAATAGGAAAAGCTTTTAAATGAAGAAATGCTGTTTCTTTTTTACTTTGAAAACTGCTGAACAGTATCTATGTATATTAAAAAATTGACCATTTACCATTCTTTGTAGGACTAGGTTCATATAAACCACTGTCGCTTGTCAGACAACAGGTGTAATTCCTCAGGTAAGAAAAAAAAAACCAAGGAAGAAGGAAATGCTTTAGTGGCTCAGTTTGGGTGGCTACGGAAGTTTCTCAGATGCTAACTGATTGTTTTCATATGAGTAGATATAATTTATTACAATCTTTGTAATATTGTCCCCCCAATTCTTCCTCGTGTAAGATGGGCAAGTGCTGCTGTTTGGCAAGGCTCATGAAAGTTTCTAGTTCTCATTTTACAGACACCAATATTCCCCAAGTTTGCAGCTGATGAAAAGTCAGAATGGTAGTCTATGCACTTAAGAAGCTTAGCATTGGAACCTGGAATCTTAGCACTGGAACAAAAATATCTGTCTGCATTTTTCATTTCTATTCTGTAGAACAGTTCTTCTCTCATATAATAGCACAAATATAGTTCAGATATCTGTTTGAGGCCAAAACAGTCTGAAACATTGACTTGACTTTTGTACAAAATGGACTCTATGGTGCAATTTATATGATTGACTACAAGGAAAAAATAGTATAAAATATAGGTTGACTTCTGTCCACACATTCCTTTAGCGCTTCAAGTGTCCCTTTTAATAAAATACCTACATCTAAAGATTATTAATCCTCTATCATTTTAGTCTTTTTGCAGTATGAATCTTTTGAGTAGTATAGCTTCCTTAATGCAGCTGGATTTTGCCAAATTCTGCAGCAGATTAATTTATACTGAATCATCAGAAAAAAAGCAATACTCCTCCAAAGTAGATTGCATTCAAGATCAGCCTTTCAAAGCTTGGTTTGAGCACAACTCCATGTAGTGCCTCCAAATTATTTTATTTCTAAAGTATTAAAATTTATTAAATATTACAGTACATTCACTTGTAGGTTCCATAAAAAATAATAATAATAACGATTGGTACCCTTACTTCATGCAGTTCAATTATGTGATACACAATTTGTAAATTGCATGTGGTAGTCCTGCTGGACAGTTCTATGATGATGGTTGAGTAATTATGCAAATCACTTTTTGCTTTTTGTAGTAAATGTAGGTAGCATATTTATCCTTTCTGACAGAATTGGCTGTGATTTTTGTTTCTGTGAAATAAAACAGATTGCAAAAAGTCTCTAAAGTGTTTTTGAGTTATCATAACTTCCTATAAGTAGATACAGTATCTTGAACTCTCTGAACTTTATGATGTAACTGTATTGTTTTCCTTTTCCCCTCAGATTAGCAAAATCAAGAACATTTGGGATGATTTGATTCTGGAGATGAAAATTTTCCAATCAAAGTTATGATACTAGCTTGCTAGAAGCATTTCTTAAGCATTTCTTTTGCATTTCTTAAGAAATTATTCTATTGCCAGATGCGGCCAGCTTCTAAACTCCACATGTTTGCTGTTATCATTCTTAACAGCTTCTAGGGAACCTTCTTCTGTGCCATAAAACTTTGGAAGAAATCCATGAATTTTCTGCCATTTTATCATTAGATTAAAGTTATTATCTTCAGAATATTGTATCCTTAATGGTTTAAAGTTTTTTAAAATTGATTTGCCATGTAATGTTTAAGAAACTGGTTAAAATATTTTTATGTGACTTTGTTCATTGTGGGATTCAACACTGGAAAGTATAGCAGAAGCATGCCCAACATCTGAAGATTTTATAGCTCAAGTTTAAGCTACTGATTGACCAAACTGTATGAATGTCCATTTTTTTTACTGGCATTTATCCATTCTTATGCAAATACATGTGATTATGGTGTTTTCTTCTTGCTTTGAATTTCTGGACTGTTCCTGATCATTTCTGAACTGCAGATTCTTTGTAATAAATATTCCAAGCATCAAACTAGAGCATATTCTTTTGCATTGCCTGAATTGATTTACATGGCCTCCTTAAATGACATTCACAAATAGGAGCCAATAAAAATGCTGCCATGGATGTGTTGCCAGTGTTAAGACTGTATCTAGGAAGATGATGCAGGAAAGTAATGCATGCCAAATGGGAGACACTCTCAAAAATATGGATTGGAAATTAGAATGAGAAAAGTAGCAGTGGCTGGGAGGAGTCAACTGCTCAAAAAGATGAATTTGCTACAATTGATTTCTCTCACCCCCTCCAAAAGAGGATGCTCCAGACAGAGATAATTTACGTCAGTCCTTGACTCTTTATTTAAATGAAAAAATAGTGCTAGTATATGTGTCTTGCATAATTGAACCCAAGAGAGAGCTATACCCTGGCCACATAACCCAGGTGGGTTTGATCTTAGAAGACCACTCCTCTAAAACAGGCACATCTTGAGATAGTTTCATATCTGCACAATGAAACTTTAACCAGCCCTGCAAACAGATTTTAAGGTCAGTCACAAACTAAAAAAGCTGAACGTAATCAACATATGTCAAAGCACTACTTTGACAAGAACTACCAAAAAATAACAACAAAAACAATTAAGAACTAATGGCTCTTTTACTGACTGTAGCCAAAATCACTCCAGGTTCCAATATTCTCATTAAGAAAAAGCATTGTAAAATTTTAATTTTTACAGAAAAGAGGGAGCTGGTACATAAAACATGAACAGAACAGACCATAGAAAAGACTATTTTTAAAAAGCAAATAAAGTTATGATTTTACTGCTGAGGTTAAAATACAAATTCCAAAATAAAGAAAAGAAAGGGAGAAAAAAAGATAAAAACAGAACAGGACAAAATTGGGAAAATGTGATAAAGACAAAGTAAGAAAGATAAACATAGACTGTTAGATAGGTGGATTGAAGAGACTGGAAACAGGCTTCAGACAACAGCTCTTCATTCAGCAACTATTTACAATCCAGCAACCAGTCCCTCTAACAGCCAGCCCTTTTATAGGGAGCTGTCAAGGAAACCAGCCAATCATATTCAAGTATTCTTCCTGCCCAAACAGCAGACCAGAGGGAGAACTATCTTGCCAATATCTAACACCCTTCCCTCCTAGATGGAGCAATCCATTTTACATACATAGTCGCGTAGGTAGGCAGGGTGTTTACTACTTGACCTGCGTTGTTCAGTTTTCATGGCGGTACCGGCTGAGAGGTTGTGCCTGCTGCTGCCTCTTGCTCTGCCCCTGGAAAGTCCTGGAAACTTTTGGGCGGGGCCTTGGATTCTACAGAAACCAGTTCGCTGGAGGAGCGTCGCTAGATTCCTGGTTCTTCAGGTGCGTTATCCGGTTCCATTGGGCTTGAATCTGCTAGGAAGGGATTAGAATTAAACTCTTTTTGTTCAGTTTCTATACTTTCGTTGTTTGAGCTGAGGTGGCTATGTAGTTGGTCTATGTGCTGCCTCCATTGGCACCCGTCGTTTAGTCTAACAATGTATGACTTGAGCCCTGTGATTTTCTCTATTTTGTCAGGTAGCCATAGGGGTCCTTCAGCAAAGTTTTGTGAGTGAACCATATCCCCGATGCTAAAGGACCTGGTTCTGCATTTCAACTGTTGTTTCAGGTGCATAATTTGGGTGCAGGCAGTCTAAGACTGATCAAAGCTGGCGACCCATCAACAGCTCAGTTGGGCTTCTACCTGTGAACACACGGGGTGTTATGTGTTGGTACAGGAGGAATCTGTCTATCTGCTCTTGCCAATCTCCTGATGCTAACCTGCCTAGTGCCTCTTTGGTAGATCTTACAGATCTTTCAGCCAATCCATTACTGGCTGGATGAAAGGGTGCTATGAGGGCATGGCGTATACCCAATTTAGCTAGATAACCCTCAAATTGTGTGGCCGTAAATTGCAGTCCATTGTCCAATACAAGGACATCAGGCAACCCGTGAGTTTTGAATATTTTGTGGAGGACTTTTATTACTGCATCTGTGGTGGTGGTGGCCATTAGGATGATTTTCATCCAATTGGAATAGACATCCACGATTACTAAAAAGGTTTGGCCATGGAAAGGCCCAGCAAAATCAATGTGGATCCTGGACCAGGGGACTCTTGGTCAGTCCCACTTTTGGATGGGTGCTTTAGGGGGAGCAGGCCATGATTCTTGGCAGGGTTGGCATTTGGCTACCCACTCCTGTATCTCTTGATCCATACTGGGCCACCACACAAAACTACAAGCCAGGGCTTTTATCTGGACAATCCCTGGATGAACCTTGTGCAATGCATTCAGTATAGAATACCTTAAACTGGGCAGTATAATTACCCGTCCCCCCACAGTAAACAACCCCTTTGCACCCATATCTCGTGTTGCCACATTGCAAACAGCTTAAACTCTGTGCCAAATGGGTCCTTTGGCCATCCCCGCCAAACCCAGTTCAAATTTGTTTGAACATCGCATCTTTAGCTGAGTCCTTTGCCACAGCAGCAGAAGTCACAAGGCCAGAGTCCAGGCAGTCAATGAGGAGAACCGGAATGCCCGGGGTCGGGTCCTCCAAAGCAGGGGGCATCTGCTGAGAGCATTGGCATGTCTCAAGGTCTTTCCAGGCCGGTGAATCAGTTTGTAGCAGTATGCCAAACTGGCCCATCTCGTAAAACGGGGCAACAATGCTACCGGTGTGGGGCAATCCCCCACCAAGAGACCCAACAGAGGTTTGTGGTCCATCACCAATTCAAAATCCGTCCCATACAAGTATTCATGAAACCGCTTGATCCCTGTCACCACAGCTAGCACTTCCCTGTCCAGCTGGCTATAGTTCCTCTCCACACTGGAAAGTCTCCCGGAGAAATAGGCAACCGGGGCCTCGGTCCCATTAGAGAGACTGTGGCTAAGCATAGCCCCCACACCAAAAGGAGAGGCAGCGCAAACTAGCACCAACAGTAGAGTGTCATTATACTAAATTAAGAAACTGTCAGCAGAAAAGAGGTATTTTACTGCAGCAAAAATGGCAGTTTCCTTGTGTCCCAGACCCAAAGGCTCTTCTTTGCCAATAGTTTGTGGAGAGGTTCTGCAACGGTGGCTTTATTCTTTAAAAACACACTATAAAAGTTGAGCAAGCCCAGGAAAGCCTGCAATTCCGTCTGATTTCGTGGAGCTTGGGCTTCCTGAATTGCCCTGACCTTGCTTTGGGTAGGCTGAATGCCTTCTCTATTTATCCTGTACCCCAGGAACTCGACTTCAGGAATCCCAATTTTTTTAAAAAAAATTTATTGTATTTTTATTGTTAAAGAATAACAAAAAAAAAAAAAACCCAATAGAAAAATCAATAGTAAAGAAAGAAATTCCCCCCCCCCCCAACATGCTATACAAATGGAAAGGAAGTTTTAGGAAATTAAAGTCTTCAATTCTTCCAAAAATCTCTTTGATAAGATACTGGCGCCGATTCATCCAATCTCCCAAGTGTAAAGTCCAGAAATGGTTGCCAAGTGTTCCAAAAAACATTCTCTTTGTATATACCACTTCTAATTTTAATATCACAAGTCAATTTATCATTTAATGCAAATTTCCATGTTTCATTATACCATTCTTCTAATTTTAAGTCAACATTTAATTTCCAATATCTAGCAATTATAATTCTCCCCATTATAACCAAAATCCTCACCAATTCTCTTTCTCCAGTTCTTAATGTTGTTTCATTCAATATTAATAATAATATGGTTTCCGATTTCAATTTGACCCTCTTCTTAATTTCAAATATTTCATTTTCTATCCTAGACCAAAAAAGTTCAACCCCATTACATTTACACCACATATGAGCATATGTCCCAAGTTCCACTTTACATCTCCAACACATTTTATCCACTTTATTATCCATTTGAAAAAGTCTTATGGGGATCAGATACCACTTCCAAATAACTTTATAATTATGTTCTTTAATCCTTATTGATAATGTCCTCATTATTCTGCTAACCCAGTTCATATTCCAATTTTGATTAGAAATTTCAATACCCAGTTCTTTTACCCAATTCTCTTTCATTACCATTTGTGAATTATTATCAAAGTTAATAATTTTATAAATTTTGCTAACTAATCCCTTTGGCCCAATTTCATCTTTTATTATTCGAGATGTCAAGTTTTCAAATTCCGTTTCCTTTCTACTCTCATCATTCCTTTCTTTACATTTCCTATTCCATTTATTCATTTGAATTCTTTCGAACCAATTAATGTTTAATTTTCCATAAATTTCCTCTTTCCTCATTTCATTTTCTGTAAATTTCAACAATTCACTAATTGTTTCCACTTTCTCTTCTATTATAATCCTCTCTCTGTTACTATTTAATTTCATTGGGCAATTCTCTTTCAGTTTACCTAAATACAATACGTCTGGTATTAATTTTTTTGCTACTCTGTCCCAATTTTTAATCAAACTATTTAACCAATAATTACAAATTTTAACCTTACCTTTAAAATTTTCCAAAAACCATTTGTAACCAAATTTCTTTAATCCCAATTTGGCATTTGCTTGGAGCCTTGCGGCCCTAAATTTTAACAGCATCTCCCTCAGACAGGAGGGTAGCTGCCGTTTGTCATCAGCAATAACCAAGACGTCATCGAAATAAGGCACTGCCCTGGGAATTTTCTGCAATAGTCTTTCCATCACATTCTTGAAAAGACCTGGGGCAACGCTAACGCCAAATTATAAACAGTGACATTTGAACGCCCCTCCATGAATTACAAAGGTTTGGGCCTCGGCAGTACCGCCATCTACAGGCAGCTGCTGATACATCTGTGCGAGGTCCAATTTTGCAAAAATCCTTCTGGGGCCAAGGGAATGCAAGAGATGCTATGGGCACTGGGTACATGCTCTGCTGGAAAGCCTTGTTCAACGTGCACAGATGCGCACAGAGCCATCACTCTTGATCGGAGTGACAATAGGGCTCTCCCACTTAGCGTGGTCAACTGGCTCAAGAATGCCCTGCAGGATCAGTTTATCTAGTTCTCTGTCTATCCTGGGTTTTAGGGCAAATGGAATCCTCTTGGGTTTTAACCTAATCAGTGCAACCTTGGGGTCTAGACTGAATGATATTGGGGTGTCCACATACTTGCAGAGTTCCGGATTAAACATGTCTTGGAACCCCCAGAACAGGTCATTGGCCCACAAGCTGGTGATGGTGTTGATACCGGTCATACCCAGTCCGAGGGACTCGAACTAGTCCAACCTGAGCAGGTTTGGAAGGTTTCCACCAACAACTGTTAAAGTCAGATCACCCTGGAATTTGTTGAACTGGACCTTGAAGGTTCCACAGCCGATGACAGGGATCCGATTTCCCTGGTAGTCATTGAGCCG
The DNA here is from genome assembly GCF_059756535.1 of Pantherophis guttatus. Classification (NCBI taxonomy): domain Eukaryota; kingdom Metazoa; phylum Chordata; class Lepidosauria; order Squamata; family Colubridae; genus Pantherophis; species Pantherophis guttatus. The sequence goes on along the minus strand of NC_142066.1, from coordinate 39,947,175 downwards.
CAAGTGTTGGTGCGCTAGTTGGTGTTTTTGAAGTCTTGGAAAGCAGCCTTCAATCATTACCAACAAGCCGGTGTCGATTTCCATGTCGCAGGGCAACCCTTCTATTGACATGTAATTTCTTCCCTGTGAAGGCAACCCTTCACAGTGACATGTAATTTCTACCTGCAGGGGGTGCTCGCCTGCCCTATTCTAGTCTGGGAGTTTGTTTCTGGCACTCTTGTGTTAACAGCTTCATGGCTAGGCTTCCAGGTTTCCTGCCTGATAAAAATACCCCATCAGAGGAAGCAATTATAAAGAAGATTTTGGATTGTGCGGAAGCAGATAAATTGACTAAAAAACTGGAAGATAGAGACCAAACACAAACATGTTTATCTTGGGAAAAACTATATATTTGGCTATTAAAGAGGAAACTATAGCGACTTCTGGTGGCTTCGCCGGCACCAAAAGATTCTCCTTGGTGAGCGCCAGCCCCGGGACTCCGTTAGAGCCGCTAGAACAGAGAAAATCAGCTGTCTAGCAGCTTGAAAACTTTCCCCCTGGGAGAAGGGGAGAAAGAGAGGTGACTGGTGTGGGTAGAGCTCCCCAACAGCCCCAGGTTTCTTTTTAAATCTGGGGCTTAAAGGGTGAGAGCTCCCCGGGAAGCTCGTCATTGCTCCGGAACTGGGATGTTTCTGCTTCAAGCAGAACCAGATGCCGCAACCACCTCAGCAACTCAATTTAAAAAAAAAAAGATTTTGGACTTGAAAGCTGTCAGAGCAAATACAGGAGAAACTAAAATTGCAACTACTAAACTTTAACTCTGGAAAGCTTATCACTTCTCTCTGAATTTCTATGGGAGAAAGAGAAAGTAAGATGGTGTTTGACTCTAACGGGGCGTGAAGAAGTGAAAGTTAGATACAGAGTATTATGCTGTGTTGAAAGCCCCTGTTTAAAAGAAGAGGATTTTATCTTAAAGGAGAACGATTTTTACCACTTAAGGACTGGAATAATTGATTTAGTTGCTGGAAAAGTATAAAGTGAAAGTTTTATTGGGAGGGGGGAAAAAAGAAAAAAATGGCTGGCTTTTTTGAAAGTGATGAAGGCTTACCACTATATACATCAGTAAATACACAAATTCTGACTGTGGATCTCTTTAAAGAAATTTTAGAATCAGTTACCTCCGTGATAGTGGAAAGAATGGAAGGGTTTTTTAAGAAGGATTTTAACATAACCCAGACATTGTGAACTGTAAAGCATGGTGAATAACTCAAGATGTGGTATGAACCCAGTCAATAGTTGGTTCACACAAACTATGGTCAAGCTAACTATAGTTAGACTGATATGCAAACAGGGAAATATGTATATTTTACATGTATTTGCTAATTGTGGTTGGACAAAGGTAGACAAAGGTGCCAAATGATGAAATGGGCATTGTGAAGTCCTCATGCAAAAAGAAAAAAGGTGCATATTTAATCAGGTAATATAATTTCGGTATCATTATGGCTGATTGCAGATGCAACTGCTCCTATTGTCCATTGCAACAATTCGGTTTCCGTAACAGGGACAAGGATATGATAGAAGGAGAAGTAGCGTAGTGAAGCAAATTTGCTAACAACAGGTGCAATAATCATATGAAATTCTCAATACAGAAAGATAATGCTAGTTGCTTCTGCAGAATACAGCAAATGAAATAGGACTAAGGAAACAATACCTATTACATGGCATCATTTGTCTCCCTCATCCCTAAAGAAGGTTACCAACAAGATGTGACAGTGAGGAACTATTACAATATAGCAAAACTGAGGAGCTGGATCTCACTGAAAACTAAGCCGCTGTGACATGGTTTGAGTTCTTCAAAACAAGAACTATGTAAAGTTAAGTCAGAAAAAGTGTTTCTCCATATTGGGAACATATTGGGAACATTAAGACAGCAGTATCAGTGGTGGGTTGCCTGGTTCGGACCGGTTCTCAAGAACTGGTAGTAAAACTGGTGGGAGGCTCCACCCACTGACCTCCGTCATCATAGGTGATCTGCACATGGTAGTAAAGATAAGTAAAACCCATCCCTGAGCAGTATCTAAGCTTTGCAGTTTAGAGGCCCAGTAGGTGGAGGAACTGGGCCGTGTGAGTAACGGGAGCTGTGCACATGTGCATTCTGGTTCACCACTCACATGGCCCGGTTGTGAATAGGCCACAGCCCGGTAGTGGGTCACAGCCTGGGAATTGATGACCCCTGTGGTAAAATGTGAATTTCAAGCTTCACTGGGAAATTCTGTGAGTTGAAGTCCATACATCTTAAAGTTGCTTAAATGGAAAAAAAACTTGGCCTAAAAGATGAAGGGCCTCCAATCCTTTGCCTTTACTCCCAAGAGGCCCAAAGTAGTGCTGGTAGGGAGTTGCAGTGCTCCTTCCATCATATAGGTGGTTGTGCTTCCAAGCACCCAAATTTTGATCACATCACTATGGGACTGCAATGGTTGGACCTTTGGGCAGGGGTTGTAAGTCCTTTTGATCATTGCCATGGTAATTTCAAATAGTCACTGAATGAATGGTTATAAGTCAAGAACTACCTGTATTGCAATCAGGGAATCCAAGTTTAAATTCCATCTCACTCTGAGAACCACTGGGTGACATTTGAAAAGTTAAGCACTATCCAACCCATTTCACAAGAGGTAATTATGCAATGAGGAACTCCAATCATTGGCATCTCAAACCCACAAAGAAAAAGCAAGATCATTATTTTGAAATGGAAAGCAAACAGTACAGCTTTCCTGAGAAATTGACAAGACAAGGAAATTGAATTTATGCAGAACATGTAAACACTCTGAATAAATACACCCTTTCTTGAAGTTGACTGTGAAATAGGCAAGAAGCCCTAAGCTATAAGCTTATTATCATCTCCTCTTTCAGTTTTCAGTGTTTCTTTTTAACAAATTCCCTTTACAATTCCAATGCTCCTAATATTTAATGTCATATAGCTGCATGGGTTGAACAATTACTTCTTTTTACTGTCTCCATTTCAACTGGCTATGGGACTGAGTTAGAAACCAGGAGACTGTAAGATACAAAGATATACGCAATTTCCTTGGCAACAATATATCATATGCCCTTTTTTTAGGTTTGTATGTCTGGGTATTTTATTTCACAGTCCAATACACAGCATTTTGATCTTCTGATGGTCCTCTTCCCAAACCTAAACTAGACCTGACCCTGCTTAGCTTGCAGAGAAGGTTGGCAAAGTAATTGCCACTTCTTAAGTGAATAGCTCAAGGAAATTAAAATCATAATTGTTAAAAAGTTGGCTCTGCTCAGTTGTGAATCAGACATTTTAGTATGTAAATATTTTAGCAGTGCTTCAAGAGTGATATTTTCCCAGACATTAGGGAATTAAAGCTATGAAAATTCAGAAAAGGAACTTTTCCTTTAAAGCTATTAATTGTCTGTGCATAGGTGTGCGTTCTAATGCTTTAATTTTTTAAAAACTTTTCCAATATATATACATGTTCAAAAAGACACACCCGTATAAAATAATTGGCAATTACATTTTTGGCATAAAGGAGAATTGTCCACTGTCAGTCTGTGATTGTGGGCAATTTAGATTAAACGGGTGATAAACTGGGCTAAATCTGGGCCAAAGCTCTCCAATCAGCTAAGAGTATTTTTAAACTGGTTTAAGACTTTGCTGGTAAGGGCATTGAGGGAGTGCCCTTCTTTTCCAATTTTCCTTGTTATTTTGGGCTAAGCATGTTTATTTTCATGGCTTATTGAATCCTTGCAAGCCAGATTCAGCCATGATTATGGGCAGAATCGATGTGCTACAAGGGTTAACTATGATATATTTAAACAATGGAAATATTGTGCCACTCAAGATTTGACAAAGTTACATACATGAGATAGGACTTTTACTGATTTTAGGAGATATAACAATTGTCTTGAAACAGTCCCAGTTTAGGATTATTTTAGTTATTTTCATGGGTTATTGAATCAAAGTGTAAGAGACTAGCATTTCATAGAGTTGCCATGAGAGCCTTTGAAAAGATAGACAAATGCTTTGATGCATTTATAACTACAAATGTCAGAATATGCAGGTCATGGGTTTCCTCTAATATTCTATGGAAGTAAAATTCTGAAGCAGACTAGAAAAGATCCTAAAGCTTTTGGACATTGGTGCTGGTCGAGGCTTTTGAACATACCTTGAGCGGGCTGAGAAAACCACAAAGTCTTTTCAGGAGACCAGGGAGACTACAGAATTTCCAGTTCTAGTCAGCCTATAACTCCCCCCCCACAAAAAGTCCCAAATAAAGAAACAAACCACATTGTGCACCTTGATGCTGCTAATAGAAAAAGATTATTGGTTAAATAGACAAACTGTTCATCATTTTACAACATTCTGAGGTAGTGAAGAAATTACTTTGGGGAAAACCTCCCTCCATTCTAGAGGTCTCCTAGTATGATTTCCTTGTGGGCTCCACAGTCTGCCATGAAGCCCCCTTCCAATGATCTCTATATTTATTTGCACTTTTGGTTGCTTTTATTCAGTTACTAAATTGTATCTGACTTTTTTTGATCCCATGGATTATGGCATACCAGTCCCTGCTGTCTTCTATTGTCATTCGAAATTTGCCGAAATCCTTGTTCATGGTGTCAAAAACAATAGCTAACCATCTCATACTCTGCTGTCCCTTTCTTCTTTTGCCTTCAACTGTTCCTGGCATAAAGGTTTTTTCCAATGAGTCCTCTCTCCTCATCTTTATTTGCATATGAGTAGCAATGTCCACAAACAGAATCAAAATTAGCAAGATGATGGATAAAGTGGATGGTGAACTCTTTTATACATGTTCTGATAACATGTTCAGAGGAAGCAAAAGACAATAATCTCTCTGTCATTTTACCAATTTTGACATCCCTCTGCTCCCGAACCCAGAATCTTATTTCATCTTCTTGTAAATTACCATCATATTTTGGAAAGAGGTATATTGCAATTAAAATCTTTAGAGGTATTAAAGGAAGAAAGGAAAATTCAAACCTGGTTTCAGTATGGGCAATTGTATACTAGGTGGAAAGAAGATCAGAAAATTGATATTGTGTAAAATGAAGAAAATTTAATAAAACAAATCAGAGATCAAAGTCCAATGCATATTAAAATGTTGTATAATGCACTGATAGAAATAGATTCAGAAACTGAGTTAGTGAAGGATTGTATGATTAAATGGGCACAAAACTTTGGGGAATCAATATCTATGGATGTATGGGAAAAAATATGGGTTAAAAATGTGAAATTTACTCAAGCCCAAAATCTAAGAGAAAATTTTTACAAAATGTTTTATAGATCGTACTTAGACCCCCAAAAGCTAGCCTGTATGTACCCGAACTTACAGCCTACATGTTGGAGATGTAAATGTGATGATGCAACGTATTTTCATGTATGGTGGACATGTAAGAAATTTAAGGCATTTTGGATTAAGATATGGTGGAGTATACAAAATATTCTTAAAAGGAAGATAAAATTTACTCCACAGTTGTTTTTACTGGGTATAACTGAAGGATGTACAGTTATAGAGACTAATTTGATTTTGAACTTAATAACGGCAGCCAGACTTTTGGTGGCGCAATACTGGAAGAAGGAAGAAATACCTACTATTGAAGAATGGACATTAAAAGTAGCTAATCTGGCGGAGATGGCTAAAATTTCTCCATATTTGAAGGACCGTTTGAATGAAAGATATGTACTGGAATGGAGAAGATGGATTGATGATACACAAAACAAATACGGGACTAAAAAGTTGCAAATAGCTTATGAATGAAATATTTAGATGCTTTTTTTTCCTACGTTGATATTTTAGTACCTATGGCGGAGTTAAAGTGTAGTTTAAGTTAAGTTAAGAGTTTATAGTTAGTTTGCTTATGTTAGATTATGTTTGTTAATGCAATGCCCTGTATTTTGATCTGGGAAGTCGGGGGGGGGGGGGAGGGAGAGGGGAAGGGGTGGGGGAAGGGGGGAAATTTGTTTGTAAAACATTACATTACATAAAACATACAGCAATATCTGGATTTTGACTCAATTTAATGAAACATTATTACTTGTTTGTTCTCGGCATTGAATGTTTGGTGAGAAAAAGTTTTAGTATTTAATGAGGAAGTTGGTCACCTTGAATATATTTCTGAGAAAATCCTCTTGTATGAAGAAAAAAACCCACAGCAGCTGCCAAGTCACATATTCTATTCCTAATGGTTATGTAGACATTGGAAGCTGAAGACTTCTGACGTACCTTTGTAGAGCATATAAAAACATGGTACCCTCCAGGGTATCAAGTACATTTAGAGAGAAAATGGCCTCAATTACAGCTTTCCTTTTGTTTTGCACTCTTTTTCAGTTGCTCATTGCAACAGGTAAGGGAAATACATCAAATAGTTTGGGTTGATTATTTCACCTAGGGCAGTATATCACTAATCTTTGCTTTAAAAGACTAATTTTCAGGGGTTATTAACTTAGAAAATTTATATGCTGTTTGGATCAATTGCACGGCTTGTTTCCTGATTCCAAATCAAGGAAATGAATGAATGCTTAGGAGGGAGTTTCTTCAGTTCTGATCTTGTCTTCTTTTATAATTTTAGACACGCGTCCCTGCGTCTTTCCATTTATTTACAATGGGAAACTCTACCATTCTTGCACCAACGACCATAGCTGGAGGGGCCTATGGTGTGCCACAACTGCAAACTATGATATATCTCCTCAATGGAAACATTGTTCCTATAAAGGTTTGACATATTTACATTTCTGGGATATATTATTCAGGAGAGTTAGGAGAAATAACAACTGTCCTGAAATAGTTAACTGATTCCCATAATAAAGTTTATGAGACTGGACTTAGTATAGAATTAAGACAGGCATTGCAGAGTATTTATGTGCACTCACTTTAGTGAGCTTCATAAACTATATATTATAATCAGTGGTGGAATGCTCCAAAGTCTGCTACTTGTTCGCTGCACGTGTGCATCCATGGTGCACACCAAACATGCGCTTTGTGTGCATGCGCACTGCAGGCGCTACAGTGCAGCGTTGAAAAAGGAGACTTAAGAAGCCTTTTTTAATGTAAGTAGAACAGTGGGGGGGGGGACAGCTGTGCCGCACAATTTAGATTCGTTAGAAAGCAGGATTTCCTGATTTTTTACTACTGGTAAAAAAAAAAATACTACTGGTTTCCCCGAACTGGTAGCTTTTATTGCTACCGGTTTGCGTGAATCGGTCTGAACCGGTAGCATTTCAGCCCTGAGTATAATTACTGATAAAACTACTAAAAGTTTTTTTCATGGTGCCTTCCTAGCATTTACAGTTAGTACCCTAAAATGACATATACTGGGGTTCAGTGTACATTGAATGCATTGGCCTTTTATCTTTCTCGAAAGAAGGAATGTGTCTTACTGATATGAAATTAAAATATGAAGTTATGTGACATAAAATATTGCTAAGACAGTTTATATGTTTTAATATTTTCTCTTGCGTTTAGAATATGGAGGTAATTCTCATGGACAATCTTGTGTATTCCCCTTTAAGTACAAAGGCTATATATTTTACTCTTGCATCAATGAAGATAATAAAAAGGGAAACTTCTGGTGTGCAACAACCAGGAATTATGATAAGGATAAGCAATGGAGCTACTGCGCTGATACAAGTAAGATGTGTGATGTTAGCTTATTTGTTATTATTGGCATGGCTAGGCTACCTGTACCCAAAGGAAAATAAGGGGACTTGTTAAGACATAAGAAAAAGCAGAAACAAAATTTCAGCAAGATGTAGAAACAAGGAAAGTTTTTAGGAAGGGAGGAAGGATGTTGTTTAGAGGCAGAGTGTATAATCAAAGTCTGGCATCCTTTCAATCTTGGGAGTAGGTTCAATAGAATCATAGCAGCTGATAATGTTCAATGTAAAAGGCCAGTAATGGTTGAGTTACAGTAGTGGCCAAAATTATGGAAACCTTTTGGGAAAAGTGTATTTTTGAGGTTTAATGGCTAATAACACCACTTTTTTTGGAGTAGTACCGTAAAATTATATATCAATGGAAATATAATTTAATCAAGAATGTAATGCTTTTCAACCTTTGTTTGAGAGATAAAAGTAGCTTTTTCTGTGGAATTCTAGATTTCAGGCCAAATTCCTGCAGTCTGCACCGAACAGTCCTTGCCCTCAACTTCACATTGCATTGCACCATTTCATCTTGTATAAACCCAGAAGATTTTCTTCAGTCACGTAGGCACAGACTTTTAATTCTTCTATCATCACTTGCTGTTGTGAACCTTTTCCTGCCTTTACCAGTGTGGTTTTGTAGTGACTGAGTCTCCTTATACCTCTTCAAAAACTTAAAAACGCCACCTTTGATTAAGTTTCCCCCCAATTTTTCTTCTAATTCCTTTATAACTGTAGCCTTGTCCACTTAATAATACTATTTTATATTGCTTTCTGGGCAACCAGTCAACTCTTTGCACCATTACTTTAATTTTATTACGTTTTACAAGCTCACTAAATGAAAGAACACAAAAAACCCCAACTAATGTATAGCCATCACATAACACACTGACAAATGCCCTCCTCTCAGCTTCAATACATGACATCAATAACTGAATGCTACTGTGATCTGATTGGCTCATTGCCAAAACAAGATGACACCTGATTGGCTCTCTAAACACTCATGCTCATTGGCTACAGTCAAATGAAGGAAAGCTACAGTAAACAACCCCCTTGCAGCCATATCTTGCGTTGCCACATTGCAAACGGCTTAAACTCTTTGCCAAATGCGTCCTTTGGCCATCCCCGCCAAACCCAGTTCAAATTTGTTTGAACATCGCATCTTTAACTGAGTCCATTGCCACAGCAGCAGAAGTCACAAGGCCAGAGTCCAGGCAGTCAATGAGGAGAACCGGAATGCCCGGGGTCAGGTCATCCAATAAGTCAGGCAGGGGGCATCTGCTGAGAGCATTGGCATGTCTCAAGGTCTTTCTAGGCCGGTGAATCAGTTTGTAGCAGTATGCCAAACTGGCCCATCTCGTAAAACGGGGCAACAATGCTACCGGTGTGGGGCAATCCCCCACCAAGAGACCCAATAGAGGTTTGTGGTCCATCACCAATTCAAAATCCGTCCCATACAAGTATTCATGAAACCGCTTGATCCCTGTCACCACAGCTAGCACTTCCCTGTCCAGCTGGCTATAGTTCCTCTCCACACTGGAAAGTCTCCCGGAGAAATAGGCAACCGGGGCCTTGGTCCCATTAGAGAGACTGTGGCTAAGCATAGCCCCCACACCAAAAGGAGAGGCGGCGCAAACTAGCACCAACAGTAGGGTGTCATTATACTAAATTAAGAAACTGTCAGCAGAAAGGAGGTATTTTACTGCAGCAAAAATGGCAGTTTCCTTGTGTCCCCAGACCCAAAGGCTCTTCTTTGTCAATAGTTTGTGGAGAGGTTCTGCAATGGTGGCCTTATTCTTTAAAAACACACTATAAAAGTTGAGCAAGCCTGAGCAATTCCGTCTGATTTCGTGGACCTTAGGTTTCCTGAATTGCCCTGACCATGCTTTGGGTAGGCTGAATGCCTTCTCTATTTATCCTGTACCCCAGGAACTCGACTTCAGGAATCCCAATTTGGTATTTGCTTGGAGCCTTGCGGCCCTAAATTTTAACAGCGTCTCCCTCAGACAGGAGCGTAGCTGCCGTTTGTCATTGGCAATAACCAAGATGTCATCGAAATAAGGCACTGCCCTGGGAATTTCCAATAGTCTTTCCATCACATTCTGGAAAAGACCTGGGGCAACGCTAACACCAAATTATAAACAGTGACATTTGAACGCCCCTCCATGAATTACAAAGGTTTGGGCCTCGGCAGTACCGCCATCTACAGGTAGCTGCTGATAGTTCTCTGTCTATCCTGGGTTTTAGGGCAAATGGAATCCTCTGGGGTTTTAACCTAATCAGTGCAACCTTGGGGTCTAGACTGAATGATATTGGGGTGTCCACATACTTGCAGAGTTCCGGATTAAACATGTCTTGGAACCCCCAGAACAGGTCATTGGCCCACAAGCTGGTGATGGTGTTGATGCCGGTCATACCCAGTCCGAGGGACTCGAACTAGTCCAACCTGAGCAGGTTTGGAAGGTTTCCACCAACAACTGTTAAAGTCAGATCACCCTGGAATTTGTTGAACTGGACCTTGAAGGTTCCACAGCCGATGACAGGGATCCGATTTCCCTGGTAGTCACTGAGCCGCAAGTGTTGGTGCTCTAGTTGGTGTTTTTGAAGTCTTGGAACAGCAGCCTTCAAGGCTTGCCAGGAGATAATCATTACCAAGAAGCCGGTGTCGATTTCCATGTCGCAGGGCAACCCTTCTATTGACATGTAATTTCTTCCCTGTGAAGGCAACCCTTCACAGTGACATGTAATTTCTACCTGCAGGGGGTGCTCGCCTGCCCTATTCTAGTCTGGGAGTTTGTTTCTGGCACTCTTGTGTTAACAGCTTCATGGCTAGGCTTCCAGGTTTCCTGCCTGATAAAAGTACCCCATCAGAGGAAGCAATTATAAAGAAGATTTTGGATTGTGCGGAAGCAGATAAATTGACTAAAAAACTGGAAGATAGAGACCAAACACAAACATGTTTATCTTGGGAAAAACTATATATTTGGCTATCAAAGAGGAAACTATAGCGACTTCTGGTGGCTTCGCCGGCACCGAAAGACGTTCCTTGGTGAGCGCTAGCCCCGGGACTCCGTTAGAGCCGCTAGAACAGAGAAAATCAGCTGTCTAGCAGCTTGAAAACTTTCCCCCTGGGAGTAGGGGAGAAAGAGAGGTGACTGGTGTGGGTAGAGCTCCCTAACAGCCCCAGGCTTCTTTTTAAATCTGGGGCTTAAAGGGTGAGAGCTCCCCGGGAAGCTCATCATTGCTCCGGAACCGGGATGTTTCTGCTTCAAGCAGAACCAGATGCCGCAACCACCCCAGCAACTCAATTTAAAAAAAAAGATTTTGGACTTGAAAGCAGGCAGAGCAAATACAGGAGAAACTAAAATTGCAACTACTAAACTTTAACTCTGGAAAGCTTATCACTTCTCTCTGAATTTCTATGGGAGAAAGAGAAAGTAAGATGGTGTTTGACTCTAATGGGGCATGAAGAAGTGAAAGTTAGATACAAAGTATTATGCTGTGTTGAAAGCCACTGTTTAAAAGAAGAGGATTTTATCTTAAAGGAGAAGGATTTAAAAATTATTTTTTAAAAAAAGACTTGTACCACTTAAGGACTGGAATAATTGATTTAGTTGCTGGAAAAGTATAAAGTGAAAGTTTTATTGGGAGGGGGGAAAAAAGAAAAAAATGGCTGGCTTTTTTGAAAGTGATGAAGGCTTACCACTATATTCATCAGTAAATACACAAATTCTGACTGTGGATCTCTTTAAAGAAATTTTAGAATCATTTACCTCCGTGATAGTGGAAAGAATGGAAGGGTTTTTTAAGAAGGATTTTATTCAAACTTGCAACAAAGATACAAGAGAAGATACTGTATCGGTATTTCAGATGCCAAATAATAGTGAGTTTGTTGAATGAAGAGGTGGGAGAAACAATCCAGTTCAATGTGCCTTTGGAAAATGGGATGGACGTTTTTCAAATTAAGAAGGAAAGGCTGAGAGTTTTGAAGGAGTGTAACCGGAAATACTGAGAGAGATTTCTCCAGAGGCTATGAGACACTTAACTGGAAAATTGTCACAACTTTTTCGTAAAAATGGACTCTCAATCGCAGTTAAAGAGGTGCGTTTACTGAAAGGAACTAATTTGCGAAGGAACAAGATTGTAAAGTACAGCAATTTCAGCAAATTCAAGAACTTATAAAAATAAAAGAAGGCGGAGGAATAAGACTGAAGAGGAAAGTTCGCAAAAAAGTCAGGAAAAAATGGAGATGGAAAAATTATAACCCTCCTTGTTGAGGAGGATAGTAATAGTGAAAATGAATGACTATACAGAAGATAGGCTTAAACTACAGAAGGATCTTGACAGACTTGAACATTGGGTGCTATCTAACAAAATGAAATTCAATGGTGAAAAAAGTAAGGTTCTACATTTAGGCAAGAAAAACAGAATGCACATGTACAGTATATGTGATACCTTGCTCAATAGTAGTAACTGTGAGAGGGATCTTGGAGTCCTAGTGGACAACCATTTAAATATGAGCTAGTGGTGTGCTGCAGCTGCCAAAAAAGTCAACACAGTGCTAGGCTGCATAGACAGAGGGATAGAATCAAGATTACATGAAGTGTTAATACCATTTTATAATGCCTTGGTAAGGCCACAATTGGAATACTGCATTCAGTTTTGGTCACCACGATGTAAAAAAGATGTTGAGACTCTAGAAAGAGTGCAGAGAAGAGCAACAAAGATGATTAGGGGACTGGAGGCTAAAACATATAAAGAACGGTTGCAGGAACTGGGTATGTCTAGTTTAATGAAAAGAAGGACTAGGGGAGACATGATAGCAGTGTTCCAACATCTCAGGGGCAGCCACAAAAAAGAGGGAGTCAAGCTATTCTCCAAAGCACCTGAGGGTAGGACAAGAAGCAATGGGTGGAAACTAATGAAGGAGAGAAGCAACTTAGAACTAAGGAGAAATTTCCTGACAGTTAGAACAATTAATCAGTGTAACAAGTTTCTTCCAGAAGTTGTGAATGCTCCAACACTGGAAGTTTTTAAGATGTTGGATAACCATTTGTGTGAAGTGGTGTAGGGCTTCCTGCCTAAGCAGGGTGTTGGACTAGAAGACCTCCAAGTTCCCTTCGATCTCTGTTATTCTATTCTATTCTATTCTATTCTATTCTATTCTATTCTATTCTATTCTATTCTATTCTATTCTATTCTATTCTATTCTATTCTAAAATCAGCAGATTGTCAGCAAGAAAAAGAAAAATTCCTACAATTCAGTAGCCATCTTGGGGAGCAATAAAAAATACACTAATTGTTTTATGTACTGATTCATTTCTCCTTTGATAGCATATAACTGATCTTTGATTTAAAAGATTTATAAATATTTAGGGAATATTTATTTAGATAATTTATATCTTATTTTGATGTTTTGCACAGCTTGTTTTCTGGTTCAGAATCAAGGGAATGAATTAGCAGGGAGTTTTTTGAATTCTGATACAGTCTTTGTTTTCCATATTAATCTCTCATCCCTAAGTCTTCACATTTATTTACTGTGGAAAATCCTATAATTCTTGCACTGAAATTACATGCCAGATTCAGCCAAGGGTTAACTCCGAATCTGCCATTTTGCTCCTTCTAAGTATTCAGAATTTGTAGGTCTTGTTTAACTTTTCTTGTTTTGCCTCTTTTTTATTTGTTCTACAAAGGTATCTCAGAGGCCATCAGCTGCCAATGTTTATGTAAACATTTGAAATAGAATTTGTGATTTGGCAGCTGCTGAATATGAGATTACAGTCAGAAACCCTAAACTCTTTCATTGAATCAAGATGACCCACTTCCCCTTTTATATTTAATTAGTTTCATTTTCTCACCAGGCAGTCAATGTTGAGAACAAACAGGTAATTCTGTTTCATTAAATTGAGTCAAAATCCAGATATTGCTGTAAAAGGGCCAAGATCATAGTTTGGCCCTAAACCTGCAAAAGAAGTATAACTTAGAAAGTTGTAGAAAGATCTTAGAAAGATCTCTAGAATGGAAGGTGGTTTACTCCAAAGTGATTTCTTCATTACCTCAGAAAGTTGCAACGTGATGAACAGATTGTCTATTTAACCAGTAATCTTTTTTTCTATCAGCAGCATTAAGGTACACAATGTCTTGTTGTTGTTGTTTTGAAGTTATAGAGCTGACTAGAACTGGAAATTCTGTAGTCTCCCTGGTCTCCTGAAAATACTTTGTTGTTATCTTGGCTCTTCGAGGAATGTTGAGGAGGCCTCCACCAGCACCAATGTCCAAAAGCTTTGGCATTTTTTGTAGGCTGCTCCAGAATTTTTCTTCCATAGATTATCAGAGGAAACCCATGACCTGCATATTCTGATGTTTGTAGTTATAAATGCATCAAAGCATTTGTCAATCTTTTCAAAGGCTCTCATGGCAACCTGATGAGGTGCTTGTTTCTTACACTCTGATTCAATAAGCCATGAAAATAAACATGCTTAGCCCAAAATAACAAGGAAAAATTGGAAAAGGAGGGCACTCTCTCAATGCCCTTGCCAGCAAAGCCTTAAACCAGTTTAAAAATACTCTTTAGCTAATTGGGAAGCTTTGGCTCAGATTTAAACCCAGTTTATCACCCGTTTAACCTAAATTGCCCACAATCACAGTCTGCCAGTGGACAATTCTCCTTTATGCCAGAAATGGAATTGCCAATTATTTTATACAGGTGGATCTTTTTGAATATACAGGTATTCCCCAAGTTACAACCCAATTGAGCCCAAAATTTATGTTTTTAAATGAAACATTTGTTAAGTGGGTTTTGCCCCATTTTATGACTTTTCTTGCCACTTTTGTTAAGTGAATCATTGCAGTTGTTAAATTAGTAACCTGGTTGTTAAGTAAATCTAGTTTCCACATTAACTTTGCTTGTCAGAAGGCCTCCAAAGAGGATCATATGACCTCAGGGCACTGCAACCATCATAAATGTGAGTCAGTTATCAAGCATCTTAATGTAAATCATGTGAATGTGGCGATACTATAACAGTCAAAAGTGTAAAAAATGGTCATAACTCACCTTTCTTAATGGCATTGTAACATTGAGTGCTCACTAAACAAACTGTTATAAGTGGAGGACTACCTGGATATACATTTTGGAAAAATTAAAAAAATTAAAGCATTAGAATGCACACTTATACAACACAATTTTTTAAAAGTTCATTTTTTGCATTTTCTTAGCTTTGATTTCCTAATGTCTCTTTAAATATTACTCTTGAAGCACTGCAGTAATATAATTATAAAATATTTACATGCTAAAACATCTGATTCACAACTGAGCAGAGCCAATTTTTAAACATTTGCTATTTTAATTTCCTTGAGCTATTCATTTAAGCAGTGGCAATCACTTGGCCAACCTTGTCTGCAAGCTAAGTAGGATCAGGTCTAGTTTAGGTTTGGGTGGGAAACCACCAGAAAATGAAAAGGCTGTCTATTGGACTGTGAAATAAAATACCCAGACATACACACCTAAAAAATGCAATGACATTCAAGGGCATATGATATACCCTGTTTCTCCCAAAATAAAACATCTGATAATAAGCCAAATCGGGCTTTTGGGCACATGGCAATAAGACTAAGCGCTTATTTCAGGGTTCAAAAAAAATATAAGACAGAGTCTTATTTTCAGTGAAACATGGTATTGTTACCAAGGAAATTCTGTATATCTTTGCGTCCCATTTTGATTTTGAGGAATTCAGCATAGCCTACATACTTAGTTCTCCCATATCCCGTTTTCTCCATAAGAGCAACCCTATGAAGTTGATGGGGCAGGAAGAGAGTGATTGGCCCAAAGACTCCTACCCGACTTTCATATCCAAGGGAGGACTAGAATTTACATTCTCCTGGTTTCTAACTCAGCCCCATAGCTAACTGAAATGCAGCCGCTGAAAAGAAGTAATTGTTTGTCCCATGCAGCTATATGACATTAAACATTAGGACATTGGAAATGTAAAGGAAAGATATTGAAAAGTAATAATGAAAACAGAAAGAGGAGATGACGGCAAACTTATAGCTTAGGGTTTCTTGCCTATTTCACAGTCAACTTCAAGAAAGGGTGTATTTGTTCAGAGTGTTTACATGCTCTATGTAAATTCAGCTTCCCAATCTTGGTCAATTTCTCAGGAAAGCAGTAGTATTTGCTTTCTTTTTCAAAATGATGACTTTGTCTTGTCTTTGTGAGTTTGAGATGACAATGAATTGGGGGGGGGCAGTTCCTCATTGTGGAACTACCACCTTGTAAAATGAATTGGATAGTGCCACCCGTTTGAATAATTCAAATGGCTGTTCAGAGTGAGATGAAATTTAAATTTGCGACTCCCTGATTTTCAACTTACAATCATTCATTCAGTGACTGAAATTACAATGGCAATGAGCAAAAAGACTTACAGTCATTGCCCAAAGTTCCAATCATTGCAGCTCCAGGGTCACTTGATCAAAATTTGGGTGCTTGCAGGCACACCCATAACCTGTGACTGAAGGACAACTCCACCAACGCTACTGTGGATTAAGCGGCCTTGGACAGCTAGGCCCACTGGCATGGGGAAATGTATTGTCAGTTGAATGCCTTGGATGACTAGATCCACCAGTGTGTGTGGGCCTCCTCCATCCCTCCCCATGTCACTTTAGGGAGGTCTGGGTCTCCCCTGTCTCAGCATGCCCAGATCTACTTACCTTTCCCTTCCCCCTGCCCAACTGATGGATGATGTGGCTAAAAAGCTAGAAAAGGCAATCTGTCTCAAGGCTTCAGAGGCAATATTTCTTGATATTTTACTCTTCTTAAAGCCACATTCTGTTTAATTGCTGTATGAATTAAAAAGTTATACTGCAATTAGAACCCTTGGTGCTGGTAAGCAGTAAGATCGCACTAAGATCTGACAGACGTCCTGAGCTTTAAATCCTTTTAGATACTCAGGGACCATCAGTCAATCAGTAAGACTTCATTTGACTATGAGTAATTTTTAGTAAGTTATGAGTAATTTTTATGAGCTGAAGATTAATTTAACAATTTAGGGGCTCTCCAGGGACACAGGGAGAATAAGAGTGCAAAATGGAAAAGACCATATGAATTTTTCTTAGATTTCCTTGGGTTTTAGAGTCCACTTCAGTTTTTGTGTATTTTTTTTTACTCAAAATAGTAAATCCTCTAAACCATCTTTTATAGTTAGAGGAGTTTCCTGGGACCACAGGTAAGGATGCCATTTATCTTTTAACTCAAGTTTCTTCACCTTAGTAAGATGGGTGGACTTCAGTTCCCAGAATTTCCCAGAGGGGTTTGAAATCCACACATTTAAAGTTCCCAAGGTGGAGAAACATTTTTTTCACTAAATATTATATAGATCTACTGTAAACAGACACCCACAATGCTTGTTTCAATTCTATATGAGATTACAATCAGAAACCCTAAACTAAGAATCAGTTGACTGTTTCAAGACAATTGTTTTATTTCCTAAATCAATAAAACTCCTGTCGCACAAATGTAACTTTGTCATTATTGTATGTTTGTTTGTTTATAAAATAAAATTTAAAAAATGTAAGTATTGTTGCACTACAGATCTGATAAAGTTACATTTATGAGATAGGAGTTTTACTGATTTTAGCAGTTATAACAAATGTCTTGAAACAGTCAATTGATTCCCAGTTTAGGATTATTTTAGTTATTTTCATGGTTTATTGAATCAGAGTGTAAGAGACTAGCACCTCATCGGGTTGCTATGAGAGCCTTTGAAAAGATAGACAAATGCTTTGATGCATTTAAAACTACAAAAGTCAGAATATGCAGGTCATGGGTTTCCTCTGATAATCTATGGAAGTAAAATTCTGGAGCAGCCTAGAAAAAATCCTAAAACTTTTGGAGATTGGTGCTGGTGGAGGCTTCTGAACATGCCTTGAAGAGTGAAGATAACAACAAAGTATTTTCAGGAGACCAGGGAGATTACAGAATTTCCAGTCCTAGTCAGCTCTATAACTTCCAAAAAAACAACAAGACATTGCACTCCTTGATGCTGCTGATAGAAAAAGATTATTCGTTACATAGACAAACTGTTCATCACATTGCAACGTTCTGAGGTACTGAAGAAATTACTTTGTGGAAAACCTACCTCCATTCTAGAGATCAACTATAACTTTCTAAATTACATTTCTTTTCCAGATTTTGGGCCAAACTATGATCTTGGCCCTTTTACTCTACTATCTGGATTTTGACTCAATTTAATCAAACAGTATTACCTGTTTGTTCTCAGCATTGACTGCCTGGTGATAAAAAGAAATTGATTAAATATCTAATGAGGAAATGGGTCACCTTGAATACATTCTTGAGAAAGTGCTCATGTATGACGAAAAAAAACCAAAAAACCAGCAGCTGCCAAGTCACATATTCTATTCCAACAGGTTTTGTAGACATTGGAAGCTGATGACCTCTGAGATAATATTGTAGAGAATATAAAAACATGGTACTCTGCAGGGCTGTCAAGTGCATTTAGAAAGAAAATGGCCACACTCACAACATTCCTCTTGTTCTGCAATCTATTTCAGTTGCTGATTGCAACAGGTAAGGTAAAAATATCAAATATTTCGGGTTGATCAGTTCAGTTCAGCATATCACTAATCTTTGCTTTAAAACCAGAAATTTTCAGAGTTTATTAACTTAGAAAATTTATATGCTGTTTAGATCAGTTGCTGTTTAGATCAGCTATCAAAAAATCAACAAGAGTTAAAATACTAAAAAGGGCAAGAGATGATGGATAGATAGGAAACTTTTTAATTTCGGATTTGTTTTGTTCAATATTAGAAAATAGAAGTAGAAATTAGAAAATGGGAAAATATTATTATGCATACTGTCAAATGACACAATTTACTATAATTACTACGCGTGCGTAAATGTTAGAAGTTGGAAGATTACTCCAAAAGTCAACAAGAGTTGAAATATTAAAAAGGGTAAGAGATGACAGATAGATATAGAATACCTTTTAATATGGGATTTATTTATTAAAGTTTAGAAAGCAGAGGTAGAAATTGAAAATTGGGGAAATCGTATTATGTGTATTATCATACAATACATACAATATCATACAATAATATTATGTGTATTACAATAACTAGGTTTACGTAAATGTTAGAAGTTGGAAATAATTTGGGTTGACTCATTTCAGCTGGGACAGTACTTCACTAACCTTTGCTTTAAAAGGGTTTAATTTTCAGAGATTACTAATTTAGGAAACGTATATGCTGTTTGGATCAGTTGCATGGCTTCTTTTCTGATTCCAAATCAAGGGAATGAATGCATGCTTAGCAGGGAGTTTCTTCAGTTCTGATTTTGCCTTCTTTTATGATTTTAGACACTCGTCCCTGCGTCTTTCCATTTATTTACGGTGGGAAATCCTATCATTCTTGCACCGAAGTAGATAGCGCGAACAAGCCATGGTGTGCCACAACTGCCAACTATGATACATCTCCTCAATGGAAGTATTGCACCACTACAGGTCTGACAAAGTTACATTTATGAGATTGGAGTTTTGCTGATTTTAGGAGATAAAACAATTGTCTTCAAACAGTCAACTGATTCCCAGTTTAGGGTTTCTGACCATAATCTCATATACAGCAGTTGCCAAATCACGTATTCTATTCCAAATTGTTACGTAGACATTGGCAGCTGCTGACCTTGGAAACACCTTGGTAGAACATATAAAAACGAGACAAAACAAAAAAAAATTAAGCATGACCTACACATTTGGAATAATTAGAGGGAGCAAAATAGCAAATTTGGAGAAAACATTGTGGATTCTGAGGAACAGTTCAGGGATTGAGCGATATCTTCTAATAGTAGGTTTTTGGTGTTTTTGGAAACTTGAAACATTGGGATTTTGATGTATTATTGAGCTACTTTGAGTCCATAAAGAAAAATGTTACATCCAGGGAAAACCAATACACTCCAAAAAGAAATACTATTAATGCTTCAACGTATCCAGGAAGCGATGACAAGGAAATATAGGGAGATGAGGGAAATAATGCATGATACAGATGTGGGACTAGGAAGCTCCCAGCAAATGACAATGAAGAATGAAGAACAAATTCAGGAAATAGAGGAAAAACGAGAAGGAGTAGAGGAGATAAATCAACAAATGATACAAGCAGATAAAGAGACGAAAGAGATAGTAAAAATTTCTGAAATGGATCATGTAGATTATCTCACAAGTGGTCAAAGGGTAGAAGAGGGCAAAGAGAGAGATCTCCCGGAAGTGATGACAGAGATATCGATGGTTGTTTTAGAGATTAGACAACGAGAACCAAATGTGGAGGAAGAGGAAATACTTAGATTAAACATCAGTGATGTAAAGGGATACAAGATCCCAAGGGAAGAGCTATCAAAAAATCAACAAGAGTTAAAATACTAAAAAGGGCAAGAGATGATGAATAGATAGGAAACTTTTTAATTTCGGATTTGTTTTGTTCAAGATTAGAAAATAGTAGTAGAAATTAGAAAATGGGAAAATATTATTATGCATACTGTCAAATGACACAATTTACTATAATTACTACGCGTACGTAAATGTTAGAAGTTGGAAGATTACTCCAAAAGTCAACAAGAGTTGAAATATTAAAAAGGGCAAGAGATGACAGATAGATATAGAATACCTTTTAATATGGGATTTATTTATTAAAGTTTAGAAAGCGGAGGTAGAAATTGAAAATTGGGGAAATTGTATTATGTGTATTATCACGTAATATAACTTACTACGATAACTAGGTTTACATAAATGTTAGAAGTTGGAAATAATTTGGGTTGACTCATTTCAGCTGGGACAGTACTTCGCTAACCTTTTCTTTAAAAGGATTTAATTTTCAGAGATTATTAATTTAGGAAACGTATATGCTGTTTGGATCAGTTGCATGGCTTCTTTTCTGATTCCAAATCAAGGGAATGAATGCATGCTTAGCAGGGAGTTTCTTCAGTTCTGATTTTGCCTTCTTTTATGATTTTAGGCACTCGTCCCTGCGTCTTTCCATTTATTTACCATGGGAAATCCTATCATTCTTGCACTGAAGTAGATAGCGCGAACAAGCCATGGTGTGCCACAACTGCCAACTATGATACATCTCCTCAATGGAAGTATTGTACCACTACAGGTCTGACAAAGTTACATTTATGAGATTGGAGTTTTGCTGATTTTAGGAGATAAAACAATCAGTCAACTGATTCCCAGTTTAGGGTTTCTGACCATAATCTCTTATACAGCAGTTGCCAAATCACATATTCTATTCCAAACTGTTACATAGACATTGGCAGCTGCTGACCTATGTAATACCTTGGTAGAACATATAAAAACAAGACGAAACAAAAAAAATTAAGCATGACGTACACGTTTGGAATACTTAGAGGGAGCAAGATAGCAAATTTGGAGAAAACGTTGTGGATTCTGAGGGACAGTTCAGGGATTGAGCGATATCTTCTAATAGTAGCTTTTTGGTGTTTTTGGACACTTGAAACATTGGGATTTTGATGTATTATTGAGCTACTTTTAGCCCATTAGAATAAAGAAAAATGTTACATCCAGGGAAAACAAATACAAAAAGAAATACTATTAATGCTTCAACGTATCCAGGAAGCGATGACAAGGAAATAAAGGGAGATGAGGGAAATAATGCATGATATTGATGTGGGACTAGGAAGCTCCCAGCAAATGACAATGAAGAATGAAGAACAAATTCAGGAAATAGAGGAGAAACGAGAAGGAGTAGAGGAGATAAATCAACAAATGATACAAGCAGATAAAGAGACGAAAGAGATAGTAAAAATTTCTGAAATGGATCATGTAGATTATCTCACAAGTGGTCAAAGGGTAGAAGAGGGCAAAGAGAGAGATCTCCCGGAAGTGATGACAGAGATACGGATGGTTGTTTTAGAGATTAGACAGCGAGAACCAAATGTGGAGGAAGAGGAAATACTTAGATTAAACATCAGTGATGTAAAGGGATACAAGATCCCAAGGGAAGAGCTATCAAAAAATCAACAAGAGTTAAAATACTAAAAAGGGCAAGAGACGATGGATAGATAGGAAACTTTTTAATTTCGGATTTGTTTTATTCAAGATTAGAAAATAGAAGTAGAAATTAGAAAATGGGAAAATATTATTATGCATACTGTCAAATGACACAATTTACTATAATTACTACGCATACGTAAATGTTAGAAGTTGGAAGATTACTTCAAAAGTCAACAAGAGTTGAAATATTAAAAAGGGCAAGAGATGACTGATAGATACAGAATACCTGTTAATATGGGATTTATTTATTAAAGTTTAGAAAGCGAAGGTAGAAATTGAAAATTGGGGAAATCGTATTATATGAATTATCACGTAATATAACTTACTACGATAACTAGGTTTACATAAATTTAGAAGTTGGAAATAATTTGGGTTGACTCATTTCAGTTGGGACAGTACTTCACTAACCTTTGCTTTAAAAGGGTTTAATTTTCAGAGATTATTAATTTTAGAAACGTATATGCTGTTTGGATCAGTTTCATGGCTTCTTTCCTGATTCCAAATCAAGGGAATGAATGCATGCTTAGCAGGGAGTTTCTTCAGTTCTGATTTTGCCTTCTTTTATGATTTTAGACACTCGTCCCTGCGTCTTTCCATTTATTTACCGTGGGAAATCCTATCATTCTTGCACCGAAGTAGATAGCGCGAACAAGCCATGGTGTGCCACAACTGCCAACTATGATACATCTCCTCAATGGAAGTATTGCACCACTACAGGTCTGACAAAGTTACATTTATGAGATTGGAGTTTTGCTGATTTTAGGAGATAAAACAGTTGTCTTCAAACAGTCAACTGATTCCCAGTTTAGGGTTTCTGACCATAATCTCTTATACAGCAGTTGCCAAATCACATATTCTATTCCAAACTGTTACATAGACATTGGCAGCTGCTGACCTATGTAATACCTTGGTAGAACATATAAAAACAAGACGAAACAAAAAAAATTAAGCATGACGTACACGTTTGGAATACTTAGAGGGAGCAAGATAGCAAATTTGGAGAAAACGTTGTGGATTCTGAGGGACAGTTCGTGGATTGAGCGATATCTTCTAATAGTAGCTTTTTGGTGTTTTTGGACACTTGAAACATTGGGATTTTGATGTATTATTGAGCTACTTTTAGCCCATTAGAATAAAGAAAAATGTTACATCCAGGGAAAACCAATACAAAAAGAAATATTATTAATGCTTCAACGTATCCAGGAAGCGATGACAAGGAAATAAAGGGAGATGAGGGAAATAATGCATGATACAGATGTGGGACTAGGAAGCTCCCACAAATGACAGTGAAGAATGAAGAACAAATTCAGAAAATAGATGAGAAACCAGAAGGAGTAGAGGAGATAAATCAACAAATGATACAAGCAGATAAAGAGACGAAAGAGATAGTAAAAATTTCTGAAATGGATCATGTAGATTATCTCACAAGTGGTCAAAGGGTAGAAGAGGGCAAAGAGAGAGATCTCCCGGAAGTGATGACAGAGATACGGATGGTTGTTTTAGAGATTAGACAGCGAGAACCAAATGTGGAGGAAGAGGACATACTTAGATTAAACATCAGTGATGTAAAGGGATACAAGATCCCAAGGGAAGAGCTATCAAAAAATCAACAAGAGTTAAAATACTAAAAAGGGCAAGAGACGATGGATAGATAGGAAACTTTTTAATTTCGGATTTGTTTTATTCAAGATTAGAAAATAGAAGTAGAAATTAGAAAATGGGAAAATATTATTATGCATACTGTCAAATGACACAATTTACTATAATTACTACGCATACGTAAATGTTAGAAGTTGGAAGATTACTTCAAAAGTCAACAAGAGTTGAAATATTAAAAAGGGCAAGAGATGACTGATAGATACAGAATACCTGTTAATATGGGATTTATTTATTAAAGTTTAGAAAGCGAAGGTAGAAATTGAAAATTGGGGAAATCGTATTATATGAATTATCACGTAATATAACTTACTACGATAACTAGGTTTACATAAATTTAGAAGTTGGAAATAATTTGGGTTGACTCATTTCAGTTGGGACAGTACTTCACTAACCTTTGCTTTAAAAGGGTTTAATTTTCAGAGATTATTAATTTTAGAAACGTATATGCTGTTTGGATCAGTTTCATGGCTTCTTTCCTGATTCCAAATCAAGGGAATGAATGCATGCTTAGCAGGGAGTTTCTTCAGTTCTGATTTTGCCTTCTTTTTTATGATTTTAGACACTCGTCCCTGCGTCTTTCCATTTATTTACCGTGGGAAATCCTATCATTCTTGCACCGAAGTAGATAGCGCGAACAAGCCATGGTGTGCCACAACTGCCAACTATGATACATCTCCTCAATGGAAGTATTGCACCACTACAGGTCTGACAAAGTTACATTTATGAGATTGGAGTTTTGCTGATTTTAGGAGATAAAACAGTTGTCTTCAAACAGTCAACTGATTCCCAGTTTAGGGTTTCTGACCATAATCTCATATACAGCAGTTGCCAAATCACGTATTCTATTCCAAATTGTTACGTAGACATTGGCAGCTGCTGACCTTGGAAACACCTTGGTAGAACATATAAAAACGAGACAAAACAAAAAAAAATTAAACATGACCTACACATTTGGAATAATTAGAGGGAGCAAAATAGCAAATTTGGAGAAAACATTGTGGATTCTGAGGAACAGTTCAGGGATTGAGCGATATCTTCTAATAGTAGCTTTTTGGTGTTTTTGGACACTTGAAACATTGGGATTTTGATGTATTATTGAGCTACTTTGAGCCCATTAGAATAAAGAAAAATGGGAAAACCAATACACTCCAAAAAGAAATACTATTAATGCTTCAACGTATCCAGGAAGCGATGACAAGGAAATATAGGGAGATGAGGGAAATAATGCATGATACAGATGTGGGACTAGGAAGCTCCCAGCAAATGACAATGAAGAATGAAGAACAAATTCAGGAAATAGAGGAGAAACGAGAAGGAGTAGAGGAGATAAATCAACAAATGATACAAGCAGATAAAGAGACGAAAGAGATAGTAAAAATTTCTGAAATGGATCATGTAGATTATCTCACAAGTGGTCAAAGGTTAGAAGAGGGCAAAGAGAGAGATCTCCCGGAAGTGATGACAGAGATATCGATGGTTGTTTTAGAGATTAGACAGCGAGAACCAAATGTGGAGGAAGAGGACATACTTAGATTAAACATCAGTGATGTAAAGGGATACAAGATCCCAAGGGAAGAGCTATCAAAAAATCAACAAGAGTTAAAATACTAAAAAGGGCAAGAGATGATGAATAGATAGGAAACTTTTTAATTTCGGATTTGTTTTGTTCAAGATTAGAAAATAGTAGTAGAAATTAGAAAATGGGAAAATATTATTATGCATACTGTCAAATGACACAATTTACTATAATTACTACGCGTACGTAAATGTTAGAAGTTGGAAGATTACTCCAAAAGTCAACAAGAGTTGAAATATTAAAAAGGGCAAGAGATGACAGATAGATATAGAATACCTTTTAATATGGGATTTACTTATTAAAGTTTAGAAAGCGGAGGTAGAAATTGAAAATTGGGGAAATTGTATTATGTGTATTATCACGTAATATAACTTAATATAACTAGGTTTACATAAATGTTAGAAGTTGGAAATAATTTGGGTTGACTCATTTCAGCTGGGACAGTACTTCGCTAACCTTTTCTTTAAAAGGATTTAATTTTCAGAGATTATTAATTTAGGAAACGTATATGCTGTTTGGATCAGTTGCATGGCTTCTTTTCTGATTCCAAATCAAGGGAATGAATGCATGCTTAGCAGGGAGTTTCTTCAGTTCTGATTTTGCCTTCTTTTATGATTTTAGGCACTCGTCCCTGCGTCTTTCCATTTATTTACCATGGGAAATCCTATCATTCTTGCACTGAAGTAGATAGCGCGAACAAGCCATGGTGTGCCACAACTGCCAACTATGATACATCTCCTCAATGGAAGTATTGTACCACTACAGGTCTGACAAAGTTACATTTATGAGATTGGAGTTTTGCTGATTTTAGGAGATAAAACAATCAGTCAACTGATTCCCAGTTTAGGGTTTCTGACCATAATCTCTTATACAGCAGTTGCCAAATCACATATTCTATTCCAAACTGTTACATAGACATTGGCAGCTGCTGACCTATGTAATACCTTGGTAGAACATATAAAAACAAGACGAAACAAAAAAAATTAAGCATGACGTACACGTTTGGAATACTTAGAGGGAGCAAGATAGCAAATTTGGAGAAAACGTTGTGGATTCTGAGGGACAGTTCATGGATTGAGCGATATCTTCTAATAGTAGCTTTTTGGTGTTTTTGGACACTTGAAACATTGGGATTTTGATGTATTATTGAGCTACTTTGAGCCCATTAGAATAAAGAAAAATGTTACATCCAGGGAAAACCAATACACTCCAAAAAGAAATACTATTAATGCTTCAACGTATCCAGGAAGCGATGACAAGGAAATAAAGGGAGATGAGGGAAATAATGCATGATACAGATGTGGGACTAGGAAGCTCCCACAAATGACAGTGAAGAATGAAGAACAAATTCAGAAAATAGATGAGAAACCAGAAGGAGTAGAGGAGATAAATCAACAAATGATACAAGCAGATAAAGAGACGAAAGAGATAGTAAAAATTTCTGAAATGGATCATGTAGATTATCTCACAAGTGGTCAAAGGGTAGAAGAGGGCAAAGAGAGAGATCTCCCGGAAGTGATGACAGAGATACGGATGGTTGTTTTCGAGATTAGACAGCGAGAACCAAATGTGGAGGAAGAGGAAATACTTAGATTAAACATCAGTGATGTAAAGGGATACAAGATCCCAAGGGAAGAGCTATCAAAAAATCAACAAGAGTTAAAATACTAAAAAGGGCAAGAGACGATGGATAGATAGGAAACTTTTTAATTTCGGATTTGTTTTATTCAAGATTAGAAAATAGAAGTAGAAATTAGAAAATGGGAAAATATTATTATGCATACTGTCAAATGACACAATTTACTATAATTACTACGCGTACGTAAATGTGAGAAGTTGGAAGATTACTCCAAAAGTCAACAAGAGTTGAAATATTAAAAAGGGCAAGAGATGATCGATAGATATAGAATACATTTTAATATGGGATTTATTTATTAAAGTTTAGAAAGCAGAGGTAGAAATTGAAAATTGGGGAAATCGTTTTATGTGTATTATCACGTAATATAACTTACTACGATAACTAGGTTTACGTAAATTTAGAAGTTGGAAATATTTTGGGTTGACTCATTTCAGCTGGAACAGTAGTTCGCTAACCTTTGCTTTAAAAGAGTTTAATTTCAGAGATTATTAATTTAGGAAACGTATATGCTGTTTGGATCAGTTGCACGGCTTCTTTCCTGATTTCAAATCAAGGGAATGAATGCATGCTTAGCAGGGAGTTTCTTCAGTTCTGATTTTGCCTTCTTTTATGATTTTAGGCACTCGTCCCTGCGTCTTTCCATTTATTTACCGTGGGAAATCCTATCATTCTTGCACTGAAGTAGATAGCGTGAACAAGCCATGGTGTGCCACAACTGCCAACTATGATACATCTCCTCAATGGAAGTATTGCACCATTACAGGTCTGACAAAGTTACATTTATGAGATTGGAGTTTTGCTGATTTTAGGAGATAAAACAATCAGTCAACTGATTCCCAGTTTAGGGTTTCTGACCATAATCTCTTATACAACAGTTGCCAAATCACATATTCTATTCTAAATTGTAACGTAGACATTGGCAGCTGCTGACCTCTGAAATACCTTGGTAGAACATATAAAAACGTGACGAAATAACAAAAAAATTAAACATGACCTACACGTTTGGAATACTTAGAGGGAGCAAAATAGCAAATTTGGAGAAAACATTTTGGATTGTGAGGAACAGTTCAGGGATTTAGTGATATCTTCTAATATTAGTTTTTTGGTGTTTTTGGACACTTGGGACATTGGGATTTTGACGTATTATTGAGGTACTTTTAGCCCATTAAAATAAAGAAAAATGTTACAATGGAAAACTGATTCCCAGTTACAGTTTCTGACTTTAATCTCATATAGAATTGAAGCTAAGAAAACGCAAAAGATTAAGTTTTTAAAAATTGTGTTTGCAGAAGTGTGCAAAACATATATTCAGATAGTCCTTGACTTATAACTGTTCCTTTAGTGATCATTCAAAGTTGCAAAGTTATTAGGATGAAAAAGTTTTTACATATTTACATTTCTGGGCTATATTATTCAGTAGTTTTAGGGGAAATAACCATTGTCCTGAAATAGTTAACTGATTCCCATTGTAAAGTTTTTGAGACTAATCTGGTATAGAATTAAGACAGGCATTGCAAAATGTTTGTGTGTATCTTTAGTGAGCTTCATAAACTATACATTATGATTACTGATCAACTAATAGCATTTTTAAAAGTTTTTTTCCCCATGATTCCTTCTTAGAATTTATAGTCAGCACCCTAAAATGACATCTACCGGGGCTTCAGTATACACTGAATGCATTGTTCTTTTACCTTTCTTGAAAGCAAGGAATGTGTCTTACTGACATGAAATTAAAACTTGAAGTTATGTGACATAAGCTATTACCAAGACAGTTTATATATGTTTTCCTTTGTGTTTAGAATATGGAGGTAATTCTAGTGGACAATCTTTTGTATTGCCCTTTAAGTACAAAGGCTGTACATTTTACTCTCCAATCAATAAAGATGACAAAGGGGGAAGATTCATTAATACAGCTGGATTTTGCCAAACTCTGCAGCAGATTAATTTAAACTGAATTATCAGAATCAAAGCAAGAGTCCTCCACAATGGATTGTATTTATGTCCAGCTTCTCAAAGTTTATTCCTGAACCAGAATTTAGAGATACAGGGAACTTTCCTCCTTATTTATTTCTATAACCTTCCACTACCTTAGCTATTAAGAAAATTAGGCTGAATACTCAATCTGCTTTTCTCTTAGAAGAGCCATTGAGCGCAACTCCATGTTGTTCCCCGAAGTCATTGTATTTCTAAAGTATTAAAATTTATTAAATATTACATTCACTTGCAGCCACATGCACGTTTCATTTCTTGCCATTAAAAAATAAAAAAATAATAACAATTGGTATCCATGCCTCACACAGTTCCATTATATTGTACACAATTTGTATATTGCATGTGGTAGCCCTGCTGGACAGTTCTGTGGCGATATTTGAGTAATAATGCAAATCACATTTTGCTTTTTGTAGTAAATGCAACTTAGGTAGCATATTTATTTTTCTGACTGAATTGGCTATGATTTTTGTTTCTGTGAAATAAAACAGATCGCAAGAAGTCTCTAAAGTGTTTTTGAGTTATCATAACTTCCTATAAGTAGATATCTTGAATTCTCTTGAACCTTATGATGTAACTGTATTGTTTTCCTTTTTTCCTCAGATTAGCAAAATCAAGAACATTTGCGATGATTTGATTCCGGAGATGATAGTTTTCCAATCAAGGTTATGATATATGCCATCTGTCACCTTATCTTTGCAAATTTATTATTAATCTAGGCTTTCTAGAAGTTAGTAGACTTTGTATTTCTTAATGAAAATTGCTGATTCTTTGTAATAAATATTCTAAGCAGAAAAATGGCGCACTTTCTTTTGCATTGCTTGTATTCCATTCATCAGAATCAGCCCTGAGGCAGATTTCCTTTGCTATCTTCCAGCAGCACCTCCCATCACCTGAGCATGCCTGTCACCAGCTGCAAGGAAAATAAAAGGCATGGTAGGGTGCGGGAGGGGGAGCAAACCTCTCTAGAGTTTGTATTCTAGAGTGCAAATCTTACAGCAACTTTCCCCATATTAGTGGGCCTAGCTGTTCAAGGCCCCTTAGTTCACAATAATGCTGGTGGGGCGTTGCAGCGATCTTTCAGTATGGGTGTGCCTGCAACCACCCAAATTTTGATCACGTCACCATGGAGCTACAATGGTTAGAATTTTGGGCAAGGGTTGTAAGTCTTTTTGTTCATTGCCATTATAATTTTAAATAGTCACTGTATGAATGGTTATAAATCAAAAATTGCCTGTATTGCAATCAGGTGTCCGAGGTTCAAATTTCATCTCACCCTGAAGAATGCTGGGTGACATTTAAATAGTTAAACACTATCCAATCCATTTCACAAGGTTGTAGTTTTGTAATTAGTCCCTCCATTCATTGTCATCTTGAACTCACAAAGAAAAGGCAAGATCATTATTTTGACATAGAAAACAAACATCACAGCTTTCTTAAGAAATTTGTAAACATGGAGGAGTTGAGTCCATGCAATTCTGAAAAAAACATACCCCTTCTTGTTCTTGACTGTGAAATATGCAAGAAGCTCTAAGCTGTAAGTTTGCCATCATCTTTTCTTTCACTTTTCATTGAAAAGTTTTCCTTTACATTTCCAAATGCTCCTTATGTTTCATGTCATATAACCGCATGGGATGAAAAATTACTGCTTTTCAGTGGCTTTTCAACTGATATAATGACTATGGGGTTCAGTTAGAAACCAGGAGACTGTATGTTCTAGTCCTTCCTTAGATACGAAAGTCAGGTAAGAGTCTTTGGGCCAGTCACTCCCTCAGCCCCACTAACCTCAAGGGTTGCTCTTTTTTTTTTTTTTAAATTTGATTTATATGCCACCCTTCTCTGGAGACTCAGGGCAGCTTACAATGCGTTAAGCAATAGCCTTCATACTTTTGTATATTTATACAAAGTCAGCTTATTGCCCCCACAATCTGGGTCCTCATTTTACCTACCTTAGAAAGGATGGAAGGCTGAGTCAACATTGAGCCTGGTGAGATTTGAACTTGAAGTAATTGCAGGCAGCTGGTGTTAATAACACTGTTAATAACAGTGCTTTAGTATGCTGTGCCACCAGGACTCTGGTGGTGAAAATTGGACATAGATGTGTATACCACATTGAATTCACCAAAATCAAAATGGGATAGAAAGATATATGTAATATTTCTGGCAACAACATATTGCATGCTCTTGGATGTTATTACTATTTTTGGATTGCATATCTGTGTATTTTATTTCACAGTCCAATAGAAAGCCTTTGATTTTTCTGGTTTCCCACCCAAACATAAAATAGACCCAGGGCCGGATTTTCCTATAGGCTAACTACGCTTCAGCCTAGGGCCTCAAGATCAAGAGGGGCCTACATTCAAATTGTAAGCAAAATTAAAATTACACTTTCACTATAGGTGAAAGGGCCTCATAAGTGGAATAGCCTAGGGCCTCTTTTCATCTAAATCCGGCCCTGAATAGACCTGATGCTACTTAGCTTGCAGACAAGGTTGGCCAAGTAATTGCCACTGCTTAAGTGAATAACTGAAGGAAATTGAAATAGCAAATGTTAAAAAGTTGGCTCTGCTCAGTTGTGAATCAGATGTTTTAGCTGATTATATTACATGTAAATATTCTAGCCATTATATTATTGCAATGGTTCAATATTTGCACAGAGATTAGGGAATGAAAACTAGAAACATGTAAAAAAAGGGATTTTTTCCTTTAAAGCTACTTATTATGTGTGCATTGGCCCGCGTTCTAAAGCTTTCATTTTGTTAAGTTTTCCAAAGTGCATGTATGTTGAGAAAGACACACCCACATAAAACTATTGGCAGTTACATTTCTGGCATACAAGAGAATTGTCTGTATGTCAAAGACTAGCATCTCATTGCGTAGTTATGAAAGCCTTTGAAAAGACAAATGCTTTGATATTCCTATAGCTACAAAATCAGAGAAAATCAGGTCACAGGTTGCTTCTGATATTCTATGGAAGTAAATTCTGAAGCAGACTAGAAAAAATCCTAAAGCTTTTGGACATTGGTGCTGGTAAAGTTGCCACAAACAGCCAAGAAAACAACAAAGACTTTCCTGGACAAGGACCCCGGAAAACTACAGAATTCTCAGTCCTAGTCAACTCTACAACTTCAACGAAATACATTGCATCCCTTGATAGAAAAATATTATTGGTGAAACTGACAAATTGTTCCTCATTTTGCAACATTCGGAGGCAGTGAAGAAATTACTTTTGGGGAAAACTTCATTCTACAGGTCCCTAAATCTGATTTTCCCAGTCTGCCAAGAAACCTCCTATCTCTTCCAATGTTCCCCATCTTTATTTGCATGCTAGGACCCCTATCCTCTACTGTCTTCCAAAATTTGCCCAAATTCATGTTCATTGTATCAATGAGTCTATATAACCATCTCATCCTCTGCTTTCCTTTCTCCTTTCTCCTTAAACCTTTCCCAGCATCAGGGTCTTTTCCAATGAATCCTCTCTTCTCTTTTTCATTTGCAATTGTCCACAAAGACAGTCAAAATTAGCAAGATGGTGTATAGAGTACTGAGCAAGAAACCCTGACTTCTTTTATAAATATGCTGATTGGCAGATTCCAAGTAACAGCCCATAGGAAATCAAAACTCCAAGACAGAGTTCCTCAAAGTATAAATTTATTAGACATGTCATATTGGCACAGCTGGTGAAAACCTGAATTTGAAGTCCCCCAGGTTTTCCCCACCCAGTTCAAAATCCAAAATTCTTCCCTCCATTACACACAACCATCACATGCCCCAATCAGGTCTCTCCCTCCATTCCAGATGCCTCCCATCTACGCCCCTCCAGGTGCTGGGGAGAATGTCCTTGGTTTCCAGAAGAAAGAATGTTATTTTGGCTACATATCCCCCCCAATTATCTCTACTCTCCCTCCCTTTCCCACAGCTCCATCCAGCCTCACTGTGGCAACCCTGAAGACACTCAAAGATGGCTCCAGGGTTTACAGGCTGCCCCTACTCATGTGAGAAGGATACCCTGAAAAAGGAAAGAAAGACCATTGAGAATTAAACTGATCCCTCTCAGCCTCCCCTACCTTGTCCAGGCCTATTTTAGGTTTACCTGGGACTTATCATGAAACTGCTTGACTAATCTGTCTGCTTTCACATCCCAGCTCTTAACCCAGATGGCCTCAGACAGGGGATAGCCTTTCCAGTGGACTAAGTACTGGAGTCAAACCCAATGCAGGTGTGAATCCAGAATTTCCTTCACCTCATAGTGGGTCTCTCCCTGTACTACCATAGGCTTTGGTGCTGCCCGGTCAACTGGTTTTAGTTGGCTTTAATAAGCTGCTATGAAAAACTGAATGCACTTTCCCTAGCAAGGAGGGAGCCTAAGGTGAATGGTTATGGGGTTTATGATTTTCATGATTGGAAATGGCCCCAAAACCTAGGACCCAGCTTCCTACTTGGTAATCTCAACCTCAAATAGTGCGTTGACAGATACACTTTGTCATCCACTTGGAAAGGAGGTTGGGGGGAGCAGTGCTTGTCGGCTTGCGCTTTATAGGTCCTCACCACTTCCAGCAGCGCTTGCTTGGTATTTTCCCACCCCTGCTTCAAGGACTTCATCTAGTGGTTCTGGAACATGGACAACTGTGACTTTGTGGGTAGCTCCAGCATAGGGACGAACTCCATGTTACTGGTCATCTGGAATGAGGTCAGGCAGGTGCTGCTATACACCGTATTATTGTAAACCACCTCTGAAAATGGCAGCAGATCCACCCTGTTGGACTGCTGATAGTCCACAAAGCACCTCAAGTAATACTCCACCATGGTGTTTGCTCGCTCCACTGCTGTATTAGTGCTCAGATGAAAAACCAAGCTGAGGCCCTGGGTGGAAACATTGGCTCCCAGGAACTCCCTCCAAAATTTTGCTGTGAATTGGATCCCCCTATCAGAGATAATCCTATGGAGGACCCCATGCAGCCTATAGATTTGTTTTATAAACATCCGAGCCAATTTCTTGGCAGAAGGTAGCCCCTTGCAGGTGGTAAAATTGGCTTGCTTTGAGGATAAGTCAATCATGACCCAAATGACCACGTTCCTGCTACTCTTGGGGACCTCAACTAAAAAATACATGGCAATTTCCTTCCACAAATGGTTTGGTTCTGTCACTTGTTGAAGGAGACCAGGGGCTTTCCCTGGCCTCTTTTCTGTGGTTGCACAGATAGCGCAACTTTTTACATAGTCCTCAATGAATTTCTTCATTTTTGGCCACCAAAACTGCCATCTGGCTGGGTGCAGAGTTTTTAGGTAGCTGAAGACACCTGCCAGTTTGGCATTGTCACTGCGCTGCAGAACCTGGAGTCTCAAGGTGGTGGGGACATACAACTTGGTTCCTTTCCATACCAGTCCATCTTTAAGGGTGAGGACTTCCATGTTATCATTGAACCAAGAGTCTGTATCAGGGGTGGGTTCTACTTACCTTTACTACCAGTTCGTAATGGGAGCATGTGCACACGCTTTTTTCGCTCAGATGTGTGCACTTTTGTGCATGAGCAGATCACCCATGAAGATGTCATGGTGGGTGGGCAGAGCCTCCCTTTGGTTTTACTACTGGTTGTATAGAACCAAACCGAAATGGGAGCAACCCACCACTGGTCTTCAGAAAGGCTGTCTTCATTGCCACTGTCATCTGGTCATGTCTGGTGGGTGGCTGTCGCCAGGCTTGGCCTTGGATGGTGACTTAGGCACTGGCTGGGAGGTGGGGATGACGGCGTGGATAACCTCCTCTCAGTGACTGTTGAATTGTGGTTTTCTTGACAGAGCGTCAGCGAGTAGGTTCTTCCCCCCGGGATGTATTTAAGGTTGAAGTTGAACTTCTTTAAATATTGGGCCCACCTGACTTGCTTAGGGGAGAGGTTTTGGGGTGTCTTCAGTGCCTCTAGGTTTTTGTGATCAGCCCAGATCTTGAAGCTTGTCCGCAAGATGTTTCTTTAGTACTTGGTGCACTAATTTGACATAGTCCTCTAGGGTTTCACTGAAAATGAGAATGTCACTAGGTAGACTAGGACTCCTTTATATAGGTGATCATGCAGCACTTTGTTGATTAGGTGCATGAAAACTGCTGGGGCTCCTTGTAATCCAAATGGCATTACTTTGAACTGGAAGCTGCCTAACAGGCCACTGAAGGCTGTCTTCCACTCATCTTCTCTTCTCTAATACAGACTCTCTAGTACACCTCCTGTAGGTTCGAGCTTGGTGAACACCTTCCCCTTTTCTAGGTGGGCCAGCATGTCCTTCATAAAGACAGGGGGTAGGTATTTTCACCACACACTGCATTGAAAACACGGAAATCCATGCAGAGTCTCATCAAGCCACCTTTTTCCCCCTTAAACAGCACTGTGCCAGGGTTTGTGGTACTTCCTTCCTCTTCTCTCTCTCTCTCTCTCCTTCCTTCCTTCCTTCCTTCCTTCCTTCCTTCCTTCTTCCTTCCTTCCTCCCTTCCTTTTCTTGCTTTGTCTTTTTCTCCTTCCTTCCTTCCTTCCTTCCTTCCTTTCTTCTTTCCTTCCTTCCTTCTCTCTCCCTTCCATCCTCTTTATTTTGCTTTTTCTTTGTCTCTTTCTCTTTCTGTCTTTGTCTCTTTTTTCCTTCCTTCCTTCCTTCCTTCCTTCCTTCCTTCCTTTCTTTTTCTTCTTTCTTCTCTCTCTCTCTTTCTCACACACACACACACTCTTTCTCTCTCTCTCACACACACACCCTTGGTCTGAGAAGTGGTGACAGCAGGAGAAGGAAGTAAGTGAGTGGCAGTGGTACTCCGGGAGGGTGGGTGGCCCGGCCTGGAAACGGCGCATCCTCCATCATGGGCTGGATGTGAGCAGCGGGACCCAAGGCAGAGGGGAAGGCAAGCGGGCAGCAGTTGCCCAAAGGTTCTGCCGAAGCCAAGTGCGCCAGGCCCAAAAGGCGAGCGAGCCTAGCCATGTCCCTGTGAGGTGGCTCTTTGGCCGAGCGTAACAGGTCTCCCTCCTCCGCTGCCAGTGTCAGCCTTACATTGTAGATCTTTCATGCGCCTCTGCCAGCATATTCAGCATGCCAGGAGTGGGTTCTTCTTACCTTTACTACTGGTTCACAGCGGATTTGTTTGGCTGGGTTTTCACGAAGCTTGTTTGAGCTTTGCTATTTTCCAGCCAGTATTGCCATGAGTTTCTGGTTCCTCAAAAGATTGGAGTCAGCTCTTTGATCTGGTGGTGGCAGAAGCCATTGAAATGACCGCTACAAGCTGGGGCAACCAGACTAAAATTTGTGCAGGAGCGGTGATTGAATAGAGTATGGTTACCAGGTGAGTGATTGGCCAACTCACAGGTAAGAAGAAAAACACTCTAAAGCTTAAAAGGGGTCCCTGAAATAAGTGGTTAATTGGCACTTGGAAATTCAAAGTGAAGAAAAAAACAAAAAAGAAAGAGGAACTTTAAAACCAAAGCCCTAAAAGGAAATCTTTCTACCTGGACTTAAAATTGGATTTGGAGGGAATTGAAAACAATATAAGAAAAAGAAAACTGAGGGAAAGCATTCTTTAACAATAAAAGGAATTAAAAGAAAAAGAGAAAGTATTGTCTTTGTGGATTTACAATTGATATTTTGTTGCCTGGGGATTTGTGGATTGGAGAGAGACATCTGCTGGTGGAAAAGAAATATTACAATAAATGTTTTAAAGACTGAAAGAACAAAGGGAATTATCATGAGAAGTTTTTAAAGAAGTATTTGTTTAAACAGCTGGAACAAGTCTTCAAAAAGAACTGGAAAGAATAAAGTTTTAAACTGGAATGGTCTAAATGAATATCTGAATTGGGCACTACTTGGAAATAAAAAATAAAAAAGAGACATTATATTGACTTGAATTTGAATCATACATAAGTTAAAATAACAATAAACTCTTATTTAAAGGTTATTTAAATTTAAAGGTTTTAAGGTAAAAATGGAACAAATTGAAATATATTGTTAATAATTAAAAATGTGATGGGAATTCTGAGAAATATATTCAATAAAGGAAGGAAAAATTAGAGTTGCCTGGACACCATAGTGGAAAATATTGAATTGAAAATGAATATAGCAATAGAGAGTGAGTGGAAGAAGGAGTAGGGAGATGGAAGGAAGGGAGAAGAGAGGAAGGAGAGAGAGGAATAAAAGAAAGGGAAGAGGAGGGGGAGAAAGGAAGGGGAAGTAGAGGTGGAGTAGGAGAGGAGGAAAGAAGAAAGTAGGAAGGATAAAAGAAGGGAGGGAGAGGAAAGAGAGGAGAGAGAGAAGAAAGATTGGTGTAAAACAAAAAGATGAAATGGAAGAAAGGCAACTCTGAATACATTTAAATTTATCAGGATAAAGAATGAACTACTATGAAAGTTAAAAGAGAATATATATATATGATTTAAAAAGGAGAAATTAGAATTGGAGGGCAGAAGAAGATGTTGTTTATATAATAAGTGTAGAAATATCAAGATATGATTAAAAATATGGAAAAAGAATATTTTGGCAGAATTTGTAACTATGTAAAATGTATTTGGATATGATAAGTTGTATAAGATATGATATAGTCAATACTCTGTTCACAAAATATATGGGTGTGTGTGGAGGAAAAACAATCAATGAAACTTGATTGAAAAAAAAAGACAAACAATTCTTCATTTCGTAACATTGAGAGACAGGGATGAAATTAATTTCTGGAAAAGCCTCCCCACATTCTAGAGGTCCTCAAGTCTGATTTTCTTGTGTATCATTTCTTTTTTTTTTATAATTTTTTTTTTTACACAAACAAACAAACAAACAATGCATTTTTTTCTGAACAGAGTATTGACTGAGTCACAAATTTATTCAGTTTTTAGTTATCTCCAACACAGTTTATATATTTACTTTTTGCCATAATATTCTGTTGGAAGAAATATCCTTTTGGGTTCTGCTCCAAGTGTGGAAAAAGGCACTGGAAACATGGAGACTGCTTGGAAAGATGGTTTAATGGTGGACAGGATCACATGGCTTGAGTTCCTGAACAGAAAAGGGACAGATACAGTAAATCCTCGGGTTTTTATGCTCTCTCTGGCTTTGCATTTCTTGGGGCCCCGAAAGAGTATCCTGATTGGTTGTCAGACTCCCAGGGGGTGGGGGTCTTAGCTAGCCTTGCTGGCTGATGGTCACATGTGATTCCCAGGTCACATGCTTCCCAGGTCACATGCGGTGAGTTTCGGTTGCTAGATGGGGCCCATTGTGTTAGTTTCTGTTGCTATTGTGTTTCAAATGTCCTTTGACAAAGGATTGGGTTTCTGCCTCTGGCCCATTAACAAAGGGTGGGGGGCAAGAAGGTGGGAGCTGCTTTGTCTGTAAAATATGCTTCTCCATATCTCATCCAGGGAAATATAATATTCTGCCTTTTTAATATTTCCCAAAATATTTCATTCTTCTAAGAAAGGGGTGGGTGCTAACCTCCTACAATTCTTTCTCTCTAATTTTTATTTTCTTTTCAAAGTTTCTTCTAATAGCCAATGTTACCATTCGACCTAAACTCTAATCTTAATCAAATTTAATTTTTTCCTTATTTTCTCCAAATTAAAACCCTTAAATTTGAAATCAATCATTTTTCTAATTATTAACCTTAACTCTAATTCAAATATTTCCCCATTGCATCTTTTTCACAACATAATATAATTTCCAGTATTTCCTTAAATTCCCTTATTCCAAGCATTAATATTTTTCTTTGTCAATTTATCTAAATATTACAATCCACTATTTTACTAAAAGTCACTTAATTCTATAACATTACAATCATTCATTTCTTTTCCCTTGCTTTTTCAGATATATGTCTTATTAAACGATAAGTCAAGTTACTTTGCACAATGCATTCAATTTCTCAATTCTCCTTATTTTTAATGTAAATCCAAGTTTCAATTGCTTTTTCAAATATATCCAAATATTACAGTTTCCATAGTTACAATTAAAAATATTCCAAATTTTACAATCTCATATATTAAACTTATTTGTATTTATAAATCTTATTTCAATTCATTTTTAATTCAAGTAATTATCCACTGCTTTGTACATAATTTAGACAGAATTACTGTATATACTCGAGTGTAAGCCGAGTTCTTCAGCACATTTTTTATGCTGAAAAAAGCCCCCCTCGGCTTATACTCGAGTGAGGAAAAAATGCCTTTTTTTCCTGCAACCGTTTTGGCTCCCAGGGGCTGCAGGGAGGCTTGCTAAAGGTAAAATGGGGCGTGGGGGGTGCGGCGGCCCTCCCCTGCACCCCTTTTTGGCTCCTAGGGGCTGCAGGGAGGCTTGCTAGGGGCATGAGGTGGGTGCCTAGCAAGACTCCCTGCAGCCCCTGGAAGCAAAATTCTCTTGTGTAATTTTTTTATAGTGTAAAACTAATCTATTATGTCTCAAAATAAAAGAGAGATCAAAAATCCAATTAGTGCCATGTAAATTCTGGAATC
Source organism: Pantherophis guttatus (assembly GCF_059756535.1). NCBI lineage: Eukaryota > Metazoa > Chordata > Lepidosauria > Squamata > Colubridae > Pantherophis > Pantherophis guttatus. The sequence continues at coordinate 39,908,120 of NC_142066.1, read as the reverse complement.
CCCAAAGACCTTTCCCATTGTATTTATTAAACAAATTTATATAGCTACCCAACTCATATACAGTGCTTTTAAAGTTATTGTTGATACCATATTGTTTTTGTTGATCCTCTTTTCCACTTACAGAGCTAGTTTCCTGTTTTTCTTTGAAATCAATATTCAAAAACATTTAACCTACTGATGCCTCAATTAATGTAATTTTATTGGTATCTATTTTTATTTTGAAATTTACTAGTAGCTGCTGCATTTCCCACCCAAGGCTTATACTCCAGTCAATAAGTTTTCCCAGTTTTTTGTGGTAAAATTAGGTGCCTTGGCTTATATTTGGATTGGTTTATACTTGAGTATATACAGTACTTTTCAGCTTAATTTCAAATGTTTTAGTTAGTTTCATCATTACAATTAAGAACATTCCAAATATTACAATCTCAGCTATTAAGTTTTCTAAAATTCATTTATATCTATAATTTTTTTTACTTCAATTCATTTTTAGTTCTAAATGTATACAGCATATTTCTCTTTCCCCTTTCCATCAATCATTTCTTTGTCCTTTTCTCTCATTTTTCCTTCTCCTCCCTTTTTTCTCCATTTTAAAATCCTGAACTCTTCTATTTTGCCCTGTATTTTCAATTGCTTTCCATCCCCTTTTCTTCTTATTTTTTCACTGTTAATCCCAGTGTAATCATTTGATTTTTAAATATTTTTTCTATCCCCCCCTTTTTTCTCTCCTTGTCTCTTTCTACTATCTCTACTTTTATCATTGTTAATCCCAATATAATCTTTAAAGTTCACCATTATTGCTAAACATCTCTTTTCTCCCAATTCTCCTCTCCTTTTCATTATTGCTTTCCACACAATCATTTAATTTTTCATAATCAATATCTTTGTCTTTGTCTTCAGTATCACTTTCTTGCTTCTCATTCATAAACCATGAATCTACTTATCTACTTGAGTGTATTCTAATGTATCTGGTTCATCAAGTTTAGGTTTTCCATGCATCATTATAAACATTTCATTTAGCTCTGTTTTCAGTGATATATGGATCCTTTAAATCATTTCAATTAGTTCCTGTGCCATTTTTTTTATTTCTGGGTTCTTGTTATTCCAATTTTAAGTTTTGTTATAACCCACCTTCTTTAATTGTCAAGGTCGAACAGCTTGCAGACAAACAAATCCTTCCTAAAAGTTCTCACTGCTCTTATCACTTTAAGAGGTATTTTTTTCAACGTAAAAGTTCAATTTTTTAATGTTCTTTTTTTCGCCTGTAGATGTCTCTCTCCAATCCACAATTCCAATCAACAGCCTAAAAAAGTATCCATTTTGTTTAAAATCCATGTTGCCAATCTTTGCCTATTTTTATCTTTTTCTTCTTAATTTTATATTTCCTAATCAATTTTGAATCCAAATCCAAATCCAAATACCGAATCCAGTTTTTTTTTTTAAATCTTCTATTACAGGGCTTTAGTGTTCAATTTCCCTTTGTCCTTTCTTTAGCAGTCAACATAATTCTTTTTAAATTCTTTCCAATCCTCTTCACAACTATTATGGGTTTATTTTCATTTTTTTTTCTTCTAATTTTTTAATTATCTCCACACATTTTAGTCCAAAAATCAAGTTTCGTTTCGGGCTTTGCCACTTTAAATTTCCACTTTATTCTTCTTGCTTCATTTCCCCCATGCCCATTAGCTGCTGTTATTTCGCTGGGGCAATTTAACAATTTAAAAGTATTCATTTTTTGCCTCTGAGCTGGCAATCACTCACCTGGCATCAGTACTTCATTCGAATCACCGCTCCTGCTCAAAACTTGGTCTGGTTGCCCCAGCTTTATGATGGCTGCAATAGCAGCTGCCTCTGCTGCTGAGTCGAAGAGTTTCCTCCAACCTCTGAGGAACTTGCCTGTTCCTCTTGGTCATCCGAAGTGCCTCTCTTTCTTCTCCCTCCCTACAGGACAGATCTGGTCCGAAGACCTCTTGATAGCGGCTTGTCAGCCCGGGATTTCACAGGCTAATCAGAGCCCACTATTCCCTGTCTATTTCGCTGTGACGTTTCCGGTCGAATCTCTTGTGTATCATTTCATCAAACCTTTTAAAAAAAGCTTTCAACTAGGGATTGCGTATTATCAAACAGTCTTTTTTGGGATATCAGGGACATTTGCTTGTCTGTAATCTGATATATTATTGCTCTACACAATTTATCAGTGATAGATAACTGAATACAGGAAACAGGGAACATTGATGTAATATTCCTAAAAAAAGGAAAAAAAAAAAGAAATAGAAAGAGAAACAAGGAACATATTTTCTGGATATTTTGATGAAAAGTTAAAACAAAAAATGAAATATTGAACTCCAAATATTTTGGAAATTGGTAAAATGCAAAAATTATATACTAATATAGATGTAAATCAAATGAAAGTACTTTCACTACTCAGGAACACACTATGTTTTCCTTAGAGAAAAGCAAAAATTATTCAAAACAACAATATAAAGAAAAGAGGAAAGGAAAAAAAAGAACAAATAAAATCCAGCAGCAATAAATCCGCATTGAACCACCCTGTCGACTTTTAAAGATAGAAAGCAAAGGGAATCAAAAGTTTCAAAAAGTGAAATTAAGATATAGACATACTTAAGAAAATGAATTGCTAAAAGGAAGATGGATGTCTGGTGATTTTTCGAGCATTCCCACAAAGAACTGGAATCTTTAAGACCCCCCCATCCCAGGTGGGTCCATGGCCATCTGAAAGTCAACTTGGATCATTCCTAAATGCTTCCATTCAAATCCAGGGAATAGCTTTGCCAAAGAACCAGCTTTGGCAGCAAAATCTTCATCAATGACTTGGACAAGAGAATACTAAGCTGGCAGGAATAGCCAACACTCCGGAAGATAGGCTTAAGCAACAGAAGTATCTTGACAGACTTGAACATTTGACGCTGTCTAATAAAATGAAATCCAATGGTGAAAAAAGTAAGGTTCTACATTTAGGCAAGTAGAACAGAATGCACAGGTACAGTATATGTGGTACCTTGCTCAATAGTAGTAACTGTGAGAGGGATCTTGGAGTCCTAGTGGACAACCATTTAAATATGAGCCAGCAGTGTGCTGCAGCTGCCGAAAAAGCCAACACAGTTCTAGGCTGCATAGACAGAGGGATAGAATCAAGATCACATGAAGTGTTAAAACCACTTTATAATACCTTGGTAAGGCCACACTTGAAATACTGCATTCAGTTTTGGTCTCTATGATGTAAAAAAGATGTTGAGACTCTAGAAAGAGTATAGAGAAGAGCAACAAAGATGATTAGGAGACTGGAGGCTAAAACATATGAAGAATGGTTGCAGGAACTGGGTATGTCTAGTTTAATAAAAAGAAGGACTAGGGAGACATGATAACAGTGTTCCAATATCTCAGGGACTGCTACAAAGAAGAGGGAACAAACTATTCTCCAAAGCTCCTGAGGGTAGGACAAGAAGCAATGGGTGGAAACCAATAAAGGAGAGAAGCAACTTAGAAATTTCCTGACAGTTAGAACAATTAATCAGTGGAACAAGTTTCTTCCAGAAGTTGTGAATGCTCCAAAACTGGAAGTTTTTAATAAAATGTTGGATAACCATTTGTTTGAAGTGGTGTAGGGTTTCCTGCCTAAGCAGGGGGTTGGATGAGAAGACCTCCAAGGTCCCTTCCAACTCTGTTATTCTATTCTATTCTATTCTATTCTGTTCTGTTCTGTTCTGTTCTGTTCTGTTCTGTTCTGTTCTGTTCTGCTCTGTTCTACTCTACTGTACTCTACTCTACTCTACTCTACTCTATTTGAAAATCAACAGATTGTCAGCAAGAAAAAGAAAAGTTCCTACCATTTAGTAGCCATCTTGGGGAGCAATAAAAAAATACACCAATTGTTTTATGTACTGATTCATTTCACCATACTTAGCATGTAACTGATCTTTGATTTAAAAGACTTATAAATATTCAGGGAATATTTATTTAGATAATTTATATGTTATTTTGATACTGCACGGAGGTTACATGCCGTGATTATGGCCAGAATCGGTATGCTACAAGGTTTAACTATGATATATTTAAACAATGAAATATTGTGCCACTCAAGGTTTGACAAAGTTACATACAAGAGATAGAACTTTTATTGATTTTAGGAGATATAAAAATTGCCTTGAAACAGTCAACTGATTCCCAGTTTAGGATTATGTTAGTTATTTTCATGGTTTATTCAATCAGAGTGTAAGAGACTAGCACCTCATAGGGTTGGTGGAGGCTTCTAAACATGTTATCTTGAAGAGCCAAGATAACAACAAAGTCTTTTCAGGAGACCAGGGAGACTACAAAATGTCCAGTCCTAGTCAGTTCTATAACTTCAAAACAACAACAAGAATACATTGTGCTCCTTGATGCTGCTTATAGAAAAAGATTACAGGTTAAATAGACAAAATAGACAGTTCATCAAATAGCAACGTTCTGAGGTAGTGAAGAAATTACTTTGGGGAAAACCTCCCTCTATTCTATAGATCTACTACAACTTTCTAAGTTACACTTCTTTTGCAGGTTTTGGGCCAAACTATGATCTTGGCCCTTTTACAGTAATATCTGGATTTTGACTCAATATAATGAAACAGTATTACCTGTTTGTTCTCAGCATTGAATGCCAGATGAGAAAAAGAAAAACTAATTAAATATGTAATGAGGAAGTGGATCACCCTGAATACATTTTTGAGAAAGTGCTCAATTATGAAGGGAAAAACCACAGAGCTGCCAAATCACATATTCTGTTCCAAATGGTTCAGTAGATGTTGGAAGCTGATGATCTCTGAGATAACAGTGTAGAGCACATAAAAACATGGTACTCTCCAGGGCTGTCAAGTGCATTTAGAGAGAAAATGGCCTCAATCACATCATTCCTTTTGTTCTGCACTCTTTTTCAGTTGCTCATTGCAACAGGTAAGGTAAAAATATCAAATATTTTGGGTTGAATATTTCACCTGGGACAGTGTATCGCTAATCATTGCTTTAAAACACTAATTTTCAGAGATTGTTAATTTAGAAAATGCATATGCTGTTTGGATCAGTTGCATGGCTTGTTTCCTAGTTCCAAATCAAGGGAATGAATGAATGTTTAACAGGGAGTTTCTTCAGTTCTGATCTTGTCTTCTTTTATGATTTTAGACACTCCTCCCTGCGTCTTTCCATTTGTTTACCGTGGGAGAGTATTTACTTCTTGCACCTCATTTAATAGCTCGAAGCTGTGGTGTGCCACAAAAGCAAACTTTGAGATGTATCGTGAATGGAAGTATTGTACCGCTACAGGTCTGACAAAGTTACATTTATGAGTTTTACTGATTTTAGGAGGTATAACAATTGTCTTTAAACAGTCAACTGATTCCCAGTTTAGGGTTTCTGACCGTAATCTCATACCTTGTCATGGTCAGATCACTCACTCCTTCAACTAGACTTTTGAGCTGTTACCCTCCGCCGCAGGGAGACGGAACCAATCAGGTGGTTCCGTCCCAGGCGCCTGATGGAGCCGGATAGATTCCTGATGGAGCTTGGGCCATTTCCTGAGGCTCTGGCTCACGGCTCGACTGAAGAACTAGTGGCCGCCTGGGATAGGGTGGCCGCTGGGGCTTTAGATTGCATCGTGCCTTTGCGGCCTCTGACCCAGTGCCGAACCCAATTGGCTCCTTGGTTCTCCGAGGAGCTGAGGGAGATGAAATGCCGGAAAAGATGCCTGGAGAGCGATTGGAGGGCCAGCCTTTCCGAATCTGACCGAACACTGGTGAGGTCTCATATTAAGATCTACCTAGTGGCGATAAGAGCGGCAAAATCTAATTATTTTTCCGCTCTTCTTGTGTCTGCAGATAACCGCCCAGCTGCCCTGTTTAGGGTGACCCGCTCCCTACTTCATTTGGGAGCATGGGAGGACCACTTGCAGGGTAGGGCTGAGGATTTTGCGCAATACCTGCATGACAAAATCACTCAGATTAGGGAAGGCTTGGACTCTGACTGGGTAGGTTCAGATGGGGTGATGGAGGCGGGTCTGGAGAGTGTTATCTGGGAGGAGTTTGACCCTATGGCTCCCAAGGATGAGGACAGGATTCTGGGTAGACTTAGTGCCGCCACATGTTTATTGGACCTGTGTCCCTCCTGGTTGGTGCTGGCCTCCTGGGCGGTTACACGAGGCTGGCTCCAGGGGATTATTAACGCTTCTCTGAATGAGGGTTTCTTCCCCTTCACCTTGAAAGAGGCAGTGGTGAGGCCCCTCCTCAAGAAGACTTCCTTGGACCTCTCAGTGGCTTTTGATACCATCCACCATGGTATCATGCTGCGCCCATTGGAGGGTTTAGGAGTGGGGAGCACCGTGTTGCGGTGGTTCTCCTCCTTCCTCTCTGACCGTACGTAGTCTGTGTTGGCAGGGGGTCAGAGGTCGACCTCAAGGCGCCTTGTTTGTGGGGTGACGCAAGGGTCGGTCCACTCACCCCTTTTGTTCAACATTTATGTGAAGCCGCTGGGTGAGATCATCTGTGGTTTTGGGGTGAAGTTCCATCAGTATGCTGATGATACTCAGCTGTACATCTCCACCCCGGACCACCCCAATGATGCACTTGATGTGATGTCCCCATGTCTGGAGGCCGTGCGGATCTGGATGGGGAGAAACAGGCTCAAACTCAACCCCTCCAAGACCGAATGGCTGTGGTTTCCGGCGTCCTGGTATAGCCAGCTGGTTCCATCACTGACTATTGGGGGTGAGATCTTGGCCCCACAGAGAGGGCTCGCAACTTGGGCGTCCTCCTGGACACGCGGCTGTCTTTAGATGATCATATGACGGCCAAGGCCAGGGGGGCTTTTTATCAGGTTCTCCTGATTTCCCAGTTGCGTCCCTTTCTGGATCGAGATGCCTTACGCACAGTCACTCATGCCCTCGTCACTTCCCGTCTGGACTACTGTAATGCTCTCTACCTGGGGCTCCCCCTGAAGAGCACTCGGAGGCTCCAACTGGTCCAGAATGCGGCCACGTGGGTGATTATGGGAGTGACACAATGCACCCATGTAACACCTCTCCTGCGTGAGCTGCACTGGCTCCCGGTTGTCTTCCGGGTGCGATTCAAGGTGTTGGTGATCATCTTTAAAGCGCTCCATGGCTTAGGACCTGGGAATTTACAAGATCACCTTCTGCTACCGATAGCCTCCACCGGCCAATACGCTCCCACAGAGAGGGACTCCTCAGGGTGCTGTCGGTCAAACAATGTTGACTGGTGACCCCCAGGGGGAGAACCTTCTCTGTGGGGGCACCTGCCCTCTGGAACGACTTGCCCTAATTCCAAATCAAGGGAATGAATGAATGTTTAGCAGGGAGTTTCTTCAGTTCTGATCTTGTCTTCTTTTATGATTTTAGAAGCTCCTCCCTGCGTGTTTCCATTTACTTACCGTGGGAAAGTATTTTATTCTTGCACCTCACATGATAGCTGGAATGGCCTATGGTGTGCTACAAATGCAAACTATGATATGTATCGTCAATGGAAGTATTGTACCATTACAGGTCTGACAAAATTACATTTATGAGTTTTACTGATTTTAGGAGGTATAACAATTGTCTTGAAACAGTCAACTGATTCCCAGTTTAGGGTTTCTGACCGTAATCTCATATACAGCAGCTGCCAAATCACATATTATATTCCAAATGGTTACATAGACATCGGCAGCTGATGACCTCTGAGATACCTTTGTAGAACATATAAAAATGAGGTGAAACAAGGAAAATTATACAAGACCTACAAATTTGGAATACTTAGAGGGAGCAAAATGGCAGATTTGGAGGACTACAAACATCGTGGATTCTGACGAAGAGTTAAGGGATTGAGCAAAATTTTCTAATATTAGCTTTTTGGTGTTTTTGGACACTTGGGACATTGGGATTTTGATGTATTATTGAGCTACTTCTAGCCCATTAAAATAACGAAATATGTTACAACAAGGGAAAACAAATACACTCCAAAAAGAAATGCTATTAATGCTTCAATGTATCCAGGAAGCGATGACAAGGAAACATAGGGAGATGAGAGAAATAGGTTTGTAGGCTATCCTGAATTCCTCAAAATCAAAATGGGATACAAAGATATATAGCAACTGTTAAAATATTTGCTTTGTTGAGTTGTGAATCAAATGTTTTAGCAAGTAAAGTAAATTTTTTATCTATTATATTATTGCAGTGATTGAAGAATAATATTTGAAGAGACATTAGGGAATCAAAGGTAAGAAAATGCAAAAAAATTACTTTTTAAAAAGTTGTGTGTGCATAAGTGTGCATTCTAATGCTTTATTTTTTTAATTTTCCAAAACGTATAACCAGGTAGTCCTTGACTTATAACAGTTCCTTTAGTGAACATTCAATGTTGCAAAGGTATTAGTATGAAAAAAAGTTTTTACATATTTACATTTCTGGGCTATATTATTCAGTAGATTTAGGAGAAATAACAATTGTCCTGAAATAGTTAACTGATTCCCATTGTAAAGTTTTTGAGACTAATCTGGTATAGAATTAAGACAGGCATTGCAAAATGTTTGTGTGTACCTTTAGTGAGCTTCATAAACTATACATTATAATTACTGATCAACTAATAGCACTATTAAAAGTTTTTTCCCCCATGATTCCTTCCCAGCACCCTAAAATGACATATACCGGGGCTTCAGTATACACTGAATGCATTGTTCTTTTACCTTTCTTGAAAGCGAGGAATGTGTCTTACTGAAATGAAATTAAAACTTGAAGTTATTAAGCTTATGTGACATAAGCTATTATTAAGACTGTTTATATGTTTTAATGTTTTCTTTCGTGTTTAGAATATGGAGGTAATTCTGGTGGACAATCTTTTGTATTGCCTTTTAAGTACAAAGGCTGTACATTTTATTCTTGCATCAATAAAGATGAGAAAGGGGGGAGATTCATTAATGCAGCTGGATTTTGCCAAACTCTGCAGCAGATTAATTTAAACTGAATTATCAGAATCAAAGCAAGAGTCCTCCACAATGGATTGTATTTAAGTCCAGCCTCTCAAAGTTTGTTCCTGAACCAGAATTTATAGATACAGGGAATTTTCCTCCTTATTTATTTCTATCACCTTCCACTATCTTAGCTATTAAGAAAATTAGGCTGAACAGTCAAACTGCTTTTCGCTTACAAGACCCATTGAGCGCAATTCCATGTAGTGCCCCGAAATCATTTTATTTGTAAAGTATTAAAATTTATTAAATATTACATCCACTTGCAGGCACATGCACATTCCATTTCTTGCCATTAAAAAAATAAATAAAAACAATTGGTATCCATGCTTCATGCAGTTCCATTATATGGTACACAATTTGTATCTTGCATGTGGTAGCCCTGCTGGATAGCTCTGTGGCGATAGTTGAGTAATAATGCAAATCATGTTTTGCTTTTTATAGTAAATGCAACTTAGGTAGCATATTTATCTTTTCTGACAGAATTGGCTGTGATTTTTGTTCCTGTGAGATAAAACAGATCGCAAAAAATCTCTAAATTTTTTTTGAGTTATCATAACTTCCTATAAGTAGATATCTTGAATTCTCTTGAACTTTATGATATAACTGTATTGTTTTCCTTTTTCCCTCAGATTTGCAAAATCAATAACATTTGGGATGATTTGATTCCGGAGATGATAGTTTTCCAATCAAGGTTATGATATATGCCATCTGTCACCTTATCTTTGCAAATTTATTATTAATCTAGGCTTTCTAGAAGTTAATAGACTTTGTATTTCGTAATGAAAATTGTTGATTCTTTGTAATAAATATTCTAAGCAGAAAAATGGCGCACTTTCTTTTGCATTGCTTATATTCCATTCATCAGACTTGACACAGATTTCCTTTGCTATCTTCCAGCAGCACCTCCCATCACTTGAGTATGTCTGTCACCAGCTGCAAGGAAAATAAAAGGCATGGTAGGGTGGGAGAGGGGGAGCAGATCTCTCTAGAGTGGCATGGGAAGAGATGGAGGAGCTCCCAATGCACTGGTGGTTCTTGATATCCAAACATTCAACTCATAGCAAGTTTCCATATGTCAGTGGGCCTAGCTGTCCAAGGCCCCTTAGTTCACAATAATGCTGGTGGGGTGTTGCAGTGATTCTTCAGTATGGGTGTGCCTGAAACCACCCAAATTTTGATCTCGTCACCATGGAGCTACAATGGTTAGAACTTTGGGCAAGGGTTGTAAGTTCTTTTGTTCATTGCCATTATAATTTTAAATAGTCACTGCATGAATGGTTATAAATCAAAAATTGCCTGTATTGCAATCAGGAAGTCCGAGTTCAAACTTCATCTCACCCTGAAGAATGCTGGGTGACATTTAAATAGTTAGACACTATCCAATCCATTTCACAAAGTTGGAGTTTTGTAATTAGGCACTGTCCCTCCATTCATTGCCATCTTGAACTCACAAAGAAAAGGCAAGATCATTATTTTAACATAGAAAACAAACATCACAGCTTTCTTAAGAAATTTGTAAACATGGGGGAGTTGAGTTCATGCAGCTCTAAACAAAACTTACCCCTTCTTGTTCTTGACTATGAAATAAGCAAGAAGCTCTAAGCTGTAAGTTTGCCATCATCTTTTCTTTCATTTTTCAGTGAAAAGTTTTCCTTTACATTTCCAAATGCCCCTTATGTTTCATGTCATATAACCGCATGGGATGAAAAATTACTGCTTTTCAGTGGCTTTTCAACTGATATAATGACTATGGGGTTCAGTTAGAAACCAGGAGACTGTATGTTCTAGTCCTTCCTTAGATACGAAAGTCAGGTAGGAGTCTTTGGGCCAGTCACTCTCTCAGCCCCACTAACCTCAAGGATTGTTCTTGTGGTGAAAATTGGACATAGATGTGTATACCACATTGAATTCACCAAAATCAAAATGGGATAGAAAGATATATGCAATATTTCTGGCAACAACATATTGCATGCTGTTGCATGTTATTACTGTTTTTGGATGTGCATATTTGTGTATTTTATTTCACAGTCCAATAGAAAGCCTTTGCATTTTCTGGTAGTTTCCCAACCAAATATAAAATAGACCTTGTTAAATAGTTTGTTCAGGCATGAATTAGGCCGAGGTTGCGTTGAAACAGAACACTTTATTAAACAGCAACAGGCATTGAAAAAACACGAACAAGGCTGAGGGGAACTGACAGCCTATTTATACTCCTTAGCTTGTCAAACGATAACCAATCAGCAACCACAGATACTCCCGCTTTAGGGAGGCCACGCCTCTTGGCCAATCACGGGGTGGCGTCCCCAGTTGCCGGGGCATCCGAAAACAACACTCCTTCACCCCTGGCTTGAACAGATGTAGTCTTTAAGGTACTCTGGGCACCTGCGCAGATGAGATGAACGTCTCAGCGCTGGTGCAGCTGCAGCGGCGGAGGGGGGCAGATCAGTTTCAGGAGCTGGCGTGGCCGGCGAGCCGTCATAGCCAATGGGGACATCCGGAAGTGCTGGTAAGTCTTGGGCGAGACTTGGCCCCCGGGGGGTAGGAGGAAGTGTGACGGCCACCGGGGCGTATCTGGGTGGTGTTACATCTTGTAGGACTACGCTTGAGTCTCTTCTGTCCCCAGCGTCTGATGGGGTATCTTGTTGGCCCCTCAGTTGGTCCGCGTGTCGGCGCCACGATCGACCATCAGTCAGTTGAATCCTGTAAGAACAGGGGCCGGTTACATCTATCACCCGTCCCGGTAACCAACGAGGCTCGCCCCCATAGTTTCTGGCAAACACCAGGTCTCCTTCCTTAAATGCCCTGAGCCCCACACTAACACCCTGATAGCCCTCTGGAGCATAGGTAGGGTGCAAACGATCCATCACCGTTCGCAGCCACTGCCCCATCAAAACCTCCACGGGACTGCGATGGGTGAGCGGGCAAGGAGTCACATGTTGAGCAAACAGATAAGTGTCAATCTTGTCCTGCCAGCTCCCTGAGGTAAACCGGGCCAACACGTCCTTGGCAGACCGCACAGCCCGTTCAGCCAAACCATTCCCTGACGGCCGGTAAGGGGCAATCTGGGTGTGATGGGTTCCTAAACTCGTGAGGAAAGACTGGAAAGTGGCAGAGATGAACTGAGGTCCATTATCAGTAACGATCACATCCGGGATCCCATGGGTGGTAAAAAGGTGTCGTAATACCCTAACAGTGGCCTCGGCGGTTGTGGAAGGCATGAGTTCCAGTTCCACCCATTTTGATAGGGCATCCACAACGATTAAGAAATGTCGGCCCCGGAAAGGGCTGGCAAAATCCAGGTGCAGCCTCGACCAGGGGCCGCGGGGAGTTTCCCAATCCCTGGATGGGGTGGACGGAGGGACTAGCCGGGAGAGCTAACAAGGCTGACACCCGGAGACCCATGCAGAGACATCGTGGTCGAATAAGGGCCACCACACATAACTACGCCCTAACTCTTTCATACGTACGATGCCTGGGTGGCCTGTATGTAAACATCTAAGAACCTCAGGCTGGAGGGAGGGAGGAACCACAACCCTATGTCCCCACAGTAGACACCCTAGGTGGACCGATAACTCATTTTGGCGGGTACGGTAAGGAGCAAAAGCAGGAGGCACCTGCCCTAAAGGCCACCCCTTAGTAACCCAGTGGAGAACCTGAGAGAGGATCGGGTCATGGAGGGAGTGGGCTGCTATGTCAGTGGAGGTCAGTGGTAATGACAACTCATCCACCAGAAGGATGGGCAGGGCTGGAGATGGATCCAGCACAGGGGCCGGCAAAGGGAAACGACTCAGTGCGTCCGCGTGGGGAATGAGCTTACCTGGTCTGTAGACTAATGAGTAGTTATAAGCGGCCAGGAATACTGACCACCGGGACATGTGAGGGGACATGACCAGAGGCGTTTGGCGGCAACCATCCAGTAACCCTAACAGGAGTTTATGATCTGTTACTAATTCAAACGGCCTGCCATACACATATTCGTGAAAGCGTTTGATAGAAGCGACAGCCGCGAGAGCCTCCTGGTCAAGCTGACTGTAGTTACGTTCTGTGGAGGACAAAGTCCTCAAGTAGAACGCTATTGGTGCTTCTAACCCATTCGGAAAACGGTGACTCAACACTGCCCCAATTCCGAATGGGGATGCATCAGCTGTCAGAGTGAGGGGTAAATCTGAGTTGTATTGGATTAACACAGCTGACGAAGATAACAGGTCTTTAACCACCTGGAATGCGCGGTCATGTACTTTTGTCCAAACCCAGGGAGTTGCTTTGGACAGCAACCGGTGGAGGGGTTCGGCTACCATGGCTTTGTGGGGTAAAAATACATTATAAAAATTTAAGAGACCCAAAAAGGATTGCAACTCAGCCCGGCAGGTGGGCACCGGTGCATGCTTAATGGCAGCGATCTTTGATGGGGTGGGACGGATCCCCTTACCGTCCACTAAGTAGCCTAAGAATTCAATTTGGGAAACACCAATTTTGCACTTGCTCTTGTTTAATTTTAAGCCTGATTCACGGAAACGGAGGAGGACAGCCCTTACTCGTTCGATGAGCTCGCCCTGACACGAAGCGGAGACAAGCACATCATCAAAGTAAGGCACTACCCCCGGCAGGCCCTGCAAAAGACGCTCCATTAAATTTTGAAAGAGGCCCGGGGCTACGTTCACACCAAACTGGAGGCGCCGACACTTAAAAGCTCCACGGTGGGTCACGATGGTTTGAGCCTCAGCCGAGGCATCATCCACCGGGAGCTGTTGATATGCCTGGGCCAAATCTAATTTGGCAAAAATGGACCCTGGGCCTAGGGAATGTAGTAGATGTTGAACTACAGGAACAGGGTAAGGATTAGCTGTCAACACCTTATTTAGGGTGCATTTAAAGTCACCACAAATCCTAATAGACCCATCAGGTTTGATGGGAGCCATGATGGGGGTCTCCCACTTAGAGTGATCGGTTGGCTCAAGGACACTTTGTGCTAAGAGCTTATCTAATTCCGCGTCCATCTTTGGCTTAAGAGCAAAAGGGACACGGCGCGGTTTAAGCCTAATCGGGGCAACCTGGGGGTCCAGATTGAGGGAGATGGGGGAGCCCACATACTGACCCAGGCCCCCATCAAAAATGTCAGAAAACTCATTAAACAGGCCCCCAAAACTGTCCACGTGTGTGGAGTGAATCCCTGATACCTGTAACCCCAATGCCCAAAACCAATCCATTCCCAGTAGGCTGGGAAGGAAACCCTTGACCACGATCAATGGAAGAAGTCCCACAAACCCCTCAGTTTCAATTAAAAAGGAATCCTGTCCTAAAATAGGAATGAAGTTCCCCTGGTAGTCTCTCAATCTGACAGGGCAGGGTTTCAAACGTCTCTTCTGAATCATTGGAATTAGCCACTTTAACACCCCCCATGACACGATTGACTTTGCCGAACCAGTGTCCACCTCCATCGGACAGGAGGCGCCTTCGATGAGCACTGTCATTGAAAGTTTGTTGTTACTGGATAGTCTGGAAAGGGAAGTCACCTCAGTCGCGCGAAATCGAGAAACATTCCTCCTTTTTAGGATGGTGAGACTTCGGCAAAACAGCAGGTTTGGGCAGAGATCGGCATGCTCGAGAAATGTGGCCCAGTTTCCCACAATGGCGGCAAGTTGCAGATCTAAATCGACAGGTCGCCCTTGGATGCTGTTCACCACAGCTGAAGCATAGAGAGGGCTGAGGTTTAATTGGCCAACGTTTGTTCTTCGGTCTAAGCTTAGAAGCTTGTAGACGACTAATATCGGCCTCCTCATCCATAGACTCGTCAGAGGCAACGTCTTGCAGGTTAACAGTAGTAGATGACAACCCCCTGGAAGGGTAGAACTTTCTAATGTCGGCAGTAGATTTGTCCGACATTTCAGCCGCCTGTGCCTCCTCGATCGCAGTCGGGAGATCTAAATTCTTTTTGGCCAGTAAACGTCTTTGCAGATGGATGTCTTTAACGCCACACACCAGTTGTTCCACCAGTGCGTCATCAAGGTCACGGTATTCACAATCGAGGGCAGCTGTCCTCAAACGAGCCACATAACGATTGATAGACTCCCCCTCCTCTTGTAACACCTGTCGCAGTTGAAACCAACGGGCAAATCGGGAAGGTGCAGGGGAGTAGTGGTCTTTTAACTTAAGGCGCAGGACATCCCAGGCAACTGTGTGCACCGGGGTAGGGGCAAACAAAGCCCGAGTGGTTGCGAAAACCTCAGGGCCACAAGAATTCAAGAAATGAGCTCTCTTTTTACCTCCGGAAAGGTCGGTGAAGTCGTTTGCCTCTGAGAAACATTCGCAGCGTTCCATATAAGCTTCCCAGACCTCAGTGGATGGGTCAAAAGGGGCAAAAGTCAGTGGAGCCATTGGAATTCTTCCTCTTCCTCATCGCCAGTGTTAAATAGTTTGTTCAGGCATGAATTAGGCCGAGGTTGCGTTTAAACAGAACACTTTATTAAACAGCAACAGGCATTGAGAAAACACGAACAAGGCTGAGTAGAACTGACAGCCTATTTATACTCCTTAGCTTGTCAAACGATAACCAATCAGCAACCACAGATACTCCCGCTTTAGGGAGGCATGCCTCTTGGCCAATCACGGGGTGGTGTCCCCAGTTGCCGGGGCCGCCGAACACAACAGACCTGATGCTACTTAGCTTGCAGACAAGGTTGGCCAAGTAATTGCCACTGCTTAAGTGAATAGCTCAAGGAAATTCAAATAGCAAATGTTAAAAAGTTGGCTCTGCTCAGTTGTGAATCAGATGTTTTCGCTGATTATATTACATGTAAATATTCTAGCCATTATATTATTGCAGTGTTTCAATATTTGCACAGAGATTAGGGAATGAAAACTAGAAACATGTAAAAAAAAAAGGATTTTTTCCTTTAAAGCTTCTTATTATGTGTGCATTGGCCCACATTCTAAAGCTTTCATTTTGTTAAGTTTTCCAAAGTGCATGTATGTTGAGAAAGACACACCCACATAAAACTATTGGCAGGTACATTTCTGGCATACAGTAGAATTGTCTGTATGTCAAAGACTAGCATCTCATTGTGTAGCCATGAAATCCTTTGAAAAGGCAAGTGCTTTGATATTCCTATAGCTATAAAATCAGAAAATGCAGGTCACAGGTTGCTTCTGATACTCTATGGAAGTACATTCTGAAGCAGACTAGAAAAAATCCTAAAGCTTTTGGACATTGGTGCTGGTAAAGTTGCCACAAACAGCCAAGAAAACAACAAAGACTTTCCTGGACAAGGACCCAGGAAAACTACAGAATTCTCAGTCCTAGTCAACTCTACAACTTCAACGAAATACATTGCATCCCTTGATAGAAAAATATTATTGGTGAAACTGACAAATTGTTCCTCATTTTGCAACATTCGGAGGCAGTGAAGAAATTACTTTTGGGGAAAACTTCATTCTACAGGTCCCTAAATCTGATTTTCCCAGTCTGCCAAGAAGCCTCCTATCTCTTCCAATGTTTCCCTTCTTTATTTGCATGCTAGGACCCCTATCCTCTACTGTCTTCCAAAATTTGCCCAAATTCATGTTCATTGTATCAATGAGTCTATATAACCATCTCATCCTCTGCTTTCCTTTCTCCTTTCTCCTTAAACCTTTCCCAGCATCAGGGTCTTTTCCAATGAATCCTCTCTTCTCTTTTTCATTTGCAATTGTCCACAAAGACAGTCAAAATTAGCAAGATGGTGTATAGAGTACTGAGCAAGAAACCCTGACTTCTTTTATAAATATGCTGATTGGCAGATTCCAAGTAACAGCCCATAGGAAATCAAAACTCCAAGACAGAGTTCCTCAAAGTATAAAATTATTAGGCATGTCATACTGGCACAGTTGGTGAAAACCCAAATCTGTTTTCCCCATCCAGTTCAAAATCCAAAGTTCTTCCCCCCATTACACACAACCATCACATGCCCCAATCAGGTCTCTCTCTCCACTCCAGATGCCTCTCATCTACGCTCCTCCAGGGGCTGGTGAGAATGTCCTTGGTTTCCAGAAGAAAGAATGTTATTTTGGCTACATATTCCCCCTAATTATCTCTACTCTCCCTCCCTTTCCCACAGCTCCATCCAGCCTCACTGTGGCAACCCTGAAGATGCTCAAAGATGGCTTCAGGGTTGAGAGGCTGCACCTCAAGTACTACTCCACCATTGTGTTTACTTGCTCCACCGCCCCATTTGTTCTCAGATGAAAAGCCAAGCTGAGGCCCTGGGTGGGACCAATGGCTCTCAGGAACTCCCTCCAAAATTTTGCTGTGAATTGGATCCCCCTATCAGAGATAATCCTATGGAGGATCCCATGCAGCCTATAGATTTGTTTTATAAACATCCAAGCCAATTTCTTGGCAGAGGGTAGCCCCTTCCAGGTGGTGAAATGGGATTGCTTTGAGAATAAATCAATCATGGCCCAAATGACCACGTTCCTGCCACTCTCAGGGACCTCGACTATAAAATCAATGACAATTTCTTCCCACAGATGGTTTGGTTCTGTCCAGGGGGTTTTCTTGGCCTCTTTTCCATGGTTGCACAGGTGGCACAACTTTTACATAGTCCTCAATGAATTTCTTCATTTTTGGCCACCAAAACTGCCATCTAGGTCCAGAGTTTTTAGGTAGCCAAAATGTCCTGCCAGTTTGGCATCATGACTACATGGCAGGACCTGGAGTCTTAAGGTGGTGGGGACATACAACTTTGTTCCTTTCCATGCCAGTCCATCTTTAAGGGTGAGGACTTCTGTATTATCATTGAACCAAAGGTCTGCATCAGGAGTGGGTTCTACTTACCTTTACTACCAGTTCGTAATTGGAGGGCGTGAGCGTGCTTGCTTTGCTCGCGCATGCATGCTTCTGAGCATGTGCAGATCATCCATGATGACATCGTGGTGGTGGGCAGAGCCTCGTGCTGGTTTTACTAACGGTTCTATAGAACTGGACCGAACTGGGAACAACCCACCACTGCTCTGCAGAAAGGCTGTCTTCAGTGTTACTGTCATCTGGTGGCCTCTGGTGGGTGGTTGTCGCTGGGCTTGGCCTTGGGTGGTCATTTGGCCACCGGCTGGGAGGTGGGAATGATGGCAGGGATGACCTCTTCTCAGTGACTTTTGAATTGTGGCTT
This sequence comes from Pantherophis guttatus, assembly GCF_059756535.1. Lineage (NCBI taxonomy): Eukaryota > Metazoa > Chordata > Lepidosauria > Squamata > Colubridae > Pantherophis > Pantherophis guttatus. The sequence continues at coordinate 39,889,974 of NC_142066.1, read as the reverse complement.
TCTTGACAGAGCATCAGCGAGTAGGTTCTTCCCCCCGGGATATATTTAAGGTTGAAGTAGAACCTCTTGAAATATTGGGCCCACCTGACTTGCTTGCGAGAGAGCTTTTGGAGTGTCTTCAGTGCCTCTAGGTTTTTGTGATCAGTCCAGACCTCAAAGCTTGTCCACAAGATGTTTCTTTAGGACTTGGTGCACTAATTTGACATAGTCCTCTTGGGTTTTACTGAAAATGAGTATTTCACCAGGTAGACTAGGACTGCTTTGTATAGGTGATCATGCAGCACTTTGTTGATTAGCTGCATGAAGGCTGCTGGGGTTCCTTGTAATCCAAACTGAGATTCTTGCTTCTCGATCCACAGTCATTCTGCTCACTGCCTGCAAAGAGAAGGCCGATTGTGGGGAAGGGAAACCTGCTCTAGGCCCACTGTGCTTGGCCAAAGGGCGCAGGCTGCCTCGAGGGGATGGCGAGGCTTGGCCACCTTTTGGGCCTGGGTCTCAGATTCTGTGGGGTTTCAGGATAGGAGGCCTGAGAGAAAGCACCTGGTCTGGGCACACAGTGCCCTAGCATGACACTCTCCCACGAGGGCCACTTGCTTGCTCTCTCCTCTGCCTCAGGTCCTGCATTCAGCCTGTGACGATGCTGATGCACAGATGGTTCCTGTAGTCTGCAATTTTTCTGGAAATCCATTCATGCTCCTGCATTATTCAAAGGGTATTCATTCCAAAGTGCATAGCTAAATATCTATGGAGATTCTGTGCCTGTGTTCAACAGTGAAGGGGCAGGTCAGAAAACATTCTGCAGAAAGCACAATTATATCACCTACAGTAGATGTCCATTCTTATATCCGCCACAGATTGATCAAAATACTTCTGGCCACAAGGCTATGAAATGAAAATAGCTCAAGAACATTAACATTTAACAATAAAACAGTACAATTATGAAATCAATTTATGCATTGAGAGTTTTTAGATGAATTATTGTATGTTCAAATCAACTAAGCCAACATTCGTATCAATGTAGCAATTTTTACTGCTCTGTAGTTTAAGAAAGGAGAGAATGCATGTTTTATGTAAATAGGCCATTACTAATAGGAACATTTAAGAAATAGTATTAAGAAATGCACTCTCTCTCTTTGTCTCTGTCTCTGTTTCTGTCTCTGTCTCTGTCTCTCCTCCCACTGGAGATACCACTATTGTTTCCATTTCCAATCTTTCAAAAGCTGTTTGGAGAAAATCTATTGTATAGATTGCCACCTCAAACTGCTAAGAACATCAGGAAACAGTCAGGGTTTATTTTAGCTTTTCTAGAAGAGAGTACATTAAGATTGGAATTTAATCTGTGCCTCACTCTTACGTATATTTTTAATTCAGGATTTCCAAGAAAATCTGAACAATGATATGAGGCAGACATGAAAGTCACAAAGACACAATTCCAATGCTGCACTTAAAAGACCTGCAAAATAATACAGTCTTGGCAAAATGCTATAATAACTGAAACTACAAGAGAAAGTAGAGGCTGCCTGAACGTAAAACTGGAAGGCAGGATGAGGCAAGAGTAACAACTATTAAAAGTGGGACATCCATGAATTTGCAGAACTTCAGTATTTCAAACAGTTTGGTTTTAGTATAAATTATGATATGCTGCAGCTGAGCCAGGAATACATTAATTGAGATACAAAACACAATAATCTTCAGGTATTGACTCTCTCATTCTTCTTTTCATCACTCTCCAGGACTAGCTGCAACATTTCATGGGCCATGTGTGTTTCTTTTCTTCTACAATGGAAGGTTGCACTTAGCTTGTACAAAAGCTGGATCTTCTGATGGAAAACTCTGGTGCTTGTTAACTACAAACTACTGTATAATAAAGACCACAGATGGACATTGTACTCTCTTAGGTATGGAAAAACTTAGATGATAAGAAGGGAACATTATGTGGAATCCTGATAACTACCCCTGCCTTAGAACTGAATGTAAATGGTTAAGACACTAGACTAGAACAGAGAAGATCCAAATACAAGTCCATCAGTGGTGGGTTGCTACAGGTTCGCCCCAGTTTGGGTGAACCGGTAGCAGCAGCTGTGGGAGGCTCCACCCACCCACCTGGATGTCATCAAATACGATCTGCGCATGCACGAGTGAACCGGTAGCAAACGTAAGTGAAACCCATCACTGAAGTCCACACAAAGTTGAAAAAAATCTCTGGATTACTTCCCATCAATTACCATTTTTCAATCCAATTTATCTCTTAAGGCTGTATTGGCAAAAATACTGGAGAAAATATTATACCTATGCCCATTTTGTTTTAAGAAGAAATATGCCATATACTTCTAATAATGCAATACAGAAATAAAATAAAGTCTTTGTCACTTAGAATTTGATTCTTGGGTGCTACAAGAACATACCCATATTGTTTGAACTGGTTTGCCATTCAGGGATGTTTTCTACTTCTCTGTAACCCTAAGATTTCTTAGAGATATCATCTCCCAGTGATAGGTAGAACTGACCTGCTTAGTTTTTTTGAGATTACCAGATGCTGCTACCTATTCTGACTAACAGATAGGTGGTAATAAGAAAAAGGTAGAAGTGCAGTGAAAAAAGCCATTAAATAATTTCCTTGGTTTGTGTGAAGAAGAAGGGATATCCCCAATATTTGGCAGTTGTAGCTAAGAATGGAAAGCAGAAGGAGAATTGAAGCTGAGATAGTTCTGTTCAAGAGAAAATTGATCCATCAATTTATACACAGGGAAAATATTAAAAGAGGTCTTACTTTAGAGAAAGGACTGATTAGATAGTAGCTTAGCTTGGATTTTTGTTACATGTTTATATGTTTTGTTTTCTCTGTCCCTTTTTATGTAAGACAGGACTAGTAGGAGTCACTGGGGAAATAACATAAGGAAATGCAGTGCTTTGGATCCAAATTCAAAAATGTGCTTTAAAATAAAGAAGAAGCTGCAGATTTTCCTGGAATTCTAGGAAAATGCATATCCGAGGCTAAAAAGGTTTAGTGATATGCAGTCAGAATGCTCAGGCCTGCTGTGAAACACCTTTTTAGCATTGTGTATCTTTACCACGATAGTGAGTGAGCTGACACACAGCAGCTGTTGAGCATCACTGGCTATGCGTCCATCAAGGACTCATACACAAGGAAAAACACAGTATTTTCCTCAAAATACCCTAATGGTTATTCGGTATCCCTTTAGGATTGTAGGACCTGAACTTTAGATTATTAAATTATTTCTTTGCCAGAAGGCTTAGGGTGATATAATGCAGTGGTGGGTTCCTCCCAGTTTGGCCCGGTTCCACCGAGCCAGTAGCGGTGATGATATGATGTCACCAAACCGGTTCTGCCCCCGCCACCCCCGCGTTATTCTTACCTTTTATTTGGCCCCACCCCCAATCTATTGTTGCCTCCTGAGTCCCAGCTGATCGGCTAGAAGGAAAAAAACTGTTTAAACTCTTGCTGCGGGGCTTCAAAGGGCCGCCCTACAGCTGATCAGTGTTAAAAGGCAGTGTGGTGGTAGACTGGTGCCTCCAAAAACAAATGAGTAGATTGATGCCTGCAAAAATAAGTGGGTAGACCAGTGCCTGCAAAAACAAATGAGTAGACCAGTGCCTGCAGAAATAAATGGGTAGACCAGTGCCTCCAAAAACAAATGGGTAGACTGGGGCCTCCAAAAACAAATGAGTAGACCGGTACAGCTCTGCAAGCAGTTAAAAGCCTGGTAGACCAGTACCTCTGCTAAATCCTAAAGAATTGTCACATGACCATCAAGCCACGCCCTCAAAATAAGCCATGCCCACAGAAGCGGTAGTAAAAAAATGTAGAACCTACCCCTGGATATAAATGGGAATGATCTTGGGGGGGGGGTAGGGAGAAGAACCTCAGCAAGAGGTTCAACAGTCAGATAAAAGTCTCCTTAGCCTTCTGAGGAATGCAGATGTGGCAAAAATCTCAGACCCTTCATAGTTTCTTGGGTTATAAAGGGATAGCATAGGGGAAGAAGGAAAAGGGAATGAAAAGGAGGTGGTTTTGGTGGGAAAATGGGAGGGAGGGAGGGATAGAGAGAGAGGGAGATGATAGGGATAAGTGAGTCTCTTTGAGGGAGGGGGGACAGGCCTGAGGGAAAATAGAGAGAAAGGAAGCAGGGCCAACTGACTGATCTGGCCTTGACTCAACTGAGTGAGGGTGGAATGAAAAGGAGGCAGTTTTGGTGGGAAAGGGGAGGAGAGCAAGAGAGAGAGGGAGGGGGTGTGAGAGGGAGAGCTGAGTCTCTTTTGGGGGCTAGCCTGCAGAGAAGGGAGAGCTCTTACCAGATCACTTGGCCTCCATCCCATCAACACATGAGGATAGGTTGAGGAAAGGTAGAGAAAGGAGTGTGAGAGAAGGTGGAGGAAGGAGTGTGGGGAAAGGTAGGGAAAAGTGTGTGAGGAAAGGCTGAGAAAAGAGGAGGAAAGAGAGGAAAGAGAGAGATCAATAGAAAGGGAGGCAGTCAAAGGAATCAATGAAGGAGCAGTAGTGGTGGAAAGAGAGACCAGCAAGGAGCAGGAGGGGATGGAGAGACAGAGGAAGAAGGGCTGACCAGCTGTCTAAGCATTATCCCACTGTGCAACCTGCCTGCTGAGAGGAGACTGAAACCCCCCGCCCCCCGGCATGACCTGCCTGCTAGGAGGAGACTACACAAGGGACCAGCTGGAATGTCAAGACAACAGAGTCCACCTGACAAACGTAAGTGTAAGTGCCTGAGTAAGAGACCAGAGTGGACTGATGCTGTAACAACAGAGTGTAGCAGGGGAAGGCACCTAGATGGTTGGAAAAGAGGGCCAGGAGAACCCAAACTCCAGTGACCCTTTCCAGGGTAGTGCTATAAAGGAAAAGGGGAAAAATGAACATTCGGATTTGGAAGATTCTGGTAATGTAACTTTACAATAAAGTAGAATTAGTCCACCTGCTCATGCTTCCTGCTAGAACTACCACATTAGGCTAATGAAACAGACCAACTTCAGAAGGAGATATGTACGTAATCATTCAAGTATATATATATATTTACTGCACAAATATATTTTTTCAACTGTGTATAACATACTATATCTTTCTTAATGAAGAAAGAAATGGGTTTCTTTCTTAATGAATTTTAAATTGTTTTAAATTGGAATTTTAATTTTATATTGTCTTTAATGAGGAACTGTGCATCTTTACCGTTGTGAGCCACCCTGAGTCCTTGGAGATAGGGCGGCATATAAATTGCATAATAAATAAATAAATAAATAAATAAATAAATAAATGAATAAATAAATAAATAAATAAATAAATAAATATCTCCATTCCACTCCATTCCATTCCAGGAATCTTGGTCATTTCATTATTCATCCAATTCTGTGGGATCCTTGGTGCTCTCTGTGCTTGGTTGTTTTCTTGCAAATGTTTCATTACCTTTCACTTACTTCTTGTTACATTGAATGAGAGCAAATCCCACTCCCTTCTAGCACTGATGATGTTACCTAGTTTGGTAATGAAATATCTACAAGAAAACAACCAAGCTGAGAAAGGACTCTCATTTCATCCCTGAGTTACAAATATGCTCATCTATCATTCAATGTTATCTGTTCACAAGATTACCACTTTTGAGAGTTCTGCTTAGTTCCATCTCCCATTACCTTTTCTTTTAACTTCAGAACCACTTCCTTGCAATTTTCCTTCACTTGCAATAGAAGAGCTTACACTGCCTGTACAAGACATGGTGCTTCTGATGGCCAGCTGTGGTGTGTGCCAGAACCATAAACTATAACTGGGATGTTAAATGGAGGGCATGTGCCTTTAAAAGTAGGAGAAACAACAACCTGGTATAGACAGCTCTTCCCCCCCACCCCCCACAACATCCAGAGACTCTGAATGGCTGTACTTATATTTCAGTGGAGCATATGTCCTATCAGAGGAGAGTTTCTGGGATGGGATGTACAAATCAAGATCTTCAATTACAGATTAAAATGAAACTCAGATTGAGGAAAAGAAAGCATATCAAGTATGAGTTGTTTGCAGGGAATGGGTGTGAATGTGGAAATGAAAAAAAGTATAGGGGGAATGAAGGCACTGAGACAGTAGAGGAAGAATTAATTCTAGGGGAGGAACAGCAATAAGATTAGCTGAAATGGAGTAAACAACAAGTATTGTGTAGGGTATGACAGGGTAGAGAAACGATGCAGAGCATGGCTTGTGGAATTTTTTTCCAACTCTTTTACTGCAGTGGCCACACATTTCTGTGCATGTGTATATTAGGAAACAGAAAGTAGACTATGTGTGATCCAAACTGGATCACGTGATGAGGGATAGAAGGAAGCCTTCTATAAATTTGTAAACGCCAAACTTAAAGACACAAAAACTATTCTACCACTAAAAGGGCCTATCAGGGAGGACTGTAATGATGAACTTAAGGCAAACCTCTTCAACACATTTTTCAGTTCAGTCTTTGTCAATAGCAATGGCATCTGCTCCTCATTTCCTAGTCATACGACAACTAATTGCAACAATCTGCTACATATTTATTTTACAGAAGATAACATTGCAAGGGCACTATGCAACCAAAAGCCATCTCTATTTATTGGCCCTGATGGATTATGTGCCTACTTCCTGAAAAAACTTTCCACTGACATAGCAGAATCTCTAAGCCTATGAGGTATCTTTCAGAACCAGCTCCTTGCCCAACCTGTGGTCATTAGCCATGGTCATTCCTATCTTCAAAAAGGGAGATCCCAGCTTAGTTGAAAATTACTGACCAATCTCATTGTGTTGCGTCACCTGTAAAGTCATGGAATCAATCATAAACCAATCCATCACCCTCCACATACAGACAAACAACCTGCTTTCTAACAAGCAGTTTGGTTTCAGGAAAAATATGTCCTGTAATCTGCAACTCCTACACTGCAGAAACGTTTGGACCACACAACTCGACCAGGGTAAAACAATAGGTGCAATTTACATAGACTTCAGCAAAGCCTTTGATTAAGTGGTACATGACAAACTATTGTTAAAACTAAACTCATACGGCATTTTTGGATCCCTGCACAAGTGGATAGCCGCGTTCCTGTCAAACAGGCAACAAGTAATCAAATAGGAAGTGCTCTATCAAACCCTGCATCCGTTAACAGTGGTGTCCCCCAAGGCAGCATATTAGAACACACACTCTTTCTGCTTTACATAAATGACCTTTGTGATAATATTATAAGCAGCTGCATCTTCGCTGATGATGTAAAACTATTTAACACTACTGACAATACTGCTGCCCTACAAAGCGACCTTGACTATGTGTCAGAATGGTTGAACAACTGGCAACTCCAGATCTCAACTAACAAATTCTCTGTCTTACACATTGGAAAAAAAAATCAGAACAGTTGATTTGCCTGGAATCCACACTGTATATCGGACATTAATACACTTGAGAGGATCCAGAGGTATTTCACGAGAAGAGTACTCCACTCCTCTGCTCACAATAGAATACCTTATGTCACCAGGCTTGAAATTTTAGGCTTGGACAACCTTGAACTACGCCGCCTATGGTCTGATCTAAGCATAGTACACAAAATTGTCTGGTACAATGTCCTACCATTCAACGACTACTTCAGTTTTAACCGCAATAACACACAGGCAAACAATAGAGACAAACTCAAGGTAAACCGCTCCAAAGTCGATTGGAGAAAACACGACTTCAGCAATAGAGTGGTCAATGCCTGGAATGCTCTACCTGACTCTTACTCTTGTCAAAGTAATTTGAAACATCTGCTTGAATTTTGTACAAAATGGACTCTGAGGTGCAATTTATAGCACTGAGTACAAAGAAAAATAATTTTTGGATAAATTGCTTACATAAGAGATAGGACTAAATCACAACACAATGATCTCTGTCTGCATACACCTTTAGTGTTTCAAGTACCCTTTTAAATAAAATATCTACATTTAACAATAATTAATCTTCTACCATTATAGTCATTTTGCAATATGAATCTTTTGAGCAGCACATCTTCATTAATGTAGCTGGATTATATATCAGGTTATTTAAATTGAATTATCAGAATCAAAGCAATAAATCTCTGATATAGATCGCACCTGAGTCAAAGCTATATTCCTGAGTCCGAATTAGAGGTATAGGGAAATTTCCGCATTAGTTATTTATTCACCTTTCAGTATCTTAGCTATTAATTAAATTAGACTTTATACTAGGATTGCCGGTGCATATAAAATGCCCTTGAGCAGAATTCCATTTAGTGCAACTAATGATAATAGGTATTACTGACCTAAGTGGTAACATTGTGTGATGTACATTTTGTACATAGCATTGTGGTGGACTTACTTAATTCCTCTATAATGACGGTTGGGTAATGATGCAAATTACTCATGGATTGTTCTTGTGGAAAGATATATATGTGTATGTGTGCGTGTATGTGTGTATCCCTTCTGACTAATTGTGTTTTTGCTGTCTACAAAATAAAACAGGACACAAAAAGTCTTTAAACTGTTTTAAAGTTATCATAACTTCCTGTAAATAGAAATCTTGCGTAAGTGGATAGCTCCGTTCCTATCAAACAGGCAACAAGTAGTCAATATAGGGAATGCCCTATCAAACCCTGCACCTGTTAACAGCGTTGTCCCCCAAGGTAGCATTTTAGGACCCATACTCTATACTTTACATAAATGACCTTTGCGATCATATTATAAGCAACCTCGTTCTCCTTGCTGATGATGTAAAACTATTCAACACCACTGTCAATGCTGCTACCCTACAAAAAGACCTTGACTATGTGTCAGAATGGTCAAACAATTGGCAACTCCAAATCTCAACCAGCAAATGCTCTGTTTTACACATTGGCAAAAAAAAAAAAAAATCAGAACAAAAAATACAAGCTGGGCAGATATGACCTCGAAGACGACCCTCACTCTGTCAAGCACAAGAAATCAAAGAAGAAACCAACAGGGCTACACAAAGATCTCTCCGACAAATGAAAAGACAAAAAGGACAAATACAAAAAAATGGAAAGAGGGACACATAACTAAAGCAGGATATCAGCAGACAGCCAGAATCTACAAAGACGAAGTCAGGAAAGCAAAGGCTCAGAATGAACAAAGACTTGCAACAAAAGTCAAAGATAACAAAAAAGTTTCTTCCAACACATAAATAACAAGAAAAAAACCAAGGAAACAGTCGGTCCACTAAAGAGAGAAGACAGCAAGGAAATAATAGGCAATAGAGAGAAAGCAGAGCTGCTTAACTCATTCTTCGCATTGGTCTTCATGCAAAAAGAAACTATAGCCCAACCTACCAGAAACAAAACTGTAAAAAACAGACTTTTCAACCTGTTCTTCTCATCTCATGGTAGTTTGTCTTTTTTATGTTACATTAATAATTGTTTACATTTTGCCAGATACACCCAGTTTGAGGGAACTGAATAAAGTTTTTTCCATTTTCTATACTGTCTTGACTCCTCTGATCAACCCTTTAATCTACAGTTTAAGAAAGCAAGAAGTCCACAAGGCCCTAATGCGAATTAAAATCAAAGTGATACATGTTGCAAATATGAAAATTAATATATGATCATAACTTATTAAACAACTGTTTCCTCCTTTTATTCTGCCTATATACTGAACTGTGACATTTGTTCTTCATCAACAGAAAAATATTGTGCCTGAATGACCTAACATTCCATTATGCAATATTTTCTTTCAAATCCCATTTTATATTAAAAACCTTTAATAACTGATATACAACATAACACATCAAAGACTATATCTTCTGTGATATTTCAATACTGATGTATGCTTTACTTAACATAACGTGCTTCTTTCCCTCCATATTGCTATTGACAAAAATATTGTAAAATGTTTTTGTTTGCATCTTGGTTGTGGAATACAATTAATTGATTTTTTATATTATATATTTAAAATTGATTGTAATATTACTTGAGAAAATCCATGTCTTCCAATAAAAGCCTCAACCATAGATATTTTAATCAATTAAACTTCATGACCCAATCACATCGCTTTACCTTTTGTTCCCTGAAGCCTTTGTGATAATGCAGAGAAGAGCAACAAAGATGATTAGGGACTGGAGACTAAAACATATGAGGAATGATTGTAAGAACTGGGCATGGCTAGTCCAGTGAAGAGAAGGACCAGGGGAGACATGATAGCAGTGTTCCAATATTTGAGGGGCTGCCATAGAGAGGAGGGGGTCAAGCTGTTTTCCAAAGCACCTGAAGGCCAGACAAGGAATAATGGATGACTAAGAAGAGATTCAACCTAGAAATGAGGGGGGACTTTCTGACAGTGAGAACAATCAACCAATGGAACAGCTTGCGTGGGAGCTTCATCACTTGAGACTTTCAAGAAAAGATTGGACTACCATTTGTCAGATATGGTATAGGGTCTCCTGCTTGAGGGGTGGGGTGGTTGGATGATGAACTATAAGGTCCCTTCCAACTCTGTTAAACTGTTAAAGGACCTTGGGGTACTCATCTCAAATGATCTAAATGCCAGAACTTACTGTAACAGCATTGCCAAAAAGGCATTAAGAGTTGTTAAGCTAATTTTGCATAGCTTCTTCTCTGGTAATATTGAACTGTAAACTAGGGCATACAAAACTTTTGCTAGACCAATTCTTGAATACAGTTCATCTGTCTGGAACCTGCACTGCATATTGGACATTAATACAATCAAACGAGTCCAGAGATATTTCATGAGAAGAGTCTTCCACTCCTCTGCTCACAACAGAATACCTTATGCCACCAGACTTGAAATTTTGGGTTTAGACAACTTAGAACTTCTCTGTTTTCGGTCTGATCTACATAAAATCATCTGCTACAATGTCCTACCTGTCAATGACTACTTCAGCTTCAACCACAACAATACCCGAGCATACAATAGATACAAACCTAGGGTAAAATGCTCCAAACTTGTTGTGGTCTGCCAGCAGCCTGCGGAGATGGCAGCAGAGTTGGACAGCAATGACGCTGAGGAAGAACATGGGACAGTCCTGGAGGCTGGGCAAGGCCCGGATGAGGGCTCTGCATCAGAGGCAGAGATGGGGCCTGGGCCATCAGGGAGTGAGGTGTGAACTCCAGAGCCTTCAGAGCCTGATAGGAGTGAGGCAGAGGAATGGAGGAGCCTGTTCCTAATGCATGCATGAGAAGAGCTGCCAGAAGGCAAGAGCAGCTCAAGCAAAAAGGACAACTCGGGACTAGGGCCAAGAGATGATTGGTCCCTCCCATAAGGCTTAAAACAGATCAGCAACGGTGTTTGGGCTTTGCCAGAAAACAACATTGGTAGCTTCGACTTCTTATTCATCTATGTCTTGTATTTATTTTTGTATCTGTGACTTCTGAATGTTTGCCAAGAAAGGCCTTTGGCAGTTTGCCTAATTGGACCAAGATTTGCGATAGGACTGAGAAATTTGTGTTGGGAGGAATTTGCTTTAATTTAGTTAAACGATGCTGGGAATGAAGTAATTCTCAGCTGTTCAAATAAAGTTTGTTTGTTTTTCCAATGACTGATTTTCCTACTACTTACTTGAGCTTGGGTCACAACACTTGATTGCAGAAAATACGACTTCAGTAACAGAGTTGTCAAATGCCTGGAATGCATTACCTGACTCTGTGGTTTCTTCCTCCAACACCCAAAAATTTAAGCTTAGACTGTCTACTGTTGACCTCACCCCATTCGTAAGAGGTCTTTAAGGGGTGTGCATAAGTGAGCCAGCATGCCTACCATCCCTGTCCTAAAGTTCCCTTTTATTTATATCCATCTCATGTATTCATAATCATGTTTATGCTTATATCTGTTTTCTAATACATGCTTGACAAAATAAAATAAATAAATAAAAAATAAATATTCAGAGAACTGTCATGATTAAGGACTGGGTTCTATTCTCCTTTATGTAATTATTTTTTTACAGCTACGTTAGATAGAATAAAAATAAACAAAAGCAGCAGCAACACCAACCCCAATCCCCCCCAAAACAATTTTTCTGCTGCAAATGCTAGAGAAAGATATACAGGTAGTCCTCAGTTAGAAACAGTGATTCTTCAGTTGGACAAAAATAGAAAAGAGAGAAGCACATCCTTGAGATTCTGAGGTTAAAGTGGGGGGAAGGGATATGTTTGTGGACGTTTCTCAGATGATTATAGAATCTATAACTTATAGAAACTTTCTAATATTCTGCCACAATTTGTTCTTCATAGAATGGGAAGTTGCTGCCCAGAAAGCCTTGTGCAACTTTCTAGTTCCCATTTTGCAGACCACAAAGGTAGCTGAGGAAAATTCAAAAGTAGCTTAAACATCTGAGAAGCTTAGTCAGAACATAATAATAAAAATCTGTCCATATTTTTTCATTTCTGTTCTGTTCTGTTTCTGTTCTACATTCAATATGATAGTACCAATATAATTCAGGTATCTGTATGAGGTCAAAGTAATTTGAAACACCTGCTTGAATTCTGTACAAAATGGACTCTGAGGTGCAATTTATAGAACTGAGTACAAAGAGTACAAAGAAAGAAAGAAAAATAATTTTTGGATAAATTGCTTACATAAGAGATAGGACTAAATCACAACACAATGATCTCTGTCTGCATACTCCTTTAGTGTTTCAAGTACCCTTTTAAATAAAATATCTACATTTAACAATAATTAATCTTCTACCATTATAGTCGTTTTGCAATATGAATCTTTTGAGCAGCACATCTTCATTAATGTAGCTGGATAATATATCAGGTTATTTAAATTGAATTATCAGAATCAAAGCAATAAATCTCTGATATAGGTCACATCTGAGTCAAAGCTATATTCCTGAGTCAGAATTAGAGGTATAGGGAAATTTCCGCATTAGTTATTTATTTACCTTCTAGTATCTTAGCTATTAATTAAATTCGATTTTATACTAGGATTGCTGGTGCATATTAAATGCCCTTGACAAGAATTCCATTTAGTGCAACTAAAGGTAATTGGTATTACCGACCTAAGTGGTAACATTGTGTGGTGTACATTTTGTACATTGCATTGTGGTGGACTTACTTAATTCCTCTGTAGTGATGGTTGGGTAATGATGCAAATTACTCAAGGATTCTACTTCTGGATAGATATATATAGCTTTGTGACTACAAGCTTTAATCTTAACATTCCCAAAATCTTCAAATATATTTTAGGGAATAATATTCATAGAACCTATTTTGGCTTCTTAAGGTTCAGTGTTATTTGCTAGTTTTTCTTCCAAGATCAGAAAAGATAAAACCCTTTCCCACATTAATTATATGTGACATTGGAGACTTGCTTGAACAATACTAGATGTCCATGGCTTTCTGCTTAAATGCCACCGATTTAACATATTTACCCCTTCTGACTGATTTGTCTTTTTGCTGTCTACAAAATAAAACAGGACAGAAAAAGTCTTTAAACTGTTTTTAAGTTATCATAATTTCCTGTAAGTAGAAATCTTGAACTCTCTTGAACATTATGACATAATTATATAATTTTCCTTTTCCCTCCAGATTACCAAAAATCAAGAAAATGTGGGATATTTATAATTCCAGGGATGATATTAGAGTTGCCAGGTGTCCACTATTTGAGCGGACAGTCCGCTTTTTTCACATTATGTTCACTATTTTTTTTCACAAAATAGTGGACATTTTTTTTATTCAAAAGCTTTATGATGAAATGGTACGTAAATTTTGCGAGTCAGAATTCCATGAAGTTTTGTGCCATGTTCCAACACGTTGGTTAAGTTTATTTAAAGCAGTCAAAAGACTTCTTTTAAACTGGATACCTCTAAAATCATATTTTATTTCTCTTGGAACTGATGAGTGCCATAAGGTTATCTGGAACCTTATTTAGGATCAGGAAAATGAACTCGCAAAGGACGATGAACCAACAATTTCAGAATTGTATTTATATTTCACGCACTTCTTCATGTCAATAATGCAAGACACCTTACTGGAAAGCAAGAAAATTCTTGCATGTGATCTTCACATTATCATGTGTAAGCTGCGTGATTCTTTGCAAAAAAAAATACGATGAGCAGTTTTTTGGAATGAAAGTTTTATTTGCCTTACGTAAAAAACATTTGCCTGAGAATGCCGTGCAAAAGTTCAAGAAAGAAGCCATCAACGTGGCTTGTATCAAAGAGCCATTGTGTACCTAGAAAAGTGGTATAATTTCACCGATTCAGTATATGAGACGCTAAGTTGTTTCAATCTAATTGATCGCAATAATCCTCCAACTTTAGAAGAAATGACGAACATCTGGTTATTATCACCATGGCAAGAAGATCTTCCACCTAACATTCTCTTCGATGAAATTTCTGCCTTAGAAGAAGTTTATGTTCATCTGCAGGGCGATTCATCCCTTGATAAGTGGATGTACTTTTTCAAGAAAGAGCCAGCTCTGAGTTTACTGAAACTGTTCCAGTATTGTGCATCAATTCCGGTATCAAATGTAAACGTTGAACGAATTTTCAGCGTCATGGGAAATTTGTGGACTGATGAACATAACCGACTGCTTGTACCATCAGTTCGAAATGAACTTTGTATATTTTTTAATATTTCTCAACGTTGTACTGAAATTAAAGAATTATTCCTTAAACACAAAGAATTGATCAAAGCTGCGCAGTCAAATAAAAAATACACACGACAGCAAAATAAAATGTAATTTAATATTTTACATATTATTATAATATATTTGATGTTTTGAATTTTAAATAAAGTTTTGAAGTGATTATTTTAATATATGTTAAAATGTTCGTAAGAAAATATATAATTTAATTGTAATTTTTTTTAATTTTTTTACTACTTAACCACCCCCCTCCCTGCTTGTCCGCTATTTTTTGGAAACAGACCTGGCAACCCTATATTTTTCCAATCAAAATTATGATATATGCTATCTGTCACCTTATATTTGCAAACTTACTATTGCACTAAAAGTCTAGATTGATAGAAGCTACGAAGCTTTGCATTACTGAGATATTATTTAATTGTTAGATGTGGCTAGCTCCTAAACTCCACATATTTGTTGTATCATTTTTAGCAGCTTCTAGAAACCTTCTTCTGTGCCATCAAATTTTGGAAGGAATCCATGAATTTTCTGCCAATTCATGATTGGTTCAAAATTCTTATCTTATCAATTTAGAAATATCTTAACATTTAAGTCAACAATTCTTATTGTTGCCTTAAATATTAAGATATTTTTAAATGGATTTTCTATGTAATGTTTAAAAAACCTGGTAAAAATGTTTTTTTAAATGTAGTTTTGTTGATCGTGGCATTCAACGCTGGAAAATATAGCACAGGGGTGATATATTTCATTGAGTGCCACATCAGGGTTGTATTTGATCTCGGGGGGCCGGGTGGGCATGGCTGGGGTAAGCATGGCCAGCTTGACATCACTCATGTCGGGGGCACCTGTGGTGGCCTGGGTGTGGCGTGGGGGATCCATTGTGTTAAGCAGAAGTAGGTGAGACAGTAAAAATGGAGCTTGGGGGGGGGGCACGGGACCCATTTTCAGCCTGGATAGTCTCCTGCAGCCCTCTGCCAGCAAAAATGGAGCTCAGGGGGACCACACATAGCCCTTCTTAGCTCCATTTTTTCTGGCAGAGGCACCATGGGCCAGTCCTTTTCTTTTTTCAGGGCAGCCCTGTTGGCCAGATCTAAGCACCCCACAGGCCAGATCCAATCTGTGGGCCTTGAGTTTGACATCCCTGGTATAGCAGAAGGAAAGCATACCTGACTTCAGAAGATTTTATAGAATATGTTTAAGCTAGTGATTGATAAATCAATCAGAGGTAGCCATCAGGCAGCAATGGCTGTAAGGAGCTCTTCCAAAAGTAAATTAGGTTTTTCTTTTTTTAACGTATATATAAACATTTTTATATTTTTAACTCATTTTTAATCTATTTTTAATCTATACCAGACTTTATAAAAGCACATATAATGGACCCCTGCATTCCTGGTTTAGACCATTCCTGTGACTTTTCCTTGCAAGGCCTGAAATTCGGATTACTGGACTTGTTGACAAACCTCAGTGGAGGCCCCTAACCTCGGAGAAGATTTAGAGCTGTTTGTTTTTGGAATCTATCCAGGAAAAAAAAAACACGCTTTATTTTTGAGACTGTTTTGGTTTGGCTGTAAATTTGTTTGGCTTATGGTTATTTATTTGGTTCCGAGGGTTAGACCAGTAAATTAATTTACTTCTGCTGTCGGACGGACCTTGACCTCCCTGTTCGGAAACTCTAGCTCCCTTTTATCTGACTGCTGCTGGTCATCGTGATCCTCCGTTGGCTGAGGGTGTCGTCCCCCGAGTTGAGAACAAAGGCTCTTTAAAAACTACGGTCCCCATTCAACCTTCAAATGAGCCTACCCTTATTGAACTTTTGGCCCAGCAATGTTTCTTGGTTGCAGAAACAACAGCGAACATACAGTCACAGCTTGATAAAATAATAAGTACTTTAGACTGCCTGCGTTACCGGTGGTTGCCCTGGATTGACTGCTCGGCAACCTGATGCAGTGACAGGGCCCTCTCTGTCAGGCCCCAGCAAAAGTACTGGTTGGTGTGGCCCTGCCAGTGGGTCAAACTCCATACTTCTGGTCGCAGGTAATCACTTGGTTTTACAGCCAAAACAGGTGGCCCTTAATATTAATCCCATTAATGGCAATTTGCTTCAATGGGGTTCAATACAGCTGGCAAGTTACAGTTACTGGGGTTGACTGCTGAT
Organism: Pantherophis guttatus; assembly: GCF_059756535.1. Taxonomy (NCBI): domain Eukaryota; kingdom Metazoa; phylum Chordata; class Lepidosauria; order Squamata; family Colubridae; genus Pantherophis; species Pantherophis guttatus. The sequence continues at coordinate 39,873,232 of NC_142066.1, read as the reverse complement.
GATTTGAAGGAGGTTGAACTTTTATCTTCCCCTATATATTGTACCAGAGTGTTACTCAATTTTGGCAACCCCAACACCCCTAAACTATTCTTCAGGAGAAGATCTCTGCTAAGAGCTTTCGGCATCTTGCCAAGTAGAGTCTTCAAAGATATGTCAATTAAGTCACTTTTAAGAAATCGACAACCTGTGAGCATCAGGAGATTTATAGCCCCAAAAAGACCCTTAGCAGCACATATTAATGTACCAATTTTGAATGCCATTCCCGATACTAGTCCATCTACTAAATACTCATCCATTCCTGTAAGACCTCCTGATGGCGTCCTCTCAGATGGTACCCTGGCTGTTCCTCCTACAGCTGGTCAAACCAACCCCTCTCAGCGAGGTACATCTCATCAGGACGTTTGCCATGATTTGATCAGGTGGGAAGAAATGGCTCCAAAGGAAGTGACAGCAGCCCAGGGCTTCCAGGGCTCCTTAGTGAAAAAGCCTCAGGCCAGTGTCTCTGGGATTCCATCCATCCATGAAATCGATTAATCTCTAGACAATTTCTGGAATCTGGAGGAGATACAGCTTTTCAATTCCTTTCATGCGCTCCCACAATCAGAAAGGGTCCAAATTATAAAGCGTCTGACTGCAGTTAAATCTAAGCTTTTGAGTCTTTCACTACCTAATAAGGATCCCCTTGGACTTCAGGGAGTCCACACCGAATTACCAGAGGCAGTTCCCTCGGCCCTTTCTCCAGAATGTCCAATTCGTAAATTTGAAGATCTAGGGCTACTTCAAACCCTGTCTGCTGATGTCACTGAATGCCTGCCAGGTAAGCAACCAACTAATGTTACAGGCACAAACTGGACTGCGTTCAGAGCCCTACAGCCTCATGAACAAGTCTCATCTCCCTCCCCCTCTTCCTTGCCTTTGTCTCCCAAGAGGGTGACACTCCCATCTAATAACAGGTGTATCTTTTTGGATCTGAAGGGCTCTCTGGAAAAAAGTAATTATACTGAATAACTAGAAAACCTGGCATTCCCCCCTTGCACATTTAAATGCCTCTTGTGGAACATAGCAGGTTGGGGAAGAAAGTGCGGCACCACAGAATTTATCAACTATATTCAGTCATTCGATGTGGTCCTGCTTCAGGAGACCTGGGCATGTGATAAGATATCTCTTACAGGATTTATGGCCATTTCTTTGGCTGCTACCAAACAATCTATGACGGGAAGACCTAAGGGTGGCTTAGCTTGCTTGGTCTCTACCTCTTTAAAAGTGGAGACAGTGGAGCTGCCCCCCTGTGGTTGGTGCTCCTAATTAAGAGAGGTCGCAGCAAAATGTTAGTGTTCAACGTCTACCTTCCCCCGACGGTGAGGCAAGCCGACACTAAGGCTCAATGGGGCAAGCTGGAGAATTATATTACCTGTATTGAAATCAAATTTCCAGTGTTGCACATCTTTATAGGGGGTGACTTTAATGCCCGATTGGGGGGCCAAGTTCCCCCATCGATTGAGGCACTCTACTCCCAAGAAATCTGACAGGCCATAGGACACCAGATTTCAGCCAGGCATTCTAAGGATGAATTAACAAATTTTGCCGGCGTTCAGCTAGCCCTTTTAGCATCCCAACATAATAAGATAATCCTTAATGGGAGTACCCCAGGCGATCTAGCGGGTGAATTTACTTTCAGTTCCTCATGGGGGAGTAGTGCTATTGATTTTGTGCTGGTTTCCCAGCTATTAAGACAGCAGTCCATGTTTTTTTTTGTGGACTGCCTCACAGAGAGTGACCACTACCCCCTGGTTACAATCATTGGGCTCTTTTCAAATATACTTCTGCCTAGGGGCCCCCAAATATTGGATCCCTATGTGGCCTCGTATGTAAGGAGGATCAAATGGTCTCCCAAGACTGAAAGAAAGTTCCACTTTCTTTTATCATCTCTTGAGTGTCTTAGCCTATACAATCAGGCCCTTATATGCAGTGACTCAGAGGCAATCTTGTCTTTTGAATCACTAATTAATAGTGTCCAAAGGGAGCTAGGAGCTGACCGTAAGCCAAGTGGCCCATATCATCCAAGAAGCAATCCCTGGTTTGATGAAGAATGTCTGCTGCTTAGGAACAAGATTAGTCAGGTCTACCTGCTTTATCATAATCGAGGGGATAAATGCCCACCTGAGGACTATTATCGCCTGAAGCAGGAGTACAAAGGATTAATTGTTAAGAAAAAGAGGGCTAAAAAAAATGAGAAGTGCGATCTACATCTCCTCTCCATCCAGCAGAAGAACACTCAACTATTTTGGCAACGAACTGTTGCCAGTTCGTTGCCTGGTCATCAAGAACTCCCTCTCTGTTGTATCTTCAACAGAGATTGGGAAAACCTTTTGGGTCAATCTTCCAGACTTCAATAGTCACAACTGGACTTGGACCACAACTGCCCCCTGCAATTCCGGACTGGCATCCCATGACTCACGCTGAGATTAGTGAGTTTATCTCTGAACTCAAGTCAGGCAAAGCCCCTGGCCCTGATGCTATACCCCCTGATTTGCTAAAATCTAATCCCGAGTGGTGGATTCCTCTTTTAGCAACACTCTTCACCCATATTAATACCTCTGACAGGATCCCTACCTCCTGGAGTCTAGCAATCATTGTTCCTGTTTTTAAACAAAGAAATAGGAACAACCCAGCCGGTTATTGTCCTATAAGTCTGCTCTCCACCATTGGAAAATTGTATGCTAGAAGAATGGGAAAGGGTATGGGAAACCAATTACAGCATGATGAAATCAGTAGCGTATAAGGAGAATCAGTATAAAATGTGGTATAGATGGCATCTGGCCCCTTTGAGGTTAGCGAAGATGTATCTGAACCTAAATCCAGTATGTTGGAAGTGTAAACAAGCTCAGGATACTTTCTTTCATGTCTAGTGGCTTTGCCCAAAAATTAAGAAATACTGGAGGAAAATAAAAATTTGGATATCAGAAATAACAGTGGAAGAAATAGAATTAGAACCAGAAATTTTTTAATTAGGTATGATTAAAAATATTAGAAAAGAAATAAAATACTTAACATTACATATAATTACAGTGGCCAGATTGGCATTAGCACAATTTTGGAAAACAGATCAAGTGCCAATGGATCAGCAAGTAATTCAAAAAATTTATATATGTGCAGAAATGGATAAATTAATATTGAAACTAAAAGATAAGGAACATTCAAATTTTTTTAAGGTATGGAATAGATGGTATGAGTGGATAAACCAAAAGAAAAGAGGGTAAAGGTAAAATTCAGTAAGAAATTAAAAGCAACAAATAGGCACCATCATTAAGATAACAGAGGTAATAAGTCACTGTCTATATACTTGTATATAAAGATTTATATATATTTAGTTTGTATGTTGTGATTTGTATTGTCTTATGTAATTTTATGGTCGTGAATATTTTGTATAGTTTTTATTTTTTTAACTTCAATAAAGTTTTTTTTTTTTTTAAAAAAGGAAAATTGTATACTAAATATCTCCAACGCAGACTCCTCACCTGGGTCGAGGAATCCAACATCATTGGTGTTGAACAGATTGGGTACAAAGCGGACTGTGCCACATTGGACCACTGCTTTTTCTTAGCACACCTGGTTGATAAATACGCCACCATACCAGGTGGTAAACTTTTTACTGCTTTTATTGATCTAAAGGCAGCGTTTGATTCAATCCCAAGGGAATTATTGTGGTCAAAATTTTTCAAAAGTTCCACTGATAGATGTCTTCTGTTCTTAATTAGATCCCTATATAATCAGACTTTTAGCCAGGTCAGGTGCAGTTTGCAGGGAGAACTCTCAAATTCTATCCTCATAAAGAACAGAGTAAGGCAGGGCTGTGTCCTGGCTCCTCTTCTGTTTAACTTATTCTTATCTGACTTGGCCTCTTACATTGGACGTACTGAGTCCCACGCCCCAAAGTTGTCAACTACGAAGATCCTGCTTCTCCTTTATGCTGACGATGCGGTCCTCCTATCACTGTCAAGGCTTGGTCTGAAAAGGCTACTTTCTGCATTTGGGTCCTACTGCGCTGAGAACCACTTGTCCATTAATTATGATAAATCAAAAGTATTGGTGTTCTCTAGAGCCCGGAAGCTATACAACTGGGCTATTAAAGGTAATGCTGTTAAGCAGGTTCTCCATTTTAAGTATTTAGGTATCCATTTTCAGAACACCGGTGCTTGGAACTCATCGAACTCAGGTGCTGAATTCGGCCTCCTGTAGCCATCAGCAGATTCTAAGATTTTTCTATACCCAAGGAGGCCAGTTTATTCCTTCTGCTCTGCGTATTTACAAAGCCAAAACCCTGGCCCAAACTCTTTAATGAATTCCTATATGGATACAGGGCTTCAAGGAGTGTATTGAAAGAACTTAGGTTGTTTTTTTTTTAAGGAAACTTTTGGGCCTCCCTCCTTGTGTTGGCTTTGCTTTGATGTACCTTGAATTGGGCATTTGAATAGTCGAATGCATAGCGTGGATTAATACCTTTAAATGGTGGTTTCAGGCGCTCTTTTTGGCAGCCCCTGGTAGCTACCTCTGCCTGGTGTTAGCTGACTCCTATACTTCTCGATGGGAGAGGGAGCTGATGAAGAAACTCTACCTGCTAGGTTTTTCAGGGGATGCATTGGGAGACTATGGCCTTAAGGATGCCCAATCTAGGGTAGTCCATCGGCTTGTGGACATAGACTTGCAATATCTAAGAGCTAAAGTTAATAAAACCTGCTCCCCTCTGATCTTCAGACAATTTAACAATTATGGACTGAGGATGGCCTCATATTTTTACACTTTAACCATCCCTAAGTATAGAAGAGTCTTCTCCCTTGCTCGTTTCAACGTCTTGACCTCAGCATTGCTGATGGACATTTTAAGAGGCTCCTGATAAGTGAACGGTTATACCCCTGTGATAGAGCTGAGGTTGAAACTGTGGAGCCTGTTCTTTTATACTGCCCTATGTATAACGCAGGCAGGACTAAATTACTGTCTCTCTTAGAAACAGATCTCTCTGGATCCAATGCTAGTAATTTGACCTTATATTGTTTAGGGGATGCTCCTCATACATTACTTTTCAGGTTTCTAAATTTTTTTTAAGAGCTGTAATTATTAGAGGAGAACGCTGTAATTCCTCTCAGCCAAGGCTTCTGGTAGCCAACTGTTTATGATGCTACTTTCCCCATGTTCTTTTGCAATTATATTTGTATTTTGGTCTGTGACCACAAATAAAAGTTATTATGTATAAATTAATCTGAATGTCAATTTTTCCTAGTTTTATACCAATATATGTGATTTTGTTATCTTTTTTTTGCTTTGAATTCCTGGACTGCTCCTGATAATTTCTGATAATTTCTGAACTTCTGAATTTTTGTAATAGATATTCTCAGCAGCAAACTGGAGCACATTCTTTTGCATTTCCTGGATTGGCTTACACAGCTTCCTTAAATGTTAAAAGTTAACAGAAATGCTGCCATGGATGTGTTGCAAGAGTTAAAGCTGTATCTAGATAGTTAAAGAAAGAAAGTAATGCAAGCAAAAAGGGAGATGCTCTCAAAAATATGGATTAGGAATGAGATTGAGAGAAGTAGCAAGGTCAGGGAGGGATGAACTGCTCAAAAAGATGAATTTGCTACATTTGAACTTTTTCCCCCCAAAAGAAATTTTAGGCACAGTTACTTTAATCCAGATTAAGATTCTAGGATAGGATAGCTGTTCATTATGTATCTTGCATAATGGATCCAGAGGCATCTCTATGCTCAAGCCACATAGCCAAGGTAAACTTGGCCTTTGAAGAACTTCTGAACACTACTCATCTAAACAGACGTAACATTTTTTTAACATTTATATTATATGTATTTTATTCAGCTGTTCACTGCCCTGAGTCCTTCGGGAGTAGGGTGGTATATAAATTCAATTAATAATAATAATAATAATAATAATAATAATAATAATAATAATAATAATAAGTTGAGATAGTTTCATATCCACACAATTAAACTACATTTAAACATGACAAGTTTTTGATCTAGTCCTGCAAAAAAATTATTGGTCAACCTCAAACCAAAGAACCACAAAGTAATCAACATGTGTAAAAACATTTGTTTATAAGAATTGCCAGAAAAGAACAACAACAACAATAACAACAAAGATTTACAGATCCATTATAGGAACTATAGCCAAGATCAATTATATCCTCTATATTCAAAATTTGGATGATAACATCGTAGTTCGTATAGAAAAATAGAAAGGGATGGTGGACAACCATCAACTAAGCAATGTCATCCCTCCTGAGGGGGATGCTTCATTGACAGAAAAGCTGAATCATTTCTTTGCTCGCTTTGAAGTGGAGACATTAGAGACAGCTAAAATACAGCCAGCAGTCCATTGTAGCTCACACCTCATTGTGGAGGAAGAGGAGGTTGTTAGAATAATTGTTTTAGTTAGATTGTAGAGGTCAATGAGATCTTTCAGTGTCCCAGCAGCTACAATTAAGCCAGATTTCTTTTGTCAAGAAAACTTTAATTGTTTATTTAAAGTCAATAAACTATTTACATTTCAAATCACAGAACATTGTCTCTTGGTCTTTATTTTGTTTCTTAGGTGAATGTGCCTAGAACATACTCCCTTCTTATCTAGCCATTTCGACAGAGTGAGTGTCTGTTGTTGAATGTTTGTGATAAGTCTGTCAGGTCAGTGTCTCTTTGTGTGTTCTGTTTTCTGAGAGGAAAGAGGGGTCCTATTTATAGGGTGGCTAAGCTGTTACATATTGAGCATAGTCGCTAGCTGTCTCTCCCTAGTGACAGGCAGGAAAGTTGAAACTGTTCTGATTGGTTACCGAGGTTTGACAGCCTGTATAAAAGGAGCTGTCAAACGCGGGAATGTTGTTGTCATTGTGTATTAGCGAAATAAAGGTTGCATTGAATGTTACACTCGCCTCAGCCAATTCTGATATGAATCCAGATATTTAATAGTGGCGACAAGGATGGGATTGGCCATATCCCTTATCTGAGACAACCACTAGCGAGAGTCGCTGTCGGGCCAGTCAGCAGTGATGGAATTGGACGAGGAAAATATCTGAGGGGACCGTGAGTGGACGGATGATGGCTACACCGCAGCAGTTTGCGCCATTCAATCCAACAACGGAATCGTGGGAGGCATATGTTGCCAGGTTCGAGTGTTTCCTCATCACTAATGATTATAGGAATCTGCCGAGTGAACGAAAGAGGGCTTATTTCCTGTGTTTCTGCGGTCCCGAGATATTCGATACCGCCATGACATTAATGGCTCCCCAGTCCATTCATGAGGGAACTTGGGACGAATTTATGAATAAACTTAAAAAACATTATGCCCCAGCACCATCACAAATATCCCGCCGGCAGCATTCTTGCATGTGATCTTCACATTATCATGTGTAAGCTGCGTGATTCTTTGCAAAAAAAAATACGATGAGCAGTTTTTTGGAATGAAAGTTTTATTTGCCTTACGTAAAAAACATTTGCCTGAGAATGCCGTGCAAAAGTTCAAGAAAGAAGCCATCAACGTGGCTTGTATCAAAGAGCCATTGTGTACCTAGAAAAGTGGTATAATTTCACCGATTCAGTATATGAGACGCTAAATTGTTTCAATCTAATTGATCGCAATAATCCTCCAACTTTAGAAGAAATGACGAACATCTGGTTATTATCACCATGGCAAGAAGATCTTCCACCTAACATTCTCTTCGATGAAATTTCTGCCTTAGAAGAAGTTTATGTTCATCTGCAGGGCGATTCATCCCTTGATAAGTGGATGTACTTTTTCAAGAAAGAGCCAGCTCTGAGTTTACTGAAACTGTTCCAGTATTGTGCATCAATTCCGGTATCAAATGTAAACGTTGAACGAATTTTCAGCGTCATGGGAAATTTGTGGACTGATGAACATAACCGACTGCTTGTACCATCAGTTCGAAATGAACTTTGTATATTTTTTAATATTTCTCAACGTTGTACTGAAATTAAAGAATTATTCCTTAAACACAAAGAATTGATCAAAGCTGCGCAGTCAAATAAAAAATACACACGACAGCAAAATAAAATGTAATTTAATATTTTACATATTATTATAATATATTTGATGTTTTGAATTTTAAATAAAGTTTTGAAGTGATTATTTTAATATATGTTAAAATGTTCGTAAGAAAATATATAATTTAATTGTAATTTTTTTAAATTTTTTTACTACTTAACCACCCCCCTCCCTGCTTGTCCGCTATTTTTTGGAAACAGACCTGGCAACCCTATATTTTTCCAATCAAAATTATGATATATGCTATCTGTCACCTTATATTTGCAAACTTACTATTGCACTAAAAGTCTAGATTGATAGAAGCTACGAAGCTTTGCATTACTGAGATATTATTTAATTGTTAGATGTGGCTAGCTCCTAAACTCCACATATTTGTTGTATCATTTTTAGCAGCTTCTAGGAACCTTCTTCTGTGCCATCAAATTTTGGAAGGAATCCATGAATTTTCTGCCAATTCATGATTGGTTCAAAATTCTTATCTTATCAATTTAGAAATATCTTAACATTTAAGTCAACAATTCTTATTGTTGCCTTAAATATTAAGATATTTTTAAATGGATTTTCTATGTAATGTTTAAAAAACCTGGTAAAAATGTTTTTTTAAATGTAGTTTTGTTGATCGTGGCATTCAACGCTGGAAAATATAGCACAGGGGTGATATATTTCATTGAGTGCCACATCAGGGTTGTATTTGATCTCGGGGGGCCGGGTGGGCATGGCTGGGGTAAGCATGGCCAGCTTGACATCACTCATGTTGGGGGCACCTGTGGTGGCCTGGGTGTGGCGTGGGGGATCCATTGTGTTAAGCAGAAGTAGGTGAGACAGTAAAAATGGAGCTTGGGGGGGGGCACGGGACCCATTTTCAGCCTGGATAGTCTCCTGCAGCCCTCTGCCAGCAAAAATGGAGCTCAGGGGGACCACACATAGCCCTTCTTAGCTCCATTTTTTCTGGCAGAGGCACCATGGGCCAGTCCTTTTCTTTTTTCAGGGCAGCCCTGTTGGCCAGATCTAAGCACCCCACAGGCCAGATCCAATCTGTGGGCCTTGAGTTTGACATCCCTGGTATAGCAAAAGGAAAGCATACCTGACTTCAGAAGATTTTATAGAATATGTTTAAGCTAGTGATTGATAAATCAATCAGAGGTAGCCATCAGGCAACAATGGCTGTAAGGAGCTCTTCCAAAAGTAAATTAGGTTTTTCTTTTTTTAACGTATATATAAACATTTTTATATTTTTAACTCATTTTTAATCTATTTTTAATCTATACCAGACTTTATAAAAGCACATATAATGGACCCCTGCATTCCTGGCTTAGACCATTCCTGTGACTTTTCCTTGCAAGGCCTGAAATTCGGATTACTGGACTTGTTGACAAACCTCAGTGGAGGCCCCTAACCTCGGAGAAGATTTAGAGCTGTTTGTTTTTGGAATCTATCCAGGAAAAAAAAAAAAACACGCTTTATTTTTGAGACTGTTTTGGTTTGGCTGTAAATTTGTTTGGCTTATGGTTATTTATTTGGTTCCGAGGGTTAGACCAGTAAATTAATTTACTTCTGCTGTCGGACGGACCTTGACCTCCCTGTTCGGAAACTCTAGCTCCCTTTTATCTGACTGCTGCTGGTCATCGTGATCCTCCGTTGGCTGAGGGTGTCGTCCCCCGAGTTGAGAACAAAGGCTCTTTAAAAACTACGGTCCCCATTCAACCTTCAAATGAGCCTACCCTTATTGAACTTTTGGCCCAGCAATGTTTCTTGGTTGCAGAAACAACAGCGAACATACAGTCACAGCTTGATAAAATAATAAGTACTTTAGACTGCCTGCGTTACCGGTGGTTGCCCTGGATTGACTGCTCGGCAACCTGATGCAGTGACAGGGCCCTCTCTGTCAGGCCCCAGCAAAAGTACTGGTTGGTGTGGCCCTGCCAGTGGGTCAAACTCCATACTTCTGGTCGCAGGTAATCACTTGGTTTTACAGCCAAAACAGGTGGCCCTTAATATTAATCCCATTAATGGCAATTTGCTTCAATGGGGTTCAATACAGCTGGCAAGTTACAGTTACTGGGGTTGACTGCTGATGATTTGAAGGAGGTTGAACTTTTATCTTCCCCTATATATTGTACCAGAGTGTTACTCAATTTTGGCAACCCCAACACCCCTAAACTATTCTTCAGGAGAAGATCTCTGCTAAGAGCTTTCGGCATCTTGCCAAGTAGAGTCTTCAAAGATATGTCAATTAAGTCACTTTTAAGAAATCGACAACCTGTGAGCATCAGGAGATTTATAGCCCCAAAAAGACCCTTAGCAGCACATATTAATGTACCAATTTTGAATGCCATTCCCGATACTAGTCCATCTACTAAATACTCATCCATTCCTGTAAGACCTCCTGATGGCGTCCTCTCAGATGGTACCCTGGCTGTTCCTCCTACAGCTGGTCAAACCAACCCCTCTCAGAGAGGTACATCTCATCAGGACGTTTGCCATGATTTGATCAGGTGGGAAGAAATGGCTCCAAAGGAAGTGACAGCAGCCCAGGGCTTCCAGGGCTCCTTAGTGAAAAAGCCTCAGGCCAGTGTCTCTGGGATTCCATCCATCCATGAAATCGATTAATCTCTAGACAATTTCTGGAATCTGGAGGAGATACAGCTTTTCAACTCCTTTCATGCGCTCCCACAATCAGAAAGGGTCCAAATTATAAAGCGTCTGACTGCAGTTAAATCTAAGCTTTTGAGTCTTTCACTACCTAATAAGGATCTCCTTGGACTTCAGGGAGTCCACACCGAATTACCAGAGGCAGTTCCCTCGGCCCTTTCTCCAGAATGTCCAATTCGTAAATTTGAAGATCTAGGGCTACTTCAAACCCTGTCTGCTGATGTCACTGAATGCCTGCCAGGTAAGCAACCAACTAATGTTACAGGCACAAACTGGACTGCGTTCAGAGCCCTACAGCCTCATGAACAAGTCTCATCTCCCTCCCCCTCTTCCTTGCCTTTGTCTCCCAAGAGGGTGACACTCCCATCTAATAACAGGTGTATCTTTTTGGATCTGAAGGGCTCTCTGGAAAAAAGTAATTATACTGAATAACTAGAAAACCTGGCATTCCCCCCTTGCACATTTAAATGCCTCTTGTGGAACATAGCAGGTTGGGGAAGAAAGTGCGGCACCACAGAATTTATCAACTATATTCAGTCATTCGATGTGGTCCTGCTTCAGGAGACCTGGGCATGTGATAAGATATCTCTTACAGGATTTATGGCCATTTCTTTGGCTGCTACCAAACAATCTATGACGGGAAGACCTAAGGGTGGCTTAGCTTGCTTGGTCTCTACCTCTTTAAAAGTGGAGACAGTGGAGCTGCCCCCCTGTGGCTGGTGCTCCTAATTAAGAGAGGTCGCAGCAAAATGTTAGTGTTCAACGTCTACCTTCCCCCGACGGTGAGGCAAGCCGACACTAAGGCTCAATGGGGCAAGCTGGAGAATTATATTACCTGTATTGAAATCAAATTTCCAGTGTTGCACATCTTTATAGGGGGTGACTTTAATGCCCGATTGGGGGGCCAAGTTCCCCCATCGATTGAGGCACTCTACTCCCAAGAAATCTGACAGGCCATAGGACACCAGATTTCAGCCAGGCATTCTAAGGATGAATTAACAAATTTTGCCGGCGTTCAGCTAGCCCTTTTAGCATCCCAACATAATAAGATAATCCTTAATGGGAGTACCCCAGGCGATCTAGCGGGTGAATTTACTTTCAGTTCCTCATGGGGGAGTAGTGCTATTGATTTTGTGCTGGTTTCCCAGCTATTAAGACAGCAGTCCATGTTTTTTTTTGTGGACTGCCTCACAGAGAGTGACCACTACCCCCTGGTTACAATCATTGGGCTCTTTTCAAATATACTTCTGCCTAGGGGCCCCCAAATATTGGATCCCTATGTGGCCTCGTATGTAAGGAGGATCAAATGGTCTTCCAAGACTGAAAGAAAGTTCCACTTTCTTTTATCATCTCTTGAGTGTCTTAGCCTATACAATCAGGCCCTTATATGCAGTGACTCAGAGGCAATCTTGTCTTTTGAATCACTAATTAATAGTGTATCTTCAACAGAGATTGGGAAAACCTTTTGGGTCAATCTTCCAGACTTCAATAGTCACAACTGGACTTGGACCACAACTGCCCCCTGCAATTCCGGACTGGCATCCCATGACTCACGCTGAGATTAGTGAGTTTATCTCTGAACTCAAGTCAGGCAAAGCCCCTGGCCCTGATGCTATACCCCCTGATTTGCTAAAATCTAATCCCGAGTGGTGGATTCCTCTTTTAGCAACACTCTTCACCCATATTAATACCTCTGACAGGATCCCTACCTCCTGGAGTCTAGCAATCATTGTTCCTGTTTTTAAACAAAGAAATAGGAACAACCCAGCCGGTTATTGTCCTATAAGTCTGCTCTCCACCATTGGAAAATTGTATGCTAGAAGAATGGGAAAGGGTATGGGAAACCAATTACAGCATGATGAAATCAGTAGCGTATAAGGAGAATCAGTATAAAATGTGGTATAGATGGCATCTGGCCCCTTTGAGGTTAGCGAAGATGTATCTGAACCTAAATCCAGTATGTTGGAAGTGTAAACAAGCTCAGGATACTTTCTTTCATGTCTAGTGGCTTTGCCCAAAAATTAAGAAATACTGGAGGAAAATAAAAATTTGGATATCAGAAATAACAGTGGAAGAAATAGAATTAGAACCAGAAATTTTTTAATTAGGTATGATTAAAAATATTAGAAAAGAAATAAAATACTTAACATTACATATAATTACAGTGGCCAGATTGGCATTAGCACAATTTTGGAAAACAGATCAAGTGCCAATGGATCAGCAAGTAATTCAAAAAATTTATATATGTGCAGAAATGGATAAATTAATATTGAAACTAAAAGATAAGGAACATTCAAAATTTTTTAAGGTATGGAATAGATGGTATGAGTGGATAAACCAAAAGAAAAGAGGGTAAAGGTAAAATTCAGTAAGAAATTAAAAGCAACAAATAGGCACCATCATTAAGATAACAGAGGTAATAAGTCACTGTCTATATACTTGTATATAAAGATTTATATATATTTAGTTTGTATGTTGTGATTTGTATTGTCTTATGTAATTTTATGGTCGTGAATATTTTGTATAGTTTTTATTTTTTTAACTTCAATAAAGTTTTTTTTTTTTTTTAAAAAAAGGAAAATTGTATACTAAATATCTCCAACGCAGACTCCTCACCTGGGTCGAGGAATCCAACATCATTGGTGTTGAACAGATTGGGTACAAAGCGGACTGTGCCACATTGGACCACTGCTTTTTCTTAGCACACCTGGTTGATAAATACGCCACCATACCAGGTGGTAAACTTTTTATTGCTTTTATTGATCTAAAGGCAGCGTTTTATTCAATCCCAAGGGAATTATTGTGGTCAAAATTTTTCAAAAGTTCCACTGATAGATGTCTTCTGTTCTTAATTAGATCCCTATATAATCAGACTTTTAGCCAGGTCAGGTGCAGTTTGCAGGGAGAACTCTCAAATTCTATCCTCATAAAGAACAGAGTAAGGCAGGGCTGTGTCCTGGCTCCTCTTCTGTTTAACTTATTCTTATCTGACTTGGCCTCTTACATTGGACGTACTGAGTCCCACGCCCCAAAGTTGTCAACTACGAAGATCCTGCTTCTCCTTTATGCTGACGATGCGGTCCTCCTATCACTGTCAAGGCTTGGTCTGAAAAGGCTACTTTCTGCATTTGGGTCCTACTGCGCTGAGAACCACTTGTCCATTAATTATGATAAATCAAAAGTATTGGTGTTCTCTAGAGCCCGGAAGCTATACAACTGGGCTATTAAAGGTAATGCTGTTAAGCAGGTTCTCCATTTTAAGTATTTAGGTATCCATTTTCAGAACACCGGTGCTTGGAACTCATCGAACTCAGGTGCTGAATTCGGCCTCCTGTAGCCATCAGCAGATTCTAAGATTTTTCTATACCCAAGGAGGCCAGTTTATTCCTTCTGCTCTGCGTATTTACAAAGCCAAAACCCTGGCCCAAACTCTTTAATGAATTCCTATATGGATACAGGGCTTCAAGGAGTGTATTGAAAGAACTTAGGTTGTTTTTTTTTTAAGGAAACTTTTGGGCCTCCCTCCTTGTGTTGGCTTTGCTTTGATGTACCTGGAATTGGGCATTTGAACAGTCGAATGCATAGCATGGATTAATACCTTTAAATGGTGGTTTCAGGCGCTCTTTTTGGCAGCCCCTGGTAGCTACCTCTGCCTGGTGTTAGCTGACTCCTATACTTCTTGATGGGACAGGGAGCTGATGAAGAAACTCTACCTGCTAGGTTTTTCAGGGGATGCATTGGGAGACTATGGCCTTAAGGATGCCCAATCTAGGGTAGTCCATCGGCTTGTGGACATAGACTTGCAATATCTAAGAGCTAAAGTTAATAAAACCTGCTCCCCTCTGATCTTCAGACAATTTAACAATTATGGACTGAGGATGGCCTCATATTTTTACACTTTAACCATCCCTAAGTATAGAAGAGTCTTCTCCCTTGCTCGTTTCAACGTCTTGACCTCAGCATTGCTGATGGACATTTTAAGAGGCTCCTGATAAGTGAACGGTTATACCCCTGTGATAGAGCTGAGGTTGAAACTGTGGAGCCTGTTCTTTTATACTGCCCTATGTATAACGCAGGCAGGACTAAATTACTGTCTCTCTTAGAAACAGATCTCTCTGGATCCAATGCTAGTAATTTGACCTTATATTGTTTAGGGGATGGCTCCTCACACATTACTTTTCAGGTTTCTAAATTTTTTTAAAGAGCTGTAATTATTAGAGGAGAACGCTGTAATTCCTCTCAGCCAAGGCTTCTGGTAGCCAACTGTTTATGATGCTACTTTCCCCACGTTCTTTTGCAATTATATTTGTATTTTGGTCTGTGACCACAAATAAAAGTTATTATGTATAAATTAATCTGAATGTCAATTTTTCCTAGTTTTATACCAATATATGTGATTTTGTTATCTTTTTTTTGCTTTGAATTCCTGGACTGCTCCTGATAATTTCTGATAATTTCTGAACTTCTGAATTTTTGTAATAGATATTCTCAGCAGCAAACTGGAGCACATTCTTTTGCATTTCCTGGATTGGCTTACACAGCTTCCTTAAATGTTAAAAGTTAACAGAAATGCTGCCATGGATGTGTTGCAAGAGTTAAAGCTGTATCTAGATAGTTAAAGAAAGAAAGTAATGCAAGCAAAAAGGGAGATGCTCTCAAAAATATGGATTAGGAATGAGATTGAGAGAAGTAGCAAGGTCAGGGAGGGATGAACTGCTCAAAAAGATGAATTTGCTACATTTGAACTTTTTCCCCCCAAAAGAAATTTTAGGCACAGTTACTTTAATCCAGATTAAGATTCTAGGATAGGATAGCTGTTCATTATGTATCTTGCATAATGGATCCAGAGGCATCTCTATGCTCAAGCCACATAGCCAAGGTAAACTTGGCCTTTGAAGAACTTCTGAACACTACTCATCTAAACAGACGTAACATTTTTTTAACATTTATATTATATGTATTTTATTCAGCTGTTCACTGCCCTGAGTCCTTCGGGAGTAGGGTGGTATATAAATTCAATTAATAATAATAATAATAATAATAATAATAATAATAATAATAATAATAATAAGTTGAGATAGTTTCATATCCACACAATTAAACTACATTTAAACATGACAAGTTTTTGATCTAGTCCTGCAAAAAAATTATTGGTCAACCTCAAACCAAAGAACCACAAAGTAATCAACATGTGTAAAAACATTTGTTTATAAGAATTGCCAGAAAAGAACAACAACAACAATAACAACAAAGATTTACAGATCCATTATAGGAACTATAGCCAAGATCAATTATATCCTCTATATTCAAAATTTGGATGATAACATCGTAGTTCGTATAGAAAAATAGAAAGGGATGGTGGACAACCATCAACTAAGCAATGTCATCCCTCCTGAGGGGGATGCTTCATTGACAGAAAAGCTGAATCATTTCTTTGCTCGCTTTGAAGTGGAGACATTAGAGACAGCTAAAATACAGCCAGCAGTCCATTGTAGCTCACACCTCATTGTGGAGGAAGAGGAGGTTGTTAGAATAATTGTTTTAGTTAGATTGTAGAGGTCAATGAGATCTTTCAGTGTCCCAGCAGCTACAATTAAGCCAGATTTCTTTTGTCAAGAAAACTTTAATTGTTTATTTAAAGTCAATAAACTATTTACATTTCAAATCACAGAACATTGTCTCTTGGTCTTTATTTTGTTTCTTAGGTGAATGTGCCTAGAACATACTCCCTTCTTATCTAGCCATTTCGACAGAGTGAGTGTCTGTTGTTGAATGTTTGTGATAAGTCTGTCAGGTCAGTGTCTCTTTGTGTGTTCTGTTTTCTGAGAGGAAAGAGGGGTCATATTTATAGGGTGGCTAAGCTGTTACATATTGAGCATAGTCGCTAGCTGTCTCTCCCTAGTGACAGGCAGGAAAGTTGAAACTGTTCTGATTGGTTACCGAGGTTTGACAGCCTGTATAAAAGGAGCTGTCAAACGCGGGAATGTTGTTGTCATTGTGTATTAGCGAAATAAAGGTTGCATTGAATGTTACACTCGCCTCAGCCAATTCTGATATGAATCCAGATATTTAATAGTGGCGACAAGGATGGGATTGGCCATATCCCTTATCTGAGACAACCACTAGCGAGAGTCGCTGTCGGGCCAGTCAGCAGTGATGGAATTGGACGAGGAAAATATCTGAGGGGACCGTGAGTGGACGGATGATGGCTACACCGCAGCAGTTTGCGCCATTCAATCCAACAACGGAATCGTGGGAGGCATATGTTGCCAGGTTCGAGTGTTTCCTCATCACTAATGATTATAGGAATCTGCCGAGTGAACGAAAGAGGGCTTATTTCCTGTGTTTCTGCGGTCCTGAGATATTCGATACCGCCATGACATTAATGGCTCCCCAGTCCATTCATGAGGGAACTTGGGACGAATTTATGAATAAACTTAAAAAACATTATGCCCCAGCACCATCACAAATTGCCCGCCGGCAGCATTTTTATCACCGAGACCAGGCTGAGGGGGAATCAATTAGCCAGTACATGGCTGCACTGAGGAAGGCGGCTCGGCATTGTCAGTTTGTTGATTTGGATGACTATTTATTGGATAGGCTTGTCAGCGGAGTGAGGGACCAGAACTTAAAAAGGCGGCTTATAGCAAAGCCCGAGCTATCCTTCCAAGAGGTGCTAGATGAAGCTTGTGCTGCAGAGCTTGCCACTCTATCCCTAGCCAACCTTCCCCGGGGCCAAAGTGGGAGCCAACCTAAAGGGGAGCCCGTCCATTGCAGTACGGCAAACTATGATAGTGAGGACGATTACGAGGCGGATGGGGCTGTGAGTAGCATTATGGATGAGCGCAAGCCAGTCCGATTACACCCCACACTGAATTTGGAATGTAGGGGATGTGGAGGTCCCCACCCGCGATCCGCCTGCCGTTTCAATGAGGCCATTTGTCGCCGTTGCGGGCATCGCGGCTACATTGCTAGGGTCTGTCAATTGCTGCAAGTTTTAACAGCTCCTGCAGCGCTGCCCAGCTGGGATAGGAGAAGTGCGGCGAGGAAGCCAAACACACAGTACAACCGCCCCAACCGAGGCCGTGATCTGGCAGCAGTAAACATGGTATCTGCAGCAACACCTGTGCCACTCTGCCAAAAGATCCACATATCAGTGACGATTGAGGGCAAACCGTGCCAGATGGAAGTGGATTCCAGCTCTGCTACGTCCCTCGCTTCATGGAGCACGGTGAAGAGACTGGTGCCGCGCCTGGCAAAGAACCGCCTCACTCCCTGTAACATCCACCTGAGGGATTACCAGGGCAAACCAATTCCTGTTGTGGGCTGTGGGTATTTCAGGATTAAGTTCAAAAAATTCTCTGGCAAGTTACCTCTAGTGATAGTTGAAGCCCCATTGCCTAGCTTGTTAGGTCTTAACTGGTTTGAGGCTTTAGGGTTGACAATACATGGGGTTAATGCCATCCTGTCTGATGAGCTGGACAGCTTAGTGAGGGAATTCCACGCTGTTTTTGATGGCAAGCTGGGGTGCTATAAAGGCTCACCGGTGTCTTTTAGTTTGGACCCCCAGTGCCCACCTCGCCAGCTCAAGCCTCGGCGGGTGCCCTTTGCTCTCAAATCAAAGGTTGATGCTGAATTAGATAGACTCATTTCTCAAGGGATTTTGGAGCCTGTTGATTTTGCCCGCTGGGAAACACCTATAGTAACGCCTATCAAGGCAGATGGATTGATCTGCATCTGCGCGGATTACCGGGCGACTATCAATAAGGCCCTCCTGGGACACGCATATCCTGTCCCTGTTGTTCAGCATGTCCTGCACTCCTTGGGCAAGGGGTCAGTTTTCGCAAAGCTGGATCTCTCCCAAGCCTACCAGCAGTTGCTGGTGGATGATGAGACTGCTGGGGCCCAGACGATTGTTATGTACCGAGGCGCTTTCCGGTGTCATCGCCTGCAATTTGGCATTAGCGTGGCCCCGGGGCTCTTCAAAATTTTGATGGAGAGGGTCTTACAGGGAATCCCCGGGGTCGTGCCATATTTTGATGACATTTTGGTGTCGGCCACCAATACGTCGGAGCTGATGGAAAGGCTCCGTGGCGTCCTCCGCCAATTTGACTCTGTGGGGCTCAAAGTGAACCGTGCCAAATGTCAAATTGCCGTGCCACAGGTGGAGTTCCTGGGATTCCTTGTTGACAGTGCTGGCCTCCACCCAACTCCTGCAAAGACGGCTGCCATCTTTGATGCCCCACCCCCTCACTGCAAAGCAGATCTCCAGGCTTTCCTCGGCCTTTTGAATTTTTATGCTATGTTCCTTCCTCATAAAAGGAAGTTGCCGAGCCATTGCACCGCCTTTTGGACTGCGGAGCCTCTTGGGTTTGGGGTAAGAGGGAGGCCTTCGCTGCCGTCAAACGCCTCCTAGTGTCTAACTCTGTGTTAGCCCAGTACTCTGACCGTTTGCCTCTGGTGCTGGCCTACGATGCCTCCCCATTCGGGGTGGGTGCTGTCTTAAACCACCAATTACCACATGGCCAAGAAGTTCCCATTGCTTTCTTTTCCCGTACTCTCGGACCTGCTGAACGCAACTACTCACAACTAGGGAAGCTTTGGCTCTTGTTGCAGGGGTTTGGCGTTTCCACCACTATCTCTATGGCTGCTCATTCCTATTGATCACCGATCACAAGCCACTTCTCAGGATCCTTGCCGGTGACCGCCAAGCGCCGTTAATATTGCCGCCCCAGATGACTCGTTATTCATCCTTCCTTTCTGCTTACTCATATACCCTGGTGCATCGGCCGGGCAAAAATCTTGCTCACGCAGACGCTCTAAGCCGTTGCCCCCTACCTGATCTACTGGATGATCCTGTTCCTGCCTCCTCCATCTGTTTGATTGACAGTGCACCATTCCCCGTTACAGCACTTGACATCACCCATTTATCTGCCAAGGACGCTGTGCTCTCCCATGTCCTCGACTGGATGGCAAGGGGCTGGCCGCCGGGTCCCTACTCCGAGGAGCTGAAACCGTTTGCGGACAGGCAGCTGGAATTGTCAACCCAAAATGGCTGTTTATTGTGGGGGCATCGGGTGGTGGTGCCGGTCCCTTTAAGATGCACACTGTTATCCCAACTCCATCAGGGGCACCCAGGCATTGTCCATATGAAAGCGCTGGGTCGGTGTTATATGTGGTGGCCACATCTAGATAAGGACATATCTGCGTGGGTTGCCAAGTGCCCTCAGTGCCAGGATAGTCGCCCAATGCCACCTAGGGAGCCCCCTAGAGAGTGGGAAGAACCGAGGGCCCCCTGGTCCTGTTTACACATTGATCTCGCGGGTCCACTCCACGGGCAGTCTTTCTTAATTGTGGTGGATGTGTTTTCTAAATGGGTTGAAGTGATCTTGGTGCATTCCACCACAGCTGAATCAGTTATTAAGGCTCTCTGGAGGGTGTTTGCCACGCATGGGTTGCCTGACATATTGGTGTCGGACAATGGGCCCCAATTTACGGCCACTCCATTCGAGACATTCCTAGTGACACAAGGCATCCGACACTGCTTAATAGCCCCATTCCATCTGTCTAGTAACGGATGTGCTGAAAGGGCCTTAAGATCGGCCAAGGAAGCATTGCAGCGGTTGGGCCCTGGGGGATGGCAGGAGTGAGTGGACAACTACCTGTTTGCTCAACACACCACACCATGCCAAACTACAAATAAGACCCCGGCGGAGTTGTTAATGGGCCGGAGATTGCGCACAGCGCTAGACCGAATACACCCTCAACATTACCCTACCAAGCCCATTGACTCCAAGAGTTGGCATAAGGCATTCCAAATAGATGACCCCGTTTACGCCCGTAATTATGCTGGACAACCATTGTGGCTCCCAGGGAAAATCAGGGGCATTGCAGGGCCCTGCTCATACCACTTAGATATGGGTCAGGGTAAGATCTGGCGGCGCCATCAGGACCAACTGTGCACAAGGGTCCCAAACCCAGGCCAGACAACTGAAGTTCAAATGGAACAGCTCAACGAAGGTACCGACCAACCAATCCCCATCCCCACACCCGACAAAAATATAGCTACACACTTAACTGACGTAAGGGAGGCCGATGTACTGCCAGGGGGGGTTGGAGATAGCATAGAGGCACCCACAGCCAGGGAAGACGAGGCACCCTCTCCCCCATTAGGGGACATAGCACCGCCAACTGGGCCCCGATGATCAGGGTGGATTAGGCGTCGGCCTGTGTATTTACAAGACTACGCATGCGCGAGCTTGGTGGAAAGGGGTGTTACATATTGAGCATAGTCGCTAGCCTCTCCCCCTAGCGACAGGCAGGAAAGTTGAAACTGTTCTGATTGGTTACTGAGGTTTGACAGCCCGTATAAAAGGAGCTGTCAAATGCGGGAATGTTGTTGTCATTGTGTATTATCGAAATAAAGGTTGCGTTGAATATTACACTCGCCTCAGCCAATTCTGATATGAATCCAGATATTTAATATTCATTCCCCTTTCTGTCCCTTAAAAAATAATTTAATAATATTTAAAATATTTTTAAAAAAATTAAAATATTTTTAAATATTATTTATTTAAATATTATTATTTTTTAATTTTTTAAAAAAAATTTAAAAATATTTAAAAAATAATTTAAATAATATTTAAGATTCACTCCCCTTTCTGTCCCTTAAAAAATGGAGGGAAAGTATAAACACAAAACTATCCTTTCAGTATAGATAGTGTAGTTCAGTGGCACTATTTTAGATTATTATCTGACAGAGGTTAGGAGCATTCTGAAGGCTGTGGACCTTAGAAAGGCTGCTGGTCCTGATGGTATCTCTGGCTGAGCGCTTAAAGACTGTGCTGGTCAGTTGGCTGGAGTCTTTTCCAGAATATTCCATCGGTCTTTATCCGAGTCCACTATTCCATTTTGTTTGAAGGCTTCTACCGTTGTTCCTCTGCCAAAGAAGTTCCCTATCAATAACGTCAATGATTACAGACCAGTGGCACTCACTCCTATCATCATGAAGTGATTTGAGAAATTGGTCTGCTTGCACATCATTTCTGGTCTTCCGCATACATTTGATAAACACCAGTTTGCATACAGAAGAAATAGATCTACAGAGGATGCTATAGCCATCACTCTTCACACTGCTCTGATTCATTTGGAACGGGGGGAGGGGCTATGTGAGAATGCTTTTTGTAAATTTTAGCTCTGCATTAAACACAATGATTCCACACAGACTAGTGCCGGGATGGCAAACCTATGGCATGGGTGCCACAGGTGGCATGTGGAGCCATATTGGTGGGCACGCGAGTTCAGCTCCAGCACGCATGCATGCGCCAGCCAGCTGATTTTCAGACCTTCTGGGCCCACAAGAAGTCAGGGTGGGGAAGGCCGTTTTTGCCCTCCCCAGGCTCCTAGAAAGGCTCTGGAGCCTGGGGAGAGCAAAAAACAGGCCTACTGGGCCCACAGTGATATCACTTGTCAAAAGCGGGGGGAACATGGGGGGGTTGGGCACATAGAATTATTGATGTGGGCACGCATGCATGTGACCCACCACGCTCCCACCACTTTTGGTACGCGATGGCAAAAAGGTTAGCCATCACTGGACTAGTGTCTAAACGCATGAATCTTGGGCTTTCTTATTCAATCTGCCTTTGGATTATGGATTTCCTGTCTGGCCACTCTTAGAGGGTCAGATTAGGTAATCTTATCTCTTCAGCCCTTATTCTTAACACTGGTACACCAGAGGGTTGTGTGTTGAGTCCCTTACTCTATACTCTTTATGTGCATGACTGCATTTCCACTAATACTACATACACTAGTAATACTATTTCCTGCATTTCTACTAGTAATACACACGCTAGTAATACTATTACTAAATTTACAGATGATACAACAGTGGTGGGACTCATCTCCAGGGGGGTGAGTCTGTCTTTCAAGATGAGGTGGAATGGTTGCTTTCATGGTATGGAGACCATAACTTGGTCCTCAACACAAATAAGACCAAGGAGTTTATAGTGGATTATAGAAGGAATAGATCAGACATCCAACCCTTGCTTATCAATGGAGACCGAGTGGAGCAAGTGGCCAGTTTTAAGTTTCTGGGTGTTATCATAAAAGAGGACCTAACTTGGGGCACTCACATTGCAGCATTGGTAAAAGGGCCCAGAATAGATTATACTACCTGAGACTTCTCAGGAAACAACAACTGAATGAAAAACTGCTGGTGACCTTCCACCACTGCACCATAGAGAGTATTTTAACTTACTGCACCTGTGCATAGTTTACCAATTGCACAGTGGCAGTTAGGACAGCAGTCCAGAGGGTTAATGTCATTGCTCAGAGGATCATTGGTTGCCCTCTCCCCTTTTTGGAAGAGTTTTATAGCTCCTGCTGCCTTAAGAAAGTTCAAAACATCCTTAAAGATCCATCTCAAAATGGGCACCCTTATTTTTTGAACTATTACCATCTGGCAGATGGTACAGGATAAGAAAAACATGGACAAGCTTCTATCCCAGGGCAGTAACTATATTGAATTCTATGGTATAGTGCAATATTAATGCAATATTGGGTTTTCAATTTCAATTATATAGAATGTGAAGGATGTGTGTTTGTGTTTTTATTTTTATATTTATAATGTATCCTGAAGACAGAATTTAATTTTGTTGTACGATGTGCAATGACAATAAACTAAATTAAACAATGAAAATCAAGCCTTCTTCCTCAGTCACAATGCTGAGATGCACTTCTTTAAAAGCTATGGTACCCCGACCATTAATTAAGCTATAATATTCTGACCATTAATAAAGTCTCTCTCTTTCTCTTTCTCTCTCCCCCCTCCCCCTCGCTCCCTCCCTCCCTCTCTCTCTCTCAGAATATCTACAATGATGCTAAACCAGGAATCCTACAATGCATCAGATATGGCATGGGCCTCCAGCAAACTCAGCAACAAAGAGTATAGGGCAATGAAAAAGACCATCTTCTTATTCTGAATGGTGAATTTTGAACATTCCTGGAATGTTAGCATGTCCATCTCTTTGGAGACAAGCTTTAATAGTATGGAAGGGATACCTGGCAACCTTGGAGGATTGTGGTACATTCGATCAGAAATAACCTTCAACTGGAATAATAGTTATAAATGCATCTAATTGGTCACCTATATTCTGAAAGAATTGAAGTTCCACCCAACCATAGCTATAAATTGGCAATCAATGGCATAAAAATGTGTCAGATGTAAATGCCTTATTCTCTAATGTGTAAATAGTGTACAAACAGGGTATCAGGGGTTAACTTATTCTTCACTTCTTAATGTATTCATAATTCACCACTCCCACATATAGCTCCACCCATTGTATATATAAGGAGCTACCTACACCCTTTCCCTTGCTTCTATCTGTGAATATTCAGTGAATATAGAATGCCTATTGTAAATAAAAGAATATATAGTTAAATCTTTAACTCTTGCTAATCTTATTGAGTCTGATCCTGAAAATATTGCAACAAGCTGGTAGCAGAGGATGGTTAATTGACTCAATAAAAAACTTTAAAATGTCTAAGAAAGATAGGCCCAACACCAGGGCCTACAGCAAAGAAATGGAAACGGAACAAGAAATAACCAACGAATCCACAAACGCAATTTCGAGAGAGTCCGAAGAATACACCACTGAAGACGAAGAAATAATTGATGACCAGGAGGAAATCGAAATAGAGAATAACGAACTCAGGTCAGAGATATTAAAACTATTAAAAAGCCAGAAGAATGATGAAAGCCTCATCGCGAACCTCCAAGATATGCTGAAGAACAGCGGAGCAGCGAGAGAGAAAAACATCACTAATGAAAAGCCTAAAGACCCAAAAGTAGTGAGTGATATGATTGCGGAGAAAATCATTACAAAGAAGAAAAACGGTGATCCCGCGCGAAAATTTGAATGGCAGCCATCTTGGTTTCAACAGGCCTCCAAGATGAGCGAAGCAGAGCCAATCAGCAAGCTCAATTCAAAATTTCTGGCGCGAAAAAAGTTATCAGACAACGAAAACGAAAAAGAAGATTCAAACACCTCAGAAGAATCAGAACCAGAAAGTGAGGACGATTCAACAAAACACCAAATAAAATCAGCAATGAAAACGCTCTTTGCTGCATT
The DNA here is from genome assembly GCF_059756535.1 of Pantherophis guttatus. NCBI lineage: Eukaryota > Metazoa > Chordata > Lepidosauria > Squamata > Colubridae > Pantherophis > Pantherophis guttatus. Next base: position 39,848,381 of record NC_142066.1, on the reverse strand, counting down.
TGGGCCAAAACTGAAAATTACTAAAAAGATGCCGAAGAAACGAGCGAGCAAGCCAATGCCTCAAGACCTGCCCGCTCCCATCCTGACTACAAGAGCGCTGACGCCCGAACCCAGAGAGCCCTGCCGATACCGCCCTACGCCGCAGACCAAAGCAAGCACCAACGCCCTCAATAGAAGAGGAAGAGCAGCCACCATCGTCAGGACTCCCAAAGTCGAACCAGAGACCGACTCGTCTGAAGAGGAGCAGAGCGAGCAAGCCGCAATGGGGAGAACCTTCCACGACGACGCCGAAGAAGAAATGAACAATGCGCATGCGCGAAACTACGCTGACGGTCCGGGAAGACATGAACTGGAGAGAAGACCATGCAGACTCGTAGCGAGCATCCCCACGCCGTTTTGCAATTTTCTGCATTTACGAGACCACGGACTACCTCAGGTTGTAAGTAATGGACCCAATAATGTCGGAAATTTACCCAGTGACTTCCCAAAACTAAGGGTTGATGGCATTAATTTACAAGAATGGTATCAACAGCTCCAGGTTGTCTTTATGAAGGAAAACTTACTGTTTTTTATCACTAGTCCCCCAAAAAGACCTTGGACTCTAAAAATAGATTGTTTACACCATAGAGCTTTTTTCTTAATAATATCTAGTGTGTCTCCTGCAATGTATCACAGCATTAAGCCAAATTTGACTGTTTCAGAAATTATTCAATGCATGTTTAATTTGTTTCACAGTGACAGTGTAGCTACCACCACAAGGATATCTAAAGATTTCTTTTCGTCTAGGGTAAAACCAGGGGTTTCCATAAGTGAACATTTAATATCTTTGAACAAAATAAGAGCTGAACTGCATTTGAGGGGGGAGGTGATTTCAGACCAAACAATGAAAAGTGTTATTATCAACTCACTTGATCCATCATGGGACAATTTTATGTCACATTTAGACACAATCAATCTAGGATATTTATCCATAGAAAGTCTATCCAACAAATTGATAACAGAAGATAATTCAAGAAGGAATCGTTCTAACAATCACACAGAACACAAACCATATAGGAAAGTAGCTTTCCAAGAAAAATATAGTGGAACATTTAAATGTCATAATTGTGGATCCAGGGAACACAATAGAAGAGATTGCCCAAAATTTTTAAAAGAAAGATATAGATCAGAATACAGAAACAAATACGATTATAGACAGCCTTCCATAGAAAGGCATAGATATAGGAGCCCACCAAATCACAGAGAGAATAGAGGGGGCAGAGACAATTCAAAGGATAGAAAATCTGGTTCACTGAATGGATTAAATAAACAAGACAACACTAACACACAGCAAAGTGAGAACAATAATTGGCTTATTGATTCTGGAGCAACTAATCACACCACTAATAACAAAAGTATATTATCTTCATTTGCAGAAGATAAATTTGTAATTAAGGTAGCTAACCAAGAAAAGGTTCAAGTATTAGGTAGAGGAAATGTAACCTTGCCTGGTCTAGGAAAAATAGAGGGGGTATTACTAATACCTGAAATACCTCATAACATATTAAGTGCCATAAAACTAAGCAGAGATTCTGACATTAACATTGTCTTTTCAAAAGGAAAGGCAACTTTGGAAAAGAATAAAATAAATATAGGCACTGTGGTGATTAAAGGAGGCCTACCTTATCTGATAACAAAAGAAAAATGGTTACATAACATTGATTCAAATATGGAAGATTGTATTGAAATAGATGATGAGAATGTTAACAACAGTGACAATGATGAATGTAAAATATCTCATGATCACACAGATGCACACAACGATAAGAAGCCAAAAATAGGTAAACCAATTCATGATGAGTGTGCTCACATCTTACATAGGAAGTTAGGACATGCCAGTTTTCCTGTAGTACAAAAAATGACTGAACACGCAGAAGGTGTTAAAATAAAAAATTGTGAAAATTATCTGGAATGCTCAGTATGTAAATCTACAAAACTAAAAACTAGTCCCAGGCCAAGAAAATCTACTAGATCAACTAACAAAATTTTTGATTTAGTACACATGGACTTAGTTGGTCCATTAACTCCATCAATCACTTATAGAAAACGTTACTTCCTGACAATAGTGGACGATTATAGCCGCTATGGATTTGTTTATACATTAAAACACAAAGATGAAACATTTCAAAAATTTAAAGAATTTTACAAACGCATAGAAACACAACACAACATCAAAATAAAACAAATTATGACAGACAGAGGATGCGAATTCATGTCTAAAGAATTCTCCCAATGGTTAAAAGACAAAGGAATGTTACATTACACATCTAGTCCATTTTCTGCGTTCCAAAACGGGATTGCAGAGAGAAAAAATTCCACATTACAAACCATGATTAGATGCACATTGGAAGATGCTGGCTTAAGCAAACAATTCTGGTCAGAAGCCTTACATTATTCAAATTACACACAAAATAGAACATGGTCCAGCATTGTAAATAAGACACCATATGAAGTGATGTATAATAGAAAACCAAAATTAGCACACATGCATATATTTGGAGTCACAGCAGACGTACACATACCTAAACAATTAAGAAGAAAGGGAGAAAATGTGTCCAGAAGACTCAGATTTATGGGATATGAGACTGGTACTAAAGGGTACAGATTCATTGATAGTAACAACAAATTTATAGTCTCCAGAACAGCTGTGTTCCATGAACAAGCCAACTGGTCTAAATTACATCTTAATGAAATATTCCCAAATAAATATGAAGATACAAAACCTCATGAGAAAGGGACTATAGAAAAGCAAAATATCAACAAATATAAAAACAAAACCAAGACTTGGACAAATAGTCAACACAAAATAAAGACAGACACACTAACAAAAAAGGAAGCAAGATATTTGCATGATAACGATAGTAAACCCGAAAAAATCATTAGAAACACCAGAAATCAAATGCCAAATAAATACAAGGATTATGTAATGCATATGGATGGTGAACCAACAACTCCTAATACATATGAGGAAGTGCTAAAACTTCCTCGCGAAGAAAAAGAAAAATGGGAATTAGTAATGAAGAAAGAGATGGAAAGTTTACAAGGATTAAATGTATTTACACCTGCAATTGCACCTAAAGATAAAACAATTATTGGTACCAGGTGGATATATAAAATTAAGAATTTAGAGGGAGGCAATACTCTATACAAAGCTAGATTAGTTGCACAAGGTTATGCACAGAAATATCCGGAGGACTATACCGACACGTATTCCCCCACTGTAAGAACAGAGAGTGTCAAAACAGCTCTAGTGGTAGCATCAGCACTCAATCTTGATGTATTCCAATATGACATACAGACTGCGTACCTACACGCAAAACTAGATAAGGAAATATACGTAAGAGCACCTCACAGTCAATACACAAACAGAAATGAGACTTGGTTGTTAAACAAGAGTTTATACGGGCTAAAACAATCTGGTAAACGGTGGTATGATTGTTTAGTAAAAGTACTTAAGACCATGGACTTCAACGCTACCACTGCTGATAATTGTTTCTTTGTCAAGAGGGGTGATGATTACATTGAATTTGTATTGATTTATGTAGATGACATTTTATACATAGGAAAACATAAAGAGAGAAGAGAAACTTTTGTAACTAAACTAAATGAGCACTTCTCGTTGAAATCTTTAGGCAAGGTAAACAAATACCTTGGTGTCCAAATTAATAAGACTAAAAGAGGATTCAAACTTACCCAGAGAGATAAGATCATAGAACTTATAAATAAATGCAATTTAAACAATGCCAAACCTTGTGATACCCCTATGCAAACTGACTTTCTAAGAAATACTGATGAATCTTCTCCCGAATTCAAGGACAACACATTTTATAGATCAATCATAGGTTCACTCCTTTATATATCTAATTGGACTAGACCAGATATCGCTTTACCACTCAATTTATTATCCAGGCATGTCAACAAACCAACAATGTATCACTGGGAAGCTGTTAAAAGAATTTTAAGATATCTAAAAAGTACACTAGACTTTTGTTTAATGTTAGAACCTAATGATAATAAAGAACCAAAGCTTACGTGTTATGCAGATGCAGATTGGGCTGGAGACATCTCATGCAGAAAAAGTACATCTGGTTATGTATTTCTCTTAAATGACTGTCCAGTTTACTGGTACACTGGTAAACAAGAACTAGTGGCCACTTCAACGACAGAAGCGGAATATGTTTGTTTATCCAAAGCCGCAAATAACCTCGTATGGTTTAATGATTTAATTTCAGATGTTTGGAAAAAACCTGCTTTGCCTTTTGTTATGCATGAAGACAATAAAGCAGCCATTGAAATATCTAGATCTGATGCCATTGGACAAAGGTCCAGACATATAGATATAAAATTTAAACATGTGAGACAATTATCTCAGGATGGATTTATTAAAGCAGTGCATTGCGACACTTCAGAACAATTAGCTGATATATTGACAAAGCTTTTACCGTCTAAGCAGCACAAATATTTAACCTCTAAGTTGTATGTTTTGTATTGTCCTGAATCTGAGTGTAACTGGTGTTGTATAACGAATCGGCATTTAGAGGGGGATTTGTCAGATGTAAATGCCTTATTCTCTAATGTGTAAATAGTGTACAAACAGGGTATCAGGGGTTAACTTATTCTTCACTTCTTAATGTATTCATAATTCACCACTCCCACATATAGCTCCACCCATTGTATATATAAGGAGCTACCTACACCCTTTCCCTTGCTTCTATCTGTGAATATTCAGTGAATATAGAATGCCTATTGTAAATAAAAGAATATATAGTTAAATCTTTAACTCTTGCTAATCTTATTGAGTCTGATCCTGAAAATATTGCAACAAAATGAATGGACACTGTTCCTTCACTGACACAGCTATCTATTATTACCATGACAGAATCAACTCCAGTTTCACCATCCAAGGTATCAGTTATAATGTAGTTTGTGTAAAAAGAGATTCACAGGTTAAGTGCTGTGTCTCCACCCCAAATACTCCCCATGTACTATACAGATTTGGCTCTCTTTTCTAGCTACTTTAGATTGCAGCAAGAATCCAAAATAAGTTAATTACTGTTAGGCCATTGGATTATATTGTAAATTAAGATTTTTGTCAGTTCTTGTAGATACACCAGATCTTGAAACAACATCACAGGAACATACTCTAATCTTTTTTTTTTTTTAAAAAAATCATCCCCCTAAGCAATGGTTCTTGCATATTTCCATCAGCACCTTCTTCTTCTTGAGGCTATAATGTCTTATCTATCACCCATCCCTTCAGAAAATAAGCCTTCTGTTGGAAGAGGTGCATTTATTTTAAGCTTTAATCATTCTGATCAAAGGCTGTAAACAGGTCATATTGTACTGAATACAGAATAGTGATTTGCACTAAGCTGATCTTTTTGCCTTATTGATATCACTGAAAAAAAGATAAACTTTGAGTTTGCTAAGAAGTAAGTCTTCAAAACTGTTCTTAGACTTTAATTCTACATGTACCAGTTCAGTATTATTGAAATTATATTCATTTGTTCAGAGCAAAAGGGCTCCAGGGAAATAAGTGGTGCTACCTAGAAGAAGGGATCTACCTGGGCATTGGAAACATTTACTTGGGCATTATTATCTTGGAATGGTGCTTGACATGAAACAGACTATTGCTATTAAACTAATATCACTATCAAATTAGTATTGTCCAGAGTTTCATTAGAAAAATGTTCCACTGGAGTTAATGTTACTTAATTCCTTAAAACTAAACAGGGACAAGTAAGTCAAGCAAACCTGCTGAGAATATGTCCAACAATCATGTGAAAACACTCGATGCAAAAAAAAAAAAAAAAAAGGTGGTGTGTGTGGGGGGGTAAAAATGGCAATTGCTTCTGAAGAATACAGAAAGACAATTGGGACCAATTAATCAATGCTTGTTACATGGCATAATTTTTCTCCCTCATTCTTGAGGAATGTTACCATCAGGATGGCAATACCCTGCCTGCAGGATGCTCCTTATGAAAGAGTTCACTCATATCACCCTTTGCCAGATCAACAGCACACATTTTTTTCCTATAGCAATTATGAATTTTACTTCCGTTGAAATTTTAAATGAAAGAATATGGAGATTCAGTGGAACCTCCTGGGGGGCAGTGGGAAGCCATTATAGCAGTGATTCTCAATCTTCCTAATGCCGCAACCCTTTAATACAGTTCCTCATGTTGTAGTGACCCACAACCAGGGGTGGGTTCTAATTTTTTTTGCTACCGGTTCTGTGGGTATGGCTTATTTTGTGGGCGTGGCTTGGAGATCATGTGACTGGGTGGGCATGGCTATGTGTATAGGAACTACTCAGAGGGCTGAAAAAAGTCATTTCTGACTGGTCCTCACACTTATGACCATCCTCACATTTATGCCTGTGCAGCATTCTTAACAACTATGTCACTCATTTCACAACTGCTTCTCTTCAACATGGTATAAGATAGGGCAAAAAATGTAAAATGTGAGGACAGTCGTAAATTCGAGGACTGGTCAAAAGTGCGAGGACCAGTCAAAAATAACTTTTTCAGCCCTCTGAGTAGTCCTTGTGCACAAAAGGACTACCCAGAGGGCTGAAAAATGTGATTTCTGACAAGTCCTCGCACTTTTGACCAGTCTTCGCAGTTATGACTGGTCATCATTTATGCCCATTGTACCATTCTTAACAACCGTGTCACTCAAACCGTGTCACTGCCCATTGTAGCAGTATCAATCAATGGGTTGAGTTCCAGCACCCATTCCAAAGTGCCCATAGTGATGTCATGGCACTAGGCACTAGCAAGAAGACTCCCATTGTGTTCAGAGCAAAAACACCAAAAAGAGCCCCGGTTGATATGCTTTTGGCTATAAATCCTCCAGCAATTCGATGTCTCCAATTCAATGTCCTCCTCCCAGAAACAGACCAGATTGAATTGTCATTGGCCACTTGCATTTTATTTTCATAGTCTATCTCAATAGAGGGTTGCTGCTACCAAGATTAACACCCACATAGTGACCTAAGATTTGATTTACCACCTCAGCTTTCAGTTGAGGGAGAAAATCAAAAATAGGAAAAGCATCAAGAAGGAGATGGGATGTGCATGCTAAGGGTCAAACTCCTTTCCTTCATATTTTTACTGAAGCAAATGGCATGTACTTTGTACTTTCTTTTCAGTTGAAAGTACGGTTTATTTCACTTTTTAACTTTATCATCCCTTGTAATATTTATTTAATTTAATTTAATTTATTTCCAATTTATATACCGTCCTTCTCCCTGAGGACTCAGGGCGGTGTACAGCCAAAATAAGAACATCAAATACAAATATTAAAAACAGTTAAAAATATATATAAATTTGGCCCAGAAATTAAGAAATCACAAACCGATTAAAACAATTAAAAAAAAATTTCTTCTTAAGCCAGCCCGGCTTGCTGGAAAAGATGGGTTTTAAGGGCATGATGGAGGGCACTGAGGTCATGGATTCTCCTTATCTCTGGGGGCAACTGATTCCAGAGGGTAGGAGCCCCCACAGAGAAGGCCCTCCCCCTAGGGGCCACCAGCCTACATTGTTTGGCTGATGGCACCCTGAGGAGGCCCTCTCTGTGGGAGCGCACGGGTTGATGGGAGGTCGTCGGTAGCAGCAGGCGGTCTCGAAGGTAGTTAGGCCCTATGCCATGGAGTGCTTTAAAAGTGATGACCAACACCTTGAAGCGCACCCGGAAGACCACCGGGAGCCAGTGCAGCTCGCGCAGGAGCGGTGTTACATGGGAGCGCCATGTTGCTCCCATCACTACCCGCACTGCTGCATTCTGGACCAGTTGGAGCCTCCAGGTACTCTTCAAGAGGAGCCCCATGTAGAGAGCATTGCAGTAGTCAAGGCGAGAGGTGACGAGGGCGTGAGTGACTGTGCACAAGAAATCCCGATCAAGAAAGGGCCGCAATTGGCGAATCAGGCGAACCTGACAAAAGGTCCCCCTGGTTACAGCCATCAGATGTTCCTCCAAGGACAGCTGCATATCCAGGAGGACTCCCAGATTGCGAGCCCTTTCAGTGGGGGCCAAAGACTCGCCCCCAATAGTCAGTGATGGAGTCAACTGACTATATCGGGATGCCGGGAGCCACAGCCACTCTGTCTTGGAAGGGTTGAGTTTGAGCCTGTTCCTCCCCATCCAGATCCGCACAGCCTCCAGGCACTGGGACATCACTTCAAGGGCATTGTTGGGGTGACCTGGGGTGGAGATGTACAGCTGGGTGTCATCAGCGTACTGGTGGTATCTCACCCCGAAGCCACGGATGATCTCGCCCAGCGGCTTCACATAAATGTTGAATAGAAGGGGCGAGAGGACCGATCCCTGTGGCACTCCACAGATGAGAGGCCTCGAGGTCGACCTCTGCCCCCCTGCCAACACAAACTGCGACCGGTCGGAGAGAAAGGAGGAGAACCACCGCAACATGGTGCCTCCCACCCCCAACTCTTCCAGCCGGTGCAGCATGATACCATGGTCGATGGTATCAAAAGCCGCTGAGAGATCTAACAGGACCAGAACAGAGGAACAACCCCTGTCCCGAGCCCTCCAGAGATCATCAACCAACACGACCAATGCCGTTTCCGTGCTGTGCCCAGACCTGAAACCCAACTGGAATGGATCTAGATAAGATGTTTCCTCCAGGAATTGTGGAAACTGTCGCGCGACCACACTCTCAACAGCCTTCGCCATAAAGCGAAGGTTGGAGACAGGACGGTAGTTGGCCAATATTGCTGGATCCAGGGACGGCTTCTTGAGGAGAGGCCTCACCACCGCCTCTTTCAAGGCAGTGGGGAAGTGACCCTCACATATTGACAATTGTTATGGATATAAATAGATGCAGATACCCTCCATCTGAATTATTTGCACCTTCTGTTAAAGGTCATTGTAAGTTCAACAAAATACAGTGTTCCTTGATGTTGCTAATAGAAAACTTGTATTGGGTAAACTGACAAAATATTTTGCAATGTTCTGAGGCAGTCAAGAAATTATTGTTTGGGAAACCTTCTACTCTAGGGATCCTCAAATCTGATTTATCTGTGGGCTCCACAATCCACCAAGAAGCCCCCCCTCTTCTAATTGCTTATGAACAGCATTGTCCACAATGAGGGTTAAAATAAGCAAGAGGGTGGATAGAAATATGTGCAACAATCATGGCTTTTTTGTACATGTGCTGATAACATATGCATGTTCAGAAGTAGCCGAACAAAATGATCTATCTGTCATTTTACCAATGTTGATGTCCACCCTTCTCTTATTTCATCTTCTTCTAACTTATTTCATCTTCTTCTAACTTATTTCATCTTCTTCTAACTTATCTCCTTATACAAACAGTTGCTTAGCTTCACATTTTTCTTGTTTCTCCTGAAAACCCCTCTTTGGTTAAAGCATATCTAATTAATTTACAATTAAACTTCAACTTTCTGAGTTATCTTTTTCTTACAGATCTATCTGAATTTAAGATAAAATATCTGGAGGGTACCAGGTTTCAGGAGATTCTGGTTTAAAAATTTTCATGAAACAGCAAGGCAAGTATATATCCTGAATCAGCAGCAGCCTTTTCAGAGCAATATCAGAATTCTGATTCAATTTAATGAAACATTTGATGAGCACTTCATTGTTCTTAACATTGCTGGCTAGTGAGTGAGGTGGGGAGGTGAGGGAGGGGAGAGGAAATTTTATTATTTTTGAGAAAGTTTACAAACCACCTTGAATAAATCTGGGAGTAACTGCTGTTGTTTGAAGAAAAATAATAATTGCCTAAGAGCATATTCTGTTCCTGATTAGTTATAGATATCAGGATTTGTGGAGCATATAAAAACATGGCATATTCTCCTGTGTTATCAATTCATTGAGAGAGAAAATGGTTTCAATCACAACATTCCTTTTATTCTGTACTTTTTTGCAATTGCTCTTTGCAGAAGGTAAGGACATATAAAAATTATTTTATGTTTGTTCATTTCAGCCAGGATAGCATATCAATGACATTTACATAACTATTTTTCAGACAGTATTTATTTAGATAATTTATATAGTTTTGGATCTGTTGGATGGCTTGTTTCTTGCTTCCAAATCAAATTTCTTAATAGGAAGTGTCTTGAATTCTGATACTTTCTTCTGTTTCCATTTTAGATCATGTTCAATGCGTCTTCCCATTTATTTACAAAGAAAAAACTTATTATTCTTGCACCAAGGTTGATAGCAGGGAGCTGTGGTGTGCCACAACTAAGAACTATGCATATCAACAATGGAAGTATTGTTCCACTAAAGGTTTGACTATTTACATTTCTGGGCTACATTGATTAGTATAATTAGAAGATGTAACCCTTACCATCTGTCACTATCACAATTTAACGGCCCATCAATGTGTACCTTATTTATATGAGACAAAAAATATATAGTTGGGATGACAAGCCACACAATCCCCCCCCCATTTCCCAGAGTGGGTTTTGTGTCTCAAAGCCCATACTTGTTGTTCAAGAATTTATGTATTACATGCTATTGTCTGTAATTTGGCTATAACATATTGTAATTACAGTAGAACTTCTGGTTATGAATGCCTCTGACCACAACCAAATCGGGTTCCAACCAAAAAATTGATCGCAATCAAACATAGCCGCAGCAGATTTCCCCTTCCATGCCATTTTTTCTTTTGGTAAGTGCCAAATTTCCACTTAGGTTCAGGATATGACCAAATCAGGTTGTGACCAAAGTTATGGAATGAATTATGGTCGTAACCAGAAGTTCTACTATAGTTGGTTTTGAGGTTTATCATGATGTGTGAATTCAGCCCTTGTGAAACTCTAATTCTAAAAATGGCATTCTGGTATAAATTCTGTTTTCTCACACTTAAATGCAGCTAATAAATTATACATTATAATTGTTGTTAACCTGATTACTGTTAAGCTAATTAAACTATTTTTTCTTGATATATTCCTAAAGAACTGACAGTCAGAGGTCTTAAAACAACATATATGGGGGCTTCAATGAATGGATTGATCTTTTACTTTTTTTAGAAAGCAAGGAAAGTTATCCATCTTTGATAAGTGGACTGGGAAATTTCTTCCATGATTTTAAGAATGTCTAAATCTAACCCATATCAGAATAAGGCTAGTTTCAAAACAATGTTAGATTTTCAAACTCAGGTTTTCCTGCCCCAGCCAACAATTTTGGGAACTCTGTAATTGTTTTTAATTTTTTTTTGTCCTAAAAACGCAAGAGTATGACTAGTGGTGGGATTCAACTAATTTAGCAACTGGTTCTCTGCCCTAATGACCGGCTCGGTGGGCGTGGCAATGGTGGGTGTGTTCAGGGTATGTGACTGGTAGCACACGGCTTCCTGCATCCCCCTAGGAGCAAAAATGAGCTGCAGGAAGGCATGCTGCTCCCCCATGCCCCATTTTGGGCCTAGGATTTTTGCTCCAGGAGGCTTCAGGGAGGCCTCCTAGGCCCAAAATGTGGTATTAGGAGGCGGGATTCTGCTGGTTCTAGGTGGTTCGGCCGAACCATTTGTTAAATTGCTGGCTCACCCCGCCCCTTGCCCCCCCCTCCGCACCACTATTTATTGCCAATAAATAGTGGTGGGCGAGGGGTGGGTGAGCCAGCAATTTAACAAATGATTCTGTGTTTTTTTGTAATTTTACTGGCCCATGGAGCTTCAGCATAGGCTAATTAGCCCATTGATTAGATCGGCCTCCCCACTCAGCTGATTAGCTCTCAGCTGTTTTGCGGAGGGCTCTGCTGCTTGCTTGCAAAGAGTGCTGGAGCAATTTTTCCCCCCTTAGCTATGCTGAAAAACGAAACTGAAAGTAAAGCAGGCTGTTGGCTTTGCTGTTGCTGCAACTTTGGAAAATTAGGCAGATTTCTTTTCTTTTTCCTCACCCAAAAGGTAGGTGGAAACAATGGGAAATTTAGGGAAAAAGAGGAGAGTTCAAGATTTTAAAACACAAAAGAAAAAAAGCTCTATTTAACTAGGAATTGTAATAATTGAGATACTATTAATTGTATATTGTGTTGAAAGCAGAAATGGTTAAGTTGTGGTTTGGAGGAATATATGGGCGAAATTATTTGGTTTATTATTATTGGTAAATATAATTAATTGATTTGTAAGAAATTGGATTGCATGGAAATAATTGGAATATTCATGTTCATATTGATTAATATACAAAAAAGATAGTTATATAACTAATTGATTTATATTAAAATGTTGAATTTATATTAAACAACTGTAATATTACATAATTAACCAATGTGAGGATGAATATAAAAATAGATGATAATGGGAAGGGGTATAATATAGAATAGAAGAGAAAAATTGAATTTGATTAAGATTAGAGATGAGGATGAAGGGTAATATTGGTTTTTTAAAAAAATAGATAAGGAATAAGGCAAAAAGGAAATATAGAAATTGTAAATTTAATTGAAATGACTAAACACTGTTTAAATTTGTGAACCGGCCAAATACTCTGTTCAAAGAAAATAAATTGTAAATTTGTATGTGTGTTTCTAATTATTGCTATTTATTCATATTTGTTCTCTTTTATTCTTTAAAGTTTAACAATTCATTTTTTATCTTAATATCTTTATATTTGTTTGGGGTTGCCTTTCTTCCATTTCATCTTTTTTACTGTACAGCAATCTTTCTCCTCAAACCTACCACCTCTCTCTTTTCTTTCCTTCTTACTTTCTTTCCCCCACGCTTCTTCTCCTCCCTACTTCCTCTTCCTTTCTCCTTCTCCTCCTCTCTTCCTTACTCTCTTACCCTCACTCCTACTCTAATTTCCCTTCCCTTCCTTCCTCCCTTCTCTTCCTTCCCTCTCTCTCCTTCTTTCTTCCATCTCTCTTCTCCTTCCTTCATCTCTCTCTATTGCTGTATCCTTTTGTGCATATGGATTACTCAGAGGCCTCAAAAATTTATTTTTGATTGGTCCTCGCACTTTTGACCACTCCTCAAACTTACGACTGTCCTCACATTTTACATTTTTCACCCTATCTTGTCACCATGGTGAAGAGAAGCAGTTGTGAAATGAGTGACACGGTTGTTAAGAATGCTACAATGGGCATAAATGATGACCAGTCATAAGGGTGAGGACTGGTCAAAAGTGCGAAGACCTGTCAGAAATGACTTTTTTCAGCCCTCTGGGTAGTCCTTTTGTGCATATGGACTATTCAGAGGGCTGAAAAAGTTATTTTTGACTGGTCCTCGCACTTTTGATCACTCCTCGAACTTATGACTGTCCTCACATTTTACGTTTTGCACCCTATCTTGTCACCGTGGTGAAGACAAGTAGTGGTGAAATGACTGACACAGTTGTTAAGAATGCTGCAACGGGCATAAATGTGAGGAAGATCATAAATGCAAGGACCGGTCAAAAATGTGAGGACCAGTCAGAAATGACTTTTTTCAGTCCTCTGAGTAGTCCCTATGCACATAGCCACATCCACCCGGTCACATGACCACCAAGCCACACCCCTAACCAAGCCACGTCCACAGAACCGGTTGTTAAAAAAATTGAATCCCACCACTGGACACGTGGGGATTTCTGGGAGGGGTGGGGTGGGGTGGGGCAGGGCCAGCCACTTGTCAAACCTACCAGTTTGCCAAATCAGATGTAAAATTAACATCCTGTTCACTCGAACTGGCCTGAACCAGTTGAATCCCACCCTTGAAAATATAACATTGGAAATTTAATGATATGAAAATAAAATCTGAAGTAATGTGACATAAAATATTGATCAAATATATATATATATCTTTTAATGTTTTCTCTTGTGTTTAGAATATGGAGGAAATTCTGGTGGAAAACCTTGTGTATTCCCCTTTAAGGTCAAGAACCATACATTTTCTACTTGTCTCAAGGGAAAAAAGGGAAGATTCTGGTGTGCCACAACCTCAAATTTTAGTAAGGATAAAAAATGGAGCTTCTGCGCTGATACCAGTAAGATAATCTTGTGATATTAGCTTATTTGTTATTGTTGGCATGGCTAGGCTACTTGTACACAAAGGACAGTAAGGAGACTTTTTAATTCATAAGAAAAAGTAGAAATAAAAGTTTAGTGAGATGCAAAAATAAGGACAGTTTGGAATAAAGAGGAAGGATATAGTTTAGAGGCAGGGCACATAACCAAAATCTAATCCCTTGGGAAATAGGTTCAACAGAGTTATGGTAGCTGATGTTCAATGTAAAAGACCAATTAAATGAGTTAGTTACATTATTATACTAGATACTGATGGTCATATGAATGGTCATATGAGATGAAGGAACAGGTTCTTAAATGGGACAAAAAAAGAGAGAAAGATATCACCTACATTTGTATCCTCATGTTCTCGACGGATTGATCAAAATACTTCTGGCCACAATAGATATGAAAGAAAACAACTTGAGAACATTAGCAAAGTCACTTGACAATGGAACAAAACAACTAATACGTTCTGGCCGAAGATGAATGATTCTGAGGCGAATGGGGAATGGCAACAGTAATGTTTATTCAACTAACTTAAGCATACATAACAACAACAACTCCCACGCTTGACAGCTCCCTTTTATACCCGGAGCTGTCATCTTCCAACCAATCAAAGCATAGGTAGTAACTAACTTGGCCACTAGGGACTGACGGTATTTGAATATTCAACACTCCTTCTCACCCAGCTTGCGCATGGGACGTCACTCACATGCGTAATCACTCAAATATGCTGGCCTCCTACGGACTCTCCCTGATCGCCTGAGCTCCACCCTCTCATCTGGTTCAGGCGGTGGATTTGAGTTGCCACTCTCGTTAGCTTTACCGGACTGCCCGGGACCTGCCTCCCCCAGTTGGTCACCCTCGACAGGTACGTCATCCGCTGGCGTATCGGACAGAAATGGGGTTGTTGCTCCGGCCGTGTCCAACCCAGAAGGCCGTGCGCTCACGTCCTCCCTACTGTCCTGCTGGGAAATTAACACCCTCCTAGCCCGCAGTTGGTCTTTATGACGCTTCCAAATCCTCCCGTTATCCACCTCAATTTGGTAGGAGCGCGGCCCCACTACTCCCACAACCGTTCCAGCCAGCCATAACGGCTGACCACCATAATTACGGGTATAAACCGGGTCTCCCACTAGGAATGGTTGGTACCTACTACGTGAATCCAAAGGCTTGCTTGGGTAATAGGAGGGGTGTATTCTATCTAACAGGGTGCGTAATTTGCGGCCCATTAAGAGCTCGGCAGGGCTTTTGTTGGTAAGTTGACAGGGAGTCGTATGCTGAGCCATTAAATATTCTTCTACCCGCTCACTCCAACTTCCGTGACCCAGCTTCTTAAGTGCATCCTTAGCGGATCTCATGGTGCGTTCAGCAAACCCATTACTAGCTGGGTGGAACGGCGAAATTAAACAATGCCGTATCCCACGGTGCGCCAGGAATGCCTCGAACTCAGTAGATGTAAATTGGGCACCGTTGTCGGACACTATCAGATCCGGTAACCCATGGGTGATAAACAGTCGGCCTAGTGCCCGAATAATGGTCTCCGATGTGGTGGAACGTATGGGTAACACCTCCACCCACTTAGAAAAGGCATCTGCTACCACTAGAAAAGACTGTCCCTGTATAGGGCCAGCTAGATCAATATGTAACCTAGACCACGGGGCCCCGGGATCCTCCCACTCCCGAGGCAGCTCCTTGGCCAGCATAGGTAACGCCGCCTGGCACTGTGAGCAGGCTGAAACCCAGTCAGTGACATTCTTATCCAACTGTGGCCACCACATGTAACACCGACCCAATGCCTTCATGCGCACCACTCCCGGATGACCCCGATGTAATTCTTGTAACAAGGATTGTCTTAGAGGGGGCGGAATCATGACTCTATGACCCCACAACAGGCATCTGGCTTGCGTGGGTAACTCGAGCCTCCTCGTCGAGTAGGGCTGAAATTCCTGGGCGAGCGGTCCTTGTGGCCAACCCCTAGCCATCCAGTCCAGCACCTGGGATAGGACTCTGTCTTTGGTGGAGAGACAAGCGACGTCCGACGCTGTGACAGGTAGCGACGAATCAGCAATCAGGAACACCGAGGAGACAGGAACCGGGTCAGCAAGCAGGGCTGGAATGGGGCAGCGGCTCAGAGCATCAGCGTGAGCAATATCCCGGCCAGGCGGTGAACCAAACGGTACGTGTATGCAGCCAGGAACACGGAGTAGCGAGTCATGCGGGGTGACATAATTTGTGGAGCTTGCTGTTCACCCACCAGAATTCCTAAAAGGGGCTTATGATCGGTATATAATACAAAGGAACGACCGTACAAGTAATGGTGGAAGCGTTTGACCCCTGCCACAAGAGCCAAGGCTTCCTTATCTAACTGCGAGTAATTACGCTCAGCAGGAGCCAAGGTCCTGGAAAAATAGGCAATGGGCAGTTCCTGGCCAGAGGGGAATTTATGGCTCAAAACCGCCCCCACCCCGTAAGGGGAGGTGTCACATGCCAGAGTAAGTGGGAGGTGAGGCGAAAATTGTGTGAGGATGGCGTTAGATGTCAAGAGGCATTTTACAGCCTGGAACTCCGCAACTTCCTTGGCTCCCCACCGCCAAGCCGCCCCACGATCCAAAAGGCGGTGTAGAGGCTCTGCGACCATTGCCTTATGCGGCAGAAAAACCGCATAGAAATTTAACAAACCCAGGAATGCTTGCATGTCGGCTTTACCATGAGGGGCTGGGGCATCCAGGATAGCAGACGTCTTGGCAGCCGTCGGGTGAATCCCGGTGCCATCGATCAAAAACCCCAGGAACTCCACCTGCCGCACTGCAATTTGGCACTTTGCTTTGTTCACTTTGAGTCCGGCGTCGCTAAATTTCCGAAGGACCCAACGAAGCCTATCCCTCAATTCAGATGTGATGCTTGCCGAGATAAGAACGTTGTCAAAATATGGCATGACCCCAGGGATCCCGTGCAATAACCTCTCCATCATGCTCTGGAATATCCCCGGGGCCACACTAACTCCAAATTGCAGACAGCGACATTGGAACGCCCCCCAGTGGGTCACGATTGTCTGGGCCTCCGCAGTCTGGTCATCCACCCGTAATTGCTGATATGCTTGGGCCAGGTCCAATTTGGCAAAAATTGAACCCCGGCCCAAGGAGTGCAGCAGATGCTGCACAATGGGGACAGGATAGGCGTGTCCCAAGAGAGCCTTATTTAAGGTCGCCCGGTAGTCTGCGCATATGCGGATCGAGCCATCTGCTTTAATAGGCGTCACAATAGGTGTCTCCCACCGTGCAAATTCCACCAGTAGTAGGGACCGCCTACTACCACCAACAGCCTCCCACCGACCAGTACGCTCCCACAGAGAAGGGCTCCTCCAGGTGCCGTTGTCCAAACAATGTCAGCTGTCGGCCCCTAGGGGGAGAGCCTTCTCTGTGGGGGCACCAACGATCTGGAATGAGCTCCCCCCAGAGATACGGAGGATCCCGGATCTGCGCACCTTCCGCCGCGAGTTGAAGACACTTTTATTTCATCAAGCGGGCCTCGCCTAAATCTTCTCCCTTTTAAGTGTAAATTTTAAATTTTTAATGTATTTTAAAATTATGGGTATTTTAAATTATGGGTATTAATTCAGCCAAATTTATTTAATTCATTTTATTTGATTTTAAATTTTGTATATCTATGTGTTTTATTTCATGGCTGTACACCGCCCTGAGTCCTTCGGGAATAGGGCGGTATAGAAATTCAATAAATAATAATAATAATAATAATAATAATAATAAAACCCCTTGTGAGATCAACTTATCTAATGCTGCATCCACCCTTGCCTGCAATGCGAAGGGCACTCTGCGAGGCTTCAATCTCCGAGGGGGAATCTTGGGGTCAAGGCTAAACGACACTGGGGCACCAGTATAACATCCTAACTTGCCATCAAATACGGATGGAAATTCCTGGATTAGCATGTCCAATTCAGACGAGCGGATGGCATGCACCCCTTGCAAAGTGAGCCCCAGAGCCTGGAACCAGTTTAATCCCAGCAAACTGGGCAACGGAGCTTCCATGACGATTAGAGGCAGGCGGCTAGAAAAGTTCTTAAAAGTAACCCAGAAACGGCCACACCCCACGACGGCTATTGGTTTTCCTTGAAAATCTTTCAACTGCAAGTGACAAGGGGAAAGACAGGCCTTGGCCATCCGCGGTACCAGTCTTTTGACAGTGCTCCAGGACACGATAGAATGGGCGGAGCCAGTGTCCACCTCCATCAGGCACGGCTGGCCCTCGATGTAGACTGTCACATTAATTTTGCGATACGCAGCCTCAGGTGGATCCGGATGTACCATGTAAATTCCCCCTTGCTCTTGATTCCAGGAAGGACACCCACCCGGATCGGCAGCTCTTCTGACAGAAATGCGACGACTGGCCCTGGGGGGGGGCATCTCCGCAGGTTTAGGTGCTCTGCACACCCTCGCAATATGGCCCCGGCGAGCACATCTACGACAGACCACATCTTTCAACCGGCACGTATTACTAGAGTGACTACCCCCACAACAACTGCAGTTTCCCCGCGGCTGCCTGGCTTGCCCAGCAGGGCGCAGCGTATCTCTAACTTGGTCCACCTCGGGCTCCACACTGGAATCGTATTCATCGCTCCCCTCAGCCGCATTGTAGTTAATGGGCTCGCCTTTAGGCTTGGTGGTCTGTTGTCCCCGGGGCAAATCAGCTAGGGACAGGGCAGCTAGGTCCGCGGCACACGCTTCATCAAGGGCTTCTTGAAAGGATAGCTCTGGCTTGGCAATGAGGCATCTTTTAAGGTGCTCGTCTCTCACCCCACTGACTAATCTGTCCAACAAATAATCGTCCAAGTCCACAAACTGACAGTGTCTGGCCAATTTTCGTAGCGCCGCAACATAGTGGCTAATTGACTCCCCCTCAGCCTGATCCCGATGGTAGAAATGTTGGCGGCGAGCGATGCGGGATGGAGCTGGAGCGTAGTGTTTTTTTAATTTTGACATAAACTCTTCCCATGTCCCCGCATGAATTGATTGTGGAGCCATGAGGGTCATAGCAGTTTCAAACATTTCTGAGCCACAGAAGCTTAAAAAATAGGCTCGTTTCCTCTCGCTAGACAACTCCCTGTAATCATTTGCTATCAGGAAACAGTCAAATCTGGCTACAAACACCTCCCACGATTCCATCGCGGGGTTGAATGGGGCAAAATTGTGTGAGGACGCCATTCTCCACCCCCTTACTCGAGTGCCAACTCTTTGACTCCATGTTACCGCCGGGTGCTTCAAAACCTCGGAAAGCCTCACTTCCTCTTTTCACCGCTTCCAGCCGACAGATCCCACCTTCGTCGCCACTAATATGTTCTGGCCGAAGATGAACGATTCTGAGGCGAACGGGGAACAGCAACAGTAATGTTTATTCAACTAACTTAAGCATACATAACAACAACAACTCCCGCGCTTGACAGCTCCCTTTTATACCTGGAGCTGTCATCTTCCAACCAATCAAAGCATAGGTAGTAACTAACTTGGCCACTAGGGACCGACGGTATTTGAATATTCAACAACAACTATGAGAATAATCTATATATTGAGACATTTTAGGAAAATTAGTGTATATTCAAATCAATTAACACATAATCTGGTATCAATGTAGCAATTTCTACTGCTCTGTAGCCTAAGAAAGCAAGAGAGAATGCATGTTTTCTGTAAATGGGTCATAACTGATAGGAGCATATAAGAACTTGTAATAAGAAATGCTCTTGAATGAAAAAAAAAATGCTATTTCTTAATTAGTTTGAAAACAGCTGAACTCTATGTACATTAAAGAACTAACTACGTATCATTTCTTCTAGGACGGGGTTAAACCAGGAAAGCTTGTTGGATAATGCATGTGATTACTCAGGTAGGACAAAAATAAATAGGAAAAGGAAGAGGTATATTCTTCAGATGCTGATGTTAGGTGGGGAAAGGATCTGGCTGTAGTAGTTTCTCAAATACTAATACATTGCTTTCATATCACTAGATATAATGTATTACAATAATTGTAATGTTCTCCTACAAATCTTTTTTTTTTTTTTTGTGAGATGGACAACTGCTGCTCAGTTAGTCTCATGCAAGTTTCTAGCTCTCATTTTGCAGACAGCAATATTCTTGATGAAAGCTTGGAATGGTAGTTTAAGCATTTAAGAAACTTAGTACTGGAACATAATAAAAATATCCTCTCCTTTTCCCATTTCTATTCTACAGAACAGTCTATGTAATAACACAAATATAGTGAAGACGTCTGTCTGAGCCCAAAATAGCCTGAAACATTGACTTGACATTTGTACAAAATGGACTCTAAGGTGCAATTTATAGGATTGACTACAAGGAAAAAATAATTTTTCTATACTGTAGAGTGCTTCTGTTTGTAGTGCTTCAAAACTCTTTTTAATAAATTATTTACATTTAGCGCCCCAAATTACTTTATTTTTTTTTGAATATTAAAATTTATTAAATATTACAGTAATTTCTAGCCACATGTAGGTGTCAACACTTGCCCTTAAAAAATAAAAATTAATAGCAATTGGTATCCTGGCCTCCTATGGGTTCATTATGTGGAATATACAGTATATATAGTATAGTACAGTATAAATATATAGGGAATATATACCCTGCTAAGCAGGTATATACAAAAGTATGCAGGTGATTGCTTAACGCATTGTAAGCTGCCCTGAGTCTCCGGAGAAGGGCGGCATATAAATTGAACCAATAAATAAATAATAAATTTGTACATTAAATTGTGGTGGCTCTGCTTAACACCTCTGAGATGATAGTTAGGTAATAATGTAAATAACTATTTGCTTTTTATACTAAATGCAACCTATGTAGCATTCTTATCCTTTTTAAGTGACTTGGGTATGATTTTTGTTCCTGCCAAATAAAATAGATCGCAAAAAGTCTTTAAACAGCTTTTAAGTTATAACTGATTCTGTAAATGAAAATCTTGAACTTTTTTGAACTTTATCATATGCATTGTTGTCTTTTTTCCCTCAGATTCCAAAATCAAGAAAATTTTGGATGCTTTGATTCCAGGGATGATAATTTTCCAATTAAAGTTATGATATATGCAATCTTATCTTTGTAAATTTATTACTGCAAAAAAAGTCTAGGCTTGCTAGAAGTTATTAGACCTTGCATTATGCTACTTTACACCTAAGAAATGATGTTATTGCCAGATGTGGCAAGCTCCTAAACTCCATATGTTTGCTGTACCAATTTTATCAGCTTCCAAGTAACCTGTGCATCAACTTTGGAAAGAATCCATAATTTTTCTGCCATTTTATGGTTAATTTAAAATTCTTATCTTCAGAATAATGTAGGTTTAAAGGTTTAAAATACTATATTTTTTAAACTGATTTGCTATGTAATGTTTAAAAAAACTGATTAAAATGTTTTTTTTATGTGCCTTTGTTCATTGAGGCATTCAATAATGGAAGGTATAGCAGAAAGAAAGCACACTCTCCTTCAGAAGATTTTATAGACCAGGTTTAAACAACTGATTCATCAATCAGTCTGAATGTCTTATTCAAATATATGTGATTATGGCATATTTTTGTTTTGAAATGTTGGACTCCTCCTAATCATTTCTGATTCTTTGTAATAAATATTTTCAGCAGCAAACTGGAGCATATTTCCTAGACTGGTTTAAACACTTAAATCAGCGGTTCTCAACCTGGGGGTCGCGACCCCTTTGGGGGTCGAACGGCCATTTCACAGGGGTCGCCAAAGCCCTCTCTCCCCCCCCACGCCTTCACTCACCCTCACTCTCTGCTCTGTTGGATCGCCGGCCGTTCGTTTACCCCCTCCACTCCCAATCTATTGCTGCCTCCGATGGCTAGAGGAAAAAAAACTGTTTAAATTCTTGCCACAGGGCTTCAAAGGGCCGCCCTATAGCCAGTGGTGCAGCCGAACCGTTTGTTAAATTGCTGGCTTGCCCCGCCCCTCCGCACCACTATTTATTGCCAATAAATAGTGGTGGGCGAGGGGCGGGAGAGCCAGCAATTTAAGAAATGGTTCGGTGGTTTTTTGTAATTTTATTGGCCCACGGAGCTTCAGCATAGGCTAATTAGCCCTTGCTAAGATCAGCTCCTGACCCCCAGCTGATTTGCTCTCAACTGTTTTGCTCAGAGCTCTGCTGCTTGCTTGGAAAGAGTGCAGATTTTTTTCCCCCTACCTATACTGAAAAACGAAAGAGAAAGTAAAGCAGGCTGTTGGCTTTGCATGTTGGAAAATTAGGCAGGCAGATTTCTTTTTCCTCACCAAAAAAGGTAGGTGCAAACAATGGGAAATTTAGGGAAAAAGAGGAGATTTTAAAACACAAAAGAAAAAAAGCTCTATTTAACTAGGGAATTGTAATAATTGAGATACTATTACTTGTATACTGTGTTGAAAGCAGAAATGGTTAAGTTGTGGTTTGGAGGAATATATGGGGGAAATTATTTGGTTTATTATTATTGGTAAATATAATTAATTGATTTGTAAGAAATTGGATTGCATGGAAATAATTGGAATATTCATGTTCATATTGATTAATATACAAAAAAGGTAGTTATATAACTAATTGATTTATATTAAAATGTTGAATTCATATTAAACAACTGTAATATTACATAATTAACCAATATGAAGATGGATATAAAAATAGATGACAATGGGAAGGGGTATAATATAGAATAGAAGGGAAAAATTGAATTTGATTAAGATTAGAGATGAGGATGAAGGGTAATATTGGATTTTTACAAAAATAGATGAGGAATAAATATGGCAAAAAGGAAATATAGAAATTGTAAATTTAATTGAAATGACTAAACACTGTTTAAATTTATGAACCGGCCAAATACTCTGTTCAAAGAAAATACATTGTATGTTTGTATGTGTGTTTCTAATTATTGTTATTTATTCATATTTGTTCTCTTTTATTGTTTAAAGTTTAACAATTCATTCTTTATCTTAATATCTTTATATTTGTTCGGGGTTGGCTTTCTTCCCTTTCATCTTTTTTATTGTACTGCAATCTTTCTCCTCAAACCTACCACCTCTGTCTTTTCTTACTTACTTACTTTCTCTTCCCCCCCCTCTTCTTCTCCCTACTTCCTCTTTCTCCTTCTCCTCCTCTCTTCCTCCCTCTCTTACCTTCACTCCTCCTCTAATTTCCCTTCCCTTCCTTCATCCCTCTCTATTGCTGTATCCTTTTATGCATATGGACTACTCAGAGGGCTGAAAAAGTTATTTTTGACTGGTCCTCGCACTTTTGACCAGTCCTCGAACTTATGACTGTCCTCACAATTTATGTTTTTGCCCTATTTTGTCACCATGGTGAAGAGAAGCAGTTGTGAAATGAGTGACACATTGTTAAGAATGCTACAATGGGCATAAATGATGACCAGTCATAAGTGCGAAGGCCGGTCAAAAGTGCGAGGACCTGTCAGAAATCACTTTTTTTAGCCCTCTGGGTAGTCCTTTTGTGCATATGGACTACTCAGAGGGCTGAAAAAGTTATTTTTGACTGGTCCTCGCACTTTTGACCAGTCCTCGAACTTACGACTGTCCTCACATTTTATGTTTTTGCCCTATCTTGTCACCATGGTGAAGAGAAGCAATTGTGAAATGAGTGACATGGTTGTTAAGAATGGTGCACGGGCATAAATGTGAGGATGGTCATAAGTGTGAGGACCAGTCAAAAGTGCGAGGACTTGTCAGAAATGACTTTTTTTCAGCCCTCTGAGTAGTCCCTATACACATAGCCATGGCCACCCGGTCACATGACCAGCTAGCCACACCCACCCAGTCACATGACCTCTAAGCCACGCCCACAAAATAAGCCACGCCCACAGAACCGGTAGTAAAAAAAATTAGAACCCACCCCTGGTTGGGGGTCACCACAACATGAGGAACTGTATTAAAGGGTCGTGGCATTAGGAAGGTTGAGAACCACTGACTTAAATGAACTCCATAAATAGACTAGAAGCCAACAGAAAAGCTGCTATGGATGTGTTGCAAGACTTGAAGCTGTATCTAGGTGGATAAAGAAGAAAAGTAATGCATGCAAAAAGGGAGACATTGTAGGAAATAAGGGATTAGGAATTTGAACAAGAGAAATAGCAATGGCTGGAGGGATCAACTGTTCAAAAAGATAAATTTGCTACATTTGATGCCCCCCACCAAAAGAAATTCTAGGCATAGTATCTTTAATCCAAATTAAGATTCTAGGATGGGATAGCTTTTCATTACTGACTGTGATCCAATTCTGGATTGAATGACACCCCTTGACACACTTCTACCATGGCAAGCTGGGGGCATGTCAATGGGAAGTCTTTTCTTTGTTCCTATGGTGATCCCAGTCAAGATCAAAACTGGAGTCAGGTATGGGGTGAGGAGTAAAGTCTTCTTATTGCTCTCTCGAGACTTTTAAATATCTGAAATACTTTGTGGCAGTTGGTGCTCCAGACAGAACTCATCTATCCCTTCTTTGGTTTAAAAGATAGAGCTAGTAGATGTGTCTTGCATAATGGAACCAGAGGCAGCTCTACACTCAAGCCACATAGCCAGGGTGAGCTTGGCCTTTGAAGAGCTTTTGAACTCTGGTCCTGTAAAACAGACATAACCTGAGATATTCATATCCACACAATGAAAGTACACTTAAACATGACAAGTTCTTGATCCAGTCCTCAAACTAAAGAAGCACAAAGTAATCAACATTTGTTAAAACATTACTTTGATAAAGAGGGCCAGAAAATAACAAAGAACCAGTGACATTTTTGAAGGATTATAGCCAAGTTCATTATATCTTCTATATTCAAATATTTTCCTTAAGAAGGATCTTAGTTGTTACAGAAAAAAAGGGTGTTGTGTTGGTATATGAAACATGGGCAGAAAAGGCTACTACATTTTTGTATTTAATTCCAGGAGACTGAGAATTCTCCCCTTTGCCCTGGAGTGTGATATCTCACCAACAATCTTGGAAATTTTCAAGCTTTATATAGACTAAAGATAATGAAAGTTTGGGGAAAAGCAACTGTTGAAACAGATTCTAGTTTCAATTGTTGAAATACACAAACAAATTGGGCAATTAAATGCTGGAATTGCCCCAGGTCTGAATTGATACAAACAGACTCTAAGTGTTAAAATCTAGTGATGGTTTCAACTTCCCCTTACTTTGATAAGTCACCCTGCATTTCTAGAGACTGGGTTTCAGCCATATATTATCCACATCTGACAGAAGAAGGAAAAAAATGATTCAGTCAATTACCATGCAGTGAGTTGGCCTAGCATAATAAGTGAGAACTATGCTATGCCAGACTTCCAAGAACTGGAAGTTCTTGTATAATTAGAGGGTACAGACAGGTTTTGCTGAAATTAGTTCTGTTTTAGATACATGACCAATATCCACACCTGTGATTAAAAGATATATTTTGCTGTCAAAGTCAGTCTCTTTTCTTTTTGTAGATCTTTAGCAAGCCATTCTGCCTATTGAAAACCAAATAACTTGTGACTATAGCATTGAAGGGGAATACAGAAAAAAAAAACTTTTTTAAAAAATCCAACACAGTAAATCACGCAAAAGTAGATGAAAACAAAGACATCAAAATATAGAGGTTAGGCACAGTGAGATGAATGGTTATTGTAAGAGAATTTATGATGGGAAGATGTAAGACTAAATGAAAAGATCCATCATGTTTTCTAACTGGCAAAAATTGGATGCTGAAGGTGATTTTTCCTTCTTGATAAGATTATATTCTAAGAAATGGTTAATTATTGGTTTCAGCCCTTCTTGGAATATAGAATATTGTTTAATATTTACAGGATTGAGGGTAATTTCCACAGGAATTATATATTTTAACCCTCCTCAGTACAGCTCGCGCAGGAGAGGTGTTACATGGGTGCACCGAGTCGCTCCCATAATCACCTGCATGGCCACATTCGCTCCCATAATCACCCGCGCGGCCACATTCTGGACCAGTTGGAGCCTCCGAGTGCTCTTCAAGGAGAGCCCCATGTAGAGAGCATTACAGTAGTCCAGATGGGAAGTGACGAGGGCATGAGTGACCGTGCGTAAGGCATCCCGATCCAGAAAGGGACGCAACTGGGAAATCAGGCGAACCTGATAAAAAGCCCCTCTGGCCATGGCCGTCATATGATCATCTAAAGACAGCTGCGTATCTAGGAGAACGCCCAAGTTGCGAGCCCTCTCTGAGGGGGCCAAGATCTCACCCCCAATAGTCAGCGATGGAGCCAGCTGGCTATATCGGGACGCCAGAAGCCACAGCCACTCGGTCTTGGAGGGGTTGAGTCTGAGCTTGTTTCTCCCCATCCAGATCCGCATGGCCTCCAGGCACCAGGACATCACATCAAGGATATCATTGGGGTGGTCTGGGGTGGAGATGTACAGCTGAGTATCATCAGCATACTGATGGAACTTCACCCCGAAACCACAGAAGATCTCACCCAGCGGCTTCACATAAATGTTGAACAGGAGGGGCGAGAGGACCGACCCTTGTGGCACCCTACAAGCAAGGTACCTCAAGGTCGACCTCTGTCCCCCTGCCAACACAGACTGCATACGGTCAAAGAGGAAGGAGGAGAACCACCGCAACACAGTGCCCCGCACTCCTAACCCCTCCAACCAACGCAGCATGATACCATGGTTGATGGTATCAAAAGCCACTGAGAGGTCTAATAGGACCAGGACAGAGGAGTAACTCCTGTCCTGAGCCCTCCAGAGATCATCAACCAATGCGACCAATGCCGTTTCCATGCTGTACCCTGGCCTGAAGCTCGACTGGTATGGATCTAGATAGACAGCTTCATCCAGGTACTGGGGAAGTTGTCGCGCCACCACACTCTCAATAACCTTTGCCACAAAGCGGAGGTTGGAGACTGGACGATAGTTCGCTAATACAGCCGGTCCAGGGAAGGCTTTTTGAGGAGGGGCCTCACCACTGCCTCTTTCAAGGTGGGAGGGAAGAAATCCTCACTCAAAGAAGCATTAGTAATCACCTGGAGCCAGCCATGTGTGACCTCCCGAGAGGCCAGCACCAACCAGGAGGGACATGGGTCCAATAAACATGTGGCAGCGCTAAGCCTACCCAGTATCCTGTTCATGTCCTCAGGAGTCACAAGGTCAAACTCCTCCCAGGTAACACATACAAGACCCACCTCCATCATCCCATCTGAACCTACCCAGTCGGAGTCCAGGCCTTTCCAAATCTGAGCGATTTTGTCATGCAGGTATTACACAAAATCCTCAGCCCTACCCTTCCCTCGCTCCCAAATGAAGAAGGGAGCGGGTCCCTCTAAACAGGGCAGCTGGGCGGTTCTCTGCAGAAGCCATAAGGGCAGAAAAATAATTAAATTTCTCCACTCTTATCGCCACTAGGTAGATCTTAATATGATACCTCACCAGTGTTCGGTCAGATTTGGAGTGGCTGGCCCTCCAATCGCTCTCCAGGCATCTTTTCCAGCGCTTCATCTCCCTCAGCTCCTCAGAGAACCAGGGAGCCAATTGAGATCGGCACCGGATCAGAGCTGCAAAGGCACGACATGGTCAAAAGCTCCACTGGCCGCCCTATCCCAGGCGGCCACCAGTTCTTCTGTTGAGTCGTGAGCCAAAGCCTCAGGGAATGGCCCAAGCTCCGTCTGGAACCTATCCGGATCCATCAGGTACCTGGGATGGAACCACCTATTCAGTTCCGTCTCCCTGCGGCGGAGAGTAGCAGCTTAAAAATCTAGTCAAAGGAGTGAATGATCTGACCATGACAAGGGCTTGATGATTATATCCCCTATTTCTAGATCATTCGACCACTGACCAGAGACAAAAATTAGATCCAGAGTGTGCCCCCCGTGTGAGTAGGGCCTTGAACTAACTGGGTCAGGTCCATGGCTGCCATGGAAGCCATGAATTCCTGGGCTGCCTCTGACATTTCACTGACAGATGGCAGGTTGAAATCCCCCATGACCATAAGTCTAGGGGTATCCACCACCACCCCGGCTATTACGTTGAGCAGCTCGGGCAGGGCTGCTGCTACGTGGCAGGGAGCCAAGTACACAATCAGCAAGCCCATCTACACCCCATGACCCCACTTCACAAGGAGGGACTCACATCCGGCTATCTGAGGTACAGTGGCCTCCCTCGGACAAAGACTTTCCTTTATAATAGCCACAATCCCCTGCCCCTACCCTGAGCCCTCGGATGATGGAATGTGCAGAAGCCTAGTGGGCACATTTCAACAATGGGAACCCCCCCTCCAAGCCCAGCCAGGTCTCCGTAATACCTGCCAGGTCAGCATCCCCCTCCTGAACAAGATTGTAAATGAGGGGGGCTTTATTTATCATGGCACAACATCAGTCGACGCCCAGGCCCTGAGGATCTATGCAACCCGGGGAATGAGAAATGCATTGGGGACCAGAGTACGCAATCGCTTGCAAACAGCGAGTGTGCACTCCCAAAACATAATATTGCCCCCTGCTACCGCCATATCTGCCCCTTCCACCCACAGTACTAATTAAACAGCCCTCACCCTCATCCTCCTGCATCCTATCCAGGCTCCCATCCCCGTCCATCCCGCCATGGCCCTCAGACAGACTATGCTGCTCTGTAGCTTTATGGACCCCCCCCAGATCCATCCATATAACCAACCACCCCCTCCCAGGACCCCTTAAAATATTCACTAATGATTTAGCCAAAAAACCCCGCAGCCTCCTCTTTGCCACATGCCACCTCTCAGGGTTCCAAAATCTGTCATCAAGGTAGGCCCTTGATAGAGTAAAGGGCCAGACCTGTGAGAGGGGGGAGTCTCACAGTACCAGGAGCTCAGTCGCCGAATACATCCGGTCGCTGGGGGGGGGGGTGAAAAATAGTCTATGGTCAGGGGGACCACTTCGGTGATTTAAAGTCCAAAGGAGAGACAATGCTAGTTTTAGGTACAAGTAAACCAGACTCCACTGCCCTCTTACAGCAGTGGGAGGAGATATGCGCCTTTCAACACCCAGGAATGGTTGACCAAATCACCCTCTCACGATGGCTGGCCAACAGGAATAGTCCAAAATGTTGGTGAATCCGGTAGTGAAAAGACAGCCATACACCGACTCCCTCAGAGCTTGTATCCCAGGTCACAACTCTCCATGCAGATTAAGGAGAAAGATAGAATTAACCAGACCTCATGCTCGGAAAACAAGGGGTCAGTCTATGAGAACTGTGTAGCGGCATTGTCCAGAGAGGCCACGATGACACCAAACAAAGGGAGGTACTGTTCAGCAGGCCGGGAATAGGCAGGGGTGACAATGAGCATAATAAGGCCTGAACCAGGCCAAAAAAGGGAATGGGGGGATGGGGGGGGGGGCTAGCAACAAAGTGTTAGGGGCAAAAGAACCTCATAGTCATTTTCCGCCCCCCCGACCCCCAGCCTACCCTCAGATCTTCTAAGAGTCCATAATGTCACCAATTCTGCCTCTTCTAGTTTGTTACGGAGGACTCTGGGTCCATCTGGGGGCCAGCCCTCCAAGGTGGGCCAGACACCCTTTGATCATCCAGACCATTCCAGATGGCAAACACACTGCCGAGCGTATCCCCCGCCATCTCGCTCTGGGCCTTCAGGCTGCTGCCCCAGCCTCCAGCCTCCGTCCCAGTGGCCGCCATTGCAACCACTGCTGCTGCCACCGCTGTTGCCACCAGCCTCGTCATCGTCCTCAACCTCATCCTCCCCTAGCCCCTACCAACAGTTCCTGAGGCCTCCAGGATCACAACGAGAGTCCAGATGAGGGTGCTGCAGCACCGCCGCCACCGCACACCGCCGCCGCCGTTCCAGCAGCCGCTGGCAGATGCAGGGTCCATCACAGCCGGCTTTCAGGCCAATCCTGCCATCTGCATCGTCCCCAACAAGCACCGACCTCTTCCCAGCCAAGATGTCCCAGAGAGCGAAAAACTCTCCAAATGGCTGGCAGGAACTCCTTTTATCCGGGCAGGGGCCATAGGTATTCAGTCCGCCCCCCCCGAAGCCCTCCCAGGGCCAAAACATCACCCCCCAAGATCGCAAACTCAGAGAGGAGCCGCCATCTTGGGCATGCGCAGTTGCAGGCTTCTCTTCAATTAGCTGCAGGAGGGACCAAAAGACTAACATTTTTGGTATATATTTTTAAAATTTCTTCTAAATTTTTGGAGAATTTGAAAATGTTTAGAAATTTTAATTTTTATATGAACTTCTTAAATTTTTAATTTTTTTGAAACAATCCCTTTAAATTAATAAATATTTTTTTTTATAAAATTGAAAATTTTTAAATGTTTAAATGATCTTTTAGAATTTAAAATTTTTTTATTTAGAATTTATTCATTTTTGGAAAAATCTTTTATATTTTTTAGCATTTTGAAAACTTTTGACATTTTTAATTTTTAAATGAAGTAGTTGTGAAAAGAAACAGTCATGGAAAAAGAGTCTGACACAGTAGTCATTTACCAAATATAGTCCCTCTATGTATTCAAGCCCCTAGAGGACCCAAATTACACATGTACCAAATGTAAGCTAAATAAAAAATAAATCAGAAATGCCAACCAAAGGAAGAAGACTGTATCCAAACTGAACATAAGTGAACAAACAACTACCAGAAACTTTCATATATGTGAACCTTTAGGCATAGACCTATGTCACTCATAGAAGAAAACAACAACTAAGAGTATTGTCCCTGGTGTCTAGTGTGGCTCAGTCCAGGGCAGCCTCACTAGAGCTGAACAATTGATTTCATATCCTGCTCCTGGAAGAAGGCATGCAGATACCTGGAGAAGGGACATCATCAAGTGTTTCTATGACAGGAAGAAAAGTAATCCAGACTTTCTCAAGAAAAAAAAGGGAGTGTTGGTAATAGGACATTTATTTTTAAGAAGAGATTGGACAGCCATTTGTCTGAAATGGTATAGAGTCTCCTGCTTGACCAGAGAGTTAGATTAGAAGACATCCAAGGTCCCTTCCAGCTCTATTCTGATTGATTGATTATAGGGGATTTAATAATTTCTGAATTATACTGCAACTTTCTGGATTACACTTAATTTACAGATTTTAGGCTAAACTGTAGAAATATACTCTAACATACCTGGAGAGGTACCAGTTTAGTGGTTTCTGCACAGCATACCACTATGATACCAATAGAGGAGAATATTTGCAGCTCAGGGTTCAAATGAGGAGTCCTTTGTGCTCTCTGAGTTTGGTTGGTTTTTTTGCAGATATTTATTTCAAACTAGGTAACAGCATCAATCCTAGACATCATCAGGATTAGCACTGATAATGTTACCTAGTTTGGGTAATGAAATGTCTGCAAGAAAATAACCAAGCTTAGAGAGCACCAAGGGCGCCTCATACCACCTTGAATACATTTGGGAGGAACTGATGTTGTTGGAAGAAATGAATAGTTGCTAAAGCATTTATTCTGTTCTTGATGATCATGCAAGTATCAGAAATTGATGACCACTGAGATGCCTTATGGAATACATAAAACCAGGTACTCATGATAGGATAAATTAGAAAAAAAAAATCAACATCTAGATAAAAACATATTATTGACCAACTTTGCTGAAATAACGGTTTTACAGAGGCTTGAAGTTTTTTTTTTGTAACTCCCAAATATACTTTAAGACAAGGTGTGCAGGAGGAAGTGAAAACCACTTCGTTTTCAAGTATTGCAAATATTACTGAATTATTTCTAAACTAAACATATAGACTATAGGGCTTGTGAAAGGACAATTTCATTGTGAAAGCTGTTGGTCAACCTATGTACATATGTACCAATATTTGTAATTGCTGCAGGAGTTTTTAGCCATATAAGGCAAAGGGAATGACACATGACAGATTCAGGATTGTGAGTTTTGTGGTTTGGGAGTATAAAAGAGTTGGCTGTATTCAACAATATTACACAGGCTTTGAGGGCAATCTCCCTGTGTCTTTCTATGCAGAATAAAGAAATATTGCTTCAATCTTTAGTGTGTTCAGTTTAGTTTCAGCACACAGTCTTGAAGGAACCAGTGAGGGCTGGGACATCCCTCTCCAGGGGTGCCAGGTGCATTTAGAAAGAAAATGGCCACAATCATAGCATTTTTTTTATTCAGTACTCTTCTTCAATCACTTATTGCATCAGGTAAGGAAAATACACCAATGTGTTGATTCATGTTCCTTGGATAGTTTATCACAGATCTTTGCTTTAGGATACTGATTTTAAGAGAGTATTTATTTAGATAATTTATATAATGTTTGGATTTGTTGCATGACTTGTTTCCTACGTCTAAATCAAGGGAATGAATGAATACTTACCAGGGAGTTTCTTGAATTCTGGTATTGTCTTTTTTCCATATTAGTGCCTCCTCCTTGTGTCTTCCCATTTATTTACAATGGAAAATCCTACAATTCTTGCACTGAAGATGCAAGCCAGAACCGCCCATGGTGTGCCACAACCCCAAACTATGATCAATCTAAAAAATGGAAGTATTGTGCAACTAAAGGTTTGACATATTTACATTTCTGGGCTATATTACTCAGTAGGATTAGAAAATATAACAATTATCCTGAAACAGTCAACTGATTCCTTTTAAAATATTTCTAGACCTAATCTGGTGTAGAATTAAAACAGGCATTGTAGGGTGTTTGTCTGCACTTTAGTAAGATTAACCTAGCTCCATTACAACAATGTAACTGCCCATAAATGTGCAGTTTAATTATACAAAACTAAAAAGATGTAATTTAGATGACAAGCCACTTACATGATATGTGAACCCACTCCTTGGGAATCTCTTATTTAAACAATGCCATTCTTTTATAAATCCTGTTTTATGATGGTCTCTTTTATCCTTTGTAGAAACCAAGGAAATTGGTTTGTTGGGTGGGCAGAGAAATTTCTCCTTGAACTGGTGAGAATGGACTGCAGAACTACTGGTAGTTAGTAGTCAGCAGAAGTAGCCTGCAATACTGCATTGTAACCACTGTGCCACTAAGGCTCATTAGATAACAATAACAGTAACAGAATTGGAAGGGACTTTGGAGGTCATCTAGTCCAACCCCCTGCTCATGCAGGAGATCTGTACTAGGGACTGCTGATTTTTCTGATCAACAAGCTCAGTGTCTTAGCCACTGAGCCACCTAGTCAGATGATGTATGACTCAGTGGTGGATTTCAAATATTTTTACTACCGGTCCGGGGGCATGGCTTGGTTGGCATGGCTTGGTGAGGGTGGCTTGGTGGGTGTGGCAGGGGAAGGATACTGTAAAATCTCCATTCCCTCCCTAATCCAGGGGAAGGTTATTGCAAAATCCCCATTTCCTCCTGATCAGCTGGGTCTTGGCAGACAGAGAATAGATGGGGACAGGGCCAGTCAGAATTTTTACTACCTATTCTCTGAATTTTTACTACCTGTTCTCTCAAAATTTCTGCTACTGGTTCTCCAGAACTGGTCAGAACCTGCTGAAACCCACCTCTGGTGTGACTCTTCAAAAACAGATAATAAAGGGGCTCAATACCACTGCTTTGAAAGAAGCAGTGGTGAGGCCCCTCCTCAAGAAGTCCTCCCTGGACCCGGCTATATTAGCTAACTACAGTCCGGTCTCCAACCTCCGCTTTGCGGTGAAGGTTGTTAAGAGTATGGTGGTGCGACAGCTTCTTTAATACCTGGATGAAGCTGTCTATCTAGATCCAGTCGGGCTTCAGTACAGGTTACAGCACAGAAACGGCATTGATCGCATTGGTTGATGATCTCTGGAGGGCTTGGGACAGGGGATGCTCCTCAGTCCTGGTTCTCCTAGATCTCTCAGTGGCCTTTGATACCATCAATCATAGTATCATGCTGCGTTGATTGGGGGGACTGGAAGTGGGAGGCACCGTATTGCGGTGGTTCTCCTCCTTTCTCTCCGAATGTACACAGTCTGTGTTGACGGGGGGGCAGAGGTCGACCTCGAGGCACCTTACTTGTGGGGTGCCACAAGGGTTGGTCCTCTCGCCCCTCCTGTTCAACATTTATGTGAAGCCGCTGGGTGAGATCATCTGTGGTTTTGGGGTGAAATGTCAACTGTATGCTGGTGACACACAGTTGTACATTTCTATCCTGGATCACCCCAATGATGCCCTTGACGTGATGTCCCGATGCCTGGAGGCCGTGCGGATCTGGATGGGGAGGAACAGGCTCAGGCTCAACCCCTCCAAGACTGAGTGGCTGTGGTTTCCAGTGCCCCGATATAGCCAGCTGATACCATCGCTGGCTATTGGGGATGAGATCTTATCCCCCTCAGAGAGGGCTTACAACTTGGGCGTCCTCCTGGATACAAGGCTGTCTTTAGATGATCATATGACGGCCTTGGCCAGGGGGGATTTTTATCAGGTTCGCCTGATTTCCCAGTTGCGTCCCTTTCTGGATTGGGAGGCCTTACGCACGGTCACTCACGCCCTTGTCACTTCCCGTCTGGACTACTGTAACAGTCTCTACATGGGGCTCCCCTTGAGGAGTACCCGGAAGCTCCAACTGGTCCGGAACGCGACCATGTGAGTGGTTATGGGGGCGACCTGTCGCTCCCATGTAACACCTCTCTTGCGCAAGCTGCACTGGCTCCCAGTGGTCTTCCAGGTGTATTTCAAGGTGCTAGTCACCATCTTCAAAGCACTCCATGGCTTAGGGATACTTACAGGACTGCCTTCTGACACTGCATGCCTCCCACTGCCCGATTCGCTCCCACAGAGAGGGCCTCCTCAGGGTGCCGTCGGCCAAACAATGTCGGGTAGCAACCTCCAGGGGGAGAGCCTCTGTGGGGGCTCCTGCCCTATGGAATGAGCTGCCCCTGGACATAAGGAGGATTCCTGACCTCCGCATCTTCCATCGTGCGCTGAAGACTTTATTGTTTCAGCAAGCCGGCCTGACCAAATATATTAATTTAAGTGGGTTTTAATGGTTTTAAAGGGGTTTTAGTTAGGGGTTTTAAATATGGCCAATGCTTTAAATTATTTTAAATTGTTTTTAATTTTTGTGTTGGTATTATTTTTATCATGGCTGTATACCACCCTGAGTCCTTCGGGAGAAGGGCGGTATAGAAATGTAATAATAAATAAATAAATAAATAAATAAATAAATAAATAAATAAATAAATAAATAAATAAAAATAATAATATGAACGTAAAATCTGAAATAATATAGTATGGAACATTGCTAAAATAATATTTATCTATCTTTTATTGCTTTGCTTTTCCTTAGAATATGGTGGTAATTCTGGTGGAAAACCATGTGCATTCCCTTTTACATACAAGAAACGAACATATTATAGTTGCACGAATGAAGATGCAGAAATAGGAAGATTCTGGTGTGCAACAACTGGGAGTTATGATAAAGAGGAACAATGGAGCTACTGTGCTGATACCAGTAAGATAACTGTGTGATGTTAGCTTATTTGGTGTAATAAGCATAGCTAAATTACATGTACACAAAGGAAAGTAAAGAGACTTTTTAATTGATAAAAAATGGATAAATAAAGTTGAGAGTGATGCAGAAATGAATACATTTTGGAAGAAGGGAGGAATGATACTGTGTAGTTTAGAGGCAGGGCATTTAACCAAGGTCTCTAAAGCCAGTTCCTTACATCTTGAGAAATAGATTAAAAAGTCATGAGAACTGATAATGTTCAATATAAAACACAAATAATTGTTTAATTAGGGGTGGGCAATTAATTTTCCCAAAAGGCCACATGAGGAACTGGGGCTGTTGTAGAAGGCCAAACCAATAACTTCTGACTGTACACCACCCATTTGCCTGTAAGGCAGTGCTTTGAGGATATGGCAGTGGGTGGCTGAGTTCAGGCTGGCTCATATGATGACCATGGCTCCTCTTCAGGCTGCTCCAGGCGAGGAGTGACCACTATGCAGAAAAATGCTTTCTCTCCTTGCATTCCTATGGCCGTAAATGGTGATTGCGCAGAGCCTAACCTGGGCTTCTTTCCCCATCCCCTGGAGAACACTTACAGGTATCCTCAATTTACAACAGTTCATTTAGTGACTGTTCAAAGTTACAATGGCACTGAAAAAAGTGACTTATGACCATTTTTCATAGTAACAAGCTGTGTAGCATCCCTATGATGTGATCAAAATTCAGATGCTTGGCAATTGGTTCGTACTGTACTTATGACCACTGCTGTGGCTCAAGTTCACGTGATCATCTTTTGCAACCTTCTGACCAAGTCAATGCTGAAACCAGATTCACTCAACAACCATGTTACTAACTTATTAACTGCAGTGATTCATTTAATAACTGTGGCAAAAAAGGTCGTAAGATGGGGCAAAACTCACTTAACAAATGTTTCACTTAACAAAATTTTGGGCTCAATATTGGTCATAAATCAATTACATTACCTGCATTTAGATTTGATTTCTAATTTTTAATTGACCTCACATATGCCCAAAGGGACAGCCAAAGAGCTGAATATGGTTGGAGGCCATAAAATGCCTAATTCTAGTTTATTATATTAGTATCTCCAACTTGAATAGTCATATGAGATTAAGTACTATGGTTCACCTTTTCAGGAATAAAGATGTGTTTTTAGTATAATTTCTGATATACTGCAATTATGCCAACAATACTTTAACTCAAATGCTGAACCCAATAATCAGTTATTACTAACTTTCTTATTCATTTTTTCATCACTGTTCAGGACTAGCTGCAAATTCACAGGGGCCTTGTGTGTTTCCTTTTATCTACAAGGGACAATCCTACTCAGCTTGCACAAAAGCTGGGTCTTCTGATGGAAAGCTCTGGTGCTCTTTGAGCAGCAACTATGATAGAGAACCAAAATGGACTTACTGTACACCCTCAGGTATGGAATAACTTAGATGATAGAAGGAAACATTTGGACAATCCTGCTAACTAGCTCTGCTAATTATTAAACTGGGACGGGGAGAATCAGACACAAATCCACGCTAAGTTGCAAAAACTCTTTGGATCACTTTCCACCAGTTACTATTTGTCAATCCAATTTACCTCTGAAGAATGTCCTGGGGATAACATTGAAGAACAGAGCATAGAAAGATATCATATATCAGAAGTAAGATAATACAGGAGTAAATAAGTCATTTTTGCCTTAGAAATTGATTCTTGAGGACTATAAGAACATATCCATGTTGTTTTTTGGCAACACACAAGAACTGATTTGCCATTGTTTTCTCTATATGTTTTGTTGTTGATATGTTGATATGTTTTCTCTATAACAATGATATTTCTTAGTATCCTCCATCACTACTGATAGCCAGAAGTGACCTGCTTAGTTTCTCATGGTTGGTCAAGTACTGCTATCTGTTCTGATTAATACTCATCTAATAATAAGTGGTGGTAGAAGTGCATTGAAAAAAGCCACTAAGTAAACAATTTCTTTGGGCTCTTTCAAGCAGAAAGAAGAACCCCAATAGTTGAGAGTTGTAGTTGAGAGTGAAAGCAAAAGGACAACTGAAGGTGGGATAACAGAATGTTGATCCATTAATTCCTATGGAAGGAAAAATTAAAAGAGGTGTTACTGTACAGAAAATATTGTGATTAGATAGTATCTTAGTTTGCATTTTTATTACATGTTTATACATTTCTCAGTTGACCTTTACATAGAGCAGGATCAGTAGGAGTCACTGGGCAAATAACCAACTGAATTGAGGAAAAAAATAGTTTTAAATATTTAAAATTAAAATCAAATTGTGACAATCTGATTGTGTATTTAGTAATGTGAAACTCACAAAGGTATCAGGACATAAGGAAGTGTAGTGCTATGGATCCAGAGTTGATAGTGTACTTTGGAAGTAGTAAGAAGCTGCAGATTTCCCTGGGATTCTAGGAAATGCATGTCTAAGGTTAAAGAGGTACAGCCATATGCAGTTTGCATACCTAGGCCTGCTCTAAAACATCTTTTTGGCTTTTGATCTAAGCCCTATCCATCACTATATGGATAGTGAGTGAGCAGATACTCAGAAACTGTGGAGCCATCTTGGCCACAAGTTCATCAAGGAAAACAAAGTGTTTTCCTCAAAATGCCCTGGTGGCTATCTGGTAACCTTTTAGGACTGTAGGAATTAATCATCAGGTATCAAGCTATTCCTTTGGTAGAGGAATTAGGAAGAAGTATAAGAACCTTGGAAGATAGGGTGGGGGTGAGGTGTATGGAAACAATTGAATAAAAATCAGCTTGGTCCACAGAACAGGATTGTGGCAAGTCTCAGAAGAGATCCTCCTCAATTTCTTGGAATGTAAAGGTGATAAGAGAAATGAACTTTCAGACTTGCAAAATTCTGCTAATGTAACCTTGCATAAAGTAGAATTAATCCATTTGGTCATGCTTCCTGATTGGAGTACCAGATTACCCTCACAGAAATCAATCAATTTCAGCAGGAAGATACAGTATGTATGTATGTATGTAACCATTTAAGCATGTCTATTTTTTAATTGGATAAATCCATTTTTCAACAGTTATGCATGACGTACACAATATCTTAATAAACTCTATTCCACCTGGAATCTTAATCATCCCATGGTTCATCCAATTCTATCTGTTTTTAAGATTTCTTCTTTTGGTGCTTAATTTCTTCCCCCCATTATTTTTCCTTTCCAGAATTACGTCCTTGCAAGTTTCCCTTCCAATTCAACAACAAATTCTACTTTCGTTGTACAAGAGATGGTGCATATGATAACCAATTGTGGTGTGCCACAACTGCAAACTATGACAAGAACAGTAAATGGAGGGCATGTGCCACTGAAGGTAGGAGAAACTATACTGTGGTATAGACACCTCTTTTTTCTCCCCCCCCTCAAAATTCAGTGACTCTGAATGGCTGCAATGATATTTCAATGGAACAAATGTCCTGTCAGAGGGTAGTTTCCATGCAACATGGGATGTGCATATTAAGATATTCAATTACAGATAAAAATGAAGTCCAGATTAAGAATGGGAAAGCAAGTCAGTGTGAGTCCAATGAAATATTCAAAGTGGATGGATGTGAAAGTAGAAATGAAAAGAAGAATAATAGGAAAAATGAATGAACTGGAGTGGAAGAATGGATTCTAGGTGAGGGACAACAATAAGATTAGCTGAAGTGGAGTAGACAACAAGTATTGTGAATGGTAAAGCAGGATAGAGAGGATGCAGAGAATGGCTTGTGGAATTCTTTCCAATTCTTTTACTGCAGTAGCCACACATTTCTGTGCCTGTATGAATTTAGGAAACAGAAGGTGGCTATGTGTGATCCAAACTGGGTCACATGATGAAGGATAAAGCAGCCAGGCATATTCCCAACTTGCCTTCAACTATTTCTACCACAGGAATTCCTCCAACAATTCTGTTGCTAAATGACATGGTTATTGAAAGATCACATGATCATCCTGGACTTATGTCAGTTTGGTTGTTAAATGAATTACTTGTGATTGTTATACATGACCTCATGAGGCTGTGATTTCCTACTTACTGCCAGTTTCTTTATTGATTCTGCTTGTTGGAAGCCAGCTGGGAACCACAATTGGCAATCATATATCTGTGGGATGCTGTAATAATTATAAATGCATACTGGTTGTGAAGTGCCTGAATCAGGATCAAATGGGTTTGTGGGTTTGTGGGTTTGTGATCTTCCTAGTTGGCTATCAATCACTCATGATTGTTAAGCATGAAATTATGTGATTGTGAGTTTTGATTTA
Organism: Pantherophis guttatus; assembly: GCF_059756535.1. Lineage (NCBI taxonomy): Eukaryota > Metazoa > Chordata > Lepidosauria > Squamata > Colubridae > Pantherophis > Pantherophis guttatus. The sequence goes on along the minus strand of NC_142066.1, from coordinate 39,808,677 downwards.
CTGATTTTCCTTGTCAGAAATTTGTAAATGCTGATCACACAATCCAGGATGCTGCTATCATAATTATATGCTGGTTGCAAAGTGGCCACATTTTGATCATGTTACCTTAGGGATGATGTGATATTTATAAATACATGGACTGGTTGTAAATCATTATTTTTCAGTGCCATTGTGATTTCAAACAGTTATTACATGAATAGTTGTAAATTGAGGACTATTTGTAGAACCTTCAAGGACTCACCATAGTTAGGTAAGAGTTTAATGGAGAACTGGAATGGGGAGGGGACATATACCATGCTTATCTTATGGTCTACGGCTCTTTACCAGCTTTAGCCTTTACAGTATTCCTCAGTGATTAAAGATAAATGCTGACTCCCCCCATCTCCCCAGAGAATGGGCTGATGCACACAAGTATGTTACGAACACCTTCAATTATCATTTGTTAATTCATAGAGACCTAGTCTTTTCAAACTCTGGTTTAAAAAAAAAACATAGCTTAAGTCTGCAGTGGCTATTGCCACAAAGGAGTTATGTACTCAATTTGGCAGGGATATCAAACTCAAAATTTTAAAGAAACTTTTGAACACTGGGCTCTATAAAGCAAAATACTGTTCACTGGTGAAAAATATAAGGTTCTGCATAATAGGAAAAGACAGGTGATACTGGCTTGATGGTAATACTTCATTCATGGTGATCATTCCACAGTACGGGATGAGGTATCATCAGTACACTGATGATACCCACTTTATACATCCCAAGTGACATAAATATTGCTGACAATGCCCTTTCTCAATGTGAGGGCATATAGGGGTACAACAGGATTCAGCTGAACTCCCACAGCAAGACTGAGTGGCTGTAAGTATGTGGAGCCCCAGTTTAAGATCTTTACTTCTGCATGGGGTTGCACTTCCCTAGACAGATCTGGTATGCAACTAAAGAATTCTTCTAGAATCTTGCTCAAAGATTAGATAACAGAAGGCCCTTTGAAAAATTTTATATTGTATACTAATTATGACCTTTCCTGGATTGTAAGGCCTTGTCTCAGTCACTCATGCCTTGTTCATCTCGTACTTGGACTATTTCACAGTGCTTTACATGAGACTACTTTTGAAAATCATTTGGAAGCTAGAACTGGCAGAAAGTGCGACAGAAATTTAGGAGCCTTTAGGGTAGCCCGTGAAACAAATCTGTTGCAGGAGCTACACTGGTTGTAGTGGAGCTGAGAGGAGCCATTAGTAAAACTAACATTCTATTTTTATACCTCAGGATACAGGAAATTATAAACAACAGTACAATTATTGGTTACAAATTTTTTATCATCCATATGCCACATATATAAGTAATGCTATTCAACTTGGAATAGCATGTGTACAGATAGTGCTGTTCAAGTGTTCTTAGCATGATCTATACCCTTAAAACCCTGTTTGCCCCACAGCGCAAGCTAAATATCATGTTGTCTTACTTTTCCAGTAACAGGTCTTCTTGCAACAAGCTTCTAGGCTCTTCTCTAACTGCATCTTTCACAACTATGTTTTCTTGGTAATGTCTACTTTTAGCCTAATCAAGCATCCAGATCTTGCTTTGTTCTTAGCAAAGCATCTTGGCAATTTCCTTTTCCAATGCTGGTGGGTATGAAATGTATTGAAGGAGAGAGAGAGAGGGAGGGAGGGAGAGAGAGAGAGAGAGAGAGAGAGAGAGAGAGAGAGAGAGAGCAAGAGAGAGAGAGAGAGAGGGACGGGGGAGAGAGGGAGAATGAAAAACCCTATTTTGTAAGAAAAGAGGTTAAAGATATAGTTTGGAAAATGGAGTTTAGGGTCCTAGGCCTTCAGTACTTGATAGGACAAAGAGTAGGATTTCCAGGGAATTGAAATGTTTGGAATGTTTACTGGATAAGATTAAAGTTCATTTCAATACAAAGACTTCCCCTTTCTTTATTTTGTGTTTCCAATATCTACAGAATACGAAGGTAATTCTAAAGGCAAGCGCTGTGTTTTTCCATTCATCTACCGTGGGAAAACATTCAATTTTTGCACCAATGAAAATTCAGAGGATGGAAGATTTTGGTGTTCTGTCACAAGGAATTATGACCAAGAACGGCTATGGAGCTACTGTGCTGATACAAGTAAGATAAATCAGAAGTTGCTATATTAAGAATCAGAAATCAGAATGTGGAAGTCCCTTAAAATACCTGGGTACAAATTTTTAATTGACATACCAAAGTTAGGAATAATGTCTATATAACGTAGGAAAATAAAGGTGCCAAAGTGATTATTGCAAACTAAAAGAGAAAAAAAAGGTATCTCTGAATTGGATGGAAGTCAATATTTAATTTATTGATATCATTATCCTATTTGGTTAGAAATCTAGGGTAGCTCTTTATTTGCTTAGTCAACTTGTATGCCACCTCTAGGCAACTTTAGGCATCTTACATATTAGATTTAAAATCAACAATTTAATAATATAAAGAATAATTAATGATACCAATGGCACATCAAAGAAAAACAAAAATGAAGAATCTGGTTACTCATCATGTAATAGAAATCCAATACTACAGAGCAGATTATGAAACACTCTGTTCTAAGTCAGGGGTGATATTCACTTACCTTTGCTACTGGTTTGCAAATGTGCTTGTGCATGCCTCCTCCATGCATGTACAGAGCTTTCTGCACATTCACAGAAGGTCAAAAATGGGACGTGATGATGTCCGGGTGGGTGGGCGGAGCCTCCCTCTGCTGGGCTTACCGGATCGCACAATCCAGATAGAATCAGCTGAATCTCACCTAAGTCCTATTGGAAGAGCCAGGTCCTTAAAGATATATGAACAAGCAGCAGAGTCAATGATGTATAGAATTCAGGAAGAATGGTATTTCGCAGTGTGGGTGCAGCTACAGGAGAGGGCCATCTCCTAGGTCCTGCAAGATGACACTGTTCTACATCTGGGAATTGGAGTTTGCCAACTTTATCAAATTTTAATGGCTGGACAGAAGTTGCAGGAGAAGGATGTGATCCTGTAGGTATTCAGGCTATAAGCCATTTGAAAACCCTTTTAAAAAGAAGAAATTTTCTTTCTGTTTTATTTTGAAAACAGCTGAACTGTATGTATATATATTACAGAACTGACCTTCTACCATTCCTTCTAGGACTATAGATCAGGAAGGCCTGTTGGACAATATGTGTGATTCCTCAGGTAGGACAAAAATGGAAAAGGGATGAGAAAATGCTTGAGATGTTAAGGTTAGGTGGGGAAAGGATCCAATGGCTATGGAAGTCATTTTAGCACAGTAGAAAATAACATTACAACCTCAGCTTTTTACTTTTGCACAATAACACATCCTAGCCATTTCCATAATAACATACATATCTAATCAGCAAAACCAAACCAAAGTTTCATTTTTTTCCCATCACAAGCACAAAATCCAGAAGCAGTTTCCAAATGGGAGCACAATTAAATATGTTCTATATGTGAATAACAGAATCAATTTAATCACTCCACTTTTTTATTGCTGTGGAAAATAATATATATTTCTGTTTACACTTATTAATCATTATAGACCAGTGATGGCTAACCTTTTTGCTGTTGTGTGGCAAAAGTGGGGGTCACGTGAGGGGGGGTTGCGTGCACGTGTGCCCACACCCATAATTCAATGTGCCCCGCCCCCACCACACATGCGTGCACGGCTCCCCCCACACTCCTCCCACTTTTAGCACATGATGGCATAGTGGGCCGGGTAGGCCTGTTTCTCGCTCTCCCCAGGTTCCAGAGACTTTCTTGGAGCCTGGGAAGGGCGAAAATGTTCTCTCCCACCCCCGAGGAGGCTCTCCAGAGGTCAGAAACAGCCTTTTTCCCAGAAGGCCCAAAAATCACGTGGCCAGTGCACACATGTATGCTGAAGCTGAATTAGGGCATTGCTCACGTGCCCACAGATATGGATCTGCGTGCCACCTGTGTCATGCATGCCATAGGTTCGCCATCATAGTTATAGACTATCATCATTGATGTTAAGATAATTTACTAAACTCTCTTAGATTCTTTAATCTTAAAGGGGAAAAACATTTTTTAAAAATTCATTTTAAAACTCTAAACCTTTCTTTGAAAATATTTCTAAAATCAGTGAATTCTAAATTCTAATATATCTTTTTTATTTTCTTTTAAAATTAATATATTCAGATTCATTTTCAATAATATTTTACAAGCTTTAGAAATAATCATTGTATATGAAAAAAAATTCAAACTCACTTTTATAAACAGAAAATTACATCCAAGCTTTGTTTCAAATACATATATCAGATATGTAGAAATCATCTCTAACTTCAATTAACTGATTAAATGTAAGCCACTCCCTCCAGTTTATTTTGACAGAATAAATCTTCTCTGGAATATCTCTGAAGTCTCTTTTTCTCAAATAATTCTCAACCCTCTTAGTATTTATGAATTAAAAATCCCAAACTTGTCCCTTTGAGAATTGTAGATTTGCTTGGAGCTCTTCTTTCAGTTGCACTGGGAAGGTTGTATTTAAACCATCATCATCGACATTGATGTCAGATTTATACTCCAAAATTACAGTTAAGTCCTTTGTCAGATATTTCTGAAATTGCCTCAGTTGTTTGATAACTTTCTACACATTACTTCATCTCTAAACTGCTCATCTTTCTTCCATCTTTAAAACATAATTGATCTAAAAGTGAATGGTTTTCTGTAAATATTTTTCTAATACCGATCTAAAAATATGCTCAAATTTATGTTTTGCCATCTTCTTAGCTGCCTCTTGTGGTCAAAGAATAGATTTTTAAATAAATCAAGTAATAGTTCCTGTCCAATCAGAATTCATAAAAATTGTTTCAGCCACCCTTAACAAAGCAATCCAGAACTACAGATTACTTAAAATAGTAAAATAAAACCACATTACTGCATCAAAGTTAAAAAAAAAATGTGCTCCAGGCTTTTTTAATTTTAGCTTGCCTCCAGCAATTATCTTCCTTGTCATTTAACAATAAAAAAGTCTAAAAAATGGCACAAATCTTCAAAAATGAGTAACTAGCTGTGACTAAAAGAGCCTCTTTTAGCTAATGAAGATAAATGATTAAGAAGTGAAAGTCATGATTGATTGTCCCTTTGAAAAATAAATTCCAAAATGGTGGCTTTTTCAACAATGAAATGATTGCAGCCACACCCCGTAGCTCAGGGGTGTCAAACTTGATTTCATTGAGGGCCGCATCAGGATTGTATTTGACCTTGGGGGGCCAGGATGGGTGTGGATAGGATAGGCGCAGCTAGCTCGACATCACCCATGTCGGGGCATTTGTGGCGGCCCGAGCACTCTGATAGTGAAAACGGGCCAGTGAGCTCTGTTTTCAGCTGCAACGGCACCCTGCAACCCTCTGCCAATGAAAATGACACTTGGGAGGGCCACCCGTGTCCCTTCTGAATTACATTTTTTTGGCTGTGACGGCCTGGTGCAACCCTCTGCTAGCAAAAACACGGGCAGCCCTCCTAAACTCTGTTTTCACTGGCAGAGGCACTGCAGGCTGGTCCTTTGCTGTTTTCAGGGCAGTCCAGTGAGCCAGATCTAAGCACCCCATGGGCTGGATCTGGCCCCTGGGTCTTGAGTTTGACACCCCTGCCCTAGCTGACTGGCTTGTCAGCTTATCCAAAGCACAGCTCCTGAGGATTCCTGAAGATCGCTGCTGCATGGAGAATCTTGTGGAGTGATTCTAGGATTCTCCATATTAGGGGTGGGTTCTACTTACTTTTACTACCGGTTCGCAGCGGGGCTACATGTGTGCGCTCGCTTCACTCGCGCTCTCTTCTGCACAAGCACAGAAGCTTCTGCACATGTGCAGAAGCATTTTGATGACATCGGGGTCAGTGGGCAGAGCCTCCTGCCAGTTTTACTACTGGTTCTGTAGAACCAGTGCGAACTGGGGGCAACCCACCACTGCTCCATATCCCAGAGGAATAATACAAACTAAAGGAATTTCTATTCCTTCTGTTAGTAAGCTGAAAAAGAGATAAGTCTCCTTGGCCTTCTGATAAGATTGCCATCTTCATAGGATTTTTTTTTTTTTTTGCCCTTCTACCTCATGCTTTCTCCTTTTCTCTTTTCTCCTCTCCTAGTTTCCCATTATTTTAATTTTCTTTGTATTTTATATTTTGATAAACTAATACATTAAAAAAATTAAATCAGAAAAATGCCAAAGTAGGAGAGGACAGAGAGAGAAAAAAGCATAGATTTATGCTTTAATCTAAAACACTCTGAAATCTTTATTTTCAATCTTTTAATCTTTGAATAATATTCAAAGAACATATTTTGGTTTCTTAAGTTTCAGTGCTCTTTGTTATTTCTTTCTGCCAAGATCAGAATAGATAAAGATGTTTTTCTCCCTAAATTATATGTGATGTTGAAGATTTATTTGAATAATACTTGATGCTCATAGTTTATTCCTTTTTTTCTAAATGCAACCTATATAGCATATTCACCATTTCTGAGTGAATTATCTATAATTTTGGTTTAAACAATACAGCCAAAAGACGAATAGAGGTAAATGCAAGCATTTCATATTCACTCATCAATATATTACAATTATAATTTTGGTGTCTATAAAAAAAATAGAACACAAATAGATTTTAAATTTATTTTAAGTTGCAATAACTTCCTGACCTTTGTAGGTGGAAATATTGAACTCTCTTGAACATTATAACTGCATTGTTTTCCCTTTCTCTCCAGATTACCAAAATCAAGAAAATATTGGATGTTTGTGATTCCAGGGATAATAATTTTTGAATGGAAGTTATGACTATATGCCATCTATCACTTTACCTTTGCAAACTTATCACTGCAGAAAAGAGATATCTAGGCTTGCTAGAAGCTATCACACTCTGCATTACTTTACTGTGACCCATCTTTATTCATAATTGTGTATAAAAGAATCACCTAAGAAATTATTTTAATGCTAGATATGGTCAGTTTCCAGTTGCTTGCTGTCCCATTTTTTAGTAGTTTCCAGGGCACCTTCATTTGTGCCACCAGAATTTGTAAGGAACCGGTTACTGTATTTTTCACTACATAAGATGCATTCCCCCCCCAAAAGTGGGTGGTAACGTCTCTGCATCTTATGGAATGAATATGGGTGACAGGCAGCAGTGGCAAAAGGTGGCAGCTATCCCCAGTGGAACAGTTGATTGGCGGTATTCCAGGAGGCCAATCCAACCACCGATCAGCTGCTTGGCTGCGAAGCTCCAGTGTTCCCTGGCGGAGGCAACAGACATGGAAGAGGCAGCTAACCAGGCTGTTTGCTGTTTGCTGCAAGGACTTTAGCCAGATGGATGCTGGGAGGCAGAAGCAGATTTTTTTTCTTGTTTTCCTCCTCTAAACCTAAGTGCATCTTATGGTCAGCGAAAAATACAGTAATTTCCCATCATTTTAAGTCTACTTTAAAATTCTTATCTTTAGAATATTGTAGGCTTAAAAAATAATTTTAATTGAGTTTCCTTGTAATGTTTAATGTTTAAAAACCTGATAAAATATATTTCTTACATTGCTTTGTTCATTATGGTATTCAATACTGTAAGATATAGCAGAAAAAAAAGCATACTGGCCCTAGGAATATACACTGGCTTTTGCCCACTTTTATAGAAATATAAACGATTGTGATATCTTCTTTTTGATTTGCTGGATGGCTCCTGATAATTTCTAAATGTCTGATTCTTTGTAATAAATATATTTAGCAGCAAATTGGAGTGTATTATTTTGCATTGCCTAGATTGGTTTACATATCCTCAGCAGATGAACTTCCACAAATGGATTACTTGATTCATGTCTGATACTGCTAGTTGATCACTGTCCTTTTACATTTTGAATTAATCTGGAAGATTTGGAAGTACATGTTTCTATTTAGCTATTCAATCTGAACCATCATTCTGATTTGTAAAGTCAATTCAGTTGGGGGATTTGATCAAATTGCTTGTGAAACTGACCTCCAAATTTCAGCTCCTGCAGTTTTACACCATAATGTTAAATGTAGGAACTTATCAGTGCAAAACAGAAAGTACTGAGTTCTCATCTGCTTGAAACACAACATGAGCTCATGTTATTGCAAACCAACTAGGTAGGCTGAACTGCTAATAGCACACTAAAGAGGTTAACTTTCTCATGGAATGGTTGATTTGCATGGTCCAATGCATAATATGTATGCAAGAGTAACTAATGGCAGAGCGATTATAGTTAAGTAGCTTCTTATTAAACAAATGGGTAAAATCTTAAAAGTCAGCAAGCTAGATGCAGATTTGCTTTGATGATCAGTTTGCGTTAGTCATCCATAGCACATACAAACAAGTCTGATATGCTGCTTGCCCTCCTGATCTTTGCTTCCTCTTATTTGGAAGTACTAAGAACACAGAACAAAATACAGAAAAGGGGCATTGGTCCTACCTGATACGCCCCTTCTCGTTGAGTGGAGACAGCAGCCAGACGTGGGTTGTGCTCATTGGTCAGAGGTTGGACTGAGCCTGAAATGTTCTTAAATCTGCCCCTGTTGCTAGGGCACTCCGCTTTGTCGAAGGAGGAACAGACTCGGTGTGTGGAAAGAAAAAAGCAGAAAACAACAATTAGATACCCAAAAACAGTAAAGCCCAGACTGACGAGCAGGGTGGGGCTGGCTGCTGTCTCCACTCAACGAGAAGGGGCGTATCAGGTAGGACCAATGCCCCTTCTCCCTTGAGGGTGGAGACAGCAGCCAGACGTGGGACATACCAAAAATCACTGTCCCATATCACGGGCGGGAACAGTCTGGGCAGAAGACCCCTCCCGGGTAACAACACCCTGTAACACTCTCCTCCCAAAGTCAGCCTCCGCAGAGGCGAATTTATCTAACTTATAGTGTCTAATAAAGGGGGAAGGAGATGTCCAAGTCGCTGCCCTGCAGATGTCGACCAAGGAAGCTTTCGAAGCCCAAGCAGCCGTGGTAGCAGCGCTCCTGGTAGAATGAGCCATGACTGTAGAGGGCGGAGGTAACGACCGAAGTTCGTATGCAGTTGTAATCGTTGATCGGATCCAACGCCCCACCGTGGAAGAGGTCACCTTTTGTCCTAAGGAAGATGGCAAAAAGGAGACAAACAGTGATTCCGTACGCCGAATAGCAGCAGTTCTCTGAATGTAGAGTTTAAGCGCCCGGCGGACATCCAGCGTGTGTAAACGGCTCTCCAAAGGATTGGAAGGACAGGGGTAGAAATCTGGTAGCACCAGTTCCTGTAAACGATGAAATGGAGAGTTAATTTTGGTCACGAATGTAGGGTCCAATCTGAGGACCACCCGGTCTCCATGAAACACACATAAATCATCCCTAATGGATAATGCTGCTAACTCAGAAATTCGACGCGCTGATGTGGTCACAACCAGGAAGGCCACCTTGCCAGACAGCAGACGCAAGCTGACCGAATCAAGCGGCTCGTACGGTGACCCCATAAGAGAGTCCAGCATGAGGGGAAGGTCCCAAGAGGGATACCGATGCAGAACAGGCGGGCAGATATTAGTTGCACCTCGGAGAAACCGCCGAATCAGAGGTTGCTGAGACAAAGAATGTATAGAGTTATACATCAGTATGGAAGAAATTGCTGCGACTTGTCTCCTGAGGGTGTTAGGAGACAGCCCTTTGTCCAGACCGGACTGTAGGAACCGAAGGACTTGCAAGATTGAAGCTCGAAGTGGAGAGACTCCTTGTGACGCACACCACGAGGAAAATGACCGCCAAGTAGCTGAATAGATACGTTCCGTTGATGCTCGCCGGGAGGCTAGGATGGTATGGATCACATCAGAAGGGACGTGGTCCTGCTGCAGGGCTTCCCACTCAACCGCCAAGCGGTCAGCTGAAGCCACTGAGGCTCCGGATGTACCATTGTCCCTTGGCTGAGGCAACCCGGGGTGCACGGGATCCGCCAAGGAGGAGACACTGACAGATGCATGAGGTCCGTGAACCATGATCTCCTCGGCCAATGTAGTGCCACTAGAATTATTTCCGCCTGTTCCTGTAATAATTTCCGAATCACCCTCAGAAGGAGGGGAATCGGAGGAAAGGCATACAGCAGGTCTTGTGGCCAAGGGGAGCGCAGAGCATCCGCAGCTTCCGCCTGATGGGAAGGGAAGCGGGAGAAGAAGCGAGGCAACGTGTTGTTCTGAGTAGAAGCAAACAGGTCTACTTTCGGACTTCCGAAATGAGCTGCTATCCTCTGGAATAAGAGCGGGTGAAGACTCCATTCTCCGTGGTCTAAATGTTGGTGGCTCAGCCAGTCCGCCATCACGTTCGAGACCCCCGATATATGGTCTGCCTTCAAGGAGGCCAGATGCCTCTCTGCCCAAAGGCCTAATCTCTTTGCCTCCCGCATCAACGATGTGGACCTGGTACCGCCCTGACGGTTGACATGGGCTTTGGCAGAAGTGTTGTCGGTGAGCACCAACACATGTTCGCCGTCCACCTGCCGCTGAAAGGCCCGAAGCGCCAGATGAATGGCCTGCAGCTCCAGCCAATTGATGCTGCGGGTGGATTCCATGGACGACCAAGTGCCCTGAGTGACCCGAGCCCCGCAGTGAGCTCCCCAGCCGAACTTGCTGGCGTCGGTGGTCACAGTCACCCACCGGGGTTCCAGAAACAGACAGCCCTTGGAGATTGCAGGAGATCGCCACCAGCGAAGGGACGTGAGCACCTCCCGTGGGACTGCTACCTTGCTCTGAGAGGATCCCTTGCCCGTCCTCTGTAACGGCAAGAGAAACCATTGGAGGTCTCTAAGGTGTAACCTGGCCCAAGGAACAATAGAGATGGCAGAAACCATCTTGCCTAACAATTTTGAGAGAAATAAGGGGGAAACTCTCTTGTCCCGCATGACTTTAGCTACCATGGACCTCAACCCGGCCTGACGCTCCGGGGAGAGGAAGACCTTTCCTTGTACTGAATCAATGATAGCCCCCAAATGCAGGATCCTAGTCGAGGGTACTAGATGGCTTTTCTCCACATTAACAGAGAAGCCGTGCGCCGCTAATGTCTGAATCGTAAGGCGGAGATCAGACATGGCCTGTTGATGAGAAGATGACATAATAAGGATGTCATCCAGATAGCACTGGAGACGAACGGCTTGAAGCCGGAGGTAAGCTGCTAAGGTAGCCAAAATCTTGGTGAAACTACGGGGAGCAGAGGAAAGGCCAAAGGGTAAGGCCCTATATTGGTAGTGGACCCCAGCAAAACAAAAACGAAGGAACTTCCTATGAGAAGGGCGAATGGGGATGTGGAGGTAAGCCTCCGTGAGATCTATTGAGCAGAGGAGATCGCCCCTCCGTATGCCGTCTAAGATCGAACGTAAGGATTGCATTTTGAACCTTCTATAGATAACAAATTGGTTCAATCTTTTAAGGTCCAGAATAGGTCTCCACCCACCCGATGACTTAGGGACTAAGAAGACCCTAGAATAGAAGCCCTGTCCTACCTCATCACGAGGTACCCGTTGAATAGCCTTAATGGCTAGCAGATGGTTGACAGCCGACTCCATGAGGAACCGACGTTCTGCTATTGGGGACAGGGGACAACGGATAAAAGACAAAGGGGGGGTGGAAACAAATTCAATGGCCAGCCCAGCTGAAATGGAGGCCAGGACCCAGCAATCTGAAGTAGTACCCTCCCAAGTCTTGGCGAAGAGGCCCAATCTTCCGCCAATGGGAGATACTCTGGTACCACTAACGACGGCGACGGATGGAATGACCCCCTCCCCCTCGAAAGGGCCGCCGGGGACCAAAACCCCTACCCCTGGCTGGTCGTTCCTGAAAATTCCTCTGCCTAGGATTGAAAACCCCTGGGTAGAAATTACCCGTATAGCGGGAAGGGCCCATCCCCCCTTCCGTTGGATGAAGATGAGGGCGAGGTGGATAAGGGAAAACCCGAGGTTCCCCTCTGCGGAACATAGCCGGCAGGACCTTCTGTTTATCCTTGGTCTTGACAAGGAACTTATCCAAAGGATCGCCAAACAGCTTAGAGCCAGAAAAGGGCACAGACGCCAGACGCCACTTATGCCTGGCATCGGCTTGCCAATGTCGGAGCCACATCAGGCGGCGGGCCATGATGGAAGAGGCCAAGGACTTAGCAGCAAACAGCGTGGCATGTAGAGTGGCGTCTGCAGAAAACTGAACTGCTGCCACAATCTTATTCAAGTCCTGTCTCAGCCTAGAGTTCTCTGAGGACATCTTTTCCTGCAATTGTTTGAGCCACAGGAGCGTTGTCCGATTAAAAAAGGAAGCGGTGGTTGCTGCTTTAATGGCCCATGCCGCCGCTATGTGAGCTCTCTGAAGGACTTGTTCCGACCTGCGCTCCTGAGGATGAAGACCTTCCTCAGGTTCTCCCGGAATGGAAGACGAAGAGAGCAATGCCGCCACAGGGGAGTCAATAGAGGGCACCTGAAGCAGGGACTCCAGGTCCGAGAAGACAATGAAGTTTCTTTTATCAGTGGAAGATGGTACTGGAACAGAAGAAGGAGCCGACCACTGTTTCTGAATGACCTCTAGGAAAAGTGGGGGAGTAGGAATGGTCGTTATTGCCTTAGGCTGTTCAGCAAATAAAGGATTCAAGGAGCCAGCAGTAGGTAACGGCTCCGGCAGAGTAGCAGGCCCTAGTTGAGCAGTGTTAACCGCTTTAAAAAGAAGTGATTTAAAGAGGGCTTGGGGAAACAGACCCGTGAAGGGCGGCTGGTCTGGGGGCAACCCCTCATCCTCTGAAAGGTCTGGTTCCTGGGGTTCCATGTCCACTTCCTTGGAGTGAACACTGACCCCAGAGACGGATGGGGAATCCGAACCTGCCAGGGAAATGGCATCATCCATCTCGAACCTGGTCAGAGATTCAGCCGGTTCGGAAATGACTGACCGAGAGGGGGCTGGCCCCTGGGCAGGATGGAAATGATTAGACAACGATTGATGTACCGCTACGGCAATCATTCGTTGAATGTGCTCTGGTTGCCAATTAACCTGCGATAGACCTGGAGCCGGGACGGCTTCCGTAGAGGCTTGGCCCGGAACAGAAGAAGTGGGTGGAAGGTCCACCCCGAGTCCGGGAGCGCTAGACTCCCCAGTCGAACGAGCTCCCACTAAGGGATTAGAACCCCAAATTTCAGATGAAGTGATTGCTATAGGACAATCCTGTAAGGACCTTTGATCAGGAATTAGCGAAATCTCTCGCACAGTGCCAATTAGTTTATTAGAGCCCACGTTTGCAGAATTTGCCTGAACTTTAGATACAGAGGTACCGGGTGAGTGGCGCTTAGAGGAAATGACAGGAGGAAGCACCTCTTTGCCTGCTGCCTGGGTTTGTGTTTCCTGGATGGAAGCCCTTGATTGGGCCCGGACAGTGGCCTTCCGGCCATATTTAGTCTTGGTCTGAGCTTTAGGCATGGCGGGGAGAATAGCCCCCAGACCAGGAAGGCCAAATGTATAAGAACAAGACTGGCAATATATGCGTAAATCCACTCAAGGATGGAGTAAGACAATGCCAAGGAAAATTGCCCAGATCTAGTCAGCAATGTGTGGCAAAATGTTTACCAGCTAACCTGGCCTTATACTCAGTGTTCCCAACTACTGGGAAGGGAGGAGGAACAGCACCTGTATGCAAGCCCAGCCTAAAGGGCTGGAGGCTCGAGTGATAGTCAGGCGGCACAGAGACTGCTTCAAAATGGCGCCCGGGTCACTGCCAAGCGAGCGCGAAACTTTAATCAGGGCCCAGAGCTTTGGCGCCAAACGCAGAGCATAGGAGTTAGAAACTACGCTCCCAGAGTCCAACAACACCAGGATAGGAACCACCCGACCTCTAAGCTAAAAGCCGACAAGCGGCAAGGGCAGGGAGCGTTCCGCTCCGCTTCAAATCCTTGCGCCGAGCAGCTGAGGCCAGGAGATAAGAAATCGCCGCAGCTCCGCTCTAAAGGCAAGGCGCCGAGCCGCGGAAGGAGGGCGAGCCGTCAATCAGCGCTAGTCAGCTGAGACGGCGAACAATGGCAAGAGGGGTCGAAATGCAGTCTCACAACCCCTTAATTGCAAAGAGCCGACAAGCGGCCAGCGCAGGGAGACGAAAAGTCTCTCTTTGAGCCCAGGGAGTTTGAATCCACAAAATGGTTGAACAGAACAAGCAGGAGTGCAAGACTCCACCGTAATTAACCCAGGAAATTTTAAACTGAATAAACTTAAAATACGGTAACCTCCCACCCACCAAAGGGAGCGAAAGGCTCCACAAGTGTGTGAATTTCAAACAGATCACACAAGGTTGACAGGGGTAGAAAGAGGAAAGAAAACAAAAAAACAGTCCCAGCAGTTCTAGGGAACAGCTGAGGAGAAATATTACCCAATTCCAATCCAGAAGGCAAGAGAGTAGTCAGTAACAAGAACCAAAGTCAAAGCCGAAGTCTTAGAAGGGGAATATCACTCTAAAGCAGTAGCAATTAGAGCACACTTTCCACACAACTGTCCAGTCTGACGACTGAGCAAAAAAGCGGAGTGCCCTAGCAACAGGGGCAGATTTAAGAACATTTCAGGCTCAGTCCAACCTCTGACCAATGAGCACAACCCATGTCTGGCTGCTGTCTCCACCCTCAAGGGAGAATAGAGCTGTAAGGGACCAGGGAGTTCTTCTAGTCCAACCCACTGCTTAGGCAGGAGACCATATAGCACTGGACAAATGGCTGTCCAATCTCATTTTAACAACCTCTATTGATGGAGCACCCACAGTCAAGCCATTCCACTGATCAATTTGATGTGTTCTCCCTCATATAGATCATTTATGAAGATATTGAAGAGTACTGGGTTAAGACAGAAACTTGATGTACCCCACTGAATGATTCCCTCAATGTAGATGTAATTCCATTGAGGACTACCTGCTGAATGCAGTTAATCAGCCAGTTACACCATCTGGTGGTGGCGTCAGACCTGGAAGCCATCTTTTACATTTGGGCCTTCAAGCCTGCCACATCTTCTTCTGTGGGAAATTGGGAGGGGGGACTGCATAGAGTGTAGATGACAACATTCCTTTCTCAGAGAGTCAAGGATGCATTGCCCTGGCATCTGGAATCAGATGACTGGGAGGTGTCTTCAGTTTGGAGTGAAAATGATGAGCCATGATGGCACAGTGGTTAGAGTGCAGTACTGCAGGCTACTGATCATCAGCTGCCAGCAGTTTGGCAGATCAAATCTCACCAGGCTCAAGGTTGACTCAGCCTTCCATCCTTCCGAGGTTGGTAAAATGAGGACCCAGATTGTTGGGGGCAATATGCTGACTCTGTAAACTGCTTAGAGAGGTCTATAAAGCAGTATGAAGTGGTATATAAGTCTAAGTGCTATTGCTAAGTGCTATTGGATGGTGGATGATTGGACCATGTGATGGACATGACGGTGCTGGGCAGGGACTTGCACTTTCACTTGGGTGGGGAAAACCTGGAAACTTTCAGATTCGGGTTTTCCCATGTGTGCCAATATGACATCTCTAATAAAAACTAACTTTGAGGAAATTTTCTTTCATTGGGGGTGTTACTTGGAACCCTGATATTTGGTACTGCTTGTTTCATATTGTTCTACTTTGTCAAATGCCTTACTGACATCCAAGTATACTCTGTCCACAGCATTTCACTGGTCTGCTAACTTTATCAAAGAATGCAGTAAAGTTTGTCTGGCATCTTCTGTTTTTGACAAACTCATGTTGACTTCCTGTAATAGCTTTACACACTTCCAAGTGTTCACAGATATATTGCTTGATTTCAAGGATCTTTCCAGATATTGATGTCAGGCTGATTGGTCTCTGGTTTCCTGATCGATTACCCCCTTTTTGAAGATGAGAACCACATCATCTCTCTTCCAGGCCTCTGGTAGTTCCCTAGTACTCCAGGATCTTTGAAAGACATACATCTGTGGTTCTGAGATCATGTCTACCAGGTCCTTCAAAACTGTGTTGTAATTCATCTGGTTCTGGTGATTTGAAGTAATCTAGAATGAATAGATGTTATATTTCCATTTTATTGCCTGTTTTGACTTGTATTCCTTATTTGTCTTTTATGATACTGTTTTTGGTAGGTTGGACTATTTTTTCCTTTCCCGATACAAAGAATTAATTAAGCAGTTCTACTTTCTTCCTACTGTCCATCTCCTCCTTTCCATCTTCTTCTATTACTCAATTGATTATTTCCTTGACTTTTCAGACATTCTTCAATTTTTTCTTTGCACAGCTGCAGGATACCATGGCCTTGAACCTCTCATAGAGAAGTTTGCTATGGCTAGCTCTACTTCACTCATGCAATCCCCCCTCCCCACAGTATGATTGTGGCAGGCCTGGATCCTCAATGCACACAGGTAATATGACTTCCAGGCATGACAATAGTGACTTTTCCCCAAATTTCCCATAACTACAACTTCTTTTATTATTTCATCTCTGTTAATAAGAATTTATTCCAGTATAGTTTATCCTTTAGTTCCCTTCTCTGTATTTTAGGAGATGACATTGTCTGCTAGATTCATCAGGAATGTCTTTATCTCCCACTAGATGCAAAGTATGTCTCTCAGTTGATGTCAGGATAGTTAATGTCCTCCATTACTATTGTGATGTGCTTCTTGGGCATCTTAGCTAATTGCTTAGCAAAAAGTTCATCTATTTCCTCTGTTTGAGGAAACTACATATGTATATGTAGTATACATATATGGCATTTCATTCCCTTTTTCTATAATAATCCAAATGCATTCAAGAAGAATTTCATCATAATTTGTTTCGCATTTCTGTAGAGTTGAGACTATTTCTGATATTCTGATATTTCTTTTGAACAATTTAAATCCCTCTGGGTGTACATTCCAAACATGTGTTTCATCTCATCGAGTTTCGGTAACGGCAACAATGTTCTATTTGCACTCATGTACTAGGATTTCAAGTTCATCCTGTTTGTTCCTCATACTTTGATGGTTAGTAATAGGCAGCGAGTCTTTCTCACTGACCCTGTATTTGCTTCCTACAACTTCTGTTCTGTATCTGAGCTCCCCTTCTTTCTTATCACTTGGTTAATTGGTTGCCCTGACATTTATGCTTAGAATTAGTTCTGAAAGTTCATTTCCTTCTTCCTTCAGTTTTAGTTTAAAGCCCTAAGGCAAACCAATTGATTTCGAAAAACATTATTTCTGATTCTTGTGAGGTGTAGCCCATTCCTTACTAGAAGCTCCCCACGCAGCTTCTGGCAAGGAATGGGCTACATCTCACAAGAATCAGGATCATGCTTTTCGAAATCAACTGGTCTGATTTAGGGCTTTAACCTCCCCAATCCAAAGTTCTCTAGATGGCACTATTTCTTAAGCCAGTGGTTTATTATAAAAGTTCTGAATTCCCCCATTGGATATTCACCTTCCTTTGGGGGGGGGCATAGAAAAAAACACCACCTGTGCCCCAATCTTTTTGGCTTTCATGCCTATCTGCTAGTCTCTTGATATTGTTTTCAGTTCTTTGTTGCATCATTCATCCCCATATGAAAGAGGACAAAGAAATAATAATCTGTAGACTTAATTATTTGAATCTCAGCCACATCTCTGGTCTTTGTTACAGTAAACCTCCCTGGATATGCTTGTGTGGTCTACAAATTGCTGGTTCATTTCCTCTGGGCAGTGAGATTCCTATCAGCAAATCAATTTCTTTCTTTCTGTTAAGGAAGTCTGGTCTACTCCCCGCCCCCCGTAATTGATATATTTGATGAGATATCTTCTCCAGGTGTTTGCTTGCTTTCTTCCAAAGGAAGATTATGAAATTGATAGTTTAGCTCCAGTGGGATTAGACTAGACTGGACTGGGTTTGA
This sequence comes from Pantherophis guttatus, assembly GCF_059756535.1. Classification (NCBI taxonomy): domain Eukaryota; kingdom Metazoa; phylum Chordata; class Lepidosauria; order Squamata; family Colubridae; genus Pantherophis; species Pantherophis guttatus. Next base: position 39,790,847 of record NC_142066.1, on the reverse strand, counting down.
TTTTTCCTCCTTCCAGGAGTGACATGTTGCCATTGGTCTATCTCTAAAGGTTCATTTTCTATGTTAGTTTATCATTCCTTACTGTATTCAGTTCAGTCTTCTTCCTGACTGGGGTTTCTCATTTTGTTTTTTGAGTTCCAGACTGGCTAGACTTGTCTCTAAACTGCTTGCTTTTTCTTTTGTTCTTTATTCCTTACTGTGTTTGGTTTGGATACATCTTCTTCCTTTGGTGGGAATTTCTCATTTGCTTGGTTGAGTGTCAGAGTGGCTAAATGTATCTCTGTAGCCTTTATTTTCTTCTTCTTCAAGGAATTCATTTAGTTTATGTTAGTTTATATTCATTTGGATGAATGTATGTATGGAACAAATTTTGCAAGCCACAGACGTTTCAGTCTCTTTTACCATTGCTATATCTTTAAGACTATGTTTTTCTTCTAGCAATTGCTAAAAGAAATTTAAAAATCCAAAAGTTCATTTCACATATACAAATTTCAAAAATTTCCAAAGCTTAAAAAATATTTTAAAAAATATTATAAAAAATTCAATTCTGAAATGTAGTCCTTTGGTCCTCCTTGTGGCTAGAGTTGAAGTGGAACTTAAATTCAAATGAAGTTGCCCTCTACTGTAGATATAGTTTGCAATCCAAAGATGTAGCCTTTGGGTTACAGGATACAGTATGTAGTCTAATAGGGAAACAGAAAAATAAATATTGAGAACTTTCTTTTTAATAAATACAGTGTCTTGTACTTATTAAAAAAATTAAAAATAAAATTAAAAACCTTCAAAAAAATTTTTAAAAATCCAGAAATTTTAAAACATCCAATTTTTAAATATTAAGTCTTTTGGTTTCCTTGTTAGCTAGTCTGAAGTAGAATTTCATAGTTTTGCTTTGTGATTAGTATAAACAAAGTTTTTCCTTGCAGCTTTGTAGTTAGTGCAAATAAAACCTTCACTTGTTGATTAGTGTAACACAAATGTTTCGTAAATGATTTTCAGTTCAATCAGAATCCTAAATTTCATAGAAATTTGTATATATTTTATTAATGATGATTCAATTATATACAGGGCTTACGTTGGGCAAAAACCATTTTGCTTTTACAGATTACATTTAGTTCATTTCATAGATTAAAAATATGCAGTATTTAATGTTGAATAAATTTATACACAGAAATTTGCAGTTGGTATTGGTACCGATCCAAGCGCCTTGCCCAACCTGTATCAGATTAAGGAAGTTTTCTCCCCTCCTTACTTCTGTCCTGATTAAATTCTACTTAATCTTGGAGACATCTTTCTATGAAGTGGAGCCTTCTTCAGTTCCTGTTTTTTCTCAGATTGTTACTTATATTTTCTTTCACTATCATTGCAGAAATATGAGTTAAAATAAGGCTGCAACTATTAAGGCCATAATTGCCATGTGGAGATTCAATTCTTTTCACCAAGTATAATCCTTAAAAGTATGCAGCACTTAATGTTGAAAAAAGCATTGTAATTAATATTGAAAAATTAAAAAGTAAATGTATAGACAGTTGGTATAATCTCTGCTCCCCATAATGACTGAGCTATGTATAGCCTCACTTCCTGTTCTAATTTGCTCTCTTGATTGCAAGAATAGCCTGTCATCTAGCACTGAAATAACTGAATCTGACTCTTAAATTCGTCTAAAATAAGGTTACCTATATATTTTCCTGCCTTACATGAATTTCTGCTGAAATGTCTGCCTGTATCCCTATGTCTGCTTCTGTCTGCGTTAGTTTCTGTCTGTTTTTTATGGTCATTAATTTTGGTTTTCTGCCATATGAATACCCTTCCAATCTATTAGAATTCTGAACCAGGGTCCCATGTTTGGAAACTTTAAATATTTCACTATTGGCAGTGGCAGAAAATGGATCAAAGCACTTTATTAACAAAGATAAAATTCCTGCCCACCAAATTGCCATAGATAGATTTCTGAAGCTGAGTCATTGCTTCAAGGTTTGGCAAAGAGCAATGTTACTTAGTGCTCATTTCAATTATTAGTTTATACTACATTACCCTTGATCTTAACCAAAAGGCTGAGAAGCGATGTCTTTTAAAGATGGCAAATAAACTCAATCTTTTTATATCCAATGGCTCTTGAGCTGGCAACTATCCTGGTGAGATCACATTTATGGCAGGGTCCAAAACCAGCACCAATGACTATATCCTAACTTCTATGGACTTACTACATTATGTAGAAATTTTTGAAATCCTACCTTACCTGGAATGCGATAATCTACCTTTGTGTAAATACATGATGCCCTTCATCTGGCAGATACCCTTTGGGTACCAATTTATTCCTGCAATTTCTACAGCAGCCCTAGCAAGGTGTAGAGTCAAATGATCCCAAGAACTTGACCAGAAGGTGAAGAGAGCCCTATCAAAGGACAATCTTCAAAAACTCTGGTCAGCCTTTATTATAGCCAACCCTTCCCAAGATTTACTAGACCTATATTAAAACATAGTTCATAAGCTATAACCAATACTAGTAGATGACCGGAACTTTTCAGCTAAGAGGCCCTGTATCACCTCCAAACCAGGGTTTTACAAGGATTGTGTAGAAGCCAAGAAAGCTCTCACCTTGCCTTATAAGATGTACAAAAGCAAGACTGGGAATGGTAATAAAACAAGTCTTAAACATCTTATTACTCTCAAAAAAACAATCTAAGCAACTGATTGCTCTTAAGAAAAGACACGACACAAGGTCCTCCTGGGAACAGCTGATTGCGGCAGCAAAGCAAAAGAACTCTTCTCTGTTCTGGCATCTTCATTTCTGCTGAATTATTAAAGAATAATTTGGAGTGGTGGATACCAGTTTTGGCGGTGCTATTCACTTATATCGACTCTGCCGGCTATGTCCCAGAAGATTGGGACTTGGCAATTGTCCCAATTTTTTAAAAGGGAAAGAGAGATGACCCTGCCAATTACAGACCAAACACCTCCAAGATAAATTAAAGGAGTGGCTGAATCTTGAAGTTGATCGCTGAAGAGCAAGCCAGGTTTAGAGAGAGGAGAAGCACCACAGTTAGTTCTTCATCATCTGAAAAATACATATCAAATAGACCTGTATCATTATATGCCAGTTTTATAGATCTCAAGACAGCCTTTGATAAGGTTACCAGGACTAAGCTATGGGAGAAGTTGGAAACAATAGACCACAGGCTTCTTCATCTATTACGTGCCCTACATACTAAAATATCTCTCAAGGTGAGGTGTAATATGCAAGGGTCCCTCTTGAAGTCAGTTAAAACTCAAAAGGGAGTTAAAGAGGGGTGCATTTGGCCCACCTCCTTTTCAACTTCTATATAAATGATATGGTAAAATGGCTACACAAATCAAATTACCATCCCCCCAAAATAGGTGATTGAAGCATTGCCCTGCTGCTCTAAGCAGATGATGCTCTGATTTTCTCCAGGACAACAGTAGGCCTTAAAAGAGCCTTGAGGGCCCTTGTCCAGTACTGTAATTACAATAAACTGGATATAAATTGTTCTATTTGAAGAACTAGGCGTGGAGTCAAAAGGCTAGGCAACAAACTCTTTATTAATTACAAGAACGGCACAACTGGTGCCTCAGAACCAGAGCAAAAAGATTTGACAGCTCCTTAAATAACAACCAGTCTAGAGAACAGCCAATCACGCAGCTCCGCTTTTCCCGCTTCTAGCCCAGTGCGCTTTAACCAATCACGGCAGGGCAGTAACAAGGCAGACTCTGCCTGCGTCATAGCGGTGAGGACTTAACACTCCTCCCCACCTGGATGGCGCATGCGTAGTCCTCCAAGTACGTCGGCCTATGTCGGCTCCGCCCAGACCTTCTCAGTTCAGGGCCGGTCTCCGATGGAGGCGGAGACGACCTGCTGTCCTCCACCAAGCTGGTAGGCCGAGGCTGCGACGTAGGCGGAACAACTGTCGTCGCGGGAGAACTCGAACGGACAGGTGAGTTTGCCGACGAGAATGCCTCGGGTTGAGTAGTGGCGATAGGCGGAGTGTGTGTTGATGGGTTGGATTTCGGTTCGTGCGGCTGAATGTACTCGTTGGCTGGTATTGCCTGTTCACAGGGAAAACTGATCCCTGGGAGGACCCTCCTCCGGAGTTGGTTCACATGCCGCCGCCACACTCGTCCATCGGTGAGCTGGACCCTATAAGAGTAGGGCCTGGTTAGTTGGCTGATATGGCCCGGAACCCACTTAATACTAGTTCCAAAGTTTTGAGCGTAGACTGGGTCCCCTACAGCAAAAGACCAACAGTGGGAGGAAGGCTCTTTTGGGACATCTGGTGCGTACGCAGGGTGCAATCGGTCCAACACTGTCCTGAGCCGCTGTCCCATGAGCATTTCCGCCGGACTGGCCTTGGTAACTGGGCAGGGAGTAGTATGTTGAGCCAGGAGATATTGATTGATTTTTTGGTGTCAATTGATAGGACCCAGGTGGCTCAAGGCCTCCTTGGCAGATCTCACGGCCCGTTCCGCCTGTCCATTCGCGGCCGGGTGGAACGGGGCCGTGGTGGTGTGGCGAATGCCCAGCTTGGCCACAAACTGCTTGAAAGGTGCCAATGTGAATTGGGGCCCGTTATCGGTGACTATGGTATCGGGCAGGCCGTGCGTTGCGAACAAGCCCTCTAAAACCCTGATGACTGCCTCAATTGTTGTTGTTGTCATGCTGGCCAACTCCACCCACTTAGAGTGGGCATCTACGACCACTAGGAATGTGTGTCCCTGGAATGGACCAGCAAAATCCATGTGGATGTGTGCCCAAGGGGCCCGGGGAGCCTCCCATTCCCGAACTGGGGCCGCCGGAGGAGCTGGCCTGGATAGTTGGCATTGGGGGCAAGTGGCTACCCACTGTTCGAGCTCGCCGTCCAGGCCGGGCCACCACACATAGCTGCGGCCCAGGCCCTTCATTCGGACAATGCCCGTGTGTGAGTTATGGAGGTGGGCTAGAACGGTGCGGCGTAAATCCGGAGGAATAACGACCCTGTTGCCCCACAGGAGACAGCCCTTAAGGGTGGAGAGTTCGTGTTGTCTGCGAAGGTAGGGAATAAGTTCGGCCGGTACAGGTCCCTTAGGCCACCCCCGACAGACCCAATCTAATACCAGGGAAATGGTAGGGTCCTTAGCTGACCCTGCACTAATGTCTGAAGCAGTAATCGGAAAGTCGAAGTCCTCAATGAGGAGGACTGACATTGTGGGAGCTGGGTCAGTGTCGGAGACTGGTATTGGGCAACGGCTGAGGCCATCGGCATGTCCGATGGCCGAGCCAGTCCGGTGTACAAGGTGGTAAGTGTAAGCAGCCAGGAACTCAGCCCAGCGTGACATGCGGGGCGAGAGGATGATAGGTGTTTGTCTGTCCCCAGAGAGAAGACCTAACAGGGGTTTATGGTCGGTGACCAGGGTGAAGGGCTGGCCATAGAGATAGTCGTGAAACCGCTTGACCCCGGCGACCATCGCCAGGGCCTCGTGGTCCAATTGACTATAATTTCTCTCTGGGGCAGACAATGTTCTAGAATAGAAAGCGACCGGGGCTTCGACACCCGATGGGAGAATATGGCTTAAAACCACGCCTAAGCCATATGGCGAGGCGTCGCAAGTCAAGGACAAGGGAAGGCTGGCATCGTATTGGACGAGCACAGCCCGTGACATCAGAGCATCTTTGACAGCCTGAAATGACGCAGCAGCGGAGCGACTCCATGCCCAGGGCGTCTTTGAATTGAGGAGGCGGTGCAGGGGCTCGGCCAATGTAGCCTTATGTGGGAGGAACACAGAATAAAAGTTTAGGAGTCCTAAGAATGCCTGCAGCTCCGCCTTGCATGTGGGTGCGGGGGCGTGCTTAATGGCCGCTATCTTTGACAGAGTGGGGTGGATCCCTTGGGCGTCAATGAGGAACCCCAGGAACTCCACCTGAGGCACCCCAATGACGCATTTTTGTCTTTTGAGGTGGAGGCCGGCGCCGCGCAAATGGGTCAAGATGGCCTGTAGCTTGGCAAGGAGATCGGACTGGTCTCTAGCGGAGACCAGTACGTCATCAAAATAGGGTACCATCCCGGGAATTCCTTGTAGCAATCGTTCCATGATGCTTTGGAAAATTCCCGGGGCCACACTCACACCAAACTGAAGCCGGGTGCATTTAAATGCACCTCGGTGGGTGACTATAGTCTGGGCCATGGCCGTAGGCTCATCAACGGGGAGTTGTTGATAAGCTTGGGCCAGGTCCAGTTTAGCAAACACCCGGCCGTGACCCAGCGAATGCAGCAGGTGCTGCACCACTGGCACCGGGTAGGGGTTGGCCTGTAACACCCTATTTATGGAGCACTTATAGTCGGCGCAGATCCTAATGGATCCATCCTGCTTCAAGGGAATGACGATTGGGGTCTCCCAATTAGAATGGTCAATGGGAACCAGAATACCTTGGGCTATGAGCTTATCCAGTTCCTTATCCACCCGTGGCCTCAACGCTAGCGGCACCCTTCTTGGTTTGAGGCAAACTGGCATCACCTGGGGGGTCTAACGTAAATGATATGGGCCGGCCCGTGTATTTGCCTAATTGGTCAGAGAAAACATCAGCAAACTCGCGGGCCAGAATGGATGAAATATCAAGGGATAATGAATGCATGCCGGAAATGGTTAAGTTTAAGACGGCAAACCAATCTAGTCCTAGCAATGTTGGTAATTTGTCCTTCACTACAATTAATGGCAACCTGCCGGAGAAAGACTGGTAGGACACCTGAAAGGTGCCATATCCCAAAGTGGAGATGGTCTTCCCTTGATAGTCCTTTAAAAGGACTGGGCACGGCTTGAGCCGGTGTCGGGACACCCCTGGCAGTAGTTTGGTAAGAGTGGACCACGCTATGAGGGACTTGGAGGAGCCGGTGTCGACCTCCATGCGACAAGCCGCTCCTTCCAAAACTACCATGAGGAAAAGCTTGTTGGTTGAGGACACAGAAGTGGCGTGGCTCACAGCAACATCCAGTGGCTCCTCGTAGCGGGTCACGGCAAAACACTCATCGCGTCGAACAGCAGCCTTCCGGCCCCGGCGTCGATCACTCAGCGGGGCGGTCGCGGTCTCGGGCATAGGCGTAGGCGCTCTGCAGACCCGCGATAGATGACCCCTTTTTCCGCAGCGGCGGCAAACGACTGTCTTAAATCTGCAGTCGGCTCTGCGATGGTTGCCGCCACAACCCAAACAATTGCCCTGGGCAAGCTGTTTGGGCTTGTTGGACGTCCCCAGCTTCCGTCAGGTTGCTCTGAGGCGGCTCACTTCCCCCTCTTCATCGGAGGAGTCAGCTAGGTCCTCTTCATAATGGACGGTCAGGGGTTTCGAGGCGGCAGCAGAGGAAGCCTGGAATCGTTGGATTTCGGCGGCCGAACGGCCTGACATTTCAGCAGCCCTAGCTTCATCCAGGGCTACCTGCAGGGTCAGTTCAGACCGTGCCAGGAGACGCCGTTGTAGTTTCAGGTCTTTGATTCCGCAGACCAACTGATCCAGCAGCATTTCGTCCAGGTCTCTAAAATTGCAGTGGATCGCAGCTGCCCGCAGGGACACCATATAGTCATTCACGGACTCTCCCTCAGTTTGTGCATGCTGCCAAAAGGTATGTCGGCGTGCAATACGGGACGGAGCAGGGGAAAAATGGTTCTTCAGCCTGTCCAACAACGTCTCCCAGGGAACATCGAAAACTTGCTGTGGGGCTGCAAAAGCCCTGGCCGTGCCGAATATCTCACTCCCACAGGAACTGAGGAAATAGCCTCGTTTGCGAGTGCTAGAAAGATCAGTCAGCGCGTTTGCCTGAAGGAAGCACTCAAAACGTTCCATGTATGTGTCCCACGTTTCGGTAGCTGGCACGAATGGGGAAAACACTGGCAAGAACGTCGACATGGTCGGTGGACGTAGGTGGCTGAAATATGTACTGTCCAGCCGTTGCCTTAAGATCCCACCTTCGTCACCAATGTTCTATTTGAAGAACTAGGCGTGGAGACAAAAGGCTAGGCAACAAACTCTTTATTAATTACAAGAACGGCACAACCAGTGCCTCAGAACCAGAGCAAAAAGATTTGACAGCTCCTTAAATAACAACCAGTCTAGAGAACAGCCAATCACGCAGCTCCGCTTTTCCCGCTTCTAGCCCAGTGCGCTTTAACCAATCACGGCAGGGCAGTAACAAGGCAGACTCTGCCTGCGTCGTAGCGGTGAGGACTTAACATAAATTATGAGAAAACAAAGATCATGGTCTTTGCAAAAAGGCCAAAACTTTATTCATGGTATCTAAATGGCCACGAAATAGGGCAGGTAACCACCTTCAAATACCTGGGGATGGTTATTTAGGCCAATGTTTCAAGAAAAGCACATGGAGAATATGCAGCTGCCTTGGGCCAAAGATTAGCCCTTTCTGCACAAAGGGTGGATATTATGTCTCTGCTGCAATTAAGCTTTTTCTGGCCAAGTTGCTAGCACAGCTTCTTTATGGGACCTTGCTCAGACCGTCAGCTTCATGTTTTTCACCATTAGAAAAAGTTCAGTCCAAATTCATTAGATCAATTCTCCAGATGTAGTGTTGTGTCTCAAATGCACTACTGCATCTGGAGACAGGACTGACAAAAGTTGAAGCACAACACTCTTTCATTCAAGGTCCATGGAGAATCGCATTCCCAAACAGTAAGTCAAAATTCAAAATTCACCAGTCATAAAAACAGGATGAAATCAGATCGCAATAATTAGTTATAATCCAAGGATGATAATCTTCTCAGACTGCCAACCAACTTCACTGCCACCTCACTCAGTTTAGGCTCTGGGAGTAGGAAAGATTTTAAACTCCACTATCTTGCAGCTTCCAATTGAATCACAGTCTCAAATTACCGATCGGGAGTCAGTCTTTTAGTTTGGCTGGGATGATTAGACTTCCTCAAGCAGTATAGCCACAGCTTCGGGGCGCCATAGCAAGCATCCTCTCACTGTGCCGACATTGGGGAGGTACTTCAGTCTCTTCGTGCAGCCTGCACTTTCCGCACGGAGCTGGCAAGCTCCCTTCTTTTCCACCAAGCTTTCCCGCTCAGTGCTGCCTTCAAAGAAGCTTCAATGAAGCCGCCGGGTACACCAAACGGAGAATCGGCTTGGGAGAAGAGTCCCTTGCCTCCTCCGGCTGCTGTGACATCACAGGAAGTGCAAAGCAAAACTTTTATTTACTATCTTCTTGCCTGATTGTCTTTAAATTGAAAACCCTAGTATACCAAGAATCTAATAAAAGGAAATAGATATAGGTAAACCTTGGGTTCCATAGCAATTAGAATGGGAATTTCTGATGATACGTGATGTGGTCATGAATTGTGATGTCATATGCCATGTCACTTAGTGATGGTAATTATGCGTCTTTCTAATACCAAAATCTTTTAATTTAAACCACAGCTTTCTTTGAATGTATTTGATAAAACTTGCTTCACACATCAGCTACTCTAGCTGTTTATATAGTAGTATAGAATAGAATTAACAATAAAGTTATTTATATTTATATTAATTAGAATTCTTTATTGGCCAAAAGTGATTGGACAAGCAAGGAATTTGTCTTTGGTGTGTATGCTCTCAGTGTACATAAAAAGACAAGATACACTCATCAAGAATCACAAGGGGCAATATCCAGTGACAGTCATATGGTACAATAAGCAATCAAATCATACTAGGAAACAATCAATATCAAAATCACAAGGATACAAGCAACAAAGTTACAAAGTGTCATTCAGTCACAAGTGGGAGGGGATGGGCGACAGGAATGTATAGTAGCAGGTATAATTGATTACTTATCTACAAAGATAGCAATAGCAATAGCATTTAGACTTATATACCACTTCATGATGCTTTACAGGTCCATCTAAGTGATTTACAAAGTCAGCAAATTGGCCTCAACAATCTGGGTCCTCATTTTATCAACCTCGGAAGGATGGAAGGCTGAGTCAACCTTGAGCCATTGGGAATTGAACTGTGGGCAGTCAGCAGAATTAACCTGAAATACCGCATTTTAACTACTCTGCCACCATGGCTCTTAAGATAATGGATTGCTGGAAGATTACAAAGCTAGCTAATTACTGCCAATCTAAATCAAATTATAGGACTTCCGGCGGTGACGTAAGAGTCGTGGCGGCACAGAAGAGAAGAGCTCTCTCTCTGTTGCCGATTTTCCGAGCTTTGGTGCCTGTTTTTGGCGGAGACCGGTCCCGAAGAGACCGGGAATAAAGAGGGGAAGCTTTGGGGGAGGCGAGGAGAGGTGCGATCTCCCGCCGTACCGTAAAGAGCCCTCAATCCAGGCTCGGGAAGAAGTCGGCTGGCGCGGTGAGCACAGTCGGCCCGGAGACCCGAACGAGCCGATTGAGATCACTGGGAGCAAAGGAGGGAGTACAGTGCAGAACTGCGGAGGTCGAACAGGAACGGAACTAATTTGGATTACTAATTTTGGCGCAAAACCGAGGAGAAAGTTTCTTTTCTTTCTGGAGGAACAGCGTGAAGAAGGAAGATCTCAAAGTGTAACCGGGCGGCAACTGAAAAGGCGAGCAAAAAGGAAGGGGCAAAATACGGAGCAGCGAAGAAAGTTTAAAAAACTTTAAAACAGACAAACGAAGGTGAGGAGAAATAACTTAAACAGAGGAGATTAAAAGAAGAATCGACTCTCTTTTTTTACCCCCGCTTCTAGCTGCCTGAGCGGAAGGAGTGAGAAAATCTTGGCAAAGTAAGGATTACATACAGTGACTGTGCAGAATAGAGGCCGCCATACTGTAACCGGAAAAGACTTCAACAGTTGTAAAAGAACTTATTTCTTTTTTCTTTATTGAAAACATACCGAGGCCAACAAAAACATTGAAAAGCACTGCTCCAACTTATCATTATTTCCTTTACTTAAGTATAGATGAATTAATATTAATGTTATTTATTGGAATTAATCAATTAAGAAATATAGAGTATATTTAATCAATTTAGAAAATATTTATAATACATAGAGATTTAGAAGTACTATTATTAGAACATCATATTACTATTAATTAATTAATTATTATATATTAACCAGTATATATTATTAGAATATTTTATGTTTGTGGATCTTATTGAATAACTAATTACTCGATATTAAGATACTAAGAATTGATCAATTGTATAGTCTTTAATTAGATAAGATATTTATTTATATATATATTTATACTGGTAGCAATATTTATACTCATATTTATATTTAGATTTATATCTATATTCTCATCACATTCTTAACTGAATTATATATAATTTTATATAGAGAGAATTAATTATTTAAAAGAATTTATTTATTTAAAGAAGGCTTATTGGATTGATCTTTTATAAGGAGGGGGGGGAAAGAGAAAAGAAAAGAAAGGAATTATAGAAATTATAGAAATTTGGATGGTGATTTGGGAGAAAGTTGATAAAATACTGGGAGAACAATACAAGATTTTGAAAGAAATGACTAGCACTACCACAACCACGTTGAAAACAGCTAAGAAGCCAACACCATTTTTAACAGGAACAACAGCCTCCCCAGTGACACAGAAAACCTTGGAGGGAATGTTTGCATCAGACAAGCAACCCAGTACACCTAATATGCCAACAATGCAGGCCACGCTCATAACAATTCAGGAAACTATGGCCAAAATGCAAGAGTGTATGACCAGAAACCATGAACAATCCAGAAAAGACATGGACGAGGTAAAGAGAGAAGTCAAGAATGACATTCAAAAGATTGATGGAAAAATGGACTTAATACAAGAAATCATTCAAAAAAACAACCAAAGGATAAAAGAAATAGAACAAAAAACTGAATTGACGGAAGAAAAATTAGAAGCATTAGATACAAAAATGACAGGATTAAATAAGGAACTTGAGAACACTGTGGCCCAATTAGAAATGGAGAAGGCAGCATTCTATTTGCGTTTCCAGAACGTAGCGGAAGACCGGGAGGAAGATCTGACGATGGTAATGGCTGAGATGATAGCAGAGGCACTCCAGAGAGAAAAAGATGAGATAATTAATGAACTAGATGAAGTTTACCGAGTCCACACTAACTACGCTCGACAAAACAAACTCCCTCGGGAGGTACACATAAGATTTGTAAGAAGGAAGGTGAGGGATATTGTATATAAGATAACAAAGGACGAACCAATGTATTATAGAAATAAAGAAATAATCACCCTAAAGCAAGTACCTAAAAGAATACGAGATTTGCGAAGAGATTATTGGTTCCTGGCCACGTTACTAAACAGAAGATATATACCATTCAAATGGATAACCCCGGAAGGAATGTTAGTAACGTGGCAGGGAAAGAAAATCAAGGTGGACTCGCACAGCAAAGCAAAAGAATTATATGACCAAATGATGGGTGCTGAAGCAACAAATGGTAATAAAGAAGAGGAAGGACGGAATATCAAAGGAAAACAGAAGAGAGATCGGGAAAGAACACCACAACAAGGAGGGAAAGTAGATGAAGGAGAGACCCAGGAAGAGGAAGGAGTGCAGACAAGAGGCAAAAAAAAGGAACAGGAAGAAATAAAGAAGAAACAACAGGAAAGTTAATAAAAAATAATAATAATAATGGAACGGACTTTAAAAATACTATCTGTAAATGTTAATGGACTCAACTCACCATCCAAACGACACCAAATTTACAAAAAAATTTTGAAACAAAAATCAGACATTGTGTGCCTCCAGGAGGTACATATAAGAAGACAGGATATTAAATATATACAATACAAAAAATTAGGTAAAGAATACGCTTCATTGGCAGAGGAAAAAAAAAAAGGAGTGGTGGTATATATCAAGGAAGGAATAGACAGTAATATGAGGTATGTGGATACAGAAGGTAGGATAGTCATGGTAGAGCTAAATCTTGAGCTCAAAAAGATATTATTGGTAGTAATATACGCCCCAAATAGTCAACAATTAGAATTCTACAAAAAAGTGCATGAGAAAATTATAGAACAAAAAATGGAGAATGTCTGTCTGATTGGGGATCTTAATGCTATCTTAGATGTAAGAAAAGATTATGAATGTGGTCAGAAAAACAAAAATAAAAAAAATGTATTACCTAAAACCTTTATGGATATGGTGGAAGAGTTAGATATGGTAGACAGCTGGAGATGTCTTAACCCTGAAGCAAGAAATTATACATATTATTCGAATCCGCATAAATCATGGTCAAGGTTGGATATGATTTGGGTAACTAAGATGTTAATAATGGAGATAGAAGAAATAGATATTTTACCAAATAATTGGGCTGACCACAACCCGATAATGATGAAGTGGAGAGGTCAGCAGAGAAAGAAGAATAGATGGACTATGAACACACAGATACTTCAAGAAAAAGAGTATAAGAATTACATAGAAAAGGAGCTAGAATGGTTTTATAAGGAAAACACAAAGCAACACACTTCCCTACAAAACCTATGGGATACAACCAAAGCATATGTAAGAGGCCTCACGATATCATATAATGTAAAACGGAGAAAAGAGAGAGAGAAAGAATATAATAAATTATTAGAAGAAATTCAAAATTGGGAATGTAAATTGCAAAGAAACCCAGGGGATGAAAAAATAAGGTTAAATTGGTTAACAGCAAAACATAACCTAAACATATTAGAGCAGGGGAAATATGCAACAGCATTGAAATATATAAGACAAAATTATTTTGAAAACGCAAACAAACCAGGGAGATGGCTGGCGTATAGGTTGAGGAAGGAAAGAGAAAAAAGAACAATTCAGAAATTACGAGATGATGAGGGAAGGATTCAATGGGCCCTAGAGGGAAAAAAGGACATAACAGTCCAATATTATCAAAAACTGTACGAAAAGGATATAGTAACAGAGGAGGAAATTGAATATTATTTAAAAGGGGAGGGATTGCAAATACTAACAGAGGAAGAAAGAGAATTATTAGATAAGGAGATTACGATGGGGGAGCTAAAAGAGGCACTGAAGAGGCAAAAAAATAACAAAACCCCGGGGACAGACGGTTTACCAATAGAATTCTATAAGACATTTGGAGATCCATTAAATGGAATACTGTTAGAAATATATAATGAGGCCCTAATGGAGGCAAAACTACCCAACACATGGAAAGAAGCATATATTTCCTTAATACCTAAAGAGGGGACAGATACCACACTAATAAAAAATTATAGGCCGATTTCTTTGTTGAATACCGATTATAAAGTTTTCATGAGCATAATTGCCAATAGGATGAAAATAATATTACAAAATAAAATACACCAGGATCAAAATGGTTTTCTGCCTACAAGGCAGATAAAAAACAACTTAAGAATAGCATTGGATGTTTTAGAATATTATGAGGTGCATCCAGAGAGACAGGTAGCATTGATCTTTCTGGATGCACAAAAAGCGTTTGACCAAGTTAACTGGCAATTTATGAAGCAACAAATCAAAAGTATGAATTTTGGAGAAAGATTTACTAACATGATAACATCGATATATCAGAATCAGAAAGCATGTGTCTTGGTGAATGGTGACCCAACAAAATTTTTTGGAATAAATAAGGGAGTAAGGCAGGGATGTCCACTTTCCCCTTTACTATTTATTTTAACATTGGAAAATTTATTAATCAGAATTAGAGCAAATAAAGAAATTCAAGGATTAAAGATCAAGAGAGAGGATTACAAGGTCCAAGCATTTGCAGACGACCTTGTCTTTTTCGTAGAAAACCCATTAGAAACAACCCCAAAATTAATAAAAGAGATTGAAAAATTTGGAAAGGTAGCAGGTTTAAAAATTAATAAAGAAAAGACAAAAATGATAACAAAAAACATGATAACAAAACAAGTAGAGAAATTAGTAAAAGAATCCGGTCTGCAGGCAGTTAAAAAAGTTAAATACCTAGGGATAAATTTGACGGCCAAAACGACAACAATAAAAGAAGACAATTATGATACTTTAGTCCAGAAAATAAAGGAAGATTTAGAAAAATGGGGGAAACTAAAATTGTCTTTATTGGGGAAAATAGCAGCAATAAAATCAAACATTCTGCCAAAACTCCTTTATTTATTCCAAACAATTCCAATAAAATTAGATAAGAAATTCTTTGATAATTTGGATAAAATAACTAAAAAATTCGTGTGGGAAGGGAAGAAATCAAGAATAAAATTGAATATACTACAAGATGATAAAAGTAGAGGTGGATTTGGACTCCCGGCATGGGATAAATATTACAAGGCTGCCAGTTTATTATGGATTAAAGATTGGATAACCTTAGATAATCAAAGATTGCTAAATTTAGAAGGGCATGATTTAATGAAGGGATGGCATGCCTTTATATGGAGTTCAGGAAATAAAATATATAAACATTTTAATAACCATACAATTAGGAGATCTTTAATTAACACATGGCTACAAATTAAACAAAAACACTACATGAAAATTCCCGGCTGGCTATCGACTATAGAAGCAATAACTCACCCCAACATATTATCAAAACAAAAGATTCTAAGATACAGAGAAATAGTAGATGTTCAGGGGAAATTGAAAACTAGGGAAGAGCTCAAAGAACAAGGAATAGGAATAGACTGGTGGCCCTACTCGCAAATAAAAGTAAGATACAGAAAAGACCAAGAGGAAGAAGGAATAGATTTAAAACAAAATCGATTAGACAAACTATTAGAATCAAAAGAAGGGAAATTAATTTCAAAAATCTACAAATATTTACTCGAATTCGATTTGGCAGAAGAGTTGGTCAAAGGGCAGATGATAGCCTGGGCGAGGAACATAGGGCATAATATACAATTAGAAGATTGGGAAAGAGCATGGGAAGATAACTATAGAATGGCAAAATCGGTATCATACAAAGAAAATCATTATAAAATGTGGTACCGATGGTATCTGCCACCCGCAAGGTTAGCAAAAATGTATCCAAATGTGAACCCGGCTTGCTGGAAATGTAAAAAAGCGCAGGGAACTTTTTACCATGCTTGGTGGCTTTGCCCAAAAATCAAAAAATATTGGAACAAAATAAAAACATGGATATTAGAGATAACAAATCATGAAATTGAATTAACACCTGAAGTCTTTTTACTCGGCATGATCAATAAGAATATTAGGAAGGACATAAAATACCTAATACTCCACATTATAACAGCGGCAAGATTAGCATTGGCACAACTCTGGAAAATAGACCGTTTGCCAACTGATCAGGAAGTAATACAGAAAATCTATGTATGCGCAGAGATGGATAAATTAACCCTAAAATTACAGGATAAGGAAGATTCAAAATATTTTAAAATATGGAATAGCTGGTACCAGTGGATAAGTCAGAGAGAGGGAATGCTTAGAGATGAAAGTTAGGAGAAATTAATGTAAATAAACAACTGCACTGTCAGAGAGATATAGAAGGAAATAAGTCACTGTGTGTATATATATATATGTATATATAACATTAGAAAGTAGTTGATAGATGAAGTTGAGCACTATATATGTATAGTATATGTACTTGTAATTTGTGTGTTTGATTAAGAAAAACTTGTTCAGTTTTTCTTATAATTGTTTTAATTGTCCTTTTTTTAAATACGAATAAAGTTTGTTTTTTTAAAAATATAAATAAATAAATCAAATTATAAATTTACCCTAGCTAGGCTGATACATTGCCCACAAATGTTATTGGTGGAAACTACACAAATTTTCCTTTAATTTCTTTTCCTTGTCACTCTAATGCCATAGATCAAGGGTGTCCAACCTTTCTGGTTTTGTGGACCAGCAAGGTGGGGGGGGGGAGGGGATGGTTCTGTGTGCACAGCTCCATTTATGCAAGTGGCAGGTGCACATGCACACTGCTGGCACAAATGGAGCTTCCTGTGTCTGCTGCTCGGCAAATGGAGCTGCATCCTTGTGTGGACCAGTTCCGAACAGGCCATGGCCCAGGGGCTGGGGATTCCTGCCATAGAGAATGTGTGATAAATTCTACAGGAGTGTTTCTTAAAATGTCATCCTAGGACCCCTTGAGATCTCCCAAGACCCTCTCATGTGTCCTTTAAATAATGTTTATTTTTGCAGAAATTTAAAACTTACTAGTTTTTTATGAAAAAATATTTTTATTCATGCTACTATCTGATTGGTTTAATATTTTTATTTTTACATGATTCAATAAATGAATTTTCTATGAATATATCAATTTTAATGGGGTAAATATTGCTAAACATAACCGAAATGAAAGCTCATTTAGGGTCCTCCATATTTTTTTAAAATAGGAAAGGGTCCTGAGAGAGAGAGAAAAAAAAAATAAGAAACACTGTTTTACCATACACTATTACCATGGATTAGATGTTGTTGGAGCTTTTGGATAAGAATGTTATAATTCTCCAAAAGTGCATCAACAGACTCAGCTAGAATCAAGGTAAATTGTAGGTAATCTAAAGCCAGTAGTTTGGTTTCAATTTGGTTTAAATATGGAGTCAGTTTTGCTCATTGGCACGTTCTTCCTGATGGAATTAAAAAGGGTTTGTAGCACTCAATATGTGCTTCTTGAGTGAAAACATTTAAATAAAGCAAAATTGGGAAATGATCATTATCAAATTTTATTAAAACACAAGTTTTGTAAACTGCAGCTCAAAATAATTTGCATGCTAATTTAGGAGTGCCAGATCTGGCCTGCCAACCTCCAGATGATCAACATTGGAGCTTTTATCATTTTATTGTTATTTCCCAGAAACAAAGAAGATCTTAGCAGACCAGATATGATAGCTTTAGTTAACTATCTTGTCTAGCCATAACTGCTTCATTGCTTTACTATTGACCAATTCCTGTCTTTGCAATGCTGTGACAGAAAAGTGATAGTAAGGACTTATTTATCTAAAAACTAATTTTCTATCTAAGAAATCCAAGAGCAATGTTATCCATAGCAAACATTGTCAATGAAAGGTCAACTTCTCTGCTGTTCTGCCTTCTTAGCATAGACTTAGTAGTGATAGAAATAGTAGCCATAGAAATTCTACCCTTAGGTTCCTCCATCCTCTTGTATTCTTCCTATTTCATAGAAAATGGAATGTAAGTGAAACCCTTACTGAAGTTTTCAACTTAAACTATACTAAAATTTAGTGCTACTAATTTCTTAAAAGCTTCCTTTACATCCTTGTTCCGGAGGCTGTATACAATGGGATTGAGCATGGGCGTCACAACAGTGTATATAACAGATAACCCCTTGTGAAATTCTGGAGTTTGACCTCTTTTTGGAATTACATACAAAATAATGATAGTCCCATAATACAAACTCACCACTGTAATGTGGGAGACACATGTTGAAAAGGCTTTCTGTCTCCCAACAGAGGAAGCTATACTGAAGACAGCTGAGATAATGTACACATAGGAAATGATGATGAAGAGAAAGGGACTTAGTGTTACAATGACAGAAGAGAGAAAAACAGTCATTTCTGTCAACTTGCTTTTCTTGCAGGACAGTTTTATCAGCTCTTCCATGTCACAAACAAATTGGTCCATTTCATTGGGGCCACAAAAGTATAACCTGGAAACACCCCCAACAGAGACAGCTGAGAGACAAAAGCCTGAGAA
Source organism: Pantherophis guttatus (assembly GCF_059756535.1). Classification (NCBI taxonomy): domain Eukaryota; kingdom Metazoa; phylum Chordata; class Lepidosauria; order Squamata; family Colubridae; genus Pantherophis; species Pantherophis guttatus. The sequence goes on along the minus strand of NC_142066.1, from coordinate 39,772,288 downwards.
CCAGGAGAGAGTTGCTAGCTGAAGGCAAAGCTTGAAGTTCATGATGATGTTGTAGAAGAGTGGTTTACATATTGCTAAATAGCGATCAAATGCCATGATTGCAAGAAGAAAGCATTCTGTGGTGCCCAAGCTGACATAAAGAAATAATTGGGCAATACATTCACTAAAGGAAATAGTTCTGTTTTCTGCTGCACAGTTGGCCAACATCTTTGGAGTAATGACAGAACTATAAAATGCCTCCAAGAAGGAAAGGTTAGCTAGGAAGAAATACATAGGAGTGTGAAGGCGCTGATCAATCACAACTAGAATCACTATAAGAACATTACCAATTATAGTTACAATATACATGGCCAAAAACAACAGAAAGAGTAAAATTTGAAGTTGATGTAAATTTTGGAAGCCCAAAAGAATGAAACTGGTGATGGATGTATGATTGTTCCATTGCATATTTTCCACCGTCACTGACAAAAAAAAAAAGAAAGAAAGAAAAGAAAAGAAAAGAACATTACATATTTCAAAAATTAAATGTAAAAAAATGAATGAGTCTCAGTAAATGCTTCTCCTTTGCGGGGAAGCAATTACATTGAGAACCAGTTTGGTATAGTGGTTAAGACATCAGGTTGGAAACCAGGAAAGCTGGTCCTGCTTTAGACAAAAACCTGCGTGACCTTGGGCCAATCATTCTCTCAGCCTTTGAAAGGAGGCAGTGGAAAACCACTTCCAAAACTCTTGCCCTGAAAATTGAAGGGACTTCTTTGAGGCAGTTGCCAGGATCAAAATTGATCCAAAGACCCAAACAAGCAAACAGATGGTGCCTCCCATAAAAGGTATTATGCAAAAAATGGTTCAACATTTTAAATAACCAAATACATCAATAATTTTCATCCAATAATAAACTAAAATGTATTAGTTACAACTACAGCATTTTCTGAAATTCGTTATCTGACTTTTGGTTCCAGGATATAGGCCTGGGTTTTTATATTTATATACATAATCATTCTTTATATTTTTAACCATTGGTTTTTTAATAAAGGATTACAGGTGTTGGGGATCAAGGGGAATGTGATGAAGATTGCTGCAATGCATGTTCCTTACATACCTGTGTATAACATTACACTGCAAGTATTAGAGGATAGTTTGCTTTTTAATGTCATCATTTTGAAGTCATCATGGTTAGAAATGGATATCTAGGCACAGGATATTCCAACTGTCTGTTCAAAAGTTATTATAAATAACTGGTAGCCACCTCAACAATACTTTTCAGTTGTCCATAAAAATATTGTAGTTTTAGACTCATTTAAGAAACATTATAATGCCGATTGTAATTTAAGGCTTTCAGATGTTGCTGATGCATTTGGATCACATTGTGAAATCAAAAGATGTTTTCAATGAATGTACAATCAATCTGCATTTTTAGGAAACCCCAATTACTCCTGTGATAATTAAAATGGTTTAAAAACTTGATTGGCAATCAGCTGACTTTAAGTATTAAGAACCCAATTAATCCATTAGTCTTTGAAAACAGACATGCTCTTTTCAAAGTGAGCTTATCCCATAGCTTAAGTATCAGTGAAATAGATCAGAACTGTATTTATATCTCAACTCTTTCTAATACCATATTGCAGCCTTTACTGCTGGAAATACTGTGGATGTGGATAATGTAAATGAGAATCTGACAGTTACTCACAAGATTTCCTGTCCTGGAGGATTCCTATGACAATATTCTTTTCATCTTTTATGCAGTTGGACAAAGTTGGTTTTTGAATAAAGTTTTATGCTTTTGTTTTTAAGGACTTTACAAAACAACCTTCTCCTAATTTCTCAACGAACGCTTTAGCTTTCATTTATTTCCTTTGATTCTCATTTGTACTGTCAAAATTCCCATGAGGAAAAAATAAATTAAGTCACTTGGTAACCATTATGTTCAACATAAATAATTATAGGCAATTGTCACAATTTCCTAACCTTTAAATCACTAATTAGAATGTTCAAAAAATAGGTTCTAAGCACAAGTTACAATTGCGTAGTCAAATAGAAACTCTGACTATACCTCAACAAGACAAAACAAACAAACCACACTTTTTTGTCAGTCTTTGCTACTCTGCATTTATTTATTCATCATATATATTGAACTGTTTTCAGGATTAATTTGATATGTGTATAAATTAAAAAAATAAATAACATAGAAGATTGCAGTATAGGAAAAGCATTGACCATAAAAATTAAACATGTTGTTTTTGACTTTTAAATCTCTTCATGTCATGCAGCCTAGTTATTTTAGGTACTGCCTTTCCCTCATTACAGCTGTCCATCCCATCAAATCTAACAGGAGAAACAGATTGTGGATTCTAACTTAATATCTATTTTGGCATCCACCTTCTGTACCATTCTCTCCCATCCCTAACATGAGGTCAGATCTATTCATTCATTCATTCATTCATTCATTCATTCATTCATTCATTCATTCATTTTTCATGTCTCTGGACTATGCATCTCCTTCAAGGAGGGGCTCTAGACTTTTTCATAAGTTCATCAAGACTGAGTTAAGTCTTCAAACCTGGGGGTCTCATCAGTTGACTGCTGAGATCTTGAGCTGATTCTATTATGGTTGTTAACAACTAATCTCTTGCATGCCTTACAATTTTTTAAAAAAACTTTTAAGTGACTGTGTTCTGATATGTTCATCATTTTTTACTCCTGTGGTAAAATCCACAGAATAATTTTTTGTGGGATGGATAGCCATATAAATTTGATAAATAAATATACATTAAAAGGATGGGTAGAAAAGGGTTGACCTGCTATGTTGACCAGCGAAGATCAGGGTGAGCAATCTTATATTTCAGATGCAGAGGAGTCAAACTCCTTTTCCTAGCATAGTGTTATGGGAACAATCATTCTCAAATATTCATATGTTGCCCAGCAGCTGTCCCAGTTAAGCAGACAATTGTGGGAAACAAACAATTTATTTTCCAGTTGCAAACAAATGTTTCACCAAACGTGGTGGCCCATTAGCAAACAGGCTGAGTGGAAGATTCTTAATACAATGTAACCTTAGTAAGAATTAGAAAACATACATATAATATACAAATACAATTGCTTTATGGTTCCATGGTAAAATCATGGTATGATAGGAAGTTATAGTTTCTGTTAGTATTCAAGATTCCCCACAAATGCCAAAAACTTACTTTTACACTTACTAAAACTTATTTAATATTCTCCTAATTAGAGTTAGCTTAATGAACACTACATAAGGAACATATGCTTCTATCAGGTAAGCATCCCTATTCTTGGAACAACTTGTAGTAGTAGTAGTAACAACAACAACAACAACAACAACAATTACAGGAGCAGCATCAACTTTCTTAATGGGGTATGATCCACCCATTTAGAAAAAGTGCAGACAATTAGAATGTTTGTATCCCTGACAAATCAATATATTTACACAGTCAATTTGCTATCTTTGGAAAGGCAAAAATAGCAGGGTGTTGCCCCTAGTAATTTTTGTCTGTTAGAACTAATATTAAACTTTATATAAATAATTGTTTTTGCAGCTTGGTGCATTCCTAGAGAACACCAGGCTTTTGAAATTCTTGCTGCTTTTGAATGTGTGGCTATATAAATGGGCCTCTCAGATAAGGAAAGACAGCAAAGAGGTAGGGATCATAGATTAGCAATTGGGAGACCACTAAAGCCCATCACAACCCATCTTGTCAAATGGCGCACACTTGCTTCCATTTAGCAGCCTCTTGTGAAATAAGAGATTAGTAGATTAGTAGAAGTACCATTAACCCATTGAGCTAACTATAAAGGAAGAAGATGAGGGTGGAATTGAGGAAGCATATAAAAAAGCAATATGGGGAATTTAATCAGCCAAAGCATTTGCACTGGAAATTTCATTGCCATAAGAGGAATGTTCAGGACAATAAACAACAGCATTTTCTGAGGATAAAAATATAGTGTCCAAAAGAGCAAAACCCGCTTGCATTTGTAGCTTTGTTGCCATTTAATTATGTTTTACAGATTGCATAACTTATGGCATCAGATCTCATGTATTCAACAAATCAAGACTGAAACCCATTCAAAAACAGGTATAAAATTGTCTCCAAAGCATATGTTTTAATGCAGCAGGAGAGGCAAAGTCTTGGGGAACAATTAAGTGTTGCTTGGATAAGTGTTAGCTTGGTTTGATTTCATCTACTCTTCCCAATTTCTGTTTGAAGCCTATTTCAAATGTAATTATAAAAAAACAAGTGACCGATATTTGTGAACTGAAAAACTGCATTATGATTTTAAGAATTGACTTGGGTAAACTGGAGATCTATGGAAAAACAAAAAATGAAAATTCACTTAGGAGAATATGGAAAGCTACTCCCATGGATGAGTCAAATGGACAGTGAATGATATTGGACACCTACTGTTTCTGGCAAAATCTTTCTATTCTGTCATAGTTTTTACTACTTCTTTGAATTTTCCCCATAGTTCCGCTTCTCTCATTTAGGTTGTTGTCCCTGCCTCTGCCTTACATTCCTGCCAATTTCAGTGAAACGGCTTCTCTGTTTTGCCTCCATACATACATATACAAATTTCATGACTGCTTGACAGAAACTTGATTTCTATGCATGTCACCTAAAATTATACTCTTTTTCCTGTTGCACAGAGGTGGGGATAGCAGAAATGAAGACAACTTGTTGCTTGAATATTAAAGGAATAAGCATTCTTTTTTAAATGAGTTGATGAGTTAAGTATTATCCTTTTTTTCCTTCCATTCAGTTGCACCCAGTTTTCAAAGTCTCTTCAGTTTTCTTCTCAAAGTTATTCAGAATTATTTACCATTGCCTCTTTTCTAAGGCTGAGAGAAAATGACTGGGCCAAGGTCACACAGCTGGCTTTTGCCAAAGACAGGATTAGAATTTATAACCTTTCAGTTTCTATCAAAGGAAGTTTGGTTTTAGGTTCTGTTTTATTTTAAATACTTTTAAATATATTTATTACATACATACACACATAATCAAATACATACTAAATTTACTAAGTAGAATGTCTTTATGATGGTTCCCTTCATTAAATACTTCACATCAGTGGTGGGTTGCCCCCGGTTTGCACAGGTTCTATAGAACCGGTAGTAAAACCGGCAGGAGGTTCCGCCCATTGACCCCAACGTCATCAAAATGCTTCTGTGCATGTGTGTGGCCCTGTTGCGAACCGGTAGTAAAGGTAAATAGAACCCATCCCTGTTTCACATGTCAATTCACTGAAGGTTCAGCACTTGAGATGTGTTTGTCTTCAATCAGATGAGGAATTCTCTATAAGTTTTAAGTTACAATGTTTATTTTAATTGTTTTTAAGGTTGTGGGGATGCTTTTACTCTTCTAAAAGAATCCCTGATAAATTGAGAAGAAAGTGTTTTTAAAATTCTGTTCCAATTCTGGAACAACTTGCCTCCAGAACTTCTCTTCTCTTCTCTTCTCTTCTCTTCTCTTCTCTTCTCTTCTCTTCTCTTCTCTTCTCTTCTCTTCTCTTCTCTTCTCTTCTCTTCTCTATGATGGTCCATCACAAACAGTTTAATAAGATACTTATTCCACAGCACACAAACCTGTAAGGCCAAGACAATTATATGCATCAGAAGATATTCTGGAAAACCCAGATTATGATCTGAGGCCATTGCCATTAATTATGTGCCATTAATTATTCATATATTGGATGTTGGTCTTAGAAGTTAGATCAGACTAGGAATTCAGTGCTATGTAAATTAATACTATTTTTATTGTAATAGCCTTGTAACAGAATTTTGCAAGCCTGATGAGATGAAGAACCTATGATGTTTCCCATTTATGTTCCCCTAGTTACTATAATGTTTTCAGATTAGGCAAATGCTAAAGAAAATATGAGCAGGAGAAATTGTAATTGCTTCACTCCTCATTATATCAAAGAGGTAGCAGGAAAAGTAAATTGTAATTATGCATCCCTTTTCAAGGTAGAACTATGTATCAAGATTATTTCTGGAATACAGATGTATGGATTAGTCTAAAACTGATCTGAATTCCTGTGTTTACTTGTTAGATGGTTTGCCATTTTTTCTTGAATTATTATTTAAACATGAAAAAAACTCAGTAATGTATATGGTTTTAATGCAATTTAATATAATGCTATTGTAAACTACTGAACAATGTTGGTTGGTACTATCAAAAGGCTATCAAAGAAATTAAACAATCCACTCTTTTGATTATCAATCATTTATCTTTCTATAATATATGCTATTTTTATGCAAATGCCTATAATATCCTTTTTTTATACATAGTATTCTCAATATACATTGTTTTACAAAACATTTGATCTGAGAATGATGTGTTATAGCTGATTTCTTTCACATCCCTATGTATTATATTCATTTATTTTAAACAGAAATCACTTCTAGTTTTTTAAATATCACATATTTCCTGACAGCTCTTTTGAGGGATTTGCTCACTTCCTTATTTCTCAGGCTGTATATCAGAGGATTGAAAAGAGGTGTAAAGACTGTGTAAAAGAGGGAGACAAATTTGCTTATTTTGTTGAGAGCTACAGTATCGGGGTGCATATATACAACTATTAATGTCCCATAAAATATTGTAACAACTATAAGGTGAGTTGAGCAAGTGGAGAAGGCTTTCTTCTTTCCTATAGCAGAAGGGATTCTCAGAATGGTGGTGATGATGGAGATGTATGAAGCCAGGGTGAGCAAGAATGGAGGAAAGGTTGCCACAGAAGTAGTTACAAAGCTGGACAAAAGGAGTAGATGAGAACCACAGCAAATGTGTTTCATCAATGGCATGAAGTCACAAAAGAAATGGTTCATTTCACTTGGAGCACAGAAATTTAACTGTGACATTTTTAATGTAATTGTGGTGACCATAACCATGCCACTGAGCCATGATACTAACACTAACTGAATGCAGCAACGAGTATCCATAAGAGATATGTAATGAAGTGGCTTGCATACTGCAAGGTAGCGATCATAAGACATCACCGCCAGCAGATAACATTCTGTTGCTGCTAGAAATCCAAAGAACCAGAATTGCACAATGCATCCTTTAACAGAAATAAGCCCATCCCCAGTTAAAAGGCTGACTAGCATCCTTGGTAGAATGATTGAGCTATAGCAAGTTTCTAAGTAGGATAGATTTCCCACAAAGAAATACATTGGGGTGTGAAGGTGGTGGTCTGAAGCAACAAGACCAATGATGAGAATGTTCCCCGTCATGGTCACAATGTAGATCATGAGAAAAAGTAAGAAGAGGAATAGTTGCAAATCCTGGAGATCATCAAATCCCAGCAAGAGGAAATGTGTAATGATTGTTTGATTTTCTTGTTGTATGCCACACATGGACTGCATCTGTTGCCAATCAAATAAAACATAACATTTAAATATTGTACATACAAAACAGAAAAACAAGAATTAATGATTTATTCAAAAACTGTTACATTTGCTTTCTAATGAATTACAGGGAAAGATACAATCATGTTCAGAGCATCCCCTAAAGAAATCCTATTACAAATTTACTTGAGATTTCTGGAAGTTGTAATCTTAATGAATCTAGAGACCACTAGATTGTGAGAAAGTTGCTCTACATCCTCCCATGTTTTGTCTTGGAGTATGAAACATGATACCAAAATCAAGTGCACTTGTAAAACTATGACATCTTCACTCATTTAGACATGCTGTAAAATAATACTCTTGTTAACCGTTGTGCTAAGGGTTAAATTCAGATGTACTACTTTATTAATAATAAAATGTAAATACTAATACTATCACAATTTAGATGCTATGGATTCTCTGCCCTTAGTTTTACTATTCTATTGTAGTCCATCACATAGAACTGATATTCTTCATAGATTGCATTCTCATCCATGAAGTGTATGTCCCTCTGTTATCACTAGTTGGAAAGCTTTTCATATTGCATGATAGAAAAGAGCTTGGGATACTTAATAAGATTTTCTTACCTCATAGTATGGAATATCTTTGAAGCAGAGACTGTTATTTACTTCTGCAATAACTGCATCTATTTTTTCTCCTCAAATGCACACTCTACAAGATGTTTTCAGTTGTTTGAACTGAATATCCTTCAGTCCAAGATGTACTGCTTCTATGTTTATATATTTCCCCCAAGAAATATGTTTTTCCCTGTACACTACTGCAATATGTAGACATTTAATAGGGCTATTCCAGCTGGGAATGGACTGGGCAGCTGCATACACTTTTTGTGATTTTACAAAGAGAAATGTTGTTTTGGGAGATTGGAAAAAATGGCAGAGATTGTCAAATACTATTTTTTTGAACCTGTCTTGCCAAATACTATATTGTTCTTTGACATGCAGTCCTGAATAATTGAGGAGTCAGTGGAAAAGTTGAAGATGGTAAACTTTCACTCCTGACATTGATTGAATAAGTATGGATCAGAAGAGTTTGTTATGGAATTAATAAATGATAATATTAGTTCCAATATTCTTATATAAACAAGAGGAGAAGATGAGATCGTAATCTATTTTTAATTTTAATTAGGATTTATTGACCAACAAAGAAAATTGAGAGACAAAATTATACATAGTAGAGGATACAGAAGAGTTCAATATACAGAAAAGCAAAATCAATAAAAAACTGAAAATCTTTCAGAAAATTCAAAGCCACTTCAGTGATCCAAGATAATTCCATCCAAATATTAATTTCATAATGTTTTGTTTTCTCTCACTCAACTCCCCTTTTCTTCTTATATTTGTTTTGTAATTGGGCATAAAGTTACTATATTCTTACTGACTGCCTTTTTCAGTTCTTTTGACAATCATTCATTCCTTACAATAGATCACACACTACCCATTATATCTTACCAGTATTTATATTAAAATGTTTCCATTCTTTTTCCTGTTTTCAATAAACATTCTATAAATGGTACACAAATATTGTACCTTCACTTGCATTATTTCTCCATAGACATACAACATTAGGATCATATTCCCAATTTTCCCTGTCTAAAAGAAGTAGTTTGGACTTTTCAGATCTATTGTCTTTGTTGCACCATGCAGTCTATCTAAAATTCATTGCAAATAATTTGGGTTCCCTGGCAACAAGAAGTTTTTGCTTCTATTCACTCTGCTGGAGGCTCTTTGTTTAGTACTTTTCGTGTACTCCCAAAACATTTTCTTATTTCCAGCAATATTGTGCGGCATTTTATTTGTCTTTTTAAAGTTCTTAATCAGTCTTGGCTTTCTGGCTACATTCTTTGCAATTACCCTTTTCTATGACTCTGTTCTGCCCCGCCTTCACTTCAAATGGTGATTGCCAAGTACTGCAGTTCCTTTGCAAGATTTTTGGAAGTGGTTTGCCATTACTTTCATCCTAGTGCTGAGAGAGAATGACTGGCGCAAGGTTACCCAGCTGGCTTTGTGCCAAAGGCAGAACAAGAATTCACAATCTTCCAGTTTTGCTTGATGCTTTAATCTTTACTTCTGGATCTCACATTCTATTGATACACATGATATATTTCTCTTATTCTCACTTTCACAGCATTCATTCATTTTTCAGTTATTATTCATGAAATTGGAAGTAAAGTCTTGAATTAGTACAATATTGGGATATCTCATTTTTAAAGAATATTAAAGTATGACTGATCTCAGCTCCCCCCCCGCCCCCGAGCCCCAAATTCTTCTGTACTGCCTTACCATGGTGGGAGGTGTTCGGTGTGTGTGTGTTTGTGTGAAGAACATTGAATGTGTATTTCAAGACTATCATCACCCAAAAACATGAAGGGCATCCCAGCTGCCCAGCTAAAGCAAGCAGGTACCTATATTAGGTAGCAGCAATATGGACATTGACAAAGGCTTGTCATTGTGGGAGAAGGCATGAGCAAACTATTCTTATATTATGACCATGAAAACCACATGAAGAAAATAAAAAATGATTGACGATTGCAAGATGACCAGATTCAGTTACAGTATTGGGTACACCATTGGCAGAGCTGAAGGACCAGATTAGGAACAGAACATCATAGAGAAAATCTATTTAAGTCTCAATAAGAAGTTGATGGCACTTAATCAAATTCAGCTGCTGAAGTTTTAAAATACCTATTATTTTTTTTAAATGAAGATAACAGAAAACTGACCCTTTCCTATGGGAAAAGGGAAACGCAGTGAAGCAGGAGGGACAATTGTTCCGATGAGGTATATAAAGAAGAGAGGAAATAAAAACAAATAATTTAAAATTTTAGAACAGAAATGAATCTATAAAGAAGAAAAAAGGCACAGACAGTTCAGGATAGCAGAAGAGTTTTGAGGACATTTGAGGAAAGAAAACACCCGACTGGGCTCAGAGACTGAACAGAGTTATAAACCCTGATTGCTAGTTACATTAGAAATGTTTAGAAAAATCCAGACTGAAGACTAGACTGGAAGTTTAAAAAACAAAATCCAAGGAAACAGCAATAACAACTACACTGCTGACAAGAGAACTGCATGGATATCTCCATAAATCGACGTCAGGGTAATCAAGTCTTTATTTTCAGGTAAAATTACAAAAATACTGGTATGGTCATTCTGAAGATATTTATTTATACTTATTCATGTAAGTCCAGTAGTAATTTGTTCAACAGGATCAGATGCAAGCAGCCTGACTATAAAAACCTAACTCTGTATAATATTTGGCTTTTAATTTAATCTTTATTGATGGTCAGAGACCAACTATGGTTTACTTAATTAAGAATGAGATTTTCAGGTGACCACAAGCAACATAAATATGTAGATATTACAGCATTGGAGAAACCTTTATATGCATCATTAATAAAAGAAAATGTTTATATATGTTTTGTATATTTTCATCTTCCTTTGAATAGTCAAAGTATTCATTCTGGATGAGTATATATAATTTGCCCAGATATTTTGAATTCTGGGACTCTGAGAATACTACTTCTTTAATTCACGAGACCCTGGAAATATGTTTCAGAACTAAATCTTTCTTTTTTGTACTATTCCCATTTAGGTAGAGGTGTTCCTATTGTTACACATATGATCTTTCTTATAGATTACATTAAAATAAAAAGAGATACTCTGCTATTGAGAAAAAATTCAAGAACCAAAGGTAATTTCTTTCTGTCCAACTTCTAACAAGGAAAAAAATGCTCTTTAATCAGTTTTCTTCAAAAGTACATGTCAGTATTTGAATGTCATAGAATGTGGGCTGAAAAAAAATCAGTATTCCTGAAATAAAAGATTTAAATCCAAAGGAAATCAGAAACAGTTGTAGTTATAATCCATTAGCACTTCTTATTTAGAATTGTTTTTCAGTGGTTGGTTCAGTGTTCCTTCCGTTCTTCTACTGTACGCCAACTTGCCAAAGATTGAACAAGGAACTGTTTTTGCAGATAAAGCTTTGAGATATGGTACCTTTTCTTCCAAATATCTAATAATTACTTTTCTAAATACCTGGGAATAACTTAATAAATGGGAAAATTCTGAAATCATTATATAATCATGGACATTAGTATTATAAACCCATTCTAGACATTAAAAAATTGAGATTATGTAAATCTGCACCTCGATTTGCAGATAAGGAAGTAACTATATACACATTGTTTCAACTTCCTCCCATGTTCTGTTTTAGATATTTTATTATGCCAGCACATCAAGGAAATAAAATTCCTCTAAACATTTAAAAGTTTATATTAATTTTAAATATTGCATTTTAAATTCCTTGTAATTGGAATAATCCAGTCCAAACTTTAAGCAACTCAAGATCTTAGTCTTATACATACTGGACAGTATGAACATTATAAGAAAATAAGAATTTGTACTATGATTGTCAATCTTGTTACTTATACATTTTTCTCCCAAAATAAGACATGACCTTTGATGATTAATTTAAGATCTGAAAAAGTGAAAATACTTTAAAGTGGATTTCAAAGAGTATATTCAATGTAAAAATAAAAATATGAATTGAATGTAGCAATATCTAATTCCAAAAGTACAATCTATTTACTCCTGTTATCATGCCTGTGTTATTTGAAAGAGAGAAAGAAAAGGAAACATACTTGGGCATTATTATAGGTCGATTCAGACAATTTCACAGCAAGTACTCCAATGGACTTGCAAAATTTCTTTAGTTTTAGATAAAATGTTTGGATCTAAATTAGAGTAGTTGAAATAAGACTTCATTAATCATAATCAGTTGGGCAGCTAATGAAGAATAAGATGGTATTATTTTTAGTTTGGATAAAGTTCAGTTAACCCAAGAACCTTCTCTCAGTTAATGTGTTCAGTTAATGCCAAACAAAGAAGAAAGAAAAAAGAAGTGGATAGCTAAACTATGAAATTAAGTTCTGTCATCAAGCACATAAATAATGCATTTATAATGCAATATGTATAATTTCCTAGTAAGTTATACTTACTAGTGGAGTCTATACTAATGAAATATATGAATGCAAGTTTACATTATCTACCAGTAGCTACCATTCTCACGTAACGCTACATTGGTGATCATTCCTGGACTTGATATAAAACCTCGTATTTAATTATCGCAAGATAAGAATAGACTGCCATCATAGCCCACTTCTAGTTACATGAAAATTGAACTTACTTTAAATAAATGTAATGATCTTTCAGATAAATGACAGAGTTTCATTGACAATTTCAATTCTTATATATTTTTTATCATTTTTGCAGATATCATTTTGTAACAATGGCCAAAGGTGAAGAACAAAATCAAACTATTACCAAATTTCTTTTGCTGGGATTTGAAGATTTTGGTGATCTGCAGCTTCTTCTCTTTCTCCTCTTACTGATGGTCTACATTATGACCATGGTTGGAAATATCCTTATCATTGTCCTGATTGTTAGTGATTATCGTCTTCACACTCCTATGTATTTCTTCCTATGTAATTTGTCCTGTCTTGAGACATGCTACAGCTCTAATATTCTTCCAATAACATTGACCAACCTTCTATATGAGGGTCCAATAGCTATTTCTGTAATCGGTTGCATGATACAATACTACTTCTTTGGTTTCTTGGCAGCCTCTGAATGTTACCTTCTAGCAGCAATGTCTTATGATAGATATGTAGCAATCTGTAATCCACTACTTTACAAAGCCATTATGAATGACAGAGTTTGTCTGAAGCTTGTGGTCGGATCTTGGATAAGTGGCTCATTGGCTATTAACATAACTATATATCTAATGTACCACTTAAAATTCTGTGGCCCCATTGAAATCAACCATTTCTTTTGTGATTTCAATCCAATATTAAATCTTGCATGCAACAATACCCATGTGATTGAAATTTTAACTGCATTATTAGCTGCTGCATGTTCATTGCCACCTTTTTTGTTGACCTTGGCATCCTATGTTCATATAATTTCTACTGTTGTGAGAATCCCATCCACCAATGGAAGGCAAAAGGCATTCTCAACCTGTTCATCACACCTCATAGTGGTGTCCATTTTCTATGGTTCAATAATGATTGTCTACATTTTGCCTAAAACAGATGGACTTCGAGGAATCAACAAAGTCTTGTCTCTGTTTTATACAGTCCTGACACCTTTATTAAATCCTTTGATATACAGTCTAAGAAACAGGGAGGTAAAAGAGGCTTTTGGAAAAGCAGTTGTTAAATTATATGCCATTAAAAGAATGTATCACTGCAATTTAGTTTGATTGAATTTTTAATGAAATGCTGGTTGGGTTCCCATTTGGTTAAAAATGTTGATTTTCTTTCTCTTTCTCTTCCACAAACATAGACAGAAGCAATTATTTTTCCAAAGGGTAAAAATGGTTAAGATGTCTTCTCTTGTTTTAATTAAAGAAGCCTGGTGGTTTCATAGTAAAACTATGATTTCTGTGGAAACACATTGCTGCTTGTATTATACTTCCTGGACTGATCAGGCAACCATATTGTTGGAAAGCTATGATAGTGCTGATTGTATGAGACAAAAATAGTCATATCTATGGAATAGCTCATCTTCAGAAATTTTGGGACCTTCATCACTGGAAACTTTCAAGAAGAGACTGGACTGCCATCTGTCAGAAATGGTATAAGGTCTCCTGTTTGGGTGGCGGGGGGGGGGAGTCTGTTGGACTAGATGACCTACAAGGTCCAACTCTGTTATTCTATTCTGTTCAGTTGAGTTTCTTGTGTCATTTTGAATTCTGTCCCTTTCCACTTAATCAGCTAGTATTTGCACACAAAGATTTGCAGGAGCACAGCTCTGAAGCAGTATCTGTGGACTGAATAAATTAGATAAAAATAGATTCTGTCTTTTATAAATAAATACAGCAAACAAATAAATCTTTTTACTAAATTATTCAAACTATGTTTTGCAGATGTTATGTTTGGGATTTTTTTCTTTCAATAAATTAAAATGTGTGTTCTCTACTGTCAGCTCCATTGTTTGCATTTTAGCACAGATTAATAATTTATTGTCTTCATTTGCTTAAATTTGTCTCATATAGTTATATTATTTAACGTAAGTAGTACACCAATGCTACATAAATGCTAAATGTTTAATCAGGATATAATTATGTGATGTGAACCATGTTGATTCACAGGGAATCAGCATATTTTTTTATACCAGCCCTTGTAAACTAACCACTAAAGTAGAAAATCTTCAATATTTTGTGTGTAATCCAGCTCAGTCCAACTCATTATATTTTGAATTTATATTTAAACTAAAATACCCTTACTCAACCTGGTGCCTTCTAGTTATATTAGGAGCATGAGTGCCAGAATTATGAGATGGGAATTCTTGGAGATCTAAAGCATCATGGAGAGAAGTAAAAACTAGATTATAATTCCCATTATTTCTCACATCTCAACCTACCTATCTACTTATCTAGAAATACCTACCTACATATATACATGTATGTGAGATATATATATGGAAATTGCTCCTGGAAGCACGAAGCCGAGAACACCAGCCTGAAGATGATAAATGAGACTTCGTTGAAACGTCGCCAAGACACTTCCAATTTTACGTGGGAGAAGACCCGAATAACCAAAGACATATATATATATATATATGTATGTATGTATGTATGTATGTATGTTACAAATAATTCAGGGCAGTGAACATATCCAGTACACTTTCCTTCTCCAATTTTCCCCACAGCAACAACCCTGTTAGGTGAGGGTGACTGGCCCAAAGTCACCCAGCTAGCTTTCATAGCTAAGGCAGGGTCTTGAACTCATAGTGTCCTGCTTTCCATGCTAATTTAGGAGTCTAACAAGATAGGTAGTCTAATAAAAGTAAGATGTTTCCATCCTTGATCTAAATGAAGTTAGATACGCAGAATCTTAAATGGATCAAATTGAACCATGCGAAAAAAGATTAACCCCCTCCCTATTCAAGAATAGGTATATCCTGATTTCATCCGAATCCTCTAGAATCATAGATCTTTCCTACATTTTTAGAAGAATATTTTCCATGCTGATGCTCTGAGGATATTTTGGGAAGAAACCTGTGAGAATCCTCCAGATTTCATGGACAATGGCTATGCTATCTGTCTTGTTTTGCAAATTCTAGTTTAAAATCATTTGGAGAGTTGGACGTCCCAGAGGTAGAGAAGTGCTCAAGCTGTAGTGAGATGATATACTGAATTTGGATACTTCTATCTCTGCTTTCCTTTTCCTGTAGCAAGTGAAGTGTAAGCAGATTTTTGAATTATTATTTTCTAATAATTTATGAATAGTTTAAAGCTGCCTTTTTGTGTTGCAACCTTCCTCAGACCTACCTCCCCTTTTTTAGAGCAAGGGTCCTATATGAGTAATCTTGAATATTTTAAGAGCTGCATGGAAGAAAGGAACAAATTGATGTGGTGAAACAAAGAAAAGGGTCCAAAATAAAAACAATACCCTTAAATATATATAAAAATGTACATTAAATGTATATATATGTGTGTGTACACACACACATGCATGTGTGTGTGTATATGTATATATACATACATATATTCATACACATAAACACATACGTATTTAAAAGCCAAATTTGTACTAGCTATTGCATTAATAACAATAGCACCATTTTATGTTGTTTCCTGTTTTATTCTGTTTGGAGAAAATAAACATGTAAAAAATAAGCTATGTACACTTGTTTATTTTGCAGACTCTTCTCTCCAAATGTAATTTTTATGCTTTCTTCCACCCTTAAGCATGTTGGGCATTGGGTTCAAGGGAGTTGTGATTGTCTGGCTATTTTCAGTTTCCCTTGAGCATCATCATTTAGAGATGTGGTTTTCCTTTAGGATAAGCTGAGCTAATTTGCACAACAGGGACCATGCTATTCAATATAAGTTAAATGTAAAGCTACGTTGGCATTCTTTTCTTTTCTTTTTTTGAGACAGTGTCTAATTAGACTTCACTTCAATTATTTCCTTTATTTATGTCAGTCCTGAGTCTAATCTAAAGATCAAGATTAAGTGGAAAATCTGGTGTTAATGGTGACAAAGCTACTAAAAGCTACTCATTAAATATCAGACTTCCTATAAAGGTAATTCTAATTTTTCCATACCAATTTAGACAACCAGAAGAAAGGTGTAGTATATTTTCAGACAATTGTTCACATGCCTATTTTTCTTCAGTTTCCTTCTTCAACATGATAGGGACATTATGCGGCAACCCCAAGTCTTCCTATTTCTGATTTTAGCCAGCTACAACTTCTCTCAGAGTGATCTAATCATTCAATTTAATTCTGTTTGTAACATGAAATGAAACTTTATTTAGAATAGAATAGAATAGAATTTTTTTATTGGCCAAGTGTGATTGGACACACAAGGAATTTGTCTTGATGTATATGCTCTCAGTGTACAATAAAAGAAAAGATATGTTCACCAAGAATCATAAGGTACAACACTTAATGATAGTCATAGGGTACAAATAAGCAATCAAATCATATTAGGAAACACTCAATATAAATCGTAAGGATACAAGCAACAAGGTTACAGTCATACAGTCATAAGTGGAAGGAGATCGGTGATGGGAATGATAAGATTAATAGTAGTGTAGACTTAGTAAATAGTTTGACAGTGTTGAAGGAATTATTTGTTTAGCAGAGTGATGGCGTTTGGGAAAAAAACTGTTCTTGTGTCTAGTTTAGGAGTCTATTGAATCTTCTTGAGGTTAGAGTTTCAATTTTTAAAGATGCATTTTTATTCTTATTTTACAAAATTGTTGAAACAGCATTGAGCATTCTATTTTGGTAGAAGAATGCTGGCATTGAGGTATGAAATACTTGCAAATAGGTGAGAAAATGTGAATATATAGAAATTGTTCCTTCTGTTGTAAACATTGGAATTATCAATATACCTACAATTGGGCCCACCCATTCCCAAAAGAGTCAGCCTCATGCTTCTTAAATGAAGTATTTATATAATGGAACTGTCAGCGTCTCATCACTGACATAGAAAAGGGAGGATGAAGTCTGAACTTTTGCCTGCTAAATCCCTTTGAAGATTCGGTCTCCTCGGAGATGAGGAGGGGGGAAACATTCCTGTGAACTGACGGAAAAGGAATCAGGAGAGTGACTTGGAAGATAGCCAATGAGAAGCAGAGAATTGGGGGTCGGAAAGGGAGGGATTGGGGGGCAAAGGTCAGTATGGACTGCGAAGAGTCAGGATCAGGTTGCTGTGCTCGAATAAAGAGAAAATTTCCTTAAAGATTGGCAGTTTGGAAGTTCATTTATTTTGAGATAGCATCGAAACCTGACAGGAACATTGATAGTGAATTTAGAAATTTGTATATAAAAAGGGGAAACGAACAGTGACATATGCTTATGGTTTTGCCTAGTTGTTGCATTACTGTGTGCTACACATCTCAAGAATAAACCCACAAAATTTTACTTGCTGGATGTTATATACGCAGAAAGAGAATGAGAGACAGAAAATCACAGTGTGTGCACAATATATATGAGAAAATAATTCCTAATATTTAAGTTATTTTATTAAATAATAGGGAAAAATATAAAAAATAAATAAATTTTGTATCATATTTATCATACATATTTGTATCATATTTGCAGGCATGGCAGTGGAAGAACCAGAGAACCAAACTGAAATCACAGAATTATATTTGATGGGATTTGTAGGACTTGGGGATCTGCAGATTCCTGTCTTCTACCTCTTTTTACTTATCTACCTTGTTACCATGGTTGGGAATATCCTGATCATCTTGCTAGTTGTTACTGATTCCCACCTTCATACCCCCATGTATTTCTTCCTGGGTAGTTTTTCTTTCCTGGAAATGTGCTACAGTTCTAATATCCTTCCAATGATGTTGACTAGTCTCCTTCATGGTGGGAGAAAATTAATTTCTATAACTGACTGCATAATACAATATTATTTGTTTGGTGTCTTGGCAATTGCTGAATGTTGTCTCCTAACAGCAATGTCATATGATAGATATGTAGCAATCTGTAAACCACTACACTACACAACATTAATGAATGACAAAATTTGCCTCCAGTTTATAATTGGATCATGGATCCATGGTTTATTTGTTATGAGCATAGTTTTATATCTAATGCACTTGTTAAAGTTGAAGTTCTGTGGGCCCACTGAAATCAATCACTTCTTTTGTGAATTGAATCCAATATTAAAGTTAGCATGCAGTGAAACTCACTTGATTGAATTTGCAACTACTTTGTTATCTGTCTTGTGCCTCTTGCTTCCTTTCTTCTTGATTTTGGCATCTTATAGTTTTATTATTTCTACTGTCATGAGAATGTCATCTGTCAGTGGAAAGAAAAAAGCTTTCTCAACCTGCTCCTCACATCTTGTGGTGGTATCCATTTTCTATAGCACATTAATGATTGTCTACATTTTGCCCAAAACAGATAGCCTGAAAAGAATCAACAAAATTGTATCTCTATTTTATACAATTTTACCCCCTTTGTTCAATCCCCTGATATACAGTTTACGAAATAAGGAGATAATAGAGGCTTTTAGAAAAACAGTTGCTAAATTGAATGCCATTGAAAGAATATACCACTGTAATCTAGTATGAACACACACACACACACACACACATATGTATCTATGTCTCTGTCTCTGTCTCTCTCTCTCTCATCTCTAATTTTACCATCCCTATGTCTATGTCTATGTCTATGTCTATGTCTATGTCTATTTGTTTATGTTGCATTATTTCTCAATAAAATTAGGATTTGGAATTCTTTGAGGACACCATCTCAATTTTTTATTTCTCCAGATTATTATGTTAGAGATAAGAGATACTAACAAATTCTGCCATGATTTTGTCTTCCTCACTGAAGAGAGCCAAAACAACATTATTAAATATTAGTTGTGTCCTTCTATTTTAAAATTATACAGTTCTTTATAAAAAAAATACGTTATGTATTCCAAATGACTGATATGCATTTTGAAATTAGTGCATTTCTGGAAGATATGGTATCTCCCTACGCCACAGAAGGAAGCATATAATTTTTATTATAGCCATTGTATAGGAGAGGATGGAGGCACCAACACTAGAAAACTCCTCCCTTTTCTTCAGATGCTTGCTTCTTATTGTGATGGAGCCCCATTATTCTTAGAACATAATTTCTGTTAAGTAAAAGACAAGAATGAGATAGGCAGAAAGGGATTCCTTCCACAGATAAATTTACCCAGAATAGAAAAGACTTTGTGCGTTAGGAAAAGGATAGGATTATATATTTTTAATGTTTCAAGAAAGCTGAAAAAACATTAGGGTGATGCTGACACTGGATATTTGTCATTTAGCCTGCAGACCTTCTTGGATTCAAATGCTTGATGGATCAATGTAGTTCACATAGTGGTATTTTACACTTCTTTCTACTGGAGCAACCAATCGAGGAGAGAGAAAAAAAGATGGCTCATTTGGGGAACACAGATCCAAAGGAAATGTGTTTTACTTCTGATGTTTATTTCTTTTAAAAAAAATAGTCTTTATTCAACCTTTTTTAGTTTTAAAAACACATTTTCATTTTTGCAGCTTTCAGTTATCAATTATATTCAAATTTCATAATTCCAATTTATGGTCTATTATTCTATACATTATGTACATTTTTAAATATGTAATATCTTTTACTATATTCTACATTTGTTTTTCTTTAACATCAATTTAGTATATTCTTCATATATGTTATATATATGTACTTACATATTCCTTTTACCCTTTAACATTTTTTATCATATTTTTTAAAAAAATTTGATGTATATGCCGCCCTTCTCCAGAGACCCAGGGTGGCTTACAATGCGTTAAGCAATAGCCTTCACCTTCATACTTTTGTGTATTTATACAAAATCAGTTTATTGCCCCCACAAACTGGGTCCTCATTTAACCTACCTTAGAAAGGATGGAAGGCTGAGTCAACCTTGAGCCTGGTGAGATTCGAACTTACAGTAATTGCAGGCAGCTAGTGTTAATCACAATGCTTTTTAGTCTGCTGAGCCACCAGGCCCTATTCATAAATATATACAATTTCCAATTTAACATACTTTCTATATAGTCTTTATGCATTAATTTTACATCTGGTTTCTAGCCAGTGATACCACATATTCCAACTTTTGTAATAACTCTGTTTCTTCTCTATCTTTTAACTCCATGATTAATTTATCCATTTCTGCACGGTCAAGCACCTTTTTTTATTATCATTGTGTTTGATGGCATGTTTTCCTGTTTCCAATTCAAATGTAATGTAATTCTTGCTGCTGTTGTAATGTGAAGTATAATATATTGAATCTTTTTACTTATACCCAATAAGAACAACTCTGGCTTCATCTCAATTTTTTGTTCTGTAATTTCTTCTAACCATTTTTTGATTTTCATCCAATAGTTCTGGGCTTTTGGTGATAGAATGTCCCTTGCTCAACAATTTGGTGATCTATTGGGGTACATTTTGGCTAGCCTTGCCGGTGGTAAATGCCAACAATAAAACATTTTATAGATGTTTTCCTTATATGATACTGACATCGTTAATTCATATTTTTCTCCCATATTTTTCCCTATGTTCCAGATCAATAATATATCTGAAATTTTTGGCCCAAGTTATCATCATCTCTTTTACTGTTTCCTCCTCTGTTTTGAATTTTAAAAGACAATTGTAAGTTTTAGTTATCATTTTTTCCTCTGTCTCTAATAATATTTTATTCAGTTCTTGTTGTTCTCTTTGTAAGCCATAATTTTCTTACTTCTGATGTTTAGAACACACCTAAAATAAATACTTCTTTCAATGGTTTGAGTCATGATTATTTTATTTATTCATTTTTTTTAAAGTAAAATTTATATGCCACTCATCTTAATAAGGTGATTATTGAATCTATACTTAGCAGTGTAATGGAACTGGTTTGTTATTTACTTCTTCTGGGATTTTTATTTTAAGTCTCCCATCTATCCAATAACCTACAGAATACAGAATAATAGAGTTGGCAGGGACCTTGGAGGTCTTTCAGTCCTTCCTCCAAATGATTCCTCATCAAAACATTAAAGAAACCCATAATGACTTAGTTCTGATATCAGTCAACTTCAACTAAAAGCTGATAGGATAGTTAACTGCTACTTAAAGTGCACTACCAAAGTTTATTGGACAAGAAGTAGCAGTCAACACTACAATATCATAACAAGGAACAAATTTATCTAGTTGGTTTTCAGTTTCTTTCCCAAGGCTATGAATTAAAGAAATAATTTATTTTGATAATTTTGATTTTCTTTTGATTCAGTAGTGCACAACAAACTACTTCTGAAACTAAAATCTTATGGCATTTCTGGACCCCTACATAATTGGATAGCTGAGTTCCTGTCAAACAGGCAACAAGTGGTCAAAATAGGCAGCGCCCTATCAAATTCTGCACCTGTTAACAACGGTGTTCCCCAAGGCAGCGTTCTAGGTCCAACACTCCTTCTGCTTTATATCAATGACCTTTGTGATCAAATTATAAGCAGCACAACTCTATTATGCTTCAAAATGACCTAGACTATGTATCTGAATGGTCAAACAATTGGCAACTCCAAATCTCTGCTAACAAATGCTAAGTCCTCCACATTGGCAATAGAAATAAGAATATCAAATATTTGCTGGCTGGAAACGATCTAAAAGTTGTCCCACACTCTGTGAAGGATGTAGGAGTACTCATTTCAAAAGATCTAAGTCCCAGAACTCACTGTAACATCATTGCAAAAAAGGCATTAAGAGTTGTCAATCTTATTTTGTGAAGTTTTCTCTCTGGTAATGCTATACTTCAAACTAGGGCATATAAAACTGGAATATGTGGGTGTAGGAACACAGACGAGGAGCCAAACTTCCAGCAGCAATGTTTATTCTAGATAATGACACAGTAAAACATGCAATTTCCGGCTAACAGCCCTATTTATTTATTTATTTATTTATTTATTTATTTATTTATTTATTTATTTATTTATTTTATTGTATTTTATTGTATTTTATTTTATTAGGTTTTTATACCACCCTTCTCCTACTGGACTCAGGGCGGTGAACAGCCAGGAATAAAAACATCACATGCAAAATTTAAGATTAATTTTAAAAGAATTAAACAAGTTTTGGCCCATATAAAATTTAAAACACCCCAACTTAAAGGAAAACTGTCAGCCTTTAACCAATAACTTTAAAATTTGTCCTGACCTTGCATGGCAGAAGGAAAGTGTCTGCTCATGCCTGCACAGACATAACACCCCTCCCCCGTTTCTCAGGGAAAATTCGTATACCACAAACATAATCATCCAGATACATTGGTCTATGGAGACTTCACGTCGACTGGCAGCTCTCCTGAATTTCTGTTGGGCCTTCTTACATCAACTGCATTCTCAATGATTCTTCAACAACATCAGATGCAGTGGCGGGTTGCCCCGGTTCGCACCGGTTCTATAGAACTGGTAGTAAAACCGGCAGGAGGCTCTGCCCACCGACCCTGATGTCATCAGAATACAAAAGAGCGTGCGTGTGGCTCCATTGTGAACCAGTAGTCAAGGTAAGTAGAACCTACTCCTGATCAAATGGCTTACAAATACTCTCTGGGGGGGGTGAACATATCCCTTAGTCAGAGATGGAGAAAAATAAGATGAACTCTGCGGCAATGGACTCTCCATAACAAGTGTTTCATTCTGCACTGGCCTCATCTCTTCAGATACCCTTTCACTGCATTGTCATCCCTCTCACTTTTCTGGATCCCCACCCCAGTTTACTTCTTCCAGCTCTCTAATGGCTGTCCCCCTCACTTGGCTCTGAAGCTGATTGATATGTCAGCGCCACAGATGCCCATCCTCGAGCTCCACCCAGTACAAACGGGGACCCGTAACTTCTGTAATCTGTACCAGCACCCATATGGGTTGACCGGTATAATTCTGGGTGTATACTAGATCACCTTGCTCAAAGGTTCTGACCGTACTTTCCCAGTCTGTGAGGGTTTCTGTCGAATAATCAGGGTGTATCCTATCTAAATTTGTTCTCAACTGGTGACCCATAAGTAATGAAATAATAAGTAAATAAATAACGGGCTCTTTCTGGTGGCTACACAGGGAGTCACGTGTTGGTTGAACAAATACTTATCAAATTTCTCCTGATAGTCCCCTGGACCCATTTGAGTCAACGCCTCTTTTGTCGTTCACACTATTCGTTCTGCCTGCCCATTACTCGCAGGGTGAAATGGCGCAACAAAGGTGTGACGTATTCCTCGGTTTACTAGAAATACCTCGAATGCCATTGCCGTAAATTGAGGTCCATTGTCCGAAACCAACATGTCCAGCAACCCATGTGTCACAAACATTTTGTTTAATACTCTAACAACAGCGTCTGTTGTGGTTGACCTCATTATGGCCACCTCCAGCCATTTGGAATATGCATCAACAACAATTAAGAAGGACAACCTCTTTATCGGCCCTGCAAAATCAAGATGTATTCTAGACCAGGGCCCTTTCAGTGTTTCCCACTCCCATGGTGGTGTTGCAGGAGGTGCCGGTCTCAATTCCTGGCATGCTTGATATAATGCCACCCACTCCGCAATATCTCTACCTATATTTGGCCACCATAGATAACTACAGGCCAACACCTTCATCCTTACAACTCTGGGGTGGCCTTCATGTAGAGTCTCTAATAATGATTTTAAATTTTGTATGTTCTGTTTTTTACTTTGGCTGTTCACTGCCCTGAGTCCTATTTGGAGAAGGGCGGTATAGAAATGGAAATAAATAAATAAATAAATAAATAAATAAATGATTCCCTTAGCCTTGAGGTTATCACTACCCAATTCCCCCACAATAGGCAACCCTTCTGCACTGAAAGTTCATATTGCCTTGCCTGGAATGGCATAAACTCTATACTCCCTGTCTCTTTAGGCCATCCCCTCCACACCCAGTTTAACACTTGCATGATCATTCAGTCTTTTCTTGACTGGGTTGCCACTTCCATGGCAAAACAAGAACAGACAGCATGGTCTTAATCAGCAGTACTGATGCTGCTGGAGCTGGATCCTCCACTAGATTAGGTAGTGGACATCAGCTTAGGCTGTCAGAATGGCCCAGTTCTAGGTTGGGTCAATGTATAAGTCAATAACTATATGCTTCTAAGAACTCTGTCCAACAAATCATTCTTGGGAACAGGACCTGCGGTGTTTGCTGGTCCCCCATGATTAGTCCTAACAGTGGCTTATGATCTGTCACTAAATCAAATCTCCTTCCATAAACATATTCATGAAATCTCTTAATTCCAGTCACCACAGCTAACACCTCTTTATCAAGTTGACTGTAGTTCCTCTTGGCAAATGATAGTGTCCTGGAAAAGAACGCTATTGGAGCCTCACAATTGTCTGGAAGGTGATGACTCAAAACTCCCCTGACACCAAACGAGGATGCATCACATGTCAGGACTAATGGCAGACGTTCATTAAACTGAAACTAAGACTCTATCTGAGGAAATTAATTTTTTTACCCCCACAAATGCAGCTGCTTCTCTGTGCCCCCATACCCATGGCACCTTTTTTCCTAACGGTCGATGTAGTGGTTCAGTGACAGATGCCCTTTGTCACAAAAACACACTATAGAAATTGAGGAGCCCTAAAAAGGTCTGGAGTTCCATTGGTGTTGATGCAGCCTGTATTGCTTGTACTTTCTCCTTGGTGGGGTACAATCTGGATGCATCGACCAGGTATCCCAGGAACACAACTTGATTTAATGCTACTTTACACTTTTCTTCCTTTACCTTTTGTCCAGCCTCTTGAAATCTTTGTAGATTTCGACTACCAGTCTTGGTCATTCAAATAATTCAGTTTTATTGGTAGCAGAGATGAGTACATCATCAAAATAGGGCACAACTCCAGGAATGCCATATAGCAAACCTTCCATCAAGCTTTGAAACAACCCTGGGGCCATGCTCACCCTAAATGGTAGGTGGCGGCAACAGAATGCACCCTGATACATTATGATTGTTTGGGCTTCAGCATTGGCATCATCTACAGGGAGCTGCTGATATGCTTGGGCAAGATCTAACTTTGTGAAGATTTACCTGCTCCCCCCAATGAATGTAACAAGTGCTGCACCACTTGTAACAGATAAACGTTATGTTGAAGAGCCCTATTCAATATACATTTATAATCCATGCAGACCAACCAGTCTGGTTTTACTGGCATCACAATAGGGGTGTCCCACTTGGCATGCTCCACCAGTTCCGGTACGCCTTGCTGAATCAATTTATCTAATTGTTTGTCAACCTTGGGCTTTAGTGCAAATGGCACCCTCCTCAGTTTCATTCTTATTGGTGCCACCTTGGGGTCCAAACTGAAAGATATCAGGGTACTGCTATATTCTCCCAACTTTCTGTCAAACACATTGGCAAACTCTTTACTCAACTCTCTGATGGTTTCTCCCTGGATTTTATGAATCCCAATAATCTCCAACTCCAAAGCTGCAAACCAATCCAGTCCCAGGAGGTTAGGCAGTGTACCTTTGACAATAACCAATTTAAGTGGCTTGGAGAAATCTTTATATTCTATGTGGAATGTTCCGCTACCCTTAATGGGGATGTTATTTCCTTGATAATGTCTCAAACGAAGACGACTACACATAAGTTTCTGCTTGGCTCCATGTGGCACCAATTTCTGTAGAGTCTGCCAGGATACAATTGCTGTTGCTGACCCCATATCCACTTCCCGCAGGGAGATCCCGCAATAAAGACAGTAATGTAAATTTTATGACTTCCTGGAATCCTGGTTTGATTGCTCACCTTCTCTGAAAGACAGGTGTCTGTGTTAATAGTAAAAACCTCATCCTCTGGGGTTCTTAGCCTCAGTGGGCCATGCTTCCCCCCATTATGAATTGAAGTCTGTCCAGTTGGGGGGAGGCAGGCAATGCAGCATGGCAAACTTGTGTTAGGTGATCCTTCTTCCCACACCATCTACAAATGGTGTTTTTATGATGACACATAGCTCTCGGATGGTTTCCACCACACCCTATACATGAGAACAACTTTCGATCCTCTGTCAATCTGCAATCCTAACTGGCCGCTCTCAAATGATGGACATCATCATTATTATTTCCCTCATCTTCAGTGTCCTCCCGTAATTCCACCTCTCCCCAATGGACGTTTTCCCCCCTTCTAGCCACCAGGGGTTGCCTTACTTTTGTATCTCTTCCATCAATCTATTCAATGATTTGGTGGCTTGCATCTCCTCTACTGCTATATGTAGCGTTAATGTTGGTTTCACCAATAATCGTCTCTGTAACCTGAACCCCACAGACCAATCTGTTTTGAAGGACTTCATCTAAGTTGCTAAATTCACAATAGATAGCTGCTTTCCTGAGGGCTGCCATATAACAACTGACAGACTCACCCTCCGCCTGGTCCCTATGGTAAAAAGCATGTCTTATAGCAATGCAAAATGGTCGAGGAGCATAATGTTCCCTCAATTTGCTTAATAATATGTCCCAAGGAACTGTCTGCAGGGGTTGGGGTGCAATAAGGGCGCTCATCATCTCAAACATTTTTTTTCCACAAATGCTAAAAAAAAGTACTCATTTACAATTGTCTGTGATATTTGTATAGTCATTAGCTTCCAATATACAGATAAAAAGGATAAATAAGAATCCCACATCTGTGTTTCAGGATCAAATGGAGCAAACTGTGGAGAGTTAGCCATTCTCTTTCCAAAATAAACAGTTACCACTCACACATGCCTCTGTTATCTCTATGTTGGCTCAGGGCCCAGCAATCCCATCCTTCGTCGCCAATGGAATGTGTGGGTGCAGGAACACAGATGGGGAGCCAAACTTCCAGCAGCAATGTTTATTCTAGATAATGACTCAGTAAAACCAACATGCAATTTCCGGCTAACAGCCCCCTTTAAAGGAAAACTGTCAGTCTTTAACCAATAACTTTAAAATATGTCCCACACTTGTGTGGCAGAAGAAAAGCCTCTGCTCATGCCTGCGCGGACATATCAAAAACCTTTGCCAGACCTATATTTGAATACTGCTCACCTGCCTGGAACCTTCACTGTATTTCAGACATCAATACATTAGAGAGGGTCCAGAGGTATTTTACTAGAAGAGTACTCAAATCTTCTGCTCGAAATAAAATTCCCTATCCCACCAGGTTTGAAATTTTAGGTCTGGATAGCCTCGAACTACGCCGTCTACATTCTGACCTATGCTTAGCTCATAAGATTATTTATCAAAAAGTCCTATCTGTAAATGAGTACTTTAATTTCAACACAAGGGCTATCAATAGATTCAACCTCAATGTAATTCGCTCTAATCTTGATTGTAGGAAATATGACTTCTGGAATAGAGTAGTAAATGTCTGGAAACTCTACCTGATCCTGTTATTAGTCTCTCTAATCCCCATACCTCTTACCTTAAACTGTCTACCGTGGAACTTTCATGTTTCTTAAGAGGTCCCTAAGAGGGCATGCATAAGCGCACCAGCATGCCTACCATCACTGTCCCCATTTATATGTAATCATTCTATGTGTTTATGGCTATGTTTTGCCTATTTATATCCTTTTATTTGTGTCATTTTTTTCATGTGTCCATGTCTATGTCTATACTGTTACTTGTTTCCTTGTATTTGTTGATAAATAAATAAATAAATAAATTCATGAAAATTCACTTGCATTTTCTGTAAGGGTATGCTTTTGTGGTACTGTTCAGAAGTCTGTGCCCTTTTCCAAAGAATTTATAATATTTACATATATTTTTTCTGATATTGTAATTTAATATAGTTTTTGTTGCTAAACACATATCTCACACTGTGCATTTTTATTCTGGTAGCTGATGTTATGTAAAGGGATATTAAAAATAAGCTTTTTTGAAGAAATAATACAGTGATAGGGAAGCCTAACTTATTTATATTGCATTGCAGCATTTTCCATTTTGGAAAAAAAATGAACCAGATGAAAACATGAACAATAAAGTCAGAAACAGAAGATACAGTAGAATTAAAACTGAGTGAGGAAGCATGAGAAGGAGGTTCTGAGAATATCAGCGTAATCATAGCCAGTATATTATATGGAAATATGTAAAGTAAATCTTTTATACACCAAAAGAAGATAAAATGCAGTTTGCTAACTATAGATCTACTGCTCCCCACCCTTTTTGTAAATCTTCAACAGTAGTAATAATATATATTCAAAGGATATATGTACGGTATATTTTTGGATTCCCACATGTATAGATTTCCTCATCTAGAGACCTGTTCTTTTCCTTTAGGATAAACCAAGTTAATTTGCACACCAGGGGCTGTGGCCTGTAATATAAGATAAATGCAAAGTTAGGATGTTGTCTTTTATAGAAACAGTGTTCAGTTAGATTTTACTTTAATTAGTTCTTTTATTTTGTTAGTCCTGACCAATTCTAGAGATCAAGGTAAGATTCCATAGAAACCTGGTGCTGATGGTTAGAGAAGTTCAAAATCTGCTCACTGAATGTCAGACTCCTGCAAAGCTAATCCAATTTTTTTACACCTAAAAAACCATAAAACAGGTGGTACATTTTCAGGCAATAACCTTTTACAGCTTTTCTTCAGTTTTCTTCTTCAAGGGAATGCTATGCAGCAATATTACATCTTCCTGTTTGTAATTCTGGCCCGTCATTCTTCTCCCAGAGTGATCCATTCCATTTAATTCCATCATTAATCATAAAAATGAAATTTTTATTAAGGACTCGTTTTAGTCTTCCTGAAGTTACGTTTTATTTTTTTAAAAGTTATATTTTTATTATAATTTTACCAAATTGTTGAACTAGTATTGATAGTTATTTTTTTGATAAAAGAAACTGAAATACAGAAAAGGCACAGTGTATAGCAACAGTTTATAAACTGGTCCTTTGGCTGGAATTTCTGGATAATATAATCCCAACCTACCTAGAAGAGGCTGGATTAGAGGTAAGAATTATACTGTTTTGAAGTTCTGGATAAAATTTCAGATTGGATATTCTTTTGAAGCCTAACTTCTTATTTTTCTCAGATACACAGGGCACTTACATCTCCCGCATACTCCCCATGAAGGGAAAGACTTCATACTTTCTAGAAGCAGTGTTTATGTAATGGAGCATACTGCTTTCATAATTAGGATTTACTGCATGAAATGAGAAAAGGAATGGGATTATTTGCTTAGAGCTTTGCCCAGGTATAAAGCTACAATTACACATCGTGGGAATAAGGTTTGAAAGTTTTCTTTCCAGGAAGAGCAAAAGAAAGTCACAAAGCAAGATAATGTATGTGAATATATATGAAAGACATTATTTGATTCCTAACATTTAAGGCAGTTTACTTATCAATGGGGAAAGTAGGAAACTATATATCACATTGTATACATATATTCCAAATTCTAAATATTATGTAATACCATAACCAGAATAAGCAATAGTGAAAATATAAGAAGAAACAATATGATTGGGATAAGCACAAAGCCCATTGTGGAAAGAACTAGTGGGGAAAAGGATGTATTTTCATACTTTCTTGTGCTGATATATTTACCAAAATTGTTGTTCATCATTTGGTTGAAGAACTTCCAGAATTTCTAAATGGCATTGCTGAAACATTTTCTATACAATGTGTCCGTAAAGCAGACTGTGGGAATTGGAGGTCACAATTTTATGGTGTTGTGGCTTCAACACTGATTTATTTATTTATTTATTTATTTATTTATTTATTTATTTATTTATTTATTTATTTATTTATTTATTTATTAGTTCAATTTATATGCCACCCTCCTCCGAAGACTCAGGGCAGTTTACAATGCACTTATAGCAATAGCCTTCATTCTTTTGTATATACCTGCTTATTAGGGCTTTTGGCTCCCCATAAGCGGTGTTTCTACAAAGTCATCTTATTGCCCCCACAATCCGGGTCCTCAATTTACCTACCTTGGAAGAATGGAAGGCTGAGTCAACCTTGAGCCTGGTGAGATTTGAACTTGCACTAATTGCAGGCAGCTCGCAGCTAAATGCTACTTAACAGCACTTAGTCTGTTGCACCACCAAGGCTCTTCAATTGACTTTAATTCATACTATCTAATGTGAAACAAACCAAATTGCTTTTCCAATTTTCACCTTGTAATGTTCAGGAGGGGGGTGCGGACCTGGCAGGTATTACAGAGACCTGGTTGGGCCAGGGGGGGGGGTTCCCCTCATTGAAATGTGCCTGCCAGGTTTCCAAGCATTCCATCAGCCGAGGTCACAGGGGAGGGGCGGGGGGTAGCGGTTATCATTAAAGAAGGTCTGAGACCGAGGGAGGCCACTGTTCCTCAGACGGCCGGCTGTGAATCCCTTTTTGTGAAATGGGGTCATGGGGTTCAGATGGGTTTGCTGATCACGTACCTGGCTCCCTGCCACGTGGCAACAGCCCTGCCCGAGCTACTCAACGTCATCGCTGCGGTGGCGGTTGATACCCCTAGGCTTATGGTCATGGGGGATTTCAACCTACCGTCCATGGGTGAGACGTCGGAGATGGCTCAGGAGTTCATGGCTTCCATGACAGCTATGGACCTGACCCAGTTAATTCATGGCCCTACCCACACGGGGGGGGGGAATCTGTTTTTTGTCTCTGGACAGTGGTTGAGTGATCTCGAGATAGGGGATATAGTTACTGAACCCTTGTCATGGTCAGATCACTCTCTCCTTCGTCTCGACTTTCGAACTGCTGCACCCTGCCGCAGGGAGGCGGAGCCGGTAAGATGGTTCCGCCCCAGGCGCCTGATGGAACCTGACAGATTCCAGATGGAGCTTGGGCCATTTCCTGAGGTTCTGGCACATGCCTCAACTGGAGACCTGGTAGCCGCCTGGGATAGGGTGGCTGCTGGTGCTCTGGATCGGGTCGTGCCTTTGAGGCCTCAGACCCGGCGCCGATCTCAATTGGCTCCTTGGTTTACTGAGGAGCTGAGGGAGTTGAAGCGCTGGAAAAGACGCCTAGAGAGTAGTTGGAGGGCCAGTCTTTCTGAATCTGACCGGACACTAGTAAGATCCCACATTAGGAATTACTTAGTGGCAATAAAAGCAGCGAAATGTAGTTATTTTGCTGCTCTTATTGCGTCATCAGAAAATCGCCCGGCCACCCTCTTTAGGGTGACCCACTCCCTGCTCCACCAGGAAGCGCGGGAGGACCCCTTGGAGGGTAGAGCCGAGGATTTTGTTCAGTATCTGTATGACAAAATCACTCAGATTTGGGAAGATTTGGACTCCAACTGGGTAGTCTCAGGGGGAGAGACAGGGGCAGGTCTTGAGAATGTTATCTGGGATGAGTTTGATCCTGTGACCCCTGAGGACGTGGACAGGATTCTGGGTAGACTGAATGCGACCACTTGTTTATTGGACCCGTGTCCTTCCTGGTTAGTACTGGCTTCCCGGGAAGTGACACGAGGCTGGCTCCAGGGGATTATAAACGCTTCGCTGGGTGAGGGTGACTTTCCTGCCACCTTGAAAGAGGCGGTGGTGAGGCCTCTCCTCAAGAAGCCTTCCCTGGACCCGGCAATGTTGGTAAATTATCGTCCGTCTCCAACCTTCGCTTTGTTGCAAAGGTTGTTGAGAGTGTGGTCGCGCAACAGCTCGCCCAGCACCTGGATGAAATGACGTATCTGGATCCATTCCAGTCGGGCTTCAGGCCTGGGTACAGCACGGAAATGGCATTGGTTGCGTTGGTTGATGATCTCTGGAGGGCTCAGGACAGGGGGTGCTCCTCTGTCCTGGTCCTGTTAGATCTCTCAGCGGCTTTTGATACCATCGACCATGGTATCATGCTGCACCGGTTGGAAGAGTTGGGGGTGGGAGGCACTGTGTTGCGGTGGTTCTCCTCCTTTCTCTCTGACCGGTCGCAGTCTGTGTTGACAGGGGGACAGAGGTCGACCCTGAGGCCCCTCATATGTGGGGTGCCGCAAGGGTCGGTCCTCTTGCCTCTCCTGTTCAACATTTATGTGAAGCCGCTGGGCAAGATCATCCGTGGTTTCGGGGTGGAGTACCATCAGTACGCTGACGACACCCAGCTGTACATCTCCACCCCGGATCACCCCAACGATGCCCTTGAAGTGATGTCCCGGTGCCTGGAGGCCATACAGATCTGGATGGGGAGGAACAGGCTCAGGCTCAACCCATCCAAGACCGAGTGGCTGTGGTTTCCGACGTCCCGATAGTCAGTTGATGCCATTGCTGACTATTGGGGGCGAATCGCTGGCCCCCACGGAGAGGGCTCGCAACTTGGGCATCCTCCTGGACTCACAGCTGTCTTTAGAAGAGCACTTGACGGCCGTGACCAGGAGGATTTTTCATCAGGTTCGCCTGATTCACCAGTTGCGTCCCTTTCTGGATCGGGACTCGTTACGCATGGTCACTCATGCCCTTGTCACCTCCCGCCTGGACTATTACAACACTCTCTACATGGGGCTCCCCTTGAGGAGTACCCGGAGGCTCCAACTGGCGCAGAGTGCGGCCGCGCGGGTGGTAATGGGAGCGACATGGCGTTCCCATGTAACACCCCTCCTGCGCAAGCTGCACTGGCTCCCGGTGGTCTTCCGGGTGCGCTTCAAGGTTCTGGTTACCACCTTTAAAGCACTCCATGGCTTAGGACCTGGGTACTTGCGGGACCGCCTACTACCACCAATAGCCTCCCACTGGCCGGTACGCTCCCATAGAGAGGGGCTCCTCCGGGTGCCGTCAGCCAAACAATGCCGACTGGCGGCCCCCAGGGGGAGAGCCTTCTCTGTGGGGGCACCTACTATCTGGAACGAGCTCCCCCCAGAGATACGGAGGATCCTGGATCTGCGTACCTTCCGCCGCGCCTTAAAGACCTTACTATTTCACCAGGCCAGCCTGGCCTAATTTTCCCCCTCTTTTATAAAAGATTTTTAAAATTTTAAATATCTTTTAGTATTTTATATATTCAATTTTAAATTGGTTTTAAAAGTTTGGGGTTTTAAATTTGTCGGGGCCAAAATTATTTAATCTGATTTTATTCTATTTTTAAATTTTGTATGTATGTGTTTTTATTGTTTGGCTGTGCACCGCCCTGAGTCCTTCGGGAGTAGGGCGGTATAGAAATCTAATAAAATGAAAAAAAAAAATGAAAAAAAAATATAACATGCAAAGCAAACTGTGAAATGAAACCAGCAAATTCAAGTTCTGTGTTTCTATTGCAAATGAGCATATGCCTTTCCTGTTTAAAATAGGGAGAAAAGAAGGAAACATAGTCTCGGTTCAATTGTAAACATGATATCTTGGAAACTTAAGACATGATTCGAAGATTCATATTTCTCAGATGGGATGGGAACTTTAGGAAAAGTAAACATTCTCTTGGTGAGCTAAGTGATAACACCTAAAAAAAAATTCCTGTCTGAAAAAATAAATGGTTATTTCAAATTAGACTTTAAGTGTCAAATCAGTAAAAAAACAGAGGAAACTAATTTCCTCTGAATGTCACTTTCTAATTTTAGTTGGTATAAAAAAAGTAAATGGATTGCCAAAGACTTGTTCTTGTTCACAATAAAGGTTATTTAGTAGAACACTTATGCTGAATTCTGTGAGATTTACCACATACAAACAGAAAATGAAAACCCAATGGACTTTAATTTTCTAAGCACCATATCTGTATTAGTTTCCCTGACCTCATAAGGTTCACCAGTTTGTTCTCAAATGACTTTTTCTCAGGTTCCCATATATTGTGTTCTTGTCATTTCTTTTATTTATTTATTTATTATTTTATTTTAATACAAACAATCCATTTTCCATTAAACAGTGTATCGTCTGGGTACAAATGTCTCGTGCTATGCTATCATTTTTAATTATCAAATCATTAACAGAAAAACTGTCATTCACTTTTATATATCTCATCTTTTATAACTGTGATAATTGATTATGAGATAAAAGGATAAGAACTGCATAAATAATTTCTGAGCAGCTCAAATAAATTAGGTATTGTACTTTCAGGAATGGCAGAACCATTTCCAGATAACCAAACAGAAATCGTGGAATTCATTTTGCTGGGATTTGCAGGTCTTGAAGATCTGCAGGCTCCTCTCTTCTGCTTCTTCTTCCTTATCTACTTTGTTACAGTGGTTGGAACATCCTCATCATTTTGCTGGTTGTTACTCATCCCCATTTTCATACCCCCATGTATTTCTTCTTGGGTAACCCCCATGTATTTCTTCCTGGGCTTTCCTGGAGATCTACTACAGTTCAAGCATTCTTCCGATGATGTTGTCTAATCTCATCTATGGTGGAAGGAAATCAATTACAGAAACTGGCTGCATGCTGCAATATTATTTTTTTGCTATTTTCAGAGTTTCTGAATGTTGTCTTCTAGGGGCAATATCATATGATAGGTATGTAGCAATTTGTAAGCCACTGCATTACATAAAATTAATGAATGGGAGAATCTGCCTCCAGTTTATAGTTGAATCATGGATCCATGGTTTCCTTGTTATGAGCATAATTTTATATCTACTGCATAAGTTAAA
Source organism: Pantherophis guttatus (assembly GCF_059756535.1). Lineage (NCBI taxonomy): Eukaryota > Metazoa > Chordata > Lepidosauria > Squamata > Colubridae > Pantherophis > Pantherophis guttatus. The sequence goes on along the minus strand of NC_142066.1, from coordinate 39,737,358 downwards.
GTTCTGTGATCCCACTGAAATTGATCATTTCTTTTGTGAATTGAATCTAATATTAAAGCTAGCATGCAGTGACACGCACTTGATTGAACTTGCAACTACTTTGTTATCTATTCTGTGTATTTTGCTTCCTTTCTTCTTGACCTTGGCATCTTATATTTTTATTATTTCTACTATGATGAGAATGTCATCTGTCAATGGAAGAAAAAAAGCTTTCACAACCCACTTCTCACACCTCATGGTAGTGTCCATTTTCTATAGCACCTTAATAATTGTTTACATGTTGCCCAAAACAGATGGACTGCGAGAAATCAACAAAGTCTTGTCTGTGTTTTATACAATTCTGACCCCTTTGCTCAATCCCCTGATATACAGTTTATGAAATAGGGAGATAATAGAGACCCTTAAAAAAGCAGTTGCTAAATTGTGTGCCACTGAAAGAATACATCACTGTAATCTAAAATGAACTTTTTTGTTGTTGTTCATGATCTTGTATTATTCCTAATAAAACCAAGATTTGGGGTTCTTTGAGGACAACATCACGTTTCAATTTCTTTGCAATATTGTATTAGAAATTAGGGACATTAAGGAATTCTACTCTGAGTTTGTCCTTCTTACTTGAGAAAGAAAATGCAGAGTGAATGGTATTCAAAAGTGAATATTTTTAGTGTTCATTCTACTCTTACAAATAAACATTCTGATGTATTCATTCTTGTTAAATGTAGGGAAGTAAAACATGCATGTAAAGCCTATCACAAGATAGCACATTTGTTTTAATTTTTATTCTCCTGTGTCAATTAGTTAGTTTGATGTAACGAAGTGCTACTTTGATAACACTTTCTCCTATTCCTAAGAAGCATTTTGGCATTTTTGTTACTCTTCATCTGTAACAATAGTGTTTGTATGGAAGTTTTCAGATTCCCATATGCATCACCAACTAGAGACCTGTTCTTTTCCTTTAGGATAAACCAAAATAATTTGCACAGTAGGGACTGTGGCCTTCAATATAAGAAAAATGCAATGTTAGAATGTTGTCTTTTTTAGAAATGGTGTTCAATTAGATTTTACTTTAATTAGTCCTTTTATTTTGCTAGTCTGAGCCAATTCTAGAGATCAAGATTCTATAGACAACCTAATGCGGATGGTAAGAGAAGCTCAAAATTTGCTCAATGAATGTCAGACTCCTAAAAAACCATAAAAAAGATGTGATACATTTCTAGACAATAACTTTTTACAGTTTTTCTTCAGTTTTCTTTTTCAAGGGAATGCTATGCGCCAATACTACATCTTCCTGTTTGTAATTCTGGCCAGACCTTCTCTCAGAATGATCTATTTTATTTAATTCCATCATTAACCATAAAATGAAATTTTATTTAGGACTCTTTTGAGTCTTCTTGAGGTTAAGTTTTAATTTTTTAAAAAGTTGTATTTTTATTATAATTTTACCAAATTGTTGAATTAGCATTGATGGTTCTTTTTTAATGAAAGAAAAGTCACTTACAGAATAGGTGAGTTGCTAATATATCAGCAACAGTTTATAAATTGGTCCTTTGACTGGAATTTCTGGCAAATATAATCCCAATTTACCTTGAAGAGGCTGGGTAAGAGGTAAGAATTATACTCTTTTAAAGTTCTGAATCAAATTTCAGATTGGGTATTCTTTTGAAGCCTGACTTCTTACTTTTCTAAAATATGCTGTCCAATGTCTTCATTTTGAAGCAGCCCTCAGAAAGTCTAATGCAAAATAACTTAAAGAAAGGAAATCATTCACAAAGGGAAAGACTCCATGCTTCCTATAAGCATTGTCTTTACTGCATAAATATTTTGCTATATAAAATGTGAGAAGGATGGGGACAATACCATATAGTTTCACCTAAGTGTGATTATACATTTTGAAACATTTTCCAATCAGGGAAAAAGGAAGTTACCAAGCATGTATAATACATGTAAGAGGCACTAGTGGATTGCCAACATTCAAGGCAGTCTATTGAACAATTAAAAAAAAGTAGAAAACTAAATATTGCATTAATATATAGTGTACAATCCAAACACTAAACAGAGTGAAATACTGTATTTATAATAAGCTCCTACATGTACAAGCAAAAATGAAAACACAAGGAGAGCAGTTATGAGAAATAATGCACAATATTTGCAGAGTATGATTGGGGTGAACAAACAGCACATTGTGAAGTTGAAAATAACTGGTGGAAAGGAGAGTGTATTTTCATATTTCTTGTGCTGACATATTCATCAAAACAGTGCTCCCTCTTGGGCTCCAATAACTCCCAAAATTCCCAACCAGCAGTGCTCAAATGTTTCCTAAAATGAACTGTGGCAAATGTAGATGACAACTATCTGTGTTAAGTGACTACAGACTGAATTGTTATCTTTAATTCATGCTATCTAATGTGAATCAAGCCAAACCAATTCTCAGGTTTTCACCTTGTAACATAACATATAACTTAACCAGCTGAGCAAGTTTTAATTCTATATGTCTATTGCAAATGAACACAGTCTCAATTAATCTCTAAACATAGTATTTGTGGAAACTTAAGTCAGGATTCAAATAAGTGTGTATCATATTTCAGAAATGGGAAGAGAATGTTTCTTTAGAAAAGTAAGAATTCCCTAGCTGAAGTAAGTAAAACCTTGCCAATCTTGCCTGATCTGAAAAAGATAAACAAATCAGTTAAAAAAGGGAACTAATTTCCTCTTGATTTCACTTCCTAATTTTAGTTAGTATAGAAAGAATGAATGAAAGTTTTTTTTAAAAAAGTTTTTTATTAGTAGTTCAAAATTAAAAACATTGGACATAGATATGACATCACTGGTCCCAAGCATCTTCCAACACTTTAAACTAATACATAATATACTAATGATAATATAATAATATATTCTTTACATCTTATACGTTATTTAAACATAGTATAATAATAGTAATTTATACCTTATTCCTATAGAATTATACATATCTATATCTACATATACCTATCTATACAATTCACATACATATTTATCTATAATAATGTATATAATTCTAGTCAATTGTCAAAGATTTTTGTACATTTTTGAATGATAGTTATTTAACCAAACATGTGGTTTAACTTCCAGTGAATTTAGTGAGACTTTCCCAAAATAACCAAATACAAAAAGCCAGTAAACTTTTATTTTTTTTAGCCACAATATTCAAAAATTTCTTCTGTTTCATTATGCTCACCTTTTGTTCCCAGACTTTTTCTCAGGCTTCATATGTTCTGTTGCTTAGTTTGTAACTATCAAATTGTTGACAAAAATATTTTAACATCATTCACTTTAGTGTACTGCATCTTTATGTTTTATAACTGTGATAATTACTTATGTCATAAAAAGATAAAAAATTAATACATAATTTCTGAGCATCTCAAATAAATTAGATATCATATTTGCAGGAATGGCAGAAACAGAACAAGATAACCGAACAGAAATTACGAAATTCAATTTGCTGGGATTTGTAGGGCTTGGAGAGTTGCAGTTTCCTCTCTTCTATCTTTTCTTGGTTATCTATATTGTTACAGTGGTTGGGAACATCCTCATCATTTTGCTGGTTGTTACTCATCCCCATCTTCATACCCCCATGTATTTCTTCCTGGGTAATCTGTCTTTCCTGGAGATCTGCTACAGTTCAAGCATTCTTCCAATGATGTTGTCTAATCTCCTCTATGGTGGAAGGAAACCCATTTCTGTAACTGGCTGCATGATGCAATATTACTTTTTTGCCATTTTGGCAGTTGCTGAATGTTGTCTCCTAGGGATAATGTCATATGATAGGTATGTAGCAATTTGTAAGCCGCTGCATTACACAATGCTAATGAATAGCAGAATTTGCCTCCAGTTTATAGTTGGATCATGGATTCATGGTTTATTTGTTATGAGCATAGTTTTATATTTTATGTATCAGTTAAAATTCTGTGGTCCCACTGAAATTGATCATTTCTTCTGTGAATTGAATCCAATATTAAAGCTTGCATGCAATGACACTCACTTGATTGAAATAGTAACTATTTTTATATCTGCTATATGTATCTATAGTACCTTAATGATTGTCTACATTTTGCCTAAAACAGATGGACTGCGAAACATTAACAAAGTTTTATCTCTGTTTTATACAATCCTGACCCCTTTGTTTAATCCCATGATATATAGCCTACGAAACAGGGAGGTGAAAGAGGCCCTTCGAAAAGCAGTTGCTAAATTGTGTACAATTGGAAGGATGCATCATTGCAATCTATTATGAACATTTTTTTTTGTTTATGTTCTTGTCCCAGTAAAACTAAGATTTGGGGTTTTTTGAGGACAGTATCATGCTTCTAGATTTTCCTGTAATTAGGGACATTAAAGAATTCTGCTATGATTTTGTCCTTCTTACTTGAGAAAGCCAGAGCAGGTTGGATACACAAGTGAATTTTTTATTGTTCATTCTACTCTTAGAAATAAAGATTTTGATGGGTTTCTTGTTAAATGTAAGAGGTAGTTTGAAAGTTTCTTACAATTTTGAACTTTAAGTAATGCAGCATATTTAAAAGAAGAATTTTATAGAAAGGCGCTTTTTTTTCTATCTGCGTAACTTCCTGGATTAAGCAAATGGTTATTTTAAGAAATGTGTTCACAAAAGAGTTAAAGCACAAGATGTCTTGAATGGGAGGGTGGAGGAAGAGGTAGAATTGCTGCTGAGTTATAACCTTTCCCCAGGTAAACATATGGCCTTTACAGAGAAGAGTTTGAAAGAAGCAATAGGAAATTTCATGCCAGTCCCAAAGCTGCTTCTATTGGAATGAATGATCAATTATCAGAAGAGACTCTGTTTTATAAAACCCTTCCATAGTTAAGAATTTTTCACTTGGAAATATTAAGTGCTTTTTACTTGGAAATATTAAATGCTGTTTGGTCTAATTTATCCTCATTTGTGCCTTCTGGTTTTTATATTTTGAATTATGGTTTACATATTTATTTTTTAAAAACTTAATATGCTGCCCAGGACCATAGCTTGTGAGATGGGCATCCATATACATTTGATAAATAAATAACATATATGTTATGTTTAATTATATGTCTATTACTTTGTAATAGATACAGG